>NC_139566.1:9742423-10342423 GCF_965112155.1 Podarcis liolepis
GTGCAGAAGCACTAAATCGCGCTTTGCGCATGTGCAGAAGCACCAAATTGCAACCCGTGTGTGCGCAGCGGGTTGCGAATGTGCCTCCCGCACGGATCACGTTCACAACCTAAGCGCCCACTGTATTTCAGGAGGAAATGCAGCCGTTTTGCAGCGCCAGTTTCAGATTCCCCTCTCTCTCTTTTTCTTCTCCCTCTTTACCCAAACAGGGGAGTTGTTTTACAAAGCCCAGTCTCCTGACGAGGGCGCCCTGGTGACCGCCTCCCGCAACTTTGGCTTTGTTTTCCGCGGACGCACCCCCAAGACCATCGTGATCCAGGAGCTGGGGCGGCCCGTCACCTACCAGCTTCTCGCCATCTTGGACTTCAACAACGTCCGCAAGCGCATGTCAGTCATTGGTGAGAACGGGGGAGGCGCTGGTGGAGATGGGGATGGGATGACAGGGGAGTGGCTACCAAACCCTGGGCTAGTGCAGGGGTCATCAAGGCTTACCGGACATGGGCTGGATCACTCCTGCGAAGATCCTCCGTGATCCGGGCAAGCGCAGCGCAACGCTGGAAATCGCTCCTGCACATGTCCATGGCACCAGAAGTTGCTTCTGCGCAGGCCCAGATGCCAGAAATTGTGTCTGCGCATGTCCGCAGCACCGGAAATCGCTTCTGCGCATGCCCAGACGCTGGAAATTGCGTCTGCGCATGTCTGCAATGCCAGAAATTGCTTCTGCACATGCCCAGATGCCAAAAATTGCACCTGTGCAGAAGCGATTTTCAGCGTCTGGGCATGCGCAGACGCGATTTCTGGAGCCGCAGAAGAGAGTCCCTGCGCCAATTTAGCGCAGTGTGTGGGGACTCACCGAGTGGGCGGCTGAGTTTGGGGGCGGCTCATGGGCCAGTTAAGCGACCCTCACGGGCCGCTTCCGGCCCATGGGCCTTCGGTTGCCGACCTCTGGGCTGGTGGTGCCTCTCCATGTTCTCTCAGCCTATCCTACCTCACATGGCTGGCGTGAGTATAAATCTTGGCAGGAGGCATGGGTTAACTTTATCACCCGCCCTTCTCCAGCAAGTCCGGGTTACCACAATTTGAAATTCAGGATTAAAAACAGTCTGTAGCCACAGAGAGAGGGTAGACTCACTGGATAGCTCCACAGGTGAGAGCAGGGGTCTGCAACCTTTAAGACAAAAAGAGCCACTTGGACCCGTTTCCGAAGAAAAAAAAACTGGGAGCCGCAAAACTCGTCATTATAAAAATAACCTTTTTTTGTCACTTTTTTATTATTCCTTTGTTTGACCCCTCAGAATTACTCCTCCTCATAGAAATGTTAAATTTACAAGTTACCTTTTTTTGTGTGTGTGTTCTTCACTCCCCTTCAAAACAGTGACCAGCGTACATGCCCCCTTTCAATGCAGTGACCAGCGTACATGCCCCTTACAATGTAGCGGGCGGGCGGGAAGGTGACGTTGGGACGGTGCGTGACTAACGCACGCACCGCCCCCATGCGACGTCACAGCCAGTACAGCGCCCGCCACAGTGGGGAGTGTTGGGGTGCACAATTCGCCTCCTCCCCTCGCTAGTATCCGCCCCGGAGCCACGGCAAAGGTGTAAAAGAGCCACATGCGGCTCCGGAGCCGCGGGTTGCAGACCCCTGGGTTAGAGCGTGGTGCTGATAACGCCAAGGTTGCAGGTTTGATCCCCGTATGGGACATACTGCCTATCCCTGCATTGCAGGGGGTCGGACTAGATTATCCTTAGGGTCCCTTTCAGCTCTTTGATTCTGTGACTCATTTCAGGTCTCTATCTTCAGCCAATCAGACTCATTTGCTCTCTCCCCCCTCCTCCCCCCGCTGCAGCTTGCCCTACCTTACAGCGTGGTTGTGAGGATAAAATACAGCAGGAGGAAGAAACTGCATATATTTCTTTTCTTTTCAGAAATTTATTTATTTGGTTTTTTCAGATTGAAATTTTACAGTCACACATACAACATAAAAACTGGATTCCAAGGAATCTCTTAGACTTCCATCCTCCCCTTTGTGGGTCTTATTATTAATCATTTCCTCCCGGGTATTTTATGATACTCCAAATCCTTTACCTCTTCCAGTATGTCCAGAATTCAACCTTAAGCTACAAGTGTTACTCCAATCCTCCTAACGATTTTAACTGTTTACAACTTTAAGATAAGTTGTAAAATTTCCCCCATTCCTTATTAAAATTTTGGTCTTCCTGATTTCTGACACTTCCGGTCATTTTAGCCATTTCATCATAGTCCATTAACATCTTCTCTGATAGGGATTTTATCTTCCTTCCATCTCCAGGCCAGTAACATCCATGCAGCCGTGGTCGCATACACAAATAGTCTTTTCTACTCTTTTGGGATTTCAGCACCTAGAATTCCTAAAAGGAAAGCTCCTGGTTTTTGAGAAAAGGTTATTTTAAACATTTTTTAACTCGAAACTACTTACCATATTTTTTGCTCTATAAGACTCACATTTTCCATCCTAAAAAGTAAGGGGAAATGTGTGTGCGTCTTATGGAGTGAATGCAGGCTGCGCAGCTATCCCAGAAGCCAGAACAGCAAGAGGGATTGCTGCTTTCACTGCACAGCAATCCCTCTTGCTGTTCTGGCTTCTGAGATTCAGAATATTTTTTTTCTTGTTTTCCTCCTCCAAAAACTAGGTGCGTCTTATGGTCTGGTGCGTCTTGTAGAGCGAAAAATGCGGTATATTCCATCCCGAGCTCATTGGAGGAAAAACGAGCTAAAGCAGCAATAAGTAAATTGTGCTTAAAATCTGTGGGGTTTTTGTCTCCTCTCCCTTTGTCTCCCCTCCCTGCTCCCCATAAGTACGGAACCACGAGGGGCAGATCCGGCTGTACTGCAAAGGAGCAGACACCATTTTGCTGGAGAGGCTTCACCCAGGACACCAGGAGCTGTATAATGTCACCACTGACCATCTGAATGTAAGTAGTTTTGGGGGGAGCAAGAGAGGGGGTGAGTGGAAAGCAAGACTGCCATTCTGTGGGGCCAGTGATGGTTGCCACTTTGGGCGACTTGAATAGAGGCGTTTTAGATGCCAAACTTTTTTCTTTTCTTTTTCTTTTTGGCCTGGGCATTTGGGACTTAATTTGAAGGGGGATTGGGAATGTGTGTGTGTCCTCTGTTTTTTTGCTCCTGCTTTTAACGGGGTGGGGTGGGGTGGGGTGTGAGCCATCCTCTTGACGTATTCTCTGCAGATCAGCATTTTTAGGTTCTTTTTCAAAGGCTGTTCTTACGTTGGGTTTCGTGTTGCTATTCTTGCATTTTAAACCCCTTTCGGATGCTTTCGTGTTAAAAAAAAAAGTGACAATTAAATAGAATCGTACAGTGTTACCTCTGGTTGCGAATGGGGATCCGTTCCGGAGCCCCATTTGTAACATGAACAGATTGCAACCCGCGTGTGCGCAGGTCGCAATTTGCCGCTTCTGCGCATGCGCGTGATGTCATTTTGAGCGCTTGTGCGAGTGGCGAAACCTGGAAGTAACCCTTTCTGGTACTTCCGGGTCGCCGCAAGACGCAACCTGAAAAGATTTAACCTGACGTAAACGTAACAAGGGGACGCAGGTGGCGCTGTGGGTTAAACCACAGAGCCTAGGACTTGCCGATTAGAAGGTCGGCGGTTCGAATCCCCGCAACACGGTGAGCTCCCGTTGCTCGGTCCCTGCTCCTGCCCACCTAGCAGTTCGAAAGCACCTCAAAGTGCAAGTAGATAAATAGGTACCGCTCTGGCGGAAAGGTAAACGGCGTTTCCGTGTGCTGCTCTGGTCCGCCAGAAGCGCCTTAGTCATGCTGGCCACAAGACCCGGAAGCTGTCTGCGGACAAACGCCGGCTCCCTTGGCCCATAGAGCAAGATGAGCGCCGCAACCCCAGAGTTGGTCACGACTGGACCTAATGGTCAGGGGTACCTTTACCTTTAAACGTAACAAGAGGTATTACTGTACTGAGTTGGGGACAAACCACGGTGATCTGCAAAAAAGTGCTTCCAGCTTCTCCACCTCCTCCTTCTCTTCTCCTCTCCACCTCCAGGAATATGCCGGCGAGGGTCTACGGACGTTGGTGCTGGCCTATCGGGACCTCGAAGAAAGCTACTACGCGGGTTGGGCTGAGCGCCTGAAGCGAGCCAGTTCCACCGGCGAGGGTCGCGAGGAGAGATTGGCCCAGCTTTACGAGGAAGTAGAGAACGACATGATGGTTGGTGTTTTTCACCGCTGTGTTGCACGTTCTTGTTCTTTATTTTCCCATATAATTTTTTTATTAGTTTTCCGGCATATCATTTTTAACAGTAATTAAACATACTTTCATCTCTTATACCATTTTTTTGACTTCCATCTGTCACATCTGAAAATTTTCCAATCTATTCAGTAAATATACATTTCTTACTTCCACAGTTACATTTAACTCATAACTAATATCTCTATTCTTTCTCTACTTTGCAATGCTTCTAACTTTTCTCCTTACAAAACTTCTTGTAGTCCTACTAGCGTAATTTGTTTACGCTGCTCATTCTTGTTCTTATTGCTTGAGTGGTAATTTTTAAATTATTATTTTTATGTTTATTTATTTACAATTTTAAAATATAAAATCTAGTTGTTCATGTATTACATAAATTGCAACTGCAGGTGTATTGTGTTGGGCCAGGGCGTGTTAAAATCTAAAAGCTGTTTGTTTGGGGGGAAATAATGAATTTTTATTTTAAACAATTCAGAAAGATACAAAAAAGACAAAAGGAAAAAAACATAAAGAAAATATAAATAAAATTACATACGTAGTCCCACCACCCACCCTTGACTCCCCTCCACCACTACTCGATATCTCTTCTCGATTATATTAAATCTTAACATTGCATTCCTTATCTTAACTTCCTTCCGTATCTCAAGTCAAACATCGCTCTTCTTATACACTCTACAGTTTTAGTCTATACATATCAGCGTATTGTTTTGTGAACAGTGTTTATGTAGATATTCTTCAAAGCATTTCCATTGTAGTTTTAACTTTTGATTTGATTGTCACCTTATGGCTGCTGTTATTTTTGCCAATTGTATACCTTGGTTTGGATAACAACCATTTTGGATTACAACCACATCAAACTCGGAAGTGTGTCCCCCTTTTTTTGGATTACAACCCATTTTTTTTTTTACAACCCATTTTTTGGGGGAGGCCCTATTGGCGAAAGCTCGCCTTGGTTTACAACCTGTTTTGATTTACAACCGGACCTCTGGAAAGGATTATGGTTGTAAACCAAGGTACCACTGTATTTTATTTTACATATCCACTCCTCTTTGGAGGGAATTTTTTCACTAAAATCTAAAAGCCATTTTATAAACAAACATGTTTTAGAGAAGCATTATCCCTATTGCATCTCCAACAGTTAGATACCTTAGATAACCCTTTTTTAAACAAACAAACAAAAAAGGGATTTTTAAAATTCGTGTTGGTTTTTCCATTGTATGCCGAAATAAACCTAGACAGCATCTTAAGACATCACCTTGCCAACAAAGGTCCGTATATTTAAAGCCATGGTTTTCCCAGTAGTGATGTATGGAAGTGAGAGCTGGACCATAAAGAAGGCTGATCGCCGAATAATGAATGCTTTTGAATTATGGTGCTGGAGGAGACTCTTGAGAGTCCCATGGACTGCAAGAAGATCAGACCTCTCCATTCTGAAGGAAATCAGCCCTGAGTGCTCACTGGAAGGACAGATCCTGAAGCTGAGGCTCCAATACTTTGACCACCTCATGAGAAGAGAAGACACCGTGGAAAAGACCCTGATGTCGGGAAAGATGGAGGGCACAAGGAGAAGGGGACGACAGAGGATGAGATGGTTGGACAGTGTTCTCGAAGCTACCATCATGAGTTTGACCAAACTGCGGGAGGCAGTGGAAGACAGGAGTGCCTGGCGTGCTCTGGTCCAGGGGGTCACGAAGAGTCGGACACAACTAAACGACTAAACAACAACAATATGCCGAAATAACCCTTTGGGAGGCTTGACCCTGAAAACCCACCTACAAATAATTCATATCAGGGGGTAGCCTGATAGGAATAGCCCTCCGGATTCCCATCAGCCTCTGACAGTTTTGCCTAGTGGGCGGGGATGATGGGAGCCGGGAGTCCAGCAATATATCTGGAAGGAACCGCATCGACTGCTTTAAATAAATGAGTGCCCTTTTTTTTATCGGGAGCTTCCAGAGGAGCCCCTCGTTTTAAGCTCCTGATCTTTACTTCACTGTTGCATGTGTTCCTGCCATTTGCGGGATGTCGCAGATGCCGACAGGTGGCTGTGGTTTGCGAGGAGCTGCCTCGCGGGCCAAATTTGGACCCGGCAGTCAGAGGTCTCCCATTTTGTGGCATCAGGTAACTTTTCCTTTTGTTCCTTTCTCCCTCCAGCTGCTGGGGGCCACCGCCATCGAAGATAAGCTGCAGCAGGGCGTCCCGGAGACCATTGCCCTCCTCACACTGGCGAACATCAAGATCTGGGTGTTGACGGGAGACAAGCAAGGTGAGGCGGCTGTTCCAAATGCCAGCGGAACGTGTCCCATTTTGCAGCCCGACCAGGAATGTCCTCCCAATTCTTTATTACGGCACAGCTTGCTGGGTCCAAGGGGCTTCCTAAATCCACTTTCACACGGTACATTCAAAGCGCTGTGATACTACCATAAACCGTCATGGCTTCCCCCCAAAGGATTCTGGGAGCTGCCATTTTGTGAAGGGTGCTGACGGTTGTTAGGAGACCCCCTGCCTTTTTCCCTCACAGAGCTGCAGTTCCCGAGTGGTTTAACCACCGGTCCCCCTTTCCAGGGAACTGTGGCTCTGCCATTTGAGATAGGTTCTCTGGGCCCCGTTTTGAAAATTTTAACTCCTGGAGGGTTTGGGTTTTGATTCGGGCCTGACCCCTCTCTCTCCTCCCTCAGAGACGGCTGTGAACATCGGCTACTCCTGCAAGATGCTGACGGACGAGATGACGGAGGTCTTCATCATCACGGGGCACACGGTTTTGGAGGTGCGGCAGGAGTTGCGGTGAGTGGAGGCCCGTGGGCATGGCCCCCTTGGTGGTGGCCCCTCCATTAGGGGCTTTCCCTGCTTTTCCATTTCTCTGGCACCAAACATTGAATGCAAGCAGAAAGTGCTGCTCTGTTGGCTAGTCAAGGTGCGTTTCCTGCTACTGGTGGTGTTCCAACAGTGGTGATCTCTTAGGGCCAGATTCGTGAAATGGACAGGTCTAAAGACAGCAGTGGGTGGGGCAAAAACAAAAAATGGTCAGGGGCAACACTTCTCTCTCTCTATCCCTCTCCCTCTCTCCCGTTCTTTCTTTCTTTCTTTCTCTCTCTCTCTCTCTCTCTCTCTCTCTCTCTCTTTTAGATGACATCTGAAGGCAGCCTTCTTTAGGGAAGCTTTTAATCTTTAACAGACTACTGTATTTTAATGCTTTGTTGGAAGCCGCCCAGAGTGGCTGGGGAAACCCAGCCAGATGGGTGGGGTATAAATAATAAATTCTATTCTATTTTATTGTATTCTACCATATTTTTCGCTCCAAAAGATGCATCAGACCATAAGGCGCACCTAGTTTTGGGAGGAGGAAAACAAGAAAAAATTATTCTGAATCCCAGAAGCCAGAACAGCAAGAGGGATCTGGCTTCTGGGATACCGTGGGGCTGTTCTGGCTTCTGGGATAACCGCGCCAAGCCTCTTGAGGACAGCGGGATGAAGGCTGCCCCTGCCTCTGAGAGGGAGAACTGCTCAGCACCCCTTCAGCGAAGCTGGAGACGGAACAGGAGTCCCTTCTGTTCCTCCTCCAGCCTCCAGGACAGGCGTGTCGCTGAAGGGGCGCTGAGCCTCCAGAGGAGGGGCGCTGCACAGAGAGGGAGAGGGGGCAGCGCCCCTTCAGCGAAGCTGGAGAAGGAACAGAAGGAGACCCTTCTCTTCCTCCTCCGGCTTCGCAGGACAGGCGCTGTGCAGCTCTACCTCTACGCACTCATATTTCCCCTTACTTTTTAGGAAGAAAAAAGTGTGACTAATGGAGCAAAAAATACGGTATTCTATTTTCTCTCTCTCTCTCATTTCCACACTTCTCTCTGCTACTCCTTCTCTCTGCTACTCCTTCTCTCTCCTTTTCTTTCTTTCTTTCTTTCTTTCTTTCTTTCTTTCTTTCTTTCTTTCTTTCTTTCTTTCTTTCTTCTTTCTCTCTCTCTCTCTCTCTCTCTCTCTCTCTCTCTCTCTCTCTCATCTCTGTGCTACCCGTTGCCCCTTTCCAAGCCACACAAACGGAAAGGTAACATTCAAGCCCAATGAACAACAACAACAAAAACTCACAGGAATGGTTTGCTGCAGCTCTTTCTGAGCTTCTGAATCTGTCCCTAGAGGGTTTGGGAAGAAGGCAGTTGAGTCCTTGGCTGGTTTTCCATGGCTGCTTCTCAAATCCTATCCCCCGCCCGCTTTCCTCCCCACCTTCTCCGGCAGGAAGGCTCGAGAGAAATTGGTGGACTCTTCCCGCTCCGTGGGCAATGGGTTCACCTACCAGGAGAAGCTCTCTGCCTCAAAGCTGACGTCCGTGCTGGAGGCTGTGGCTGGGGAATACGCCCTGGTGATCAATGGGCACAGCCTGGTAAGTGGGCGCCTGGGGGGGGGGGCGGTACCTAGGCCGCATTCACACCATACATTTAAAGCACTTTAATACCTCTTTAAGCAAAGAATCCTGGGAGCTGTAGTTTAAGGGCCCGAAGAGTCCTTGAGAGACACTATTGCCCCTCGCAGCTACACTTACACATTGTGTGTGTGTGTGTGTGTGTGTATTTGTTATTAAATTTTCTGCTTTAAAATTTAGAATATACATTTAACCAACCGTAAAATATCAGTGACTTCCCTTCTTCTCCTTCCATGGTTCATTTGCATAACATAAATCCCTGCATATTTTAAATAAATCGAGCCATTCAGTATTCCATTATTACATCCATCAAAAGTTATTTACACTGTCGAATTGATCTTAATGCTTAATTTTGTGTTTTCATGTTGTGAACCACCCTGTGACCTTTGGATGAAGGGCTGTAAATAATAATAATAATAGTAATAATAATTTCCCTGGAGTGGTTATTTGCTTGTCTGGATGATAGACATGTGGGATTGAGGCCTGCTGGATAACATCCTGCTCCCAGGTGCCCATGGAAAGCCTGCATGCTAGATTTGACCGCAGCAGCAGCTGAGATCCCCAGGACCTGGTATTCAGAGGCATAATGACTCTGGCAGTGGAGGTAGACCATAGGCATTGTGCCTTGGCTTCTCCTCTGTGCATTTGCCCAATCCTCTTTTAAAGCCATCCAGATTGGTGGCCATCACTGCCCCTGTGGCGGTGAGTTCCACAGTTTAACTCTAAAATCCTTTTAGCTGCCCTGGACCTTCCAGCACTTGGCTTGTGTGCTTGTAAGTTATAAGAGTAACGAGAGAGGGAAGGGAAAAAGAAACTATTCTCTATCCTCCATGTAATGCTTTCATTTTATAAGCTTCCATCATGTCACCTCTTAAACACATACGACTTGCCCCCCACCAAAAGGAATCCTGGGAACTATAGTTCCCCTCTGGAGCTACCATTCCCATCACCTTTTTGTCTGCAGGGAATCTGCCCAGGGCCTAATCCAGTTATTCAGCAGGTCGTACTGAGCATCCCTCACTTGCCTCTCTCCCTATAGGCTCACGCCCTGGAGGCCGACATGGAGCTGGAGTTCCTGGAGACGGCCTGCGCCTGCAAAGCCGTCATCTGCTGCCGCGTCACCCCCTTGCAGAAGGCTCAGGTGGTAGAGCTGGTGAAAAAGTACAAGAAGGCCGTCACGCTGGCCATCGGCGATGGGGCCAATGATGTCAGCATGATCAAGAGTGAGTCCCAGGGCGGCACTTGCGTGAGCTTTTGTCTTTTTAGTTCTGCGGATGCGTTTGTTTGTTTTTAAATGCCACAGCACAAAAGGAAAACGCGCTGGGAGGGAGGAGGAAATAAGCAGACTTCCGTGACGAAGGCCTTTGCAGGGTGGGAAAGTTCCAGAGAGAGGCAGAGCCAATTGGCTGCCCTGATGGATTGAGGCACTGCCTACCGCTGGAATGTGGCCTCTTGGAAGGAAATGTGGTCCTCTATATGGGAAAAAGAGGGGTGCAGGTGGCGCTGTGGGTTAAACCACAGAGCCTAGGACTTGCCAATCAGAAGGTTGCTGGTTCGAATCCCCGCAACGGTGGTGAGCTCCCGTTGCTTGGTCCCTGCTCCTTCCATCCTAGCAGTTCAAAAGCACATCAAAGTGCAAGTAGATAAATAGGTACTGCTCTGGTGGGAAGGTAAACGGCGTTTCCGTGCGCTGCTCTGGGTCGCCAGAAGCAGCTTAGTCATGCTGGCCACATGACCCGGAAGCTGTACGACGGCTCTCTCAGCCAATAAAGCGAGATGAGCGCCGCAACCCCTGAGTCGGCCACGACTGGACCTAATGGTCAGGGGTCCCTTTACCTATATGGGAAAAAGTCTCCTCTCTCCTGTTTTAGAAACAGAGAGAACCACGTGTGCTTTGTCCTTCCTAAGATGGAAGGTGGGGCATCTGAGCTTGGGATGCCTTAGTAACCTGTCTTTCCCTTACCCCTCTTTCCGTTTCCTGCGTTCCCGCCAGCCGCCCATATCGGTGTTGGAATCAGCGGCCAGGAGGGCATCCAGGCAGTGCTGGCCTCGGACTACTCCTTCTCGCAGTTCAAGTTCCTGCAGCGCCTCCTGCTGGTCCATGGGCGCTGGTCCTACCTGCGCATGTGCAAATTCCTTTGCTATTTCTTCTACAAGAACTTTGCCTTCACCATGGTGCACTTCTGGTTCGGCTTCTTCTGCGGCTTCTCTGCCCAGGTGACTCGGCTGGCGAATCGGAGGGGTGGGTGGGGCGGGGGTCCGTGGTGGCGGCTTCCTCCAGGCTCATGCTTCGTCCTGCTTCCTGGATGAGCCGCACGTTGAGTGAGCGTAGCCTATCAGGGTCACGGAAAGCAGGGGATGGCTTCACGAAAGCTATCCGGCCCAGTTAATTTGGCTACCTGATTGCCATAGCCCAGGGGTGGCCAACTCTCAAGAGACTGCAATCTACTTTCAGATTTAAAAGCTGGCAGTGATCTAGGGAGCGTCTCCACCCCCATCGTTCTGCCCGGACACTGAGGTCCAGCGCCAAGGGCCTTCTAGCGGTTCCCTCATTGCGAGAAGCAAAGCTACAGGGAACCAGGCAGAGGGCCTTCTAGGTAGTGGCACCCACCCTGTGGAATGCCCTCCCACCAGATGTCAAAGAGAAGAACAACTACCAGACTTTTAGAAAACATCTGAAGGCAGCCCTGTTTAGGGAAGCTTTTAATGTTTAATAGACCACTGTATTATTATTATCTACCCACATTTTTTGGGAATTCAGCTCAAAGTTGTTGAGCTTTTTGGGTGAAAACAGCAGCACAGAGAACACTCCGCCTTCCAGAGATCAAACAACAATGGAGGGCGGGGCATGGGGGTGGCACAGGAGTCAGTTTTAGCGATGCTAATGAAAGGGAGCCAGAGATCAACCGTGATCTACCAAAACCTCGCGGGGATCGACCAGTAGATCACAATCGACCTGTTGGACATCCCTGCCATAGCCAAATGAATTAAGCTAGGGTTGTTGTGGGGATTAAACGAGGAGGGGGGGGGAAACCACTCATCCTACCCTGAGCTCCTTGGAGGAAAAAGGTGGGGTGTAGATTGAGTAAGTCACTAAATGCATCGCTGAAGGCAGCAATTTCACCCCGAGAGAAAGGAGAGTTGTCGTGGATTAGCCACACCGGTGATCCCAGCCTATCAAGGATCATGCAGTGAAGGGGATCATGCCACCCTGCTAAGTAGCCAGTCTTCTTTGGTGATGACCTTCACCGTAAGGTCACAGGGAATTTTACAACAACTGAAACACAAACAGTTTAAAACAACTTGCAATCAGGATTAATAATAATAATAATAATAATAATAATAATAATAATAATAATAATAATAATAAAGCAGTGCATCTTCAGAATTCTCCAAAAGCTGGGTAATAAAGTTGTCCGACGCACCTCTGTGGAGAGGAAGGCCCACAGCTTAGGGGCTACCACAGAGAAGGCCCTGTCCTGCCACCCCTCAACCATCTAAGGCAGGGGTCAGCAAACTTTTTCAGCAGGGGCCCTCAGAGCATGTGGTGGGCCAGACTATATTTTTGGGGGGAAACAACAAATTCCTATGCCCCACAAATAACGCAGAGATGCATTTTAAATAAAAGGGCACATTCTACTCATGTAAAAACACGCTGATTCCTGGACTGTCCGCGGGCTGGATTCAGAAGACGATTGGGCCGGATCTGGCCCCCGGGCCTTAGTTTGCCTACTCATGATCTAAGGGCAATGAAATAACTAGGAGGGCCTGGTTTTCAGCTATTTGGGTCCCGAGTTGATTAGGGACTTGATGTTGTTGAGGGCTGATGAAGTTGGAGGTTTGAAAATCCTACTCCCCGTCCCCCCAAAAAAGCTACTGTAAAATGTTATGGAAATGCAGAAATTCCAGCTGAGTGACTGGGTTTTGTTTTACACCAGCGGGCCTGCAGGGGGCAGCAAAGACTCCTTTTGTTCTCCTCTCCCTGGTCTCTCAATTTCTCCCTCTTATCTTTTCAAAGACTGTCTACGATCAATATTTCATCACGCTGTACAACATTGTCTACACCTCGCTGCCAGTGCTCGCCATGGGTGTCTTTGACCAGGTCAGTCATGTTAATTCCGCAGTGTGATACAGCGGTTAGAGGGCATAAGATTGGCAAAGGCTGCTGTGAGCCAGATGGACCAGTGGCAGGGGCGGTGAACCCATGGCTGTCTCAGATGTGGGCCCCACATGTTTTCCCCACCCGTCATGTCCCAACCAATCAGGGATCCTAGAATTGTAGAGTTGGAAGGGACCACGAGGATCATCTTCTTGTCCAACATAATCTTTTGCCCATTGTGGGGCTCAAATCCACAACTCTGACATTAAAAGTCTCATGCTCTTCCTATTGAACTATCAAATTCAAATGTAATTACAGGGGGGTAAGGTGGTGGTGGGGAACCCCATGGGCATTTAGATGTTGTCGGACTCCCAACTCCCGCCGGCCCCAATGGTCAGGGACGCTGCAAGTCCCGCAAGGGCCACAGGGTTAGATCGGTGGGTTAGATCCTTAGCTTGGGTCAGTGGTTTCCAAACTGTTCAAGCGACTGCCCCCTGGTTCCATAGACCAATTCTCCCAGTGCTCCCTATCCTATAAAAAGCATTACAGTGGTACCTCGGGTTACAGACGCTTCAGGTTACAGACTCCGCTAACCCAAAAAATAATACCTCGGGTTAAGAACTTTGCTTCAGGATGAGAACAGGAATCGTGCAGCGGCAGCAGGAGGCCCCATTAGCTAAAGTGGTGCTTCAGGTTAAGAACAGTTTCAGGTTAAGAACGGACCTCCGGAACGAATTAAGTTCTTAACCCGAGGTACCACTGTACTGAGAACTGCAGTTTGCATGACCTACCAGGGAAGATAAAAGTTGCATTATGGCACTTTTATTAAAAATCCAGTTAGAAGTATTTCGTTTAATTCAACACAATGAATGGGCTTGATCCAGCGATACCAGCTTTTCAAAGTCCTTTACACCTCCAACGTCCCCATGCAGCCCCCTTGCCTCCTAACACCCTTCCCCAGGTAATCCCACTATCCCCCGGGGGGCAGTGTGGTGCAGTGGTTAAGAGCGGTAGTCTTGTAATCTGGGGAACCGGGTTCACTTCCCCACTCCTCCACATGCAGCTGCTGAGTGACCTTGGGCCAGTCACACTTCTCTGAAGTCTCTCAGCCCCACTCACCTCACAGAGTGTTTGTTGTGGGCGAGGAAGGGAAAGGAGAATGTTAGCCGCTTTGAGACTCCTTCAGGTAGTGATAAAGTGGGATATCAAATCCAAACTCTTCTTCTTCTTTCGGAACCCCTGGGTTAGATATTGATGGAGCAGTGCCCCCTTTGCCTGAATGGCCAACTTCTTCTGGTTTGTGTCTCTCTGTGCGTGTGTGTCTATCCCCTCTGGCGAATCTGCTTTGAGTGTGTGACGCCCAATTTTTGTCCCTGTCCGTCCCTGGCCTGCGTGCCCCACTTGGGGTGGTCCTGCCCTCAGGCCTCACGGCTTAGCCCTGTCCCACTCCCTTTTCCTAGGATGTGCCTGAGCATCGCAGTTTGGAGTACCCCAAGCTGTACGAACCGGGGCAGCTCAACCTGCTCTTCAACAAGCGGGAGTTCTTCATCTGCATCGCTCAAGGGATCTACACCTCCGTCTTCATGTTCTTCATCCCCTACGGGGTCTTCAGCGACAACTCCCACCTGGCCGACTACCAGTCCTTTGCCGTCACCGTGGCGACCTCCCTCGTCATCGTCGTCAGCGTGCAGGTAGGACAACAAACCCACCCACCCCAACAACAACATATATATCTATATATCTATATATCTATATATCTATATATCTATATATCTATATATCTATATATCTATATATAGGTATATCTATATATATAGATATATTTATATACAGTGGTGCCCCGCAAGACGAATACCTCACAAGACGGAAAACTCACTAGACGAAAGAGTTTTCCGTTTTGGAGGTGCTTCGCAAAACGAATTTCCTATGGGCTTGCTTCGCAAGACGACAATGTCTTGCGAATTCCTGCTGGTTTTTTTTCCTTCCCCCCCTTTTTCTAAGCCGCTAAGCCGCTTATCAGCTGATCCGATCAGCAGATAAGCCGCTAATAGCGCTAATCCGCTAATCCTTCAATGGGCTTGCTTCGCAAGACGAAAAAACCGCTAGACGAAGAGAATCACAGAACGGATTCTTTTCGTCTTGTGAGGCACCACTGTATATATCTCCCACAAGTCCTGGCTTTCTAGTCCTTATCTGCTGTGAGTAAAACAGCTGTTCTATCCAAGGTGTATTTGCATTTGCATGAGCCCAGGGGGCCAAGGGTGGTGCATTCTGGGAGATATTTTGCTAGGGGGCTAAAGGCAGTGCATTCTGGGAGATTCTTGCTCGGTGGCCAAGGGCAGTGCATTCTTTTTTTCCCCTTCAATTTTTTTTTATTAATTTCTCAAAATTTGTAAACACACAAACAAACATAAATCCTAGCTGTATTTAATCCACTCTTAGTAACATTGTTAAGTGACTTCCTCAAATCCCCCTGGCTGAATATATCTATATCTATACATGTATATATATATATCTATATCATTGTAACAGTTTTCCAAAACTAATTTCTCATAAAATTTACTTAATCACCATCTTTCTTTCTTTTCATCTTTACTTCAAACATATTATTCTATAACTTCACATATTTAAATCCTAAGTCTATATGTTATTTGCAAGTATTTCTATTTAAATTATCTTAGCATACAGTGGTGCCCCGCAAGACGAATGCCTCGCAAGACGGAAAACTCGCTAGATGAAAGAGTTTTCCATTTTGGAGGTGCTTCGCAAAACGAATCTCCTATGGGCTTGCTTCGCAAGACGACAATGTCTTGCGAGTTCCTGCTGGTTTTTTCCCTCCCCCCCCCTTTTCTAAGCCGCTAAGCCGCTTATCAGCTGATCCGATCAGCAGATAAGCCGCTAAAAGCTGCTAATAGCACTAATCCGCTAATCCGTCAATGGGCTTGCTTCGCAAGACGAAAAAACCGCTAGACGAAGAGAATCACAGAACGGATTCTTTTCGTCTTGCGAGGCACCACTGTATTTAACTAAATAGTCTTTGAATTTCGTCCATTCCGCAAGGGCAATGCATTCTGGGAGATTTCTACTAGCCCTTGGCATTGGTGAAAGGGGATCATTGCAACGCATCCCCAATTATTAATTATTGCGTTATTATGAGTTTACTGTATAATCTTGAAAGGAGGCTTGGCTGTGAGGGGGTGTCACTGTGAAAATCAGGAAGGGACCCTGCGCTTCTGAATTTGCCGCTGCACCGCTGGTGGTGGGAAAGCACTCCACATATGCTCAGTGGACCTTTCTCCGCTGTGGGGTGGCAGGAAGCGCCTGTGCCGTCCCTCGCCCCACAGGAAGCCCCTGTGCCGACCTTCTCTCCCCCCCCCTCAACAGATTGGCCTGGATACAGGATTCTGGACGGCTATCAACCATTTCTTCATCTGGGGCAGCCTGGCTGTTTACTTTGCCATCCTCTTCGCCATGCACAGCGACGGCCTCTTCCAGCTCTTCCCCAACCAGTTCCGTTTTGTGGGTGAGTCTGGAGACTGCTTCTCTGTTTGGGTCTACAACTTCCTCTCTCTCCGCCCTGCCCTCTCTCACACATGCCTCATTTTTTTGCCTCGTTGCAGAACTATTATTGACAAAGGTGGTGCATTCTGGGAGATTTCTACTGGGGCCCAAGGGCTGTGCATTCTGGGAGATTTCTGCTGTATGGCCAGCAGCCGTGCATTGACAATAATAACAATTAATTTTTATTTATACCCTGCCCTTCCCGGTTCAAAAACCGGGCTCAGGGCAGCTAACAACAAATTTAAAACACTTAACTGATGCAACAAAAAACAGCATAAGATACAGTATAAAACGTGAATAACGATAAATTCAGAATTCAAAATCAATTTAGGGAGGAAATCCATCCAATAAACATTAGATGATCACCAGGGCTAACTGGCTAAATTAGTCCTATTTGGGCCAGCGAGGAGACCAGGGGAGAATTAGCTGTGGGATCCCAGAGCTGGTAATCTTCATAAAAAGGGGAGGGGGGAAGGAAGGGGAATAAAAGATCAGGCTAAGTTGAAAGCCAGGCGGAATAGCTCAGGCCCTGCGGAAGGAAGTTAAATCCTGCAGGGCCCTGGTCTCATGAGACAGAGCATTCCACCAGGTTGGAGCCATCACTGAGAAGGCCCTGGCCCTGGTGGAGGATAATCGAACTTCCTTAGGGCCTGGGACCTCTAAACTATGATTCATCGACCTTAAGGTCCTCTGCGGAGCATACCAGGAGAGGCGGTCCCATAAATATGAGGGCCCTAAGCCACAAAGGGGACATTTCTGCGAGGTGGCCAAGGTGCGTTATGGGAAAGTTCATTTACACTTTTGTACAGGGGAGGGGATGGGAGGGGGACCTGGTGTCCAGGCTGTCGTAAGCTCCCCTGTTTCCCAGATCAGAGGTGCCTCTGAATCTCTCCCTTTCTCCCTGACCTCTTGCTTTCCTTCCTCTGCCCAGGCAATGCCCAGAACACATTAGCCCAGCCTGCCGTGTGGCTGACCATTGCCCTCACCACCGTCGTCTGCATCATGCCAGTGGTCGCCTTCCGGTTCCTCAAGCTGGACCTGAAGCCTGAGCTCTCGGATACGGTGAGTTTGGGTGCAGAGGGATCCCAAATGGAAGATGGGGGAGAGGTCCTTCCTTCCTTCCTTCCTTCCTTCCTTCCTTCCTTCCTTCCTTCCTTCCTTCCTTTCCCCTGCAAGGTAGACACCTTGTCTGTCTGCCAGCCCCCCCACTCCCTGGCAAACTCAGGTTCTAAATTTCCATCTCTTTTTAATTACCGTATTTTTTCACTCCATAAGACGCACCAGACCATAAGACGCACCTAGTTTTTGGAGGAGGAAAACAGGGGGAAAAATACTCTGAATCCCAGAAGCCAGAACAGCAAGAGGGATCACTGTGCAGCGATGAAGAGGCTTCTTGTGGCTAAGCCAGAAGCTAGAACAGCGAGAGGGAGCGCTGCGCAGTGATCCCTCTCACTGTTCTGGCTTCTGGGATAGCTGTGCAGCCTGCATTCGCTCCATAAGACGCACACACATTTCCCCTTACTTTTTAGGAGGGGAAAAAGTGTGTCTTATAGAGCGAAAAATACGGTATTATTTTTTTTAAAATGAATATGTTTTGATGCAAGCAAAAAAAAGAATGAGATGGTTCAGCAGATAGAGCATAAGACTCTTAAATCTCAGGGTTGTGGGTTCGAGTCCCACGTTGGGCAAAATATCCTGCGTTGCAGGGTGGGGGTGGTCTGGATGACCCTCGTGGTCCCTTCCAACTCAATATGATTCTCAACTCCTGTCGAGCATAACCAGAGCGCAGAGAGATTGGAATAAAACAAGAAGTGCCATTCTTGCGCTCGGTTGTTATCTATTATGTCGACAGTGGCTATTCAGGGTTTGTTTTGTACAGCATCTCTCTGCGTATTAACACGGGACACTGACGTAAAGCAGGGCATCTGTAAGGTTTTGGATCCAACTCTTTTTGTGACCCGCCCTTGCCACTCCATCGTGGCACATCAAGGCTTCTGACGACACTCTTGCCCAGGTAGCTACATGCAGAAAATGCCCAAAGGCTCTTCCAACCAGACCATAAAGCATTCTATAATCCCACATTAAAGCTTCTGCTTCTAGCAGGTCTCATCTGTCTGCCCTGAGAGGTGCCAGTTCACTTAAGTCCCCAGCCCAAATCCTTGGGATATTGCCGGCAGCCATATTGGGCAAGGCCAGCCTCGGCCAACCGGATGCCCTCCATAAGTTTTGGACTACATCTCCCATCACCCTCCCTGATCAGCGTGGCTATTTTGGACTACAACTCCCATCAGCCCCAGCCGGCACGATCATTTCTGGACTACAACTCCCATGGGTTTCTAGCCGGCACGCCCATAGAGTTACAGACACAATGGCCTGGGGCTGATGGGAGATGTAGTCTGAAACAGTAAGTGGGATAGCTCAGTCGATGGAGCAGGAGACTCTGAATCTCAATCATCCCGGCGCTCTTCAGATTGCTGAATCGTTGAACTGCAGATTTGGAGGGGACCACAGGGGTCATCTAGTCCAACCCCTGCAATGCAGTAATCTTTTTGCCCAATCTTTTTGGGGTTCAAACTCATAACCCCTGGGCAGTTGCCTCCTACTTCTTAAAAGAATACAGATCGCCTCAGCCTAGGCCTTTAACCTGGCGTAGTGGTTAAAAGTCTCAGACTAGAACCTGGAAGATCTGGGTTCGAATCTCCACTCATCCCCAGGTGTGATGTTGGGGCCAGTCACTTTCTCTCGACCTGACGTGCCTCACAGGGTTGTCGTGAGGAATATGGGGACGGGGAGACTGATGGGTGCCCCCACAAAGGAGGGGGGGAAACAGATTTCCTTGCTGCCTCTGACTCTCCCCTCCTCCCCGCTTTCTCATCCCCCCCCCCCTCAGGTGCGCTACACCCAGCTGGTGAGGAAGAAGCAGAAAACCCAGCACCGCTGCATGGGGAGGGTGGGCCGGGTGGGATCTCGTCGCTCCGGCTACGCCTTCTCCCACCAGGAAGGCTTTGGAGAGCTCATCATGTCCGGCAAGAACATGCGCCTCAGTTCCCTCGCCCTCTCCAGCTTTAGCGGCCGCCCCAGCGCTAGCTGGATCGAGACTTTGCGCAAGAAGAAGGGCAGCGGCGGCGGTGGCGGCGACAGCAGCGTGGCCAGCAGCCCTAGTGGGGGTGGGCCCGACAAGACGCTGAAGGTGTGAGGAGGAAGGTCCCGGGACAGACAGACGGACACACGCAACGGACGGAACTCCCTGCCTCAGGAGGGGCGGGGAGGGCTGCCCCACGGGCCAGAAATGCTGCCCCCCCCCGGTAGCCGCAGAGATGCGGATCTTACCGGATGGATCGAGGAGGCCTAGGAGGCTTGCGGCCGTATAACCAAAAAGATGATGATAATAATAATCATAAGAATAACTGACTGCTGGCTTACAGTGGCAAACAGGTCACTGGCTGGGGTAGGGGGTGCACAGGTGTAACCCCCAAACACACACACACACACACACCCCTCAGACTGATGTTACCCTGAACTGTTGTGCAAAAGGGAGTCTATTTTTCTTCTTCCAAGAATGAAAAACCCAGTGACGTCTCCCTGAACCGCACATGAATGTATCTGGCTTGGAGGCGCAAGAAGGTTGGGGGCGCTTAAAGGTGCGTCGGAGGCTGGAGCCTGGCGTCAAGAGGCGGCGGGCGAAAGATTGGGGGGGCGGGGGCCCTGCACCCCGCTTTCGACCCCCCCCTCCATGCCTTGTCCTCCTATCATCTAATCGTGTCTTTTTAAAATATATATATATATACAGATCTATATGAAAGAAAACGATCCACGTTTACAAAAAAAAAAGGAGGAAAAAAAAGATTATTATTTTTTTCTATTCCACATTGGCATTGGAAGTTCTCTAGGGGTGCCTCCCTCGGGCACTGGGCAGCGGTGTTTAAAGGACAAGGTTGGACTGGCACGGCTTGGGAGATCCGTGGTGCCCGCTTCCGCAGGAGCTGTGCCACCCCAAGTGCGAGGGAGAAGAATTTGGGCACAAGAGGTTGCTAGCCTCCAGCAAGATGCCTGGAGCATGGATTGCCTTTTTTGGGGGGGGGAAGAGGTTGCGGGGGGGAAAGCTTTGAAACACATTGGCTATTTTCTCTCGCCCCCCCCCCTCGAAGAACCCGCTTGGTTTGCTATTTTTTGCCCTCTTGTCTGCACCCCAGAGTCTACACCCTTGGGTCTGCTATTCCCAAGGCAGGAAATAGTTTAAGAAAAAGAAAAAAAATATTTTTATATAACGTAGGACCTCGGCTTGCAAGCAGCTCCCTACTCTTAAACACCCAACCAACCAACCACCTTTGCCGGTTCTCTGGTTTCCACCAGCAGAAGCCCACCCATCACAGCAGAGCTAACTGGATGGGGCAAATATTGAGCTGAGAATGGGAAGACAAGGGACTTCACCTGTTGTGGTGCTGGCCAAGGATGAGGAATCGGCTGGGCTGTTCTGGGGCCACAGCTTCCCCCATCCTGGCACTCAGCTCGGGGCTTTGCTACTGCAGCCCGCAAAGGATGTGAGAGGGCGTCAAGCCCTTTGCACCCAGTTTGCTCACCACCCTCCCACAAAGCAACATTTATTCTGGCAAACGTCCCGACGGCTTACTTGTCCTGCAAAAGTTCATTAAAAAAAACAACAAACCAGGCACTTGTGGCGAGTCGCTGTGTGAGGACGCGCCTCGTGGAACTGTTCCAGATATATACTAGGAACTGGGGCGTTGTATGTAATGATAGCCTTACTCAGAGTAGACCTACTGAAGCGAATGTTTCTGGCCACCTTGGGCACATTTCAGTTGGTCTGACTCTGGAGTGGATACAAAGAGGATCACCACTGGCTTGCACTTCAATCCTAAATGGCAAATTTTAAAATACATACACCTCTATCGTGTCTATATAGACACACACATACACAGTCTTGGGTTTGACCCAAACAACAGTCCCAACAGCCTCATAGGCCAAAATGTTGGGGCCTAGGAGGCCTCTCAAGTTTCCTTGCCACTGTCGGGATAAGGAAAAGCCAGTAAATTTAAGATTTCTCTGTGGGTGGGTTCCTCCCTTACTCTGCTGTGTGACTTTGGGCCACCCCCTACTCAGTTTTTGAAGTTTCCTGGCATACCCCCAAAATTTTATTTCCCCCCCCCCCAAATCTTAGAGGCACAGACAGGGGCCTCTTTTTTGCAGCAGCGACATTTTAGCTCTGCCTCTCACCCGTCCCCCTTCTTGCCTAAAACCCAACTTCGATACCAAAGAGAAAAGTTCGTTAGGAACCGGGGGGGTGGGCGGATTGCCATGGACTACCTTATTTTTATTGTGTGTGGTTTTTTGGGGGGGGGAGTGCAGGGTGAGAGGGGCTTTATAAGCAGGGCAGCCGTGCCATGCAAGGACCGAGGGACATTCCATATAATTTATTACATATTTCTATACTTGGCAGAATTGTATCATTTTATGGGTATAAAGAGAAATTGCATTTTCTTAAAAAAGACCAAAAAAAGCTATCGTCGTGTCTTTCTGTGTTTGTTGCTTAAAGGACAGGAAGTCCGGAAAAGGGGGCGAAAGGCACATCCGCCCTAAATCCCATGCGGTCACTCCTTCGACTGGCTGTTGGCATAAACTGGTGGGGGGTTAAGTCATTTGGCAGTCATTGGTTTTTGCTAAATGCTGTCAAGGGCACATTTCAGCCAGAAACCCAGAAGGAGAGTGAGATACTGGGTGGTGGAGGCCTCAGGAGAGTCCTGAGGGCCAGGTGGGGAGCTTTGGGGGGCCGGAGGTTCTCCAGGCCTGCTCTGGGTGCAATGCGATGTGCATGGCCCTGGCACCAAATTTTGTGGGTGCCAGGCACCTTCGTGGGGAATTTTGTGGGTGCTTGGAGCACCCAGGGAGCTGGCACCTATGTCCCAAGCAGACCCACATGCAGACGGAAACCCTGAAGAACCATTGAATCTGGACATTGCGGTTTCAAGATTTCAACTGTGGGTGGGCTTCTTCGCCGGCTCTCTCGCCCACCCCCCCCATCTCGTGGCTGCAAAGTAGGTTGGAGATTTATTACCGCACTGTTCCTGCATGTTGGGCTACTCGAGAGGAGGAGGAAGAAGCGCAAGGGAAACCCCCGCCAGGATCAGGCCAAGGAAAGGAGTGAAGTTTATATCTCCATCTTTCCTCCAAGGAGGTCAAGCAGGTGTACAGTGGTACCTCAGGTTACAGACTCCGCTAACCCAGAAATAGTACCTTGGGTTAAGAACTTTGCCTCAGGATGAGAACAGAAATTGTGCAGCGGCAGCAGGAGGCCCCATTAGCTAAAGTGGTACCTCAGGTTAAGAACAGTTTCAGGTTAAGAACGGACCTCCGGAACGAATTAAGTACTTAACCCGAGGTACCACTGTACTTAGTTCTCTCTCTCCATTTTACCTGCCCTGCCCAATATTTTATTCCAAGTTGGCACCCCGGCTCGCTTTTGGGAATTGTAGTTCTGTGAGGGGGAATAAGGGTCTCCTAACAACTCTCAGCGCCCTTAAACTACAATTCCCAGGATTCTCTGGGGAGGGGGAGCCGTGACTCTAGCAGCATCACGGTTGCAAATACCCCTTGCACGTCCACTCCCAGCCAATAAACCTGTGTGGAGGTACACTGCCACTGCCCAAGGAGGCTTCACATAGGGCAAGCCTGCGCCTTTGGAAAGCAGGCAGCTCAGTTTTATTGTATGCAGCTGCCCTCCTATAGGGGGGTCGAGTTCAGTTAATAGAGCAGGAAGCTCTTAAAGTCTCCGGGTTTGAGCACCCTATATTGAGTGAAAGATTCTCTGCCTTGCAGGGGTTTGGACTAAACCATGGGTAGGCAAACTAAGACCCGAGTGCCGGATCTGGCCCAATCGCCTTCTAAATATGGCCCGTGGACGTTCTGGCTATTGGTGTATATGTCCTTTTATTTAAAATGCATCTCTGGGTTATTTGTGGGGCCTGCCTGGTGTTTTCACATGAGTAGAATGTGTGCTTTTATTTAAAATGCATCTCTGGGTTATTTGTAAAGGTAAAGGGACCCCTGACCATTAGGTCCAGTCGTGGCCGACTCTGGGGTTGCAGCGCTCATCTCGCTTTACTGGCCGAGGGAGCCGGCGTACAGCTTCCGGGTCATGTGGCCATCATGACTAAGCCGCTTCTGGCGAACCAGAGCAGCGCTCGGAAACGGCGTTTACCTTCCCGCCGGAGCGGTACCTATTTATCTACTTGCACTTTGATGTGCTTTCGAACTGCTGGGTTGGCAGGAGCAGGGACCGAGCAACGGGAGCTCACTTCGTCGCGGGGATTCGAACCTCCGACCTTCTGATCGATAAGTCCTAGCCTCTGTGGTTTAACCCACAGCGCCACCCTATGGGTTATTTGTGGGGCATAGGAATTCGTTCATTTATTTATTTATTTCAAAATATAGTCCGGCCCCCTACAAGGTCTGAGGGACAGTGGACCGACCCCCTGCTGAAAAAGTTTGCTGACCCCTGGACTAGACAGCCCTTCTTTCAAACTACAGATAGTAGTTTCAAACTGCAATTCTTTCAAACTGCAATTTCTTTCTTTCAAACTGCAATTCTATGGTTCTGGGCGGCAGGGCCTTTCCCAGATTTCCTCCATGAGATCTAGCGCCTCTCCTTTCAAATTTAAAAACAGAAGTTAAAAATAAAACGCTGAGCCAAGGGGTTTGGGGCGGCCTCTCTTGCGGAGGGTTCTTCCCCACCCCATCGCTGTCACTCTGCCCCCCAGCCCTGCTTCCCCTTTCAGCTCCACCCCATTGCACAACCCACCTCCCCGCCCCGGCTTGCACAACCAACCAGAGCAACGCTGCCAGCCAGGCAGGCAGCAGCAGCAGCAGCAGCAGCCTCCAAGCCTCGGGACAGTTCCTCAAACGCTTCGCTGCTTGGGCGAGGATGGTGCCAAGGCGAAGGTGGCACGGCAGCCCGGGGGGTCTGGCTGGAAGAAGCCGGGGGGGCGGCGGCCGCAGCAGCTGGCACCTGCCTGGCACCATGTGGCTGCTGGGGGTCTCCTGGGTGGCGCAGCTGGTCGCGGCTGCAAGCGGCTTGGTGGACCAGGAGCAGCTGTGCCCGAAGCCGGGTGAGAAAAAGAGACTTGTTTCGCCCATGGCATGGCTGGGTTGGCACGGCTTAAATATTTGCGCGATGCTGCGGAAACGAGCCAGTCCCCCAGTCCTTTGCCCTGCAAAAATGCGCTTTTTTCCAATGATTGCGCCCTGCGATCTGTCCCCTTTGAGCCTCACAACAGCCCCGCGAGGTAGGTTAGGCTGAGAGAGAAGGGGGGGGGGGAATAAAGGGAAATCTCCTTTAAAAATAAATCGTGGAGGCATGTTTCGAACGAGAGGTGCGTGCCCTGTAAGGATGAATTTTTGAAGCTTTTTTTCTGTGTTTCCCTTCGTTTGATCCTATCAACAACCCTGTGAGGGAGAGGATAGGCTGAGAGAATGAAAAATTAGTGGGGGTCTCCCTTTTTTATCCTGGGGGCACGTTTCAAACAACTCCTCCTGTAAGGAGGAAATGTATTAAATTTATTTATTAGATTTATTTTTCCTTTCATTTAATCCTCACAACAACCCCTTAGGTAGGTTAGGCTGAGAGAATGAAAAATTAGGGGGGGAGTGTCTCCCTTTTTTATCCTGGGGGCACGTTTCAAACAACTCCTCCTGTAAGGAGGAAATGTATTAAATTTATTTATTAGATTTATTTCTAATTTAATCCTCACAAAAGCCCTGTAGGTTGGTTAGGCTGAGAGAAAATGGCATGTTATGGAAACGCGAACTGGGGGTATGTTTCTTCTTAAGAGCAAGAGATTGTCTGCCCTGTCAGGATGAACTTAATTAAATTTATTATATGATCGATCTCTCTGTTGCTTCTCCCATCGTTTGACCCTCACAGCAAGGAAGTACGCAGGCTAAGCTGACAGAATGAAATTTTAAAGGAAGTGCCTCAGGACACTTTTACCCTGGGGTCAAGTTTCGTCTTAAGAACAGCCAGTTAAAAAGAGCCAAAAATCCAGAAATATTCAACAAATTGTTAAAACCAACGATAAGCTAAAAACAAGATTCAAACTCACGCATCATTTCTAGACAGGCTTGACTAAAACAAAAATGTTCATAGCAGGTGCAAAAAAGAGTAAAACAAAAGGGTAACATCAATAGGCAGGGAGTTTCAAAGTTCAGACGCTGCGATGCTCAAATATTGATTTCTTACATATGAGTTGAGTTGCAGCCTGAGTATATATGGAAGGTGCCCGCAGGCCCCCCCCCCCATCGCTGCTCTAACCACTGTACCACACTCCTTCAAAGGGCTTTCTGTCGGTGGAGATTTATTGGGATAATAAGGCAGTGAATGGAAAGGTGAAGCCTCCGCAATTTCAGTTTGGCACATTTAATCTGGCAAATTGCGCGCGCGCAAATTGTGTGTGCACCCACCCCTCAAAAGTTTGGAGAAACTGAATTGTTGGTTCTCTATTTTCTTTTTCTTCCCATAACTTGTCGTTGAGCCTTGTGGAAGGGGCTGGCGTTTAGGGGTCTGGATGGAGGAGACGGCACAGATGTGGCGCCTAGTGGTTAGTGCTTGAGAGTGGCAGGAAGTGGCAGAGGGAGAGTGGAAGGCCAGGAATCCTGGCTCCCAATTGTGGGAATGGAGTCACCTTTGGGAAGACCACACACCTCTGAGTTTTCTGTCTGTGAGAATAGGCTGGAGGGGAGAAGTGGTTTGAGATTCTTGAATGATCGCGCCGCCGGCTCCGAATGGTGGTTGCAGCAGGATAGAGGAAGATAAGGGCTATCTTATCTGTGGTTGCGGGCGCACCAAATATCTAAACCACATTGCATCCCCTGCAGAACCCCGGGAACCGTAGATTGCCTCTGACAATCCTACAATTCCCAGCGCCTTAAAACTACAGTTCTCCAGAGTCTTTTCTTGGGGGAGATGTGTGTTGTACACCGCCTTGCCTGCCTTATCTATAGAACAATGAAACTACATTGAGGACAGGCGGAAGCTGGTGGGTCTCAGGACAATTTGCTGCAGAAGCAGCAGCGGGTTTTCTGACTCCTAAGCCGTTCAGACAGCTGAACAACTTTCTCCAGCACTAATTACATTTGCCAGTTTAACTGACTCATCCATATTCCAGTCGTCAATGGAAAGTGACCTTCTCTGCTTCCAGAGATGACATGTGTTCAGACCTGCTGCTCTTGAGAATTATTTATTATTATTTATTCTCATTATTATATTGATATGAACCATTTTTAAAAAAATGATCAAATCATAGGTCCATGCAAAAAAGCCAATGCAATTCTGGGCTGCATCAATAGGAGTATAGCATCTAGATCAAGGGAAGTAATAGTGCCACTGTATTCTGCTCTGGTCAGACCTCACCTGGAGTACTGTGTCCAGTTCTGGGCACCACAGTTCAAGAAGGACACTGACAAACTGGAACGTGTCCAGAGGAGGGCAACCAAAATGGTCAAAGGCCTGGAAACGATGCCTTATGAGGAACGGCTAAGGGAGCTGGGCATGTTTAGCCTGGAGAAGAGGAGGTTAAGGGGTGATATGATAGCCATGTTCAAATATATAAAAGGATGTCACATAGAAGAGGGAGAAAGGTTGTTTTCTGCTGCTCCAGAGAAGCGGACACGGAGCAATGGATCCAAACTACAAGAAAGAAGATTCCACCTAAACATTAGGAAGAACTTCCTGACAGTAAGAGCTGTTCGACAGTGGAATTTGCTGCCAAGGAGTGTGGTGGAGTCTCCTTTTTTGGAGGTCTTTAAGCAGAGGCTTGACAACCATATGTCAGGAGTGCTCTGATGGTGTTTCCTGCTTGGCAGGGGGTTGGACTCGATGGCCCTTGTGGTCTCTTCCAACTCTCTGATTCTCTGATTCTATGATCTCTCTCCGTCTACATTGATTGGTAGCAGATCTCTAGGGTTTTAGAGGTCTTTCCCTAGTCCTACCTGGAAGTGTCAGGATTCGAACCATAGACCTCCTGCATGCAAACCAGATCTTTTAAGTTCTGAAGAAAGAAAACCAACAGCAGGAAGAAGGCAGGAGGCTCGATTTAGAAACCTTAAAAAAAAAATCTTTCTGTGTGGCTCCTCTTCCTCCTATGTCGATAACGAAACCGCAGTTGTGTTGTCTTTCTGTAGCTAATATGCCATTCGGTATGCCAGGATCAAGCCCCAAATCATACTGTGGAAACTGTGCTGTTGCTGCTTCTGCTGCTGTTATATTTATTCACATCCTTCCTTATATTATTATAAATATATCCTTATATTTACTCAAGGCCGCTTACACAAATTAAAAACAACACGGATAAAAACATGTAGAAGAGGTTCGTTTAAAAAAAATTAAGCCATAACAGAATTAAAACGAAATAAAACTAAATCTATTAAAATAAGAAGAGGGGTCCAAATAGTTCAGCACAACTTTAAAACCTTTTTCTTTTTTTTAAAAAAAAGGCTTTTGCTTTAAAAGAAGGCCAACATTGTTAATAGCAGGGGATGATGGGAGTCGTAGTTTAGGCACACCTGGAGGGCCAGAGCCTCCCCACACCTGTTTGATACTGATCATCATAGAATCATAAAGTTGGAAGGGACACTGAGGGTCATCTAGTCCAACCCCCTGCAAGGCAGTTGTCCCTTATGGGGATTGAACCGGCAACCTTGGCATTATCCGCGCCACTCTCTAGATATTTATTTATACACTGCCTTTCCCCCAGACTGGGACTCAAGGTGGCTTAGGGAAATTAAAAACAACACAGGTCAAAAACGAAAAAGCTACAAACATATAAAAGATCATCATCAAAGCGTAATAATAAAATTAAAGCAATTTTTTTAAAAAAAACACCACCCAAATCTTATTAATATGTGGGCAGTGAAAATGGGGCGGCACTGTTAAAAGCACATTCACGAGTCCTAGTGGAATAAAACAGCATTTGCTTGCTGGCAGGGAGACAGCAAGGAGGGAGCCAGTTTAGCTTCCTGAGGAAAGGAGTTCCACAGTTTGGGGGCAGCCACTGAGAAGGCCCTGTCCTACGTCCTCACCATTTGGGACTGTGGGGGTGATGGAACTGAGAGATCTCAGAGCCCTGGCAGATCGGTATGAGAGGATAAGATCTTTCAGATAGTCTGGGCCTAAGTCTGGTTGTGGGCACTGTGTCCCTCTTCCCTGAATCCATGCGATGAAAGCTCCCGGATTAGCAGAGCGCCGTGATCTTTCCGTGGCCAAGTACCGACTGTTCTTGGCAGAGGACCAGGAAGGGTGAAGAGGCCAGCCCAGGGAGGTGAACGGACTGTTTGCTTTGGGCTGTTGACATTTCGTTGCATCCCGGGTTTCGGCAACGCAGCAGGGAAAGGCAGAGGGGGTGCGGGCTGTGTTGCCCACTCAGCGATAGATACACCCCCCAAAAATGACCTTTCCCCCAAGATGCTAATCACTCCCCCCCCCCACAGCCCAGCTGGGTTCCCAAAAGCAGATTAATTCAGCTCAAGAGCAACGGGAGGAGAGACAGCAAGAAAGGGCAAGGAACCTGCAGGCCTCCGACCGAGAGGAGAGGCCTGTCCACACTATACATTTAAAGCAGTATCATACCACTTTAAGTAGGCATGGTTCTCCACCCCCACCCCCCCTGGCCGTCCCCAAAGAATCCTGAGAGCTGTCATTTGGTTAAGGGAGTTGTTAGGCTCCTTCCATTCCCTTCACAGAGCGGCAATTGAATGCTGGAAGGGTCAGGACAAATGGAAGTGCAACACATTGTTAAACTGTGGAACTCACTTCCACAAGGAGGCTGGGACGGCCACCAACTTGGATGGCTTCAAAAAGGAAGATGAAGGACTGGTTCTGCTTACCAAACAATGATTCTCCAAAACGGTCCATAGATGATTGATTGATTGATTGATTGATTATCTATCTATCTATCTATCTGTCTGTCTGTCTGTCTGTCTGTCTGTCTATCATCTATGGACCGTTTTGGGGAATCATTGTTTGGTAAGATAGATAGCTAGACAGACAGATAGATAGACAGACAGATAGAGATAGATAGATAGATAGATAGATAGATAGATAGATAGATAGCAGAATTCAATTTTTTTGCTGTTGACCTTTAAAGCCCTAAACGGCCTCAGTCCAGTATACCTGAAGGAGCGTCTTCAGCCCCATCGTTCTGCCCAGACGCTGAGGTCCAGTGTTGAAGGCCTTCTGGCGGTTCCCTCGCTGTGAGAAGCGAAGCTACAGGAAACTAGGCAGAGGGCCTTCTCGGCAGTGGCGCCCGCCCTGTGGAACACCCTCCCATCAGATGTCAAAGAGATAAACAACTACCTGACATTTAGAAGACATCTGAAGGCAGGGAAGCTTTTAATGTTTAATGGGTTATTGTATTTTCAATCTTTGTTGGAAGCTGCCCAGAGTGGCTGGGGAGACCCAGCCAGATGGGCGGGGTACAAATTATTATTATTGTTGTTGTTGTTGTTGTTGTTGTTGTTGTTATTCCAGGCCGCTCTTTCTCTCACACAACTGCCTTTAGTGATTCAGTCACATATGGCAACAACAACAACAACATGAGACAATATTTCAGGTATCCTTGTTCCAAGCTTCATAGGGCTTTATCCGCCAAGACTGGCACCTACTGTAGAACTTACTTTGATAGCTGATTGGCAGCTGCTGCAATTCTTCCAGCGATAGTCTGTTGTTTGTTAATGGGCTGGGAAGTGTAGCTCTTTGCAGAGTAAACTTTGATGTTGTTTAGTCGTTTAGTCGTGTCCGACTCTTCGTGACCCCATGGACCAGAAAACGCCAGGCACTCCTGTCTTCCACTGCCTCCCGCAGTTTGGTCAAACTCATGCTGGTAGCTTCGAGAACACTGTCCCACCATCTCGTCCTCTCTCGTCCCCTTCTCCTTGTGCCCTCCATCTTTCTCAGCATCAGGGTCTTTTCCAGGGAGTCTTCTCTTCTCACGAGGTGGCCAAAGTCTTGGCGCCTCAGCTTCAGGATCTGTCCTTCCAGTGAGCACTCAGGGCTGATTTCCTTCCGACTGGAGAGGTTTGATCTTCTTGCAGTCCATGGGACTCTCAAGAGTCTCCTCCAGCACCAGAATTCAAAAGCATCAATTCTTCGGCAGTCAGCCTTCTTTATGGTCCAGCTCTCACTTCCCTACAGCACTACTGGGAAAACCATAGCTTTAGCTATACGGAGTACATGCAGAGTTAACTACATTTCCCAAAATCCCTTTGGGGAAGCTATGTGCGTGAAATATGCTTGGACTGTATGCTGTGGATGAGGGCCTCTGATGTAACCTGGGTACCACTCATGCTAAGTGGTGGATTTCGCCACTGGAGGGGCTCCATAGAGCAAGGTGTGGGGAGGTGCTTTCCCCCTGCACAGCGTGTCCTTTCCTGTTGCTAGGATACCACTCCTGGAAAGGTGAAGGTAGCTTTTGTCAATATTTACTGGGTGGGCAAAGCAATGCGGAGGTGACTGTGCCCCCCCTCCCCCCCCGACACACAAACAGGTTACCAACCAGCCAGAATGAATTAATCTGCCTGGCTTGTTTATGTAAACTGTGTGGGAAAGTGGGGTTTGCAACAAAATGTTGCAGCATATCCTCCTAGGAGACCTTCTGCTTTAGGACGCCAGCTGGCTGCTAGCCTTGCCCCTTTCTCCAGCTTAGAAATAGGAAGAAGAGCTTGCAGGATCAGGCCAGCAGCCCATCTGAGGCCCCTGTCCTGTTCTCACGGTGGCCAGCCTGATGTCTACAGATGTAAACAGGAAATGAGCGCAACAACACTTTCCCTACTCGTTTTTTTTTTCCTAATATAATTTTTTATTAGTTTTTTAACATACCATTTTCAACAGTAATTAAACATACTTTTACATCTTATTTGATTTTTTGACTTCCATCAGTCCTGTCTGAAAATTTTCCAATCTAATCTCTTAGTATGCATTTCTTATTTTCCCTATTACATTTCAAACTCGTAACCAATTATCTCTATCTTTTTCTACTTTGTAACACTTCGTATATTCCTCCTTACCAAACTTCTTGTAGTCCTACTAGCGTAATTTGTTGATTACAGTTGCTCTTCAAGTAATTCATATACTTCCAATCTTCTGTAAATCTCTGGTCCGGCAGGTTTTGAATCCTTCCTCTCATTTTAGCTAATTCTGCATAGTCCATTAATTTCGTCTGCCATTCTTCTTTTGTCGGAATTTCTTCCTGCTTCCATTTCTGGGCTAACAATATTCTTGCCGCTATTGTTGCATATAAGAACAATTTAACATCTTGCCTATTAACATCTTGCCTATTAATATTAATATCAATATCATATTGCCTATTAATATCCTATTGCCTATTAATATCTTGCCTATTAATATCCTGGCCTATAGCACTTTTAACGCTGTACTGTTTTTAACACTTGATTGGGAGCCACCCAGAGTGGCTGGGGAAACTCAGCCAGATGGGCAGGGTATAAATAATAAATTATTATTATATTATTATTTCCCCACTCATGATTCCAAGGAGCTGAGGTTCAGAGCCCTGATGGGTTGGACTTAATAAAGGCCCAATCAGTCCAGCATCTTTCTCTCACAGCGGCCAACCGGATGCCTCAATAGGAAACCTTCAAACAGGACCTGAGCACACTGGCAACTCTCCATCAGTGGCTCTTGTGGCAGAGAGTTCCATAGTTCATCCGGCTTAGCGGATTAGCTGTTAAGCGGCTTAGCGGCTTGGGAAAAAGGGGGGGAGGGGAAAAAACCCCGCAGGAACTCGCAAGACATTGTCGTCTTGCAAAGCAAGCCCATAGGAAATTCGTTTTGCGAAGCACCTCCAAAACGGAAAACCCTTTTGTCTAGCGGGTTTTCCGTCTTGCGAGGCATTCGTCTTGCGGGGCACCACTGTATCTATCTATCTAATCTATCTATCTATCTTAATGTGTTGAAGTCAGCCTGGATAGCTCAGTTGGTTACAGTGTGGTGCTGATAACACCAAGGTTGCAGGTTCATAGAATCCTAGAGTCTTAGAGTTGGGACCCCAAGGGTCATCCAGTCTAACCCCCTGCAATGCAAGAATCTCAGCTAAAGCGTCCATGACTACTGCTATGCGCTCCCACGTGGGGCTACGTTTGAAGGTGACCTGGAAACTGCAATTAATTCACAATGCGGCACCTAGACTGGTGACTGGGACTGGCCGCCAGGACCACGTAACACCGGTCCTGAGAGATCTGCATTGGCTCCCAGTACATTTCCGAGCACAATTCAAAGTGTTGGTGCTGACCTTGAAAGCCCTAAACGGCCTTGGTCCAGTATACCTGAAGGAGTGTCTCCACCCCCATCATTCAGCCCGGACACTGAGATCCAGCGCTGAGGGCCTTCTGGCTGTTCCCTTGCTGTGAGAAGTGAGGTTACAGGGAACCAGACACAGGGCCTTCTCGGGAGTGGCCCCCCTGTGGAACACCCTCCCTTCAGATGTGAAGGAAATAAGCAGCTATCCTATCTTTAAAAGACATCTGAAGGCAGCCCTGTTCAGGGAAGTTTTTAATATTTAATGCTGTACATTTGATTGGGAGCTGCCCAGAGTGGCTGGGGAAACTCAGCCAGATGGGTGGGACATAAATAATAAATGATTATATTATTATTATTATGACAAGGAAGGAGAGTCCACCACCTCTTGTGGGAACCTGTTCCACTGCCGAAAAGCTCTTGCTGTCAGAAAGTTTTTCCAAATGTTTAGTCGGAATCTCCTTTCTTGAAACTTGAAGCCAAGGGTTTGAGTCCTACCCTCCAGAGCAGGAGAAAACAAGCATGCTCCCTCCTCCATGGGACAGCCCTTGAGATATTTGAAGATGGCTATCATATCTCCTCTCAGCCTCCTCTTTTCCAGGCTAAACATGCCCAGCTCCTTCAAGCGCTCCTCATAAGGCTTAGTTTCCAAACCCTTGATCATCTTGGTTGCCCTCCTTTGTGCACCTTGCAGCTTGTCAACATCCATCTTAAATTGTGGTGCCCAGAATTGGACACAGGACTCCAGGTGTGGTCTGACCAAGGCAGAATAGAGTGGTACTATGAGTCCCATGGACTGCAAGAAGATCAAACCTCTCCATTCTGATGGAAATCAGCCCTGAGTGCTCACTGGAAGGACAGATCCTGAAGCTGAGGCTCCAGTACTTTGGCCACCTCATGAGAAGAGAAGACTCCCTGGAAAAGACCCTGATGTTGGGAAAGATGGAGGGCACAAGGAGAAGGGGACGACAGAGGATGAGATGGTGGGACAGTGTTCTCAAAGCTACCAGCATGAGTCTGACCAAGCTGCGGGAGGCAGTGGAAGACAGGAGTGCCTGGCGTGCTCTGGTCCAGGGGGTCACGAAGAGTCGGACACGACTAAACCACTAAACAACAACAACATGACTTCCCTTGATCTGGACACTTGACTTCTGTTGATGCAGCCTAGAATAGCATTAGCCTTTTTGGGGGCGGCTGTTGACTCATGCTAAGCTTGTGGCCCACCAAGAACCCAAGATCCTGTTCACATTTACGGCTAGTAATCCAGGTGTTCCCCCATCCTATATTTGTGCACATGGTTCTTCCTGCTGAAGTGCAGAATCTGAACATTTGTCCCTATTGAAATTCATTTTGCTAGCTTGCGCCCGGTTCTCCATCCCTGCGTGTGACAGCTGCATATTCATGAACTAGACCATCTTCAGGGTCCCTTCTAGCCCTACGACTCTATGATTTCTGTATACAGTGGATGCTTGGGTTGAGAACGTGATTCGTGTGGGATGCATGTTCGCAACCCGCAGCCTTCGCAACCCACAGCAGTGCGTCTGCGCACGCGCGGCTTGCGATTCGGCACTTCTGCACATGCGCAAAGTGCGATTTCGTGCTTCTGCACATGCGCGGCTGCCGAAACCCGGAGGTAACCTGTTCCAGTACAGTGGTGCCTCGCAAGACGAAAAGAATCCGTTCTGTGATTCTCTTCGTCTAGCGGTTTTTTCGTCTTGCGAAGCAAGCCCATTGACGGATTAGCGGATTAGCGCTATTAACGGCTTTTAGCGGCTTATCAGCTTATCGGATCAGCTGATAAGTGGCTTAGCGGCTTAGAAAAAGGGGGGAGGGGAAAAACCCCGCAGGAACTCGCAAGGCATTTTCGTCTTGCGAAGCAAGCCCATAGGAAATTCGTTTGGCGAAGCACCTCCAAAACAGAAAACCCTTTCGTCTAGCAGGTTTTCCGTCTTGCGAGGCATTCGTCTTGCGGGGCACCACTGTACTTCCAGGTTTCGGCGGCCCGTAACCCGAAAACACGCAACCTGAAGCGTCTGTAACGCGAGGTATTACTCTATTCGGTTCAGCTCAGGGAAGAGAGGATAAACGACTCTGGGGAAATAACCTGACGACCATTTTTTCCCTCTTCTTTCCTCATTATTTCCACCCCCAGCTGTGTCTCCCAATACAATTCTGGTTCAGCCAGGGATGAACGTCACCCTGCCCTGCCTGGAGGGGGAGCTAGAGAACATCACTCAGGTGCACTGGATGTTCAATGGAAGGAACCTGAGCGCATCCACCGGCAGGCAGGTGATCCCCGGACCCAGCCTCTTCCTGCCGTCGGTGTATTTCAGTGACTCCGGCCGCTACGCTTGCTACACCGACAGCCGCCGACTCCTTAGCTCCCTGCGCCTGATGGTAGAAGGTGAGGGAGACACTTTTACCGCCCTCCCTCTTCCTTGGAATGGATTTCCCAGGGCCTGAGCCAGGACAGGGGGGTCTCAGGCCCAATGTGGCCCACCAAACCTCTCCACCTGGCCCTCGGGATTCCTCGTGACCACGCCCCCTCTCTCCAGAGCACGCCCCCTCCTCCGTCCCCCCCATTGCACCCTCCTCGGGCAACGGTATAATCACTTGTTATTCGTGTTCTGTTCGCCTGGGAAGGATGGGAGATGCTTCCTGGTGTGGCTCGGATGTTTTAGGGGATATATGATTTGTTAACTAATAATAATGATAATGATAATAATAAATAGTGCAACATAACAAAGAGAAATAAAATAAGAACCAGACATTTAAACCGTAAAATGCCACAGCCTGGAAAGAGAATTACAGAGATACAGCATAGCTCCAAAGGGATAAGAAAGTGTGTGTGTGTGTGTGTGTGTGTGTGTGTGTGTGTGTGTGTGTAATTTACAGATAAATTGCAAACAGAAAGAAACATTGGCAGGATTATTGTATTAACCTGCAGTTTCATAAGAGTGGATCATTTAATTCAAAGTAGGTAATTAAACGAGCAAATTAAATGAATTTGGATATGCAGAAGATATTTTAAAAATAAATTTAAGGAACTGCAGAAAGAAGGGGAAGGAAGTCAAACACTGTAATGTTAAAATTATTGTAAAATTAATGAAATGTATAAATTTGAAAAGTATAAATAAAAGCTTTTTTTTTTTTAAAAAAAAAAAGCATGGACTCTTCCAAAGATTCCATTTCCATATAATAATTATATATTATATTATATATAAACAAATAAGAAAATATGTATTGTGCTTTTATATTTGTTGGAAGCTGTCCAGAGTGGCTGGGGCAACCCAGTTGGATGGGCAGGGTAATAATAATAATAATAATAATAATAATAATAATAATAATAATAATAATAATAATTTTTAAAGTGTTCTCTACCTGTGAGTTTCATCATTATAGAGAATAAAGCTTCTATATAGACAAATTGGGACCCCAGCTGCAGAAGCTGAGGCTGCTGAACACACTCTTGGGCTGGGGTATTATAGAATCATAACATTGCAGAATCGAAAGGGACCCTGAGGGTCATCTAGACCCACCCCGTGCGGCTAAAGCATCCCTGATGGGTGGCCATCCAACCTCTGCTTAAAAAAATCTCTGATGAAGGAGAATCTGCAGCCGTTTTTGACCGTTCTCCCCCCCCCCCCTTTTATTGATACACTTTATTCCATGTCTTTATCTTGGATCTTACTGTAATTCATGTGCAAATTGTTGGGCTGCACACTTTTTGATGGTTGGTTTGTTCTTAATAATAATAATAATAATAATAATAATAATTTATTATTTATACCCCGCCCATCTGGCTGGGTTTCCCCAGCCACTCTGGGCGGCTTCCAAAAGAATATTAAAATACTGTGATACATCAAACATTAAAAGCTTCCCTAAACAGGGCTGCCTTCAGATGTCTTCTAAAAGTCTGGTAGTTGTTGTTCTCTTTGACATCTGGTGGGAGGGCGTTCCACAGGGAGGGCGCCACTACCGAGAAGGCCCTCTGCCTGGTTCCCTGTAACTTGGCTTCTCGCAGTGAGGGAACCGCCAGAAGGCCCTCGGTGCTGGACCTCAGTGTCCGGGTAGAACGATGGGGTGGAGACGCTCCTTCAGGTATACAGGACCGAGGCCGTTTAGGGCTTTAAAGGTCAGCACCAACACTTTGAATTGTGCTCGGAAACGTACTGGGAGCCAATGTAGGTCTTTCAAGACCGGTGTTATATGTTCTCGGCGGCCGCTCCCAGTCACCAGTCTGGCTGCTGCATTCTGGATTAGTTGTAGTTTCCGGGTCACCTTCAAAGGTAGCCCCACGTAGAGCGCATTGCAGTAGTCCAAGCGGGAGATAACCAGAGCATGCACCACTCTGTCAAGGCAGTCCGCAGGAAGATACACAGCTGCCCTGGACACGGATTTAACCTGTGCCTCCATGGACAGCTGTGAGTCCAAAATGACTCCCAGGCTGCACACCTGGTCCTTCAGGGGCACAGTTACCCCATTCAGGACCAGGGAATCCTCCACACCTGCCCGCTTCCTGTCCCCCAGAAACAGTACTTCTGTCTTGTCAGGATTCAATCTCAATCTTTAGGAATGCTTTTGTAATTTTGTAAAAATAAAAAATAAATCCCATAGAGTAAGCAGCCTTGCGCATGGTTTTAGCTTTGAGAAGGTGGCGCATGCAAGTGAAATGAGGAATGAAACAAGCCAGACCTTTGCATATACAGAGGGAATCCGGTGAACTTTCTTAAACTGAACTAACTAGCCAGCACTGGAGTTCCTGAGCATATGCGGAAGGCTGCCTATCCTGCCCCCATGTAACAGTCTCTTCCCCCTTTTCAGAACCGCCAGAGGCGCCAAACTTCACTTGCTTCCGAAAGAGCTTAGCCAAGGACATTTTCTGCGAGTGGAAGACGGCTCGTGGGATGTCCACCCACACCAAAGCCAGGATGTGGGTGCAGAAAAAGTGAGTGGAGGCTGGGGAAACATTTAAACCTTGGGAGCGGATCTGATATGAGGGATGTCGGGGTTGTTGGGTTAGCAATGGGCAACCCTGTCATTCCCATCCCGATCGTGAGTTCGCTTTTCTATATTTCCACATCGGTTTGCGCTGATAAAGTAAATCCTGATGGGAATTTTTCGGCATTCCAATGCTCATTTACCCTACTAGATATCAGCAGAGAGACTGTGTGATGTTAACATATGAGAGTGCTGGAGGTGAAATAGTTAAACAGGTTACCCAATCAGAACCCAGGGGGGTGGAGTCAGAGGGACTATAAAACCAGCTCAGGGAGGCGTTTGTTGGGAGTTGGGTGGTCGGTTGGAGTGGGAGTGAATTGGGATAGAGTCTGTGGGGAGGTTGAGTTAGTGTAGCGAAATAAGCTGAGTCAGGAACAGTTAGGGGCTAGGAAGACAAGCAAATATCTGAGAGGTGGTTTAGTGAGTGAGAGCAGGTAGCGGAAGTTATAGGTCTGGATAGGCACCCCATGATTGTAATGGACCGATAACCGTTTATGAAACCACACGCTTGTTAAACTGCAATAAATAAACAGAAGTTTATGTTCCATTTTAACCCTGACTGGACTCAGTATTGTCCCAGGTAGGGCCTGGGTGGTGGTAGCGATAAATAAAGTGGTGGCACAGGGATCAATAGACGGTGAAACGTCCGGGGACCCTGTGTGATCGCCACAGACTGCCTCATCTATCACCTAGAACAGTGTTTCCCAAACTTGGGCCTCCAGCTGTTTTTGAACTACAATTCCCATCATCCCTGACCACTGGTCTTGCTAGCTAGGGATGATGGGAGTTGTAGTCCAAAAACAGCTGGAGGCCCAAGGTTGGGAAACACTGACCTAGAAGATAGAATCACAGAATTTGTTAAAAGAAAAAACTGCTCCTTTTTCCTTATGGGGTATCCAAGAGCCCGTATAGAGTCTTTAAGTGGGTTCCCTCTCGGTAGGAGAAAATAACAGAGGCTGACCAGAGTATACTGAGAAGCAAAGCGGCTAGTAAGCCTGATCTTTATTCAACTGTTGCAACAGGGTCCCCACTCACCAAACTCAGGAGGGAGGAGAACCCTGAACAATGGTGCACAAGCTCTTATACAGACTTGTGAAATTGCCCACCCTGTAGCTGAAGACCACCCCCCCCAAAAAATCATACATACCGTATTTTGCGCCCCATAGGATGCTCCGGCCCATAGGACGCACCTAGTTTTTTGGGGGGGAAATAAAGAAAAAAAAATTTATTTCCCCCCCAGGTGCGGGGCTGGAAGAACCAGGTCGGGGAACAGTGGGAAGGTACGCTCTGCCTCCCCGCTGTCCCCCGAGCTTGTGGGGCTGGCGATGGGGAGAAGTGCGCTGATCCCGGGACTGCAGGCAGCTCTGCGCCGCCATCCGGAGCGGGGCGGGACTTCGCGCCCCGCTCCCGGTGGCCGCGCAGAGCTGCGCTGATCCCGGGATCAGCACACTTCTCCCCATCGCCAGCCCCACAAGCTCGGGGGACAGCGGGGAGGCAGAGCGCTGATCCCGGGTACATTTGCTCAGTTTTGGAATCAAAATGGCTTCAGGTCAGTCTTCCTGTGCTGATCTATGTACGTGCGGTTATGAAGATTGCCATATATCTAAGACCTCAAAATTCCTATCACACTTTCCCCCCGTGTCCCCTAGTTTCGTCGGGGTGAACGGCGTCGAGCAGCCCTGCCGCTATTACACCAAGTCCCGGAAGTTCTCTTGCCGCATCGAAGGAATCGCTGACGACGTGCACATCCTGAAGGTGTCCATCTGCATCTTCAACCTGGCGGGAGCCCTGAGCAGCCACAGTTTCATCAGCACCGAAAATCTGTGTGAGTAGCAGCACCTTTACTCTGAATGGGGGCTGGTATGCCATGTGCCAGGGCGCATGTTGTGCTGGAGCTGGAGCGAATCTGCCTGCCCCCGACTCTCCTCCCTGCACATTTTTGATGCTTGCAAATTCTCCCAAATATTCCTAGACGCATGAGACTCTTGATCTCAGTGCTGTGCTTTTGAGCCCCACATGGGGCAAAAATTGGTGCTTTCCACCAATTCCATAATTCTATAAAGTGTAGAATTAGGACTGGGGGAGCATCAGTCTGCGGCCCCCCAGATCTCTCCATTTGGCCCTCGGGATCCTTCCCGAGCCCCTGGTCATTCCCCTCATGTGCCATGAATGGTTTGACACGGCTGGGAAGCGACCGTGAACTCTTATCACCTTCCTTCCCAGGATGGTCGACAGAGAGAGGTTTTTCTCACTCTCTCATAACATCTGAATTGGTGAGCATCTAATGAAGCTGAGGGACGCGGGTGGCGCTGTGGGTTAAACCACAGAGCCTAGGGCTTGCCGATCAGAAGGTCAGCGGTTCGAATCTCTGCGACGGGGTGATCTCCCGTTGCTCGGTCCCTGCTCCTGCCAACCTAGCAGTTCAAAAGCACATCCAAGTGCAAGTAGATAAATAGGTACCGCTCCGGCGGGAAGGTAAACGGCGTTTCCGTGTGCTGCTCTGGTTCTCCAGAAGCGGCTTAGTCATGCTGGCCACATGACCCGGAAGATGTACGCTGGCTCCCTCGGCCAATAAAGCGAGATGAGCGCCACAACCCCAGAGTCGGCCACGACTGGACCTAATGGTCAGGGGTCCCTTTACCTTTTTAATGAAGCTGAAGGTCAGGAGATTTGGGAAAGGTAAAAGAGAGTCCTTCTTCACGCAGTGCATAGTTACACTGCGGAACTCCCAGCTGCAGGGGACGATAGCCACCAACCCAGATGGTTTTAAAAGAGGATGAGACAAAGTCATGCAGGAGGCAGCTGTCTTGCGCATGAGTGTGTGTAGAGTCTAGCCTATGGGACAGAAGTAAAATTTACATATCGCTCCTCCCATTTTGCTTCTAGCCCTGTGCATCACAGGCATGCGGCCCTTGGAAGCTTGCCAGGAGGGACTGTGGCCCTCAGAATTCAAAGAAACCATTGCTTAAAATGCTTGCTGAAAGATCCCTTCGGGTTGTATGTTTTGTTTTTATTTTAAACGAGAAGTTTATTTAAACAACAAGACGCTTTACTTGTAGGGAAAACTATCCAAGATCCAATTTTTGTTTAGAGTAATTTACCCCTACTTAAAGACAGATTGCTCTGCATGTAACAGCTACGTACAAAAAAGTTATAAAATCATCCTTGGTTGTGCAGCGATAAAAGAAAACCATTAAAATGATCGAATCAAATAAGGTATGCAAGGTTTTTGTTTTTCTACAATGAGAGCAAAATAACTTACTGGACTATAAAGATAAAAGTTAGAGGAGCATGCCATGGAGGAATGGGGCATTTTCACAGACCAGTTTGTTTTTACCACCCCATCTCCATATGATGTTGATCAAAATATACCATTGGCCATTTAGTTTAAAAAATATATGCCTGTCTGCGCACATACACCAGCTATGTTATGTACAATAGAAGGAAAATGGTCAAAGGCCTGGAAACGATGCCTTATGAGGAACGGCTAAGGGAGCTGGGCATGTTTAGCCTGGAGAAGAGGAGGTTAAGGGGTGATATGATAGCCATGTTCAAATATATAAAAGGATGTCACATAGAGGAGGGAGAAAGGTTGTTTTCTGCTGCTCCAGAGAAGCGGACACGGAGCAATGGATCCAAACTACAAGAAAGAAGATTCCACCTAAACATTAGGAAGAACTTCCTTCCTGACAGTAAGAGCTGTTTGACAGTGGAATTTGCTGCCAAGTAGTGTGGTGGAGTCTCCTACTTTGGAGGTCTTTAAGCAGAGGCTTGACAGCCATATGTCAGGAGCGCTCTGATGGTGTTTCCTGCTTGGCAGTGGGTTGGACTCGATGGCCCTTGTGGTCTCTTCCAACTCCATGATTCTATGAATAGGAAAAGAAATCAAAGAGAGAAAGCTATACTGCAGTAGTCAAGATGTGAATGAACCAAGTCTCGTTTTTCTAATTATGAATGTGTTGCCTGTGGGAAAGGGAGTTTGGTACTCTGGTCCAGCATGAATCCAGCACAAATGCTCCATTATTGCATCAATGACATGTTGCAGAAAACAGTCGAGAAAGTGAGTGTGTGTGTGAGAGAGAGAGACTTTCCTTTCTCCTTTTTTAAACCTGATTATCATCATCAATCTTTATTAGGGTCCAGAGACCCAACAAATCATTACAAAGCAATATACAATTCATACAGCCTACCTCCAGGTTAAACAAGCATTTTGTTCAGAATATAGGGATTATTTGTTCTTGCAACCACCGATAAAAACTTTGCTACTGCTAATGTTCTAGCATTTGTCCGGTCTTCCAATAGGAACCTGACATAGTGAGCCTCTGATTTTCCTGGGAAAGGTACCAGCAAGGGTAGTATCAGTTTTTTTAAACCTTTCTGGCTGATCTCCCCCCCCCCCCACAGTGAAGCCAGACCCCCCAGTCGACGTGGAGGTGAGAAACGTGGAGCTGCACCCCCGCAAACTGTTTGTGACCTGGCGCAAACCCCCCTCTTGGGGTTCCTCCTTCTTCCGCCTGCAGTTCGAGATCCGCTACCGGGTGGAAGCCTCAACAGCGTACAACAAGGTCTGCCCTTACTTTTGATTTTGGGGTGAGGAGAGGGCAGGCATTCTCTGAATCGGTACAAGTTGCAGTGCTCGATTTCGGAACGCGGAAATAATGGGGGTCCCCACCTTATTTCCTGTGTGCCTCTTGGCTGCTTCTTTCATTAGACCAGAGGCGGGGAAACCTGTGGTCCGCTGGGCGTTGTTGGGACTACATTTCCCATCATCCCCAGCCAGCATGGCCAATGATCAGGATGATTGGATTTGTAGTCCAGCGACATCTGGAGGGTCGCAGGCTCCCCATCCCTGTCCTGGACACATATCCCAACCAATCAGGGACCACGTATTTAATGCACTTTAATGGAGCGGCGCTGGGGAGCCTGTGGTCCTTCAGATGTTGTCAGACTACAACTCCCATCAGCCCCAGCCAACCAGGCCACTGGTTAGAGATGATGGGAGTTGTGGCATCTGGAAGGCCACAGGCTCTCCACTAGGCTATGCTGATTTGCAGTGGCAAACCCCCGGGGTTTGAAGAACCATCCCCAGCTCTCCCTCGAGAGCCTGTTGCATGCAGCACACCTGCTGTACAACTGAGCTCTGGTCCTTCCCCTACATATCAAGTTTCCAGTCCTCATGGTACCATATTGAAGATCTGGCTTTCGCAGACTCTGGGTCCGCCTAGCTCAGCATTGCCTACACGGACTGGCAGCAGCTCTCCGGGGTTTTAGGAAACACGTCTCTCCCAGACTCACCTGGCGGTGCTGCCGCAGATTAAACCTGGCACTTTTTGCATGCCAGGCCACTGAGCTGTGCCCCTTTCCCTTTCTCTCGGCTACAGATTCACCTTCAGGACGAATACACTGCCTACACCATCTCTGACGTGATGCCAGGTGCCCGCCATATCATCCAGGTGCGGGCCCGGGAAGAATTCAACCAAGGGATCTGGAGCGAATGGAGCCGGGAGAGCTTTGGAGTGCCCTGGACAGGTTGGCCCTCCTGTGCCCCTTTCCGTTGCCCCTCCTGTGCCCTTCCTTATATGGAATGTTGTGGCTAGTAGGAGAGGATATACAGTCATACCTCATGTTACGTTTGCTTCAGGTTGCGCATTTTCAGGTTGTGTCCCGCAGCGACCCAGAAGTACCAGAAAGGATTACTTCTGGGATTCACCGCTCGCACATGCGCAGACGCGCAAAACGACGTCACACGCATGTGCAGAAGCGGCAAATCGCCACCCGCACGTGCACAGGCGCAGGTTGCATTCTTTTCAGGTTACGAACGGGCCTCCGGAACAGATCCCATTCGCAACCAGAGATACCACTGTATTGACTAAGTATTGTTCTTCCTCACTCACGCTAGTGAGCTGGTAGCAGAGTATATTCCCCTGTATATTGCAGGAAGCTAGTTGGTAGATTCGTTTGAATCTCTTGACTTAAGCAATCCAGTCTGGCTTGTCCAGAATCCAGACTGGATTTGTTCCTGGTAAATCCCCTTTGTTCCCTCTTAAAAAAAATAAAGACGCGACAGTCTTCTATTAAGAAAACAGGAAGTTTACTTACATTCAGTTCACAGTATGATCGTGAAGGCAGGCTTTAGCTTGTAGTTGCAGAAGAGAGTGTGGGTTCATCCCGATACGATACAATATCTTTATTGTCATCGTCCCATACAGAACAATGAAATTGAAAAATCTACATAAGACATTTAAAAACCCCTAAAAACTCTGAAACCCCATTTTAAAATACAATATACTATAGAGACTCCTTATACTGTGCTTAGAACCAGAATTGCATTTGGGTAGAAACTGTTTCTCAGGCGGTTACTCCTGGTCTTTATAACCCTGTGCCTTCTTCCAGAAGGCAGAAGCTGAAAGAGATATTTCCGGGGTGCGTACTATCCTGCGCTATCTCTGCCGCTTTCTTATGGCACCTGACAGCATAGATTTGATCCAAGGTGGGAAGAGTGCACCCAATTATTCTCTCTGCAGTCTTTACAACCCTGGACAGCATTGTTTTTCCCCTGACCGTGCAGCTCCCAAACCACACACACAGACCATAAGTTAATACACTCTCCACAGTACAATGGTAAAATGCCATCAACCATATGGGACTGAGCCCATGTGCTGCTGGCTAAGAGCTAGCAGACAGCAAAAACATCAAGACGGAACGAGGCGAAAAGGCGAAAGGAGAAGGGAAGATGGCTGCATGACTAGGCCTTTATAGGGTCTCCCAGGATCACGCCCATCTACCTGGTCACACGCAGGGGGAGGATGCTCCAAACAGGTGTGGCAGGAAGTCCTCCTGGCTGCAGTAACATCACCCTGTGTGTCCACTCTGGGCAAACAGGAAATATTGTACTTGACTGCTTTCTGTGATGTTACATCCCACAAGGGTCGCCATTTTGCAACCTGCCAAGGAGCAGAACGAGGGGTTAGCTAGGTCAGGACTGGCTCGGCTGTAGTCTGTAGGGCTCCTAACAGTCCTCTAATTCAGCCGCAGAACATCAGCTTTGCATGCCAAAGCTCCAAAGAGCCACTGCGGGTCAGTGTAGGCAAAACTAGGCTAGAAGAAACAATGGTCTAATGGAAGTTGGAGTCTGTTTGGAGGGCCACGGGCTCCCCTTCCCTGCTTTACGCCTCTGTTAAGTGCATTTAACATGTGATCCCTGATTGTTTGGGACATGCGTCTAATACGTATCAGTTGTGTGGAAGCTGGCTGTAGTTCCTGAGGAGTTGAGGGAAATGTATTTTGGGCCTGCAAGGTGGTACTCTTGTAAAATATATATATATAGGGTGAGCAGAACACATACACAAGCCTGAGTCACTGATGCCTAGGCTCTGAGGAGATAGACTTGTGGGTCTAGCTTCAAGATAGATTTTTGTCCCTGCAGCCGAACAAAGCAGCTCTCTCTCTCTCTCTCTCTCTCTTTCTCTCTCTCCGTGCCTCGCCCCCAGATCTATTTTTTATTCAATCCCTTCTTTTTCTCCTTGGCATTTCAGAAACCAAGGACGGCGACTCAGAAACCACGCTGGTCCCCTCAGAGGTAAATAATTCCCACGAGAAGCAGGGCCTTTTGGGTGGTGGCTCCAGAGCGCTGGAACGCCCTCCCTGCAAGCGGTCCATATATACCCCACTCCAGTCTCTGATGTAGTTTCAAAAACAAGCAAAGAGTTCCTGCGCTTCCACTGTCTGTTGGGGGCGGTTCGTAAGATCCTAACATTGGAGGGAGGGGACTTCTAGATCACTTACCATCAATGTGTTTTCCCTAAAATTCAACCCAAATCTACCCACCTGTCACTGAAGTTCAGGTGTGGCCCTCCAGATGTGGGTGGACCAGGAGCTCTCACCAACCCCAGTCAGTGGGGTCAGGGTTGGGGGGAGAATGGATAATCTGTTCATTTTGGTTTCTCAATTTTCCAAAGTTAGGCCCTGTAGCAGTACCACACCACTTGAAGCAGTTATGGCTTCCACCCAAAGAATTCTGGGAGCTGTAGTTCATTAGGGGTGCAGAGAGTTGTTAGGAAACCCCCACACTATTCCCCTCCTAGGGCTACAATTTATTTTATTTATTCTTTTATTTTAAATGGAGAGATACGGCTATTCAGAGTTGGCTGCACTCAGCCTGTTATGTACTGAGTTGAATAGGATCCAAAAGGCAGCAGTCTGATTGGTCCTAGAACAATAGGATTCAGAATGCAGCAGTCTGATTGGTCCACAGGAGCCACCCAATCCCGCTCCAGGTGGAAGTAAATCCACAACCTGATTGGCCTACAGGTGAATCCCGGAATTAGCCAATCACGTGGGGCCCATTGTGTAAATAATGTATATAAAGCAGACATTCTGGGAGAACTTCCATTCTTCCTCACCTCTATGAGCTGAATAAAGAGCATGAAATCCACTCTCGACTCTGAGTATATTTCACAGCCCTTTTCTTTTTTGCTCTCTCTTGCAGGTTGATCCTTTTGCCACCACCGTTAAGCCCAAGTACACTTCTGAGCATCCTGTTGTCATGAGCAAGCCGACAGGTAAGTGTGCCTCCTCTCGTGGCCTCGCTTGTACAAAGGTGGCTTTTTATACATGCCAAGGGCTGCAAAAAATACGGGGACATCACCCGGGCGAAAGGCTGGGGGTGACGGGAGCAAGGATCTTTGGCAGGTAGTCTTCCCTAGTGGTGATGGCAGGCGATAGCCGTGCTCCCTATTTGTGGGTGACCTTGGGCCAGACACTGTCTCTCAGCTTAGCCTAACTCACAGGGTTGTTGTGAGGATTAAAGGAAGAGGGGGAGAGTTATGTACGCCCCCTTGAACTCCTTGGAGAAAAAGGTGGGGCACAAATGCAAATTCGATTCCATTTTGATTTCCCACAATGCCCCACGGCAGGCTCTTTTGGACTGAGGGCCGAATTCCCTGCTGGGCAACCTGGCCAAGGGCCAGATGGAGAGCCGCATTTGGACCCTGGACTTGAGGGTCCCTGCCTTTGCCCCAGAGAGGTGCAAAGCTGGAGGCATTGTGGGAAATGAAGAGGGTGGCCTGACCTAACTGTGTTCCCTGATTGTTTGTCCCTTCTAGTGGAAAATGCTGCCTCTACGCCTCTGTACTTGTTCCTCATCATGGCTGTAAGTGTGACTGGAATTGTTGGCATCTTGGTCGTTGGAGTCATTCTCCGGTGAGGAAGACCACCTAATTTTCGGGAGTTGGGGGGAGGGATGTTGATTACTGGGAGCGGTGAATCCACGAAACCTTGGTCTTGGAAGATGTTTAGTAGGGCCAGTTCTGGGGTGATTTCTAATACCTGCTTAGTTATTTTACATATTTCTCGTATGGCTGTTTGTCCAGAATAGTTGGATTTTGGGGCATTCCCACCACATGTGGAGGTATGTGCCTGTGGAGGTGCACCCTCTCCAGCATTTTGGTGAGGTTCCTGGGTGTATTAGCGCTAGTTTCCTTGGTGTTAGGTACCACCTGTAGGTGAGTTTCAGAGTGAGTTATTTCCTTTTCATTGATATGGATTTTAAAGGGGGGGGTGTTAGACCACATTTTGGTCCACCGAGTGGGGTTAATCTCATAGTTTATGTGAGCCTGGTCTTGGTCGGGGAGGGCGGGGTATAAATAAATTATTATTATTATTATTATTATTATTATTTTATTTATTACTTCTCCCCCCAAAAAACCACCAATGTCCTTTCTGTTGGGGATAATTGAGACTGAAATTCCCAGGTGTCAAAAACAGTTGTTTATGTCTGCCACTACTGCGGCCCGTGTTTTCTTAGCCCCCAAATGGAAAACGAGCGAGGTCCCAACCAAAGAAGAATGGCAACTTAAACTGAAGGAATATGCGCAGCTTGCGGACTTAACATATAGAATAAGAGAACAAGAAGAACATAGTTTAAAGAAGATTGGAAAACGTTTATTGAATATATGGGGGGGGGGGAATTGTGTAGACTTGAAAACGTTGGCAGCATTAAGATAAATTTAACAGTGTAAATGAGTTTTGATGGATGCCATAATCAATGGAATACTGAATGGTTTAGTTTATGTAAAAGATGCCGGGATTTATGATATGCAGAAATGAACCATGGAAAGAGAAGAAGGGAAGTCATTGAGAGTGTATAGATGCATTTAAATGTATAAGTCTTAAGGGTCTTAAATGTATAAGTCTTAAGGGTGTATGAATGCATTTAAAGCCATCCAGGCCTCCCATGGATGTGATGGTAGAAATGTGATCTCAAAGCAGGCCATTTTTTTTTTTTTGGTTGTTCCAGGTATGGGAAAAAATGGGGGACGTCACCTTGCGGAGAAGAGAAACCCAGGACCGCCCCACCACACTCCCTGACCCTCATGGCTCCCGAGCCTCCTCTGAGTTCCTCTCCTCTCCTCTCCCCTCCCGCCTCGCCCTTCAGCGAAAGCTCTGTCGACACCCCGAGCATCCCGGAGAACAGTCCCTACGATGTTTCAAACGCGGACTATTTCCTGATGCCGTAGTAGCCGACAGACGTTGGATTTAGGGAGGTTATTGGGTGCCGCAGCGTCCCCAGATGTGGGCACCGTACGTACCTGAAGGATGTGGAGCGTCAGGAACACAGCCAAGGAACCTGGGACATCGTTGAGAGTCCCTTGGGTCATACCAACATCAGGTAGCACTGACGTCAACACCCACGCTGCTGAGATCTAGGGAAGGTGTCTGCTCTTCTGTCTGGAGTCAGGCCGCTCCGAAGATGCTCCACGTTCAGGATTTTGTTCGCCGCTCAAGCTCATCAGGAAGAGCTCAAGTGTCCTTGAAGCCAAAGATGGTGGTTGCAGATATGCCAAGTCCCTGCTTGGGTTCTATGATGGGGATGCGCACAGCCGCAAGGTTTCTTCCGGCCCACTGCCGGAGAAAACGGTTGGAGGCACCGACAACAAATTGTCCCTACATTTTGGAAGTTCTTTCCAGGAAGCGTCTTTCCTCCTGGATTCATTAAGTCAGGGAGGTAACTGTCTGTCGTCGTCGGAGCTGTCAGCCCCGAAGCGGCAGATGATGGAGGAAGTGGTTTTGGGTACCACTTTGAGCAATCGTTGGCCCTTTTCTACATGCCAAGGAAGGGCATCCGGGCCAGATTCCAGGGCTGGCCCAGGATGTTTTGTGACCTGGTTCAAAGGCGAGCCAGACTGTTGCTCCATCTGGCTCAGTATTGTCTACACTGACTGGCAGCAGCTCTCCAGGGTTTCAGACAGGGAGTCTCTCCAAGCCTAGGGAAGCAAAGGACTGGGCCAGGGGGCTTTTGTACGCAAAGCTGATCCATGGGACAAGGTGCCGTTTCGTGGCCTTCCCTGATTTCACGCAAAGGAACTGATCTGTCTGGCAACTCTTTCCTGGTTGAAGGGGGCAGAAGACAGGTAGTCCTCTGGGGATTTGGTGCTGCTTCCTGCCCACCAGGAAACTCACCCCCAAGGCAGCCACCTAACCCTACCTAATGGCTGGGCCGGTGCAGTCAGAATCCTATGATGTATTGGAAAGAGCGGGTGCAAAACTGCCTTTTAGCTGAGCCAGACTGTCGGTCCCAGAGTTGTCCTTCTCACCGCCCTACCATGGGAAAGGTTTCGGACTGAACAACAGGAGCTTCCCCAAGGCCGAGTCCAGCATCCTGTTCTGTCAAAGGCCAGCCAACTGTGCCAATGGGAAGCCCGAAAAAGGACCTGGGCACAACAGCAAACTTCCTCCATCACAGAAAGCATGTGTGCGGTCCCTGAGTCGTGGGTGCAGCGCACAAGGCTGTGTCACTGGTCCTGCACAGGAAAAAACATGGCCCCAATCTGGCTGGGGGCAACAGAGATTTGGCCTTTCGAAATCGAGGGGCTTTGTTACCCACAGTCCCTGCCGTGCATCAAAAGAGGGAAGGGAGGACTCTTTCCGCAGTGTAAACAAGTCTCCAACTCATTGCCTCCAACGGGGAACTTTGCTGCTCTGGGATGTTACAAAACCCAGCGTTACTCTGTCTTTTTTTTTCTTTTCCTGCCGCAGAACAACAGAACTGATATTTACTTTTTTCTTCTAAAGTTCACAGCGCCAGACTATTTTTTTGCTATTAGCTGCTTTCTCTGCTTGCTTGGGTGAAAGGTGTCCCTGTGTCTCAGATGCCGCCCACGTAGGAGACGGTGATGAATCTAGGGGTTATGGGGAGGCAAAACGCCGGAGGTGATTCTGGCCAAGGAAGGCTCTGCCAAAGAGCCGTTAAGATTCATTCATGTTCATTTCCCCAACATCCTGCCCCCCAGGCAGATTTTTTCGGCCTGAGGAGAGAGGGAATGGTTTGCAAAACAGCAATCTTACCCCCTTCCCGCCCAGGGGAAAAAGAAAAGCTATCCAGGTAGCCCCACAAGTTTAAATTTGTTGCATTTCTCCTCTGTGAGTGTATGCTGCCTGGACACATTTTCCTTATATATTTCCGCAAACGAAAGGGACTAGCAACTTTGGGTTTTTTGCTTAAATTAAAGCTGCCAATTCGGGAGAGGGCCTAATGGAGCTTAAGTGGTTGTTTTGAGTATGCCTGGCATAACTTCTTCTTTCGCTTCTCTTTTTGGTGTACCCTGGGCAGATGGCATAGTGGCTGCCTAACTCTCCCACCCCACCCTGAAATTATGTTTTGCAATAAGGAGCAACCCCTCCCTTTCTTTTTCTGCCTGCTCCCTGCAAACAGTGCCTTGCTTGTTTTCCGAACCTGAACCTTCCCTGGGCGAACAGCCCGGAAATCACTGCTTTTTATGCAATCGGCGTGACGTTCAGGTACCAGCTCAGCAAAGCGTCTGGTCCGATGCCACCAAGGTAAACAGATTTCTCATAACCCTGTGCCTAGCAAAAAACTTCAAAGGCCAGTGAGTGCCAGCCCTAGGAAACTGCTGCCCTCAGCAAGTTCGATGCTACTCATTTTGGACTCTCTCTGAATCAAGGTTTTCTTTCCACATAAATGCACTACATGCGTTGAATCAGCAGGGGAAAGCTAGGACGATGGCACGGCTGCCAGTTTGTTCCTGTCTTAACCACTCCTGTGCTTAGCTTGTGTACATTTGTGTAGACACATGGCAGTATTGTGCCACTTGAGCTTCAGGGTCTTTGGACCCCACACTTGTTTACAAATTCTCTCTACTGCTGGTGCATGAGGAGCTGTATCCAATATATGAAAATAGCAAGCTCCTTCTCTTAAGTGTGGGTCTGTAAATAGGCACTCAGAAGTGCAAAGCATTAGCAAGCTTGCAGGAGCCCCAGGGTTTGTAGAAATCTGAAAATTATTTGGGGGGACTGACCCCAAGGGGGTGAAATCCCCAAATACAACAAGGGTGTTCTCACGCTACACTGACTGATAAGCGCCCTTTCTGGGCTCCACAAAGGGCTTGGTATATTCAATAGGCATGGCATGCTAACTGTTGAGAGGGTCAGGTGGAGGGGGGGGGGAAACAAGGCGAAGGAACGTAATGGAGTATTTGTAAAAGGGCATGGCCGGCACACACTGAACATGAGCCCACTCCACCTTGCAACATTGCTTTTGCATGGCCCTGCCATTTGCATCATCTGCCAATTTAGGCATCTGCTGATGTTAAGTTTTAATCCGAAAAAGCTTGTGCCACCATAAAACTGTTTATACTTTTAAAGGGCTGCAAAAGTCTCCATTTTGAAGGTTAATTTTATTCCCGTCTGCTGCTTTGGTAGCCCCTCAGGCCGCAAAGACATTTATAAATGTGTTAAATGGATTCCATGAATAAAATTAACAGGCTAGCATAACAGCCTCCAAGGGGAAAATGAAAGGAAAGACATTTTTTTAAGGCTTAGCTTATTGATTTTCAGAATGAGTGACTTTTTGAGACACTCCAGGAATATTTGAGCTGCACCCTTGCCGTTGCATGTTGATTTCTTGATGCCCCGCTCCCTGCACAGAAGTGGTACGGTCACCCTTCTAAATCAGGACTCTGCCAATTCATCCTGCCAACGCAGGAAGAGAGCGAGGCCGCAGTGCAGAAGGAAAGGGGTGTTTGGTGACGATAACGCTTGCAGTCTAGGAGCGTTTCCGGGTAGTCTAAGAAACCAAAAACACTCTGCAGTTTTGAAACCGGCGGTGAAAATCAGGGCCATTTTGAAATTGGTGGCTAAAATCAGGATCCATTTCAATGGCTCAGTCGGCCATCAAACTGGTGTCCAGAATTCTATCCAAACATGGGGGATTGCTTCTTGATTTCGGGAACCGTTGTGCCAAATGCGGTTATGATATCTTGGGTGGTGTCTCATGAAGAAGCCACGTTCCAAAATTATATAGGTAAAGGTAAAGGGACCCCTGACCATTAGGTCCAGTTGTGGCCAACTCTGGGGTTGTGGCGCTCATCTCGCTTTACTGGCCAGCGTACAGCTTTACCCGGCGTACAGCTTCCGGGTCATGTGTCCAGCATGACTAAGCCGCTTCTGGCAAACCAGAGCAGCACACGGAAATGCCGTTTACCTTCCCGCCGGAGTGGTACCTATTTATCTACTTGCACTTTGACATGCTTTCGAACTGCTAGCGGACTAATAATTGCATCCCCTGGTAAAATATGGCCTTTTCAAAATGTGTGCGTTGTTTGGGGCCCAGCTTTCCTTTTGTCTCTCTCTTCCTGGGGTAGCCTGGCTGTGCTGGCCCGTGAGAAAGAAAGAAAGAGGAAGAAAAAAGTTGAGCAATCTTGAGGGAAGAGGGGGGCCTGCAGCAGGTTCGCAGCACAGGAGAAGGAGGGCTGGTGGTGAAACCCCCGGTCCAGGCAGCTGCTTCCCTCCATCTTCCAGTTCTCCTTTTCGGTCCCTCCTCACCGATACACAGCTCCAGAGGAAGTTCGTGCCCCGCTAAGGGACAGAGGAAGTGAAATCCCACGGGGCGTTTGAATGCCCCCTTTTCTGCTCTCGGGGCCAACTGCCTTGTCTCCTCATGTTACACCTGCCCCATGAATTTGCAGACCCTCCAAGTGTCCCTATTTTCCAGGGATGTCCCTGATTTGGAGAAGCCATCCCAGTTTCTGACTTGATCCCAGAATGTCCTGCTTTTCCTTAGGACAGGGGTCTGCAACCTTTAAGACAAAAAGAGCCACTTGGACCCGTTTCCGAAGGAAAAAAAAACCGGGAGCCGCAAAACTCGTCATTATAAAAATAACGTTTTTGTCACTTTTTTATTATTTCTTTGTTTGACCCCTCAGAATTACTCCTCCTCATAGAAATAAACGTTAAATTAACAAGTTACCTTTTTGTGTGTGTGTGTTCTTCATTTCCCTTCAAAACAGTGACCAGCGTACATGCCCCCTTTCAATGCAGTGACCAGCGTACATGCCCCTTACAATGTAGCGGGCGGGCGGGAAGGTGACGTCGGGACAGTGCGTGACTAACGCACGCACCGCCCCCATGCGACGTCACAGCCAGTACAGCGCCCGCCACAGTGGGGAGTGTCAGGGCGCACAATGTGCCTCCTCCCCTCGCTAGTATCCGCCCCGGAGCCACGGCAAAGGTGTAAAAGAGCCACATGCGGCTCCGGAGCCGCGGGTTGCAGACCCCTGCCTTAGGACGTCCATATTTCCTTTGGAGAAATGTTGGAGGATAGGGCGTTATCTGACCCCCGAGCCATCTAAAGGCAATCCTGTATAGGGAAGTTTTTAAAAATGTTTAATGTTTTATTATGTTTTTATAGACAGTGGTAAGGGACGCGGGTGGCGCTGTGGGTTAAACCACAGAGCCTAGGACTTGCCGATCAGAAGGTGGGCGGTTCGAATCCCCACAATGGGGTGAGCTCCTGTTGCTCGGTCCCTGTTCCTGCCCACCTAGCAGTTTGAAAGCACGTCAAAGTGCAAGTAGATAAATAGGTACCGCTCTGGCGGGAAAGTAAACGGCGTTTCCGTGTGCTGCTCTGGTTCGCAAGAAGCGGCTTAGTCATGCTGGCCACATGACCCAGAAGCTGTACGCCGGCTCCCTTGTCCTATAGAGTGAGATGCGCGCAGCAACCCCAGAGTCGGCCATGACTGACCTAATGGTCAGGGGTCCCTTTACCTTTATAGACAGTGGTACCACTGGTTGCAAATGGGATCTGTTCCTGAGCAGAACGCAACCCGTGTCTGTGCATGCGCGGGTCGTGATTCGCCGCTTCTGCGCATGTGCGTGACATCATTTTGAGCGTCTGCGCATGCACGAGTGGCGAAACCCGGAAGTAGCCTGTTCCATTAGTTCCAGGTCACCGTGGGACGCAACCTGAAAAGATTTAACCTGAAGCAAACTTAACAAGAGGTATGAGTTTACAGTGGTGCTTCGGTTTTCGAATGTAATCCATTCCAGAAGACGGTTCAACTTCCGAAACATTTGGAAACCGAGGGGCAAAGGGCGGCCTGCAAATTCAATACATAAAATTGAACTCAGCGGAAGACGTGTGGCTTCTGAGGCGCGTTCGAAAACGGAAGCATTTACTTCCAGGTTTTTGGTGTTCGAGTTCCGAAACGTTCGTCAACAGAGACGTTCGAAAATCAAGGTACTACTGTATGTAGGAAGCCTGTGCAGAGTGGCTGGGGCGACCCAGTAAACAGTAAAATTATCATTATGGAATGGGGCGTCCCTATTTTCATCAGAGAAATGTTGCAGGGCATGCATTTGAAGCACACTTATGCCACTCTCAACAGCCATAGTTGCTTCCCCCGCAATAATCCCCCAAACTGTAGTTTCCGAAGGGTGCTGAGAACTATAGCACCACGAGGGGCTTTAATATATATTTTTCAGAAGTCATGTGCTTTAAATGTCCATCAGATGTGCTTTTAATGTATGGCATTGATAAACAGGGTTAGGGACTGAGCTTTAAAAATCACTTGGCACATGGAGGAGAGGCGTTTATACAAGTTACAATGCAGATTGGTAGGCAGGAAACCCGTTTTATTGTTTGCTTTTCTCTCCTCTTTTTCTGTATTTTTGCCTTATTTTGGAAAAGTAAGTGCTTTGGACACGACACAAAAGCACACAAACCTGTTTTAAGTTATTGGTGATAGTGCAAATCAAAACCTATCTACCTAGTCCAATGTAAGATTGCATCATTATGTATTGCTAAAACATATTACTTGTATCATACCCACCGAAGACCCAGTTTTTTTATATAAAAAAAGAATATGTATTTTGTCTAAAGCTTAAAAGTTTTGCAAATGTTTTATGACTGATTTTGTAATAGAAAACCAATAAAAATTGAATTGACCTGTGTTTTCATCTGTTTCTAGCGTATGGTTGGTTTAATTTTTTTTTATGTTCTAAATCAGTGTTTCCCAACCTTTTTTGGGCAAAGGCACACTTGTTTCATGAAAAAAATCTCGAGGCACACCACCATTACAGCCCCGTGACGTCAGCGCACAGCGTCACGCCGGGAGGGACGCACGAAAGTGTAAGTTTCAATTTTTCCCCCTCCCCCTTGCCTTCCTTCTGTGCCAACCGCCAAAAAGCCAAGAATCGCGGGACCGCCGGCAGAGGGGGGGGAGGGCGAGCGGAGGCAGCGGCGAGCCCCGTTCCTCCCCATCCGCCCCATTCCATGCAAGGAGCGCGAACAGGTGTGAGAAGGGGGTCAAACCTGCGGGTCGGCGCCGGGGAACCTCCAAGCTTTGGGGGGGGGGAGGAGGCAGCAAAGTGAGGCAGGAAGGAGAGCGCGGCTTGGCTGGGTGAGCTTTGGCAGGGGCAGGGAATGAGAGCCGCGAGGCGGGCGCTGCAGACGGAGGCGCTGCCCGCCGAGCTCGCAGGCAGCCAGGCAGGCAGACGGCGAGAGCCCCGCGCTGGGCGGCCTCTCCTCGCCGCCCGACTCGCCCGCCTACCTCCAGGCAACATCTCACGGCACACCAGGCAACATCTCGCGGCACACTAGTGTGCCGCGGAACAGTGGTTGAAAAACACTGTTCTAAATAGCTGCTTGCATTGATAATTGTTCTATTCTTTTTGTAAACCGCTTTGAGGTTTGTTTTCCCCCTGTGAGAACAGGATGATGGACTTGATAAACCTTTGGCCTGATCCAGCAACCTCTTCTTGTATTATTATGATCCATAAGCATGAGCACCGGCTTCATAGCTGTCAAGCGTCCCTTATTTGGAGGGACAGTCCCTTATCCCAGCGCCGTGTCCCGCTACTGTCCCTTATTGATGGATGTTCCTTAAATTTCCTGGGTTTCAAAGGAAGCAGCTCCTCTCCCTCCCTCCCTGCCGGCCAGGGAGGAGGGAGGCTCCAACTGTGTTGCTTGGCTGCCCGGCCCGTCCCCCTCTGGCCTCCTCTCACCAGCCTCAGCCCCTGGGAGCCCCTCCCCGCTGGGACTGGCGGGAGCCTCGGGCCCTTCCGCCGCCGCCATCCTCCTCCTGAGCGTCTCTGCCTGGGGTCTCCCCTCTGCCCGTCACCGCCACTCCCACTAGGCCGTACTGCGGCTGTGCCGCCAAAGGACCCGAACGAGATGGGCAGCCTGGCATGGTCTATGAATTGATGAGGAGCCTTGAGAGGAGAGTGAGGGCAACCACAGAGAAAGCAGTTCGGAGAGAGGAGGAAGAGGAGGAGGCGCGGGCAGGTCTTCCAAGGGCTACAAGGGAAGGACCGCAAGCACTTCTCCCATAGATTTGTGTGTTTTTTTGAAATGATATTTATTGAAATTTTACAGACAATAAAAGGTTTCAAAATTAAAAATAAGAAATAAAAAAGAATAGCAATAATAAAAGAAAAAGAGATACAAAAATACAAAGACAAAATACATAAAAAGTAAAAAAGTTAAAAAGAAATCAATATTTTCATATCTTATATTTCATTTACTTGTTTCCTGACCTCCTCACACCCCCCTTTTTGTATTCCAGTTCACATGGTTAATTCAGCAAATCCTTACCCTCTATCATTTATCTTTACTCAATATCTTAACCTATTATAACTACATATTTTCAACCATTGTCAATCCGTATTTACATATTCTTATTAATCTTTTTACCAATACCGCTTATTTTCAACCCAACATCCCTTTAACATTCATTAATTTTACAGTATTTCTGCAAGTAGTCTTTAACTTTCTTCCAGTCTTCTTCCACTCCCATAGATTTGCAGTGGTAGGCTAGCATAGATGGTCTGATCTGTGGGTTTACTTCAGGCACTAATTCCCCCCCCCCTTCCTCCCGCCCCACCTGATGGAACTGAGAGCTGCAGATGGAGCACGAGAGAAAAGATACAGAACTGCAGCAGCATCTTCGTAGCTTGGACTTCATTTTGCGCGAAAAGCGGTTGCTGCTAGTAGTTATTTAATTGCAGTGTTTCATCAGCTAGTGTCTTGAGCAGCAACCTCTGGAAACGAAGGGCTAAAAACCGGCGCTGCTCTCCAAAATTATCTGGTCCCTTTTAACTGGTTGACTAAAATCCCTTATTTTGGCTGCTGGTCCCTTATTTTCAAATCTGTAAGTTGACAGCTATGACCGGCTTGCGCCCGCGATTAAACAGACTGACGTCACGTGATGTCGCCACCAGATATGGAAGGGCCTCAGACCCCGGCTTTGCGGGGGCCAGAGTGCCTCCTCCCCCATGAGCTGGTACATAAGATTATTTTGGTACATAAGATTGTTTTCTTTTCTTTTTTGTTAAATATTTTTTATTAATTTTCAATCACAAAAATCCAATATGCACCATATTATCTTAACACCAAATAGCAGTACCAATTGAAATACAAATCAATTACATAGCCAATTACAGTGGTGCCTTTGGATTAGAAACCCATTTTTTTATTATTACAAACAATTTTTTTTTTGGAGGCCCCATTGGCAAAAGCACGCCTTGGGTTACAACCTGTTTTGGTTTACAAACGGACCTCCAGAAAGGATTATGGTTGCAAACCAAGGGACCCTGACCATTAGGTCCAGTTGTGGCCGACTCTGGGGTTGCCGCGCTCATCTCACTTTATTGGCCGAGGGAGCCGGCGTACAGCTTCCGGGTCATGTGGCCGGCAGGACTAAGCTGCTTCTGGCGAACCAGAGCAGCGCACGGAAACGCCATTTACCTTCCCGCCAGAGTGGTACCTATTTATCTACTTGCACTTTGACGTGCTTTCGAACTGCTTGGTTGACAGGAGCAGGGACTGAGCAACGGGCGCTCACCCCATCACGGGGATTCGAACCGCCGACCTTCTGATCGGCAAGTGCTAGGCTCTGTGGTTTAACCCACAGCGCCACCTGCATCCCACGGTACCACTGTATAAATTTTGTGTGGCTTCCCACGTGCTGTACTTCAGGGTCCGATTCCCTTTAATTCTGCCTCCAGACCGTTGCTGAAACCAAATACAATCCATTCTTGATAAAATCCCTTATACCACAGCTACAAAAATTAACTTCAGTTCGCATTAACACATATCATAATCTGTAAATTCATGGTACTTTGGCTGTGCCCCCTTCCTTTGAGGTTTTTTTCATACAATCAAGGCGTGTGGGTGCATACTTTTAAGATGTATTAGAAAGAAAGAAAGAAAGAAAGAAAGAAAGAAAGAAAGAAAGAAAGAAAGAAAGAAAGAAAGAAAGAAAGAAAGAAAGAAAGAAAGAAAGAAAGAAAGAAAGAAAATAGTTTGACAAACAACACCCAAGGCAGGTTTGCACCTCTAAAATCTCATATTCTCCCTGGGTTTTCGTCCAGGTGCAACTTCCTGGCAAAAAGACATAGGGGATACCTCGCTGAAATCTGGTACCACCTGGCTGTGGTTTTCCTGTGACAGAATCACCCTCTGAGGCAGGGGAAGTCCCAGAGCCCTGGTTCTCAACCTGACTGACTCAACTTTCGAGTTGAGCGAGATAAGCAGGGACTTTTTTTCTGCCTCTCTGCGAAGCTACACGGCCGGCCATCTATTAATAGGTGGAACTACCCGAAGCGCCATCTCAGGTGCGTAAATTCTTCCTACTGATTTCGACGCTGGCCCACTCTTCTGCAAGCGAGGGAGCGGAAATGTCAAACCGCGGAACCCGCCACCAAAAGCGGAATGGAAAAGCAGCAGTGGAGAATGAAATAGGTGGGAAAAAAACAATCTCTGCAGGAGAGGAAACCAGAGGCGATGTTGATATCGGTACCAAACCTGCCTTGATGACGGTTGGTCCAAAATCTGAAGAGGGCCTCGCTGGCTGATCTGCGTCTGGAGCGGCCTCCCCGGTTTGCTTGCATAATTCAAAACTCACACGGCGGAAGGTTAAGTCATGTCCGCAGCAGACATTCAAAGCTTGTGGCCTCCCGCAAAGAATTGGGGAGCTGCTTTATACTGAGTCAGACCTACTGGTATTTCTGCACACTGACTGGCAGAGGCTCTCCAGAGTTTCAGACAGAGGGTCTCTTGCAGCCCCTACCTGGGGACTTTACATGCATAGGTAAAAGGGTGGCGCTGTGGGTTAAACCACAGAGCCTGGGGCTTGCCGATCAGAAGGTCAGTGGTTCGAATCCCCGCGACGGGGTGAGCTCCCGTTGCTCGGTCCCAGCTCCTGCCAACCTAGCAGTTCGAAAGCATGAACTGCAAGTAGATAAATAGGTACCGCTCCGGCGGGAAGGTAAAAGGTGTTTCCATGCGCTGCTCTGGTTTACCAGAAGCGGCTTAGTCATGCTGGCCACATGACCCGGAAACTGTACACCGGCTCCCTTGGCCAATAAAGTGAGATGAGTGCCGCAACCCCAGAGTCGTCCGCAACTGGACCTAATGGTCAGGGGTCCCTTTACCTTTATGCCCTTGTAATTCCCAGCAGCTGGCATTCAGTAGCATTGCCACCTCTGACTGTAGCCTTTGGTAACCTGATCTTTCACGCATTTGTCTAAACCTACTGTACATAAGAAGAGAGCCCGGCCGATTCAAGCCAATGGCCTGTCTAATCCAACATCCTCTTCTCACAGTGGCTCAGTGGGAAACCCGAAAGGTAGCGCATGAGACTCTTATTGTCAGGGTCATGGGTTCAAATCCCACACTGGGCAGAAAGATTCCTGCCTTGCCAGGGGTTGGACTAGATGACCCTCATGGTCCCTTCCAACTCTGTGATTCTGTGAGCTGAGCACAACAGCAACACTTGTCCAGAGGAGGGCAACCAGAATGGTCAAAGGCCTGGAAACGATGCCTTATGAGGAACGGCTAAGGGAGCTGGGCATGTTTAGCCTGGAGAAGAGGAGGTTCAGGGGTGATATGATAGCCATGTTCAAATATATAAAAGGATGTCACATAGAGGAGGGAGAAAGGTTGTTTTCTGCTGCTCCAGAGAAGCGGACACGGAGCAATGGATCCAAACTACAAGAAAGAAGATTCCACCTAAACATTAGGAAGAACTTCCTGACAGTAAGAGCTGTTTGACAGTGGAATTTGCTGCCAAGGAGTGTGGTGGAGTCTCCTACTTTGGAGGTCTTTAAGCAGAGGCTTGACAACCATATGTCAGGAGTGCTCTGATGGTGTTTCCTGCTTGGCAGGGGGTTGGACTCGATGGCCCTTGTGGTCTCTCCCAACTCTAAAAAAAAACCAACAAAAAAAAAACTTGCAGTTCCCTGTAACTAGTATTCTGCCTCTGATAGGGGAGGGAGAACTAGCCATGATGACCCGTAGCCATTGTGGACAGCCTTTTTTACGATACAATACAATACGATACGATAATCTTTATTATCATTGTCCCATACAGAACAACGAAATTGAAAAAAATCTACTTCAGACATTCAAAAACCAACAAGCCTGCTATCCCAGTTATCCCAGCCTGGTTAGCCCCCTAAAAACTCTGATACCCCATAATTAAATACAATATACTCCCATAGAGACTACCTTAAATGTAAAGGAACCCCTGACCATTAGGGCCAGTCGTGGCCAACTCTGGGGTTGCGGTGCTCATCTCGCTTTATTGGCCGAGGGTCATGTGGCCAGCATGACTAAGCCGCTTCTGGCGAACCAGAGCAGCGCACGGAAACGCCGTTTACCTTCCCGCTGGAGCGGTACCTATTTATCTACTTGCACTTTGGTGTGCTTTCGAACTGCTAGGTGGGCAGGAGCAGGGACCGAGCAACGGGAGCTCACCCCGTCGCAGAGATTCGAACCGCCGACCTTCTGATCGGCAAGTCCTAAGCTCTGTGGTTTAAGCACCTGCGTCCCATCCCAGCCTGGTTAGCCCCCTAAAAACTCTGATACCCCATAATTAAATACAATATACTCCCATAGAGACTACCTTACACTGCGTTTAAAACCAAAATCACATTTGGATAGAAACTGTTTCTCCAGGAAAGAAGGGCGAGAGGCACGAGCGGTATGCTTTGGGGGCATGCCGTGGTCGAATCGTTCCCACCCTCAGACCGTTGCAGCAATTTTTTGATTTACTTTTTTTAAAAGAGGGTTTGTTCCGTTGCCTGTTCCGTTCCGAAACCAGCCTTTGAAAATGTGCACTCATCCTTCCTATCTCGGGCCCCATGCGTCCGCCAACTTCTCCTAAACCAGGCCGTGTGTTGCAATAGGGCTGCTTCCCCAAAAGCACATTGGGAAGAGAGAACTGGATCTCTGTTTTTTTTTTTTATGTTTCTTAAAGACACATGCAAAACCGGGGCAAGGGAGGTGGAGGCGCCGGGCTGGTGGTTCCGTGCACAAATGTTGCTTTGACGAAGAAGAAGAAGAAGAAGAAGAAGAAGAAGAAGAAGAAGAAGAAGACGACACATTCAAGCATTTGTGAACCAACGAAGGGGAAACAAACACATGCAAATTTCGGAGACTTGAGTGGAACCAAAAAAAGACAGAAGCCGATCTGCCCACAGCGTTTGCAGGCGGAAGTCTGTGTTGATGGAGTGAGGCTAGTAAGGTCTCTGGCTCTGGGGGTGCAATAATTTTTGTTTTGTTTTGTTTTTGGAGACCATTCTTGGTGCAAGTTTAGATTTCCATGCTCAGAACTTGAAATATACTCGGAGTCGAGTGTGGATTTCATGCTCTTCATTCAGCTCATAGTAGTGAGGAATGAAGTTTCCCCAAAATATCTGCTTTATATACATTATTTACACAATGGGCTGCACGTGACTGGCTAATTCTGGGATTCTCCTGTAGGCCAATCAGGTTGCGGATTCACTTCCACTTGGAGCTGGATTGGGTGGCTCGTGCGGACCAATGATACTGCTGCATTGTTCTAGGACCAATCAGACTGCTGCATTCTGGACCCTATTGTTCTAGGACCAATCAGACTGCTGCCTTTTGGATCCTATTCAACTAAGGACATAACAGAACTGTAAAAGAAATCAGACTGAATGGACATATATCCTGGAGCTTTGCAGCCCTTTTATATAGATATATTTTAAAGAAATAATCATGCCAAGAATTGAACCTGGGACTTCCAGCAAGTGCCTTACCACTGAGCTCTAGCCCTACACTTTGAAATAAGATCCTAGTCCTCATGGTTCTCTGAATACACACAACAGAACACAAGAAGCTGCCTTGTATCCCAAGTTGAACCATCAGTCCATCTGGTTCAATGTCAGCAGCCTGGGCCCATGTACTCCAACATCCCGTTCTCACAGTGGCCAACCAGCTGCAGGCAGGACCCGAGTGCGGTTTCCGGCGACTGGTATTCGGAAGAATCACTGCCTCTGAATGTGCAGAGCACAGCCATTGTGGCTGGCAGCCATCCCTAGCTGCCTCCTCACAATGAACTTACCTAATTTTCTTTTATAACCACCCAAGTTCATGGCCATCCCTGTCTCCTGTGGGAAGGAGTTCCACAGTTTAACTCTGCACTGTGTGAAGAAGTCATTTCTCTCACCTGTCCTGAAATAATGTTTAGTGCAGCCGGTCCCCAGCTTTCTGGTGTCATGGAGCACATTTGGAAAACAGGAGGCTGTTGTGGACACCGAAATAGAGACATTTCACAGGATAAAACAGGCAAAGTACCTACAATTCTCAGAGTGGTTTAACAAACAGCCCCTCTTCTTCCCAGGGAACTCTGGGAATTGTAGTTCCAGGAGGGGAAATGGAGGTCTCCTAACAACTCCCAGCACCCTTAACACACTACAGCTCCCAGAATTCTCTGGGAGAAGTCATGGCGACTTAAACTGGGATCGTAGCACTTTAAATGCATGGTACAGATGGAGGTCTTGGATAACATTAAAGCTCACTCAGGTCTTGAGTTGAGAAGGCCCTATCTGCACTGCATGTTAAAGAAGCTCACATATTCCCACTTTAAACAGCCACGGCTTCCCTCCAATAATCCTGGGAACTGTAGCTTGTCTCCTAACCATTCTCAGCACCCTCAACTGCAGTTCCCACGATTCTCCAGGGGAAACCAGACAGGTTAAAGTAGCATGATGCTGCTTTAAATGAATAATGCAGAAAATGCAAATGATGTCCCCTAGTGGTAAACATCCAAGTTCTTTTAAAAAGAACTTTTTTCCAAGTTCTTTTAAAAAGAACTTTTACCTTGCCGACAAAGGTCCGTATAGTTCAAGCTATGGTTTTCCCAGTAGTGATGTATGGAAGTGAGAGCTGGACCATAAAGAAGGCTGATCGCCGAAGAATGGATGCTTTCGAATTCTGGTGCTGGAGGAGACTCTGGAGAGTCCCATGGACTGCAAGAAGATCAAACCTCTCCATTCTGAAGGAAATCAGCCCTGAGTGCTCACTGGAAGGACAGATCCTGAAGCTGAAACTCCAATACTTTGGCCACCTCATGAGAAGACTCCCTGGAAAAGACACTGATGTTGGGAAAGATGGAGGGCACAAGGACAAGGGGACGACGGAGGACGAGATGGTGGGACAGTGTTTGAGTTTGACCAAAATGCGGGAGGCAGTGGAAGACAGGAGTGCCTGGCGTGCTCTGGTCCAGGGGGTCACAAAGAGTCGGACACGACTAAACAATAACAACAAAAGGCAGAAGAAAATTGTGACGTGGCTGAAAGCTTGCCTTGAGAGGGCCTAAGGAGGAGGGGAAGGATGGCAGGATGCCCAGAATGTGATTTTGAATTCCTTGGACTATTAATCAAATGAAATGAAATGGGATTTGGTTTTAAAACAAGGGGCCTTGCCCATCATTCCCCAGTGTCCTTTTGCTTTCTTCGGCTGAAAGGAATGAGCAAGTTTATCCCTCAGTGCAGAAGTGGAAAAGCTTTTTGGCATCGAGGGCCACTTTCCCTTCTGGGCAACTTTCCGGGGGCCACATGTGTGTAAATGTTACCCTTGTGTCAGTTTTGCATTTTCTGGCACAGAAAGTATTGATTTAAAGTGTAGGTATCTGTAATGAGTATGGGTTGCTCGTGCGTAAGTTGCCGCCTCTCCTGGCTATGTTGCCTGGTAAAACCTTTCTGTCTGGACAGCCCTTCACTTCGTGGTTGCCTCAGTCGCTAGCAGAATCCATCAGTGGGCGTTTCTTAAACCTTTTCCAACATAAAAGTTGTTTGACGCCAAGTCTCCTCCTACTCTCCCTGCGCGGAAGTCTTCTGCGCAGGGAGGGCGTGGGTAGCGGAGGACCCGTGCTCTCCCCACTGGTGTCCGGTGAAGAGTCCTGGAGCCCTCCCGCCGATTCCCCCATCTGCCCCCCTTTATCCCTGGTGTTGCGCTGATTTGCTTCCCCATCTGCTGAGCTGCCTCTCTCCCTGCTGGGTCCTTCTCCAGCATCATTGGAGAGCCTTCCCTCTGCCTCTAGCTCCGATGTCAGTTCCCTGACAGTATCTTTCCTATTCTAACCAATTCAAGAGGCTTCTCAAAGCTTCTCCGTGTGATATAAGCTGGTGCAAGTTTCTAGCTAACCAGCAAGCTTCTGTTCCGCCTAGAAGCAGGCAGGAGGTTCCTGATGTTTGGGTTATTCCTTCAGAGAAGCTGAGCCACTGGTTTAAAATGGTTCTGTTAACTCTTTTCACTCAAGGTTATTCTGGCTATAATAATGAGGCCAGAAGGAACCTGATTCTAGATTCAGGTAGGTAGCCGTGTTGGTCTGACACAGTCAAAATAAATAAAAAAAATGTCCAGTAGCATCTTAAGGTAAAGGGACCCCTGACCATTAGGTCCAGTCGCGGACGACTCTGGGGTTGCAGCGCTCATCTCACTTTATTGGCCGTGGGAGCCGGCGTACAGCTTCCAGGTCATGTGGCCAGCATGACTAAGCCGCTTCTTGCGAACCAGAGCAGTGCACGGAAATGCCGTTTACCTTCCCGCCGGAGCGGTACCTATTTATCTACTTGCACTGGTGTGCTTTTGAACTGCTAGGTTGGCAGGAGCAGGGACCGAGCAACGGGAGCTCACCCCATCGTGGGGATTCGAACCGCTGACCTTCTGATCAGCAAGCCCTAGGCTCTGTGGTTTAACCCACAGCGCCACCTGTGAAAACTTATACCCAGAACAAACTTAGTTGGTCTCTAAGGTGCTACTGGACAATTTTTTAATTTAGAAGGAGCCTGAGTTTCACTTTCTGTCTCTCTTTCCTTCTGGTGTGGTGTTCTGTATATAGTATGCTTAGTGTTAAGGTTTTAGTCTTATTGTAAGTTAAGTCTGCTGTGATATAGAAAAATAGGAGTGGTTGGCTTTTGCTGCCCAACTCCTCAAGGGACTGAGTTCCCTAAGTCCATGATCGGTCAGAGATGGATGGATGGAGGCAGGAGGCAGTGGAAAGCAAGGCAGATCTTTATTTTTCTGCTGCAACAGAGTTCCCTCTCCTCCTGGCAGAACCAAGAAGAAACATCTCTTTTAAGGGTTTGCTTTTGGGCCTGGAGAAGGAGGACATCCCCTCTACAAAGGATAATTGTGCAATTATCAACATTTATTCTATATTTGAGACTTTAGAATTCCTATAATAGCTGCAACTGGGTTTCTTATATACTGTGCCAATCCTGACGATGTATGGATTTGTGACCGTTAAGCTCATTTGCCTTCAGCAGTAAACTCTGCTGGATGAAGTTAATTGCCTCTGAGTTATTACTGGAAATCCTGTAACGTGTTTTTAAGTTTTTGCTCTGCTAGCAATACATTGGGGTCTGCTCTGGATCAATGGGGAGCAGAATCAATGACAGTAAGCTAGACCTTAGTCATCCTAGAAGTCCACCATACTTTTCTTCTCTCTTTGAGGGGGCCAAGAAAGGTGTTCTGATTTCAAGGTTGCTTCTCCTTTCAATCCTGGTTTGCATAAAAGAGCCTTGCGTTTCAGAGGGGGGAAATGACACTGGGTGCCTCCCCTGCTAGCAAGAGGAGCCACAGGCAAGTGGAGGCTGGTGGGACTTCGTTGACATTGGTGCCAACCTGCCCTTTCTTGCAATGCTGATGGGTCTTGAATCTGTTCTGCCCGGACACTGAGGTCCAGCTCCAAGGGCCTTCTGGAGGTTCCCTCACTGCCAGAAGCAAAGCTACAGGATAAATACTTAGTTCTTGAGCCAGGTAACAGGCTCACCCTCTTCATACACAGACATACCCTTAAGACAGGATTTGTGAAGAAAAAGAAAAGAAAATGGGGAGGCTTTTCCATTTTCCTTTGACTTTGCAGAGAAAACATTTGGTCAGTTTGGGAGCCAAAATGGCTTCACGGCTGTTTTCCTGTGCTGCTTCAGACATGTGGTTTATATATTTATATACATGCTTGCTTGGTACATTTATGAACGTTTATTATATATGTTGTTTAGTCGTTTAGTCGTGTCCGACTCTTCGTGACCCCCTGGACCAGAGCACGCCAGGCACTCCTGTCTTCCACTGCCTCCAGCAGTTTGGTCAAACTCATGCTGGTAGCTTCGAGAACACTGTCCAACCATCTCATCCTCCGTCGTCCCCTTCTCCTTGTGCCCTCCATCTTTCCCAACATCAGGGTCTTTTCCAGGGAGTCTTCTCTTCTCATGAGGTGGCCAAAGTCTTGGAGCCTCAGCTTCAGGATCTGTATAAAACCTTTTTTTTTTTTTTAATTTCAGAAGCAAGAGGCACGGTCAGAATTCAAGGGCACGTTCCAGGCAGGCAAAAAACATGAGGAGGGAGTGAATCAGAGAGGCCATAGAGGGTATGAACTGGGGAGTGGGGGGGTGGCCTGTGGAGAATCCCTTGAGTAAGACAGAGAGACCTCAAACATACTTGGCCCCAGGGTCTGAGGTTCCCCATTTTTGATGTAAACAGGAAGCTGCCTCAGAATGAGTCAGGCCACTGGTCATCCAGAGCAGTATTGTTTGTTTTGACTGACAACCCCGGAGGCTGGTACATTGGGGCAACGGAGGCACTGCCCCAGCTGCCTCAGCCGCCTGCCTCCCTGCCTTCTTGTTTACAACCAGTCCAAGCCCCGCCGGCCAGCTTCTTCTGCATCAATATCAAGAGGATGGGAAGAAAGCTAGTCTAAGCTGACTCCACCCATCATCGGCTGTGCTCCACTTGCCCTTGCCTCTGGCGCCACCTGCTGTTGAGCTCCCTGCCTTCTGCCCTACCAGTCTCTTTCACCCCCCCTTATTAATAGTCTTACAATGTTGTTGTTGTTGTTTAGTCGTGTCCGACTCTTCGTGATCCCATGGACCAGAGCACGCCAGGCACTTCTGTCTTCAGTCTTACAATACATTACATAAATATATGATACATCTCATAAAGTAAATTGAAGTTTCAATCATATACACACAAAAAAGAAAAACATATACTTTATCTTTTCTTACCTATATATTCTTACCTTGGTGCAGATTTGACGTTTTCATCCCCCAAAAAGTTTTTGATTTGAGTTTCTACTGAAATGAGGCTGCATTTTAATGTTGTATTTTAATCTTGTTTTTAAGTTGTATTTTAATCAATTGTTTTTATACCTGGTGTTAGCCACCCTGAGCCCGGTCTTGGCTGGGAAGGGCGGGGTATAAATAAAATTTGTTGTTGTTGTTGTTGTTGTTGTTGTTGTATAAACCTTGAACTTCTGCTGTATTTATGTTACCTTTTATGTGATTATTAGCAAAAATTCTTATCAAAAATTATTAACAAAAAATATCCGAAGGACTTTGGACTTCCTGTCAATTCCCGTTGTATAATTTTATTTTGATAGTGAATGTACTGACCATTAGTACTCTATTCTTTATATATTCTCTAATACATTCTTACAACAATTTGTACCGCTGATCTTATTTCTCATATGTTTCTTTATCCAAGGTCAATCAAGTGTTGCCATAGACGATAAACCAGTGGCATATTTTTGCACATATCTCTTATATTTGTCCCATATTGTCCCCCCAAATTCTTGTCTTGAATTTCCATTGCGCCATTTCCACATATTTTTGTACCTTATTCTGCCACCCCATTCAAGTTGGAACATTTCCCACTTTCCAATTTTTTGCTACTAGTGTTTGGGCCGCCGCCATCATGGTGTATAAAAATATTTCTGTCAGGGGTTCAGGAGCAGAGGCGAGGGCAAGGGAGGAAACAGAGAGCGAGGGGGAGGAGTCTGAAGAAAAGATGAGTGACGACGACGACCCGAGATCTCCGAGCCTGTCCAGTGAATCAGAAGATTCACAGAAAGGAGCGCCAGTGGCCAGAGCAAGGGGGGAGCTTAGGGGGACACCCCAGGAAGAAGGGTCCAGAGAGGGTTCAGAGGGCAGCAGTTGGAAATCGGGGCCAGCGTCACCAACAGAGCGCAGTAGGGAGGAAAGGCGCCAGGTATCGAGCTCTGGCAGCTCGCAGCAGGGGGGAGGGCATGAGTCAGGAGTGGCCACACCTCCATCGGAGAGCGAAGAAACGGTCAAGCGGAAAGTGGAAGGTTGGGCGCGCGCGCCAAGTTCAAATGCACCGGAAGGCGGCGCAGTGAGCAGCCCGGAAAGGGAGCCAGGTCCTAAAGCCTGACGCAAGGAGACAGGAGGGTCCGGGGGGTCAGCGTCAGAAGAGTCCAGGAAGGAAGAGACCACGGGGGGCAGAGGGACCCAGAGGAGAACGGTCAGGCGGAAAAGGTGGAGTAAGGCTAGGGTATTAAGTTGGTGTACAAGGGGCGGAGACTCAGACGGAGCTTCGCCGGTCTAGCTTATAAGACGTAGAGCTGCACGCAGCAGCTTGGAAATGGAAACTGTAACTCAATAAAGACTTTTATAAAGTGAACGCTGGCTAGCGTGATCCTCTGTGAGCTAGGATCTGAGAGCAGCTCTGACAGTAAGCTCCGTCTCCACGTTGTGGGCACCTAAAGCCTCGCGGAGAGGAGAGAAGGTTGGTGCCTACTAGCGAGCTCACGAACGGCAGACAAGATGACGGCTGAACAGCAGATAGCGGATCTCAGAGAAGCAGTGTCACAACTGAATGCCGAGATACTTGCATCCAGGAAGAGAGAGGAGGAAACAGCTGCCGCCTACAGAGATCTCCAGGTCAGGTTGGAAATGCTTACGAAGCAAGGGCAACTGACACCCAGACCAGAGGGGATTGGGTTGGGGAGACGAAGAGGCGGTCTAGTCTCTCACTTCGATGGGAATTTACAACAGTACCCCAACTTTAGAGCAGATATAAAGTGTGCACTGCAACTGCTGGACAAGGACTTTAGAGATGAGCAAGAGAAGGTGGGGTTTATCATGTCCCATTTGCATGAAGATGCTAAAGCATGGCTGCGCAATTTGTGGAGAGATAAGGATCCAGCGCTCCAGAATGTGGATGCCTTTATTAAAGCGATGGATGGGTGCTTTTTATCAAGCATAGACGTGGATCTTGCCCGGAAGGAGGTACATGGACTGAAGCAAGGGAGGGCCAGTGTAAGACAGTATCATGCCCGCTTTTTTGCATTGGTCAGTGCCCTGGAATGGGACAGAGATTCGGCTCCAGTCAGAGACCTGTTTTGGGAAGGCTTGAACGGAGCGGTTAAAGACGAAATTGCGAGGGGGGAGAGACCCCGGAGCACGCAGGAGATCGTTCAGAGGGCGCTGGCGGTTGGGGTGCGTCTGGAAGAACGTCCATGGAGCAGGGACGAAGGGCGTGGAGGGCGCGAACCTGCCAGAGGCTACTCCTTCGTTCCCAGAGAAGCAGCGCGTGCGCAATCCACACCTCCGCCAGGAGGAGGAGCGGAACCTATGGAGATTGGAGGTGCAAGGGCTCAGTCAACAAACAGAGCCCCAGCACCGGGAGCAGCGAAAGTGAAGCCTCCTAGAGGGAACCGGAAGTGTTACATCTGCGAAGATCCCCAGCACATGGCGAAAGAGTGTCCCCAGAGGCTCCACAAGCACACTGCAGCCTCAGCAATGGTAACTGCAGCAACTCAGCAAGGGGAACCACAGCAGGGAAACGACGGAGTCTGGCTGGAGAGGGAGGCACTGGGGCCCAGCCAGACGTGTCAGTGAAGCAGTCCCCAGAGATTTTGCAGCCCACAGACCCCCTCCCACCCAAACCAGTGGTGAGGCTCACCGCATCGCTCCAGCTACCCAATGGACTCACCATGGACGTGCCAATCACCATTGACTCAGGAAGCAATGCGGACTTTATAGGGCATACTTTGTCGACCGGCACGCTATACAGCTGCTGCCTGCCACACTGCCCCTGCAGGTCGTCACGGTGGATGGCAGGGAGCTGCTAGGGGGGCAAGTGGTGAAGCAAACGCCACCAATGGTGATGCGACTTGGGAATCACAGGGAAGTTATTAGCTTCAATGTCACTCAACTTTCAGACACGCCTATTGTATTGGGCATGAGTTGGCTGGACAAGCACAGCCCGACGCTGGCTTGGTACCAGAGGCAGCTGACCTTCGGCTCTTCCTATTGTGCTGAACACTGCATCCTGCCCCGGCAGGAAGGGGAGGAAGAGGAGTCACAGCTGCAGCTAGGGACGCTGCAAGCAGTTCCCCACAAGTACGCAGAATTTTTGGAGGTTTTCTGCGAGAAGGAGGCGGACAAGCTACCCCCCCACAGACCATACGACTGCAAGATTGACCTCCTGCCAGGGGCGGCGTTGCCAAAAGGGAAGCTGTATTCCATGTCTGAGGACGAACTACAGGAACTCAAAGAGTTCATAGATCACAATTTGGAGCGCGGTTTCATCCGAGAGTCCAAGGCAGTGGGGGGCAGTCCTGTATTCTTTGTCAAGAAGAAAGACACGCCCCAAAAAAGGCTCGTAGTGGACTATCGGACCTTGAACGCTGTGACCAAGCCATCGGACTTCCCCATGCCCAGGATCGACGACCTCCTCGCGACGGTGCGCAAAGGACGCGTCTTCACCAAGTTGGACCTGCGAGGGGCATACAACCTCATTCGCATGTGGGAAGGCGATGAGTGGAAGACAGCCATGTTCACGCCCCTGGGCACCTACGAATACAGAGTTATGCCTTTTGGATTGCAAAATGGCTCCCACTGTTTTCAAGCTTTCATGCATCACGTGTTGGCGGGGCTCCTCTACAAGAAGTGTGTCTGTTTCCTGGATGACATACTCATCTTTTCTGAATCGCAGCAGGATCACGACAGAGACGTCAAGGAAGTGCTGAGCAGACTGCAGCAGCATAGGCTCTACGCCAAGCTGGAAAAATGCCAGTTCGACATGTCGGAGGTGGACTTCCTGGGCTACAGGTTGTCCGACAAGGAGCTCACCATGGACAACGCCACGGTTCGCGCGGTTTTGGATTGGAAAAGTCCGCGCAGCCGGAAGGAGGTCCAGCGGTTTGTCGGCTTTGCGAACTTCTATCGCAAGTTTATCAAGGGGTTTGCGATGCAGACGGCGGCCATCACAGACACGCTCAGCTCCAAGAAAAAGAAGTTCATCTGGACGGAGCAGGCGGAGCAGTCCTTTCAGGCGCTCAAGCGTCTCTTCGCGTCGGAGGAGCAGTTACTACACGTCAACCCCAGCAGACCGATGAGGGTGGAGACGGACGCTTCGGACAGAGCCGTGGGAGCAGTTTTGTTGCAGCAAGACCCGCAGGGGGCTTGGAGACCGGGAGCGTTCTACTCCAGGAAGCTCACCAAGTCAGAACAGAACTACACCATCTGGGACAGGGAGTTGTTGGCCATTCATGCAGCCTTCAAGGCGTGGAGGCACTTCCTCATCGGAGCCAAGCACACAGTGCAGGTCCGCACGGACCACAAGAATCTGGAGCACTGGCGCACGGCGCAGTTCCTGAACCAGAGGCAGATACGTTGGGCAGAGTTCTTTGCAGACTTCGACTTCCGTATAGAGTATGTCCCGGGGGACACCAACATCATGGCGGACGCCCTCTCCCGTAAACCGCAATACCTCGAGGAGGCGACGCCAGCGGCGGCCATGCACATCTTCGCACCGACAGCGTGGGCGTGCGCTTCGGCGACTGTTGACTTGGAGGCGGTACGACGTGCGTTGCAGGACGACTCCTTCGCGCGAGCCAAGATGGCAGAGGCGCACAGAGGCACGGCGGCGACCGGCGAGTTCCAGGTTCGCGATGGATTACTCCTCCGTAAAGGGGCCATCTACGTGCCGGGGGACGATCTTCGCGCCAAGGTACTGCAGCAGTTGCACGACGCGCCCACTGCCGGGCACTTTGGCACAGAGAAGACGATAGAATTAGTTGCCAGAGACTTCTGGTGGCCCAGGATGAGAGGGGAAGTCGCGGACTACGTGGCGAGGTGCGACACCTGCCAGAGGGCCAAACCAGTACACAGGCCGCCGGCGGGTCTGCTGGAACCGCTGCAAACCCCGTTCGAACCTTGGGAAAGAGTGGCCCTGGACTTTGTCACGGATCTGCCCAGCTCGAGGGGCAAGACGGCAGTGCTAGTGGTGGTGGACTTGTTCTCCAAGATGGCGCATTTCATTCCGTGTGCGAAGGTGGCCACGGCGGAACAAACCGCCAAACTGTTCATAGACCACGTGTTCAAGGTTCACGGTCTGCCGCGGTCTATACTGTCTGACCGGGGGCGGCAGTTCATCTCAAACTTCTGGCAGAAGCTGATGGGCTTCCTGAACGTCAAGATCAACCTGGCTTCGGCTAGACACCCGCAGACCAACGGGCAAGCGGAGCGGGTCAATGCCATCATGCAGCAGTACCTGAGATGTTATGCGAATCAACAGCCTGCGACGTGGGTGGATTACCTGCCTCTCGCCGAGTTCGCCTACAACAACACGAAGCACGTGTCAACGGGGGTGACGCCGTTCTTCGCCAACAACGGAAGGCACCCCAGAACCTTCCCGGGACTGGAAAGAATGGGGGAGGGGGAGCCGCAGACAGCGGACGCGTTCGCGTCGGAGTTGCAGGAGGTCCACGATCAGCTTCGGCGGCACCTGGAGCTGGCTAAACACGCATACAAGGTGCAAGCGGACAAACACAGGAGGGTTGGCGAAGAGATCCATGTGGGAGACTGGGTCTGGTTGGCAGCCCACGCAGTGCCGGCCAGCTCGTTAGCGAAGAAGAAACTAGGGCATAAACAACTAGGACCCTACCAAGTCGAAGAGCAGGTCAACCCGGTGGCCTTCAGGCTGACGCTTCCAGAGGGTTCCAGGATGCATCCGGTGTTCCACAGATCGGTGCTCACTCCCTACAAGACACCTCACAGATTTCAGGAACCAGGAACAGCACCGAGTCCGCTCCGAGAGGGAACGCAGCAAGGGGGAGTGCCACAGGAGGAGCCCATCAACGAGGTCACAGAGATTTTGGACTCTAGATGGGGAGAGGAGGGAGTTGAATACCTTCTCGCCAAGGAGGGCACCCCGGCCAGCGCCAACAGCTGGGTGCCGGGCTACGCTTTGGAGGAACCTCTGCTCAAAGACGAGTTTCATGCCCTCTTCCCACACAGACCCATGCCAGCGGACTTTTTCGACGATTGGCTTTTCACACCGACGCTTTCAGCCAGCACGTTCCACGGGTTTGACTTGGACGAGGAACCGACACTGGACACACGTTCCCCGGAGGGGTCACCCTCGGGATCTGCCTCAGAACCCTCGTATTGGTGGGATGATCGACCAGAGGAGCAGTGGCGCAGGAAGTGGCTGGAGGTTCCAGGTCGAGCGACGGACCCGGGAACGACTGAGGCGGAGACGGACATGGACATGTACGGGGAGGATTTTGGGTTCGAGCACGGAGGCACAGAGATGGAAGCGGAGGTGACCGTTGTCAACGAGCGCAAGGAGGATGAACCGGAAGTCTTCAGTTGGCGGCCCGCCAAGGGGAGCGAACTGTATCCGGCATTCGTCCCCATGACACTGCAGCACCCAGCTCCCGCACCAGAAGGAGGGGAGGGGGGAACGGGGGGCTTCGAGGGGGGGATGGATGTCAGGGGTTCAGGAGCAGAGGCGAGGGCAAGGGAGGAAACAGAGAGCGAGGGGGAGGAGTCCGAAGAAAAGATGAGTGACGACGACGACCCGAGATCTCCGAGCCTGTCCAGTGAATCAGAAGATTCACAGAAAGGAGCGCCAGTGGCCAGAGCAAGGGGGGAGCTTAGGGGGACACCCCAGGAAGAAGGGTCCAGAGAGGGTTCAGAGGGCAGCAGTTGGAAATCGGGGCCAGCGTCACCAACAGAGCGCAGTAGGGAGGAAAGGCGCCAGGTATCGAGCTCTGGCAGCTCGCAGCAGGGGGGAGGGCATGAGTCAGGAGTGGCCACACCTCCATCGGAGAGCGAAGAAACGGTCAAGCGGAAAGTGGAAGGTTGGGCGCGCGCGCCAAGTTCAAATGCACCGGAAGGCGGCGCAGTGAGCAGCCCGGAAAGGGAGCCAGGTCCTAAAGCCCGACGCAAGGAGACAGGAGGGTCCGGGGGGTCAGCGTCAGAAGAGTCCAGGAAGGAAGAGACCACGGGGGGCAGAGGGACCCAGAGGAGAACGGTCAGGCGGAAAAGGTGGAGTAAGGCTAGGGTATTAAGTTGGTGTACAAGGGGCGGAGACTCAGACGGAGCTTCGCCGGTCTAGCTTATAAGACGTAGAGCTGCACGCAGCAGCTTGGAAATGGAAACTGTAACTCAATAAAGACTTTTATAAAGTGAACGCTGGCTAGCGTGATCCTCTGTGAGCTAGGATCTGAGAGCAGCTCTGACAATTTCTCTTAAGTTTTTCGGGATATCTTTATCAACAATACTTAGCAGAAACGCTTCTGGTTTTTTAAAAAATGTTATTCCAAAGATTTTTTTCCCTACTCTTTGTATTGTTGTTTAGTCGTTTAGTCGTGTCCGACTCTTCATGACTGACACGGAGAGGCACCCCCTGGACCAGAACAGGCCAGGCACTCCTGTCTTCCACTGCCTCCCGCAGTTTGGTCAAACTCATGCTGGTAGCTTCGAGAACACTATCCATCCATCTTCTCCTCCGTCGTCCCCTTCTCTTTGTGCCCTCCATCCTTCCCAACATCAGGGTCTTTTCCAGGGAGACTGCTCATGAGGTGGCCAAAGTATTGGAGTCTCAGCTTCAGGATCTGTCCTTCCAGTGAGCACTCAGGGCTGATTTCCTTAAGGATGGATACGTTCGATCTTCTTGCAGTCCACGGGACTCTCAAGAATCTCCTCCAGCACCATAATTCAAAAGCATCAATTCTTCTGCGATCAGCCTTAATCTACAGGGTGGCAATTTCAAAAGTCTTTATAAGGCCTTGTGCGCCATTGTTCTGGGTCCCTCCTCTCTCCTGCGTGTGAGGGGAGCACCCTGTTGCAGCAGATCAATAAAGATCAAGCTTACTAGCTGCTTTGCTTCTCAATATTCTCTGGTTGGCCTCTGTTATTCTCTCCTACCAATAGGGAACCTACGTAAGGACTCTATATGGGCTCTGGGATACCCCATAAGGGAAAAGGGCAATTTTTGTTTACAACACTCATAAAGCTGTTCTGCAACAGGGCAAAATGCATAGGAGCAGAACCTCCACAGTGAAAAGCATTCTATCTTTTTTTTAAGGGCAACTGAGGACCCAGTCTTTCTCCATCCCTGAAAACACACAAACAATTCCATGGGATGTGTCACAAAGTAGCTCGCTGAGTCCCATCCTTGATTTTCAGAAATCTGTAATTAAGTCAGGGTGGAGAACGACTATCCTGAAAGTCAGACGCAGACCTGGTTCCTCTCTACCTGGCGACACCTCCTTCTTGTCCCTCCTTTCCACTCCTCCTGCAATGAAGCTTGGCTGGGGGAAAACTGGGGGAAGGCTTCTATGGAGGCTTTTCTAAAAGCCAAATTGTGGGGTGGGGGCTCCCATTTCAGCCTCTGAACTGCAATACACAGTTGAGCCATGCGGGGGCGGCGTTGCCCCAGTTTCAAGGCACTAGGAGTGAAGTTTTCTAGTTTGGAAGATTATCAAGCTATTCTCAAAATAAATAAAAAATCCTTCCAGTAGCACCTTAGAGACCAACTAAGTTTGTTATTGGTATGAGCTTTCGTGTGCATGCACACTTCTTCAGATACCAATAACAAACTTAGTTGGTCTCTAAGGTGCTACTGGAAGGATTTTTTTTATTTTGAATTGACTACGGCAGACCAACACGGCTACCTACCTGTAACTAAAGCTATTCTCAATGACAAATACTAGTGTGAATGCAGCGACCCAAATGTGCACCTTATTTTGGTATGTTTAATTTTAATTTAATCTTTTTTGCTATTTCTGATATGTTCTTGAATTATGTGTTTTTGATCAAGATAAACGTGTGTGTGTGTGTGTGTGTGTGTGTGTGTGTGTGTATGAGCAAAATAAGGACAGACTTTACTCATGTGCTCAAGACATCCATTCTATAAAACATATTTTGCTGCACTGTGTGAAATGCAAGCAAGCCAGGGCTGAACTGATATTACCCTTGCTGGTACCTTTCCCATGAAAATCAGAGGCTCACTATGTCAGGTTCCTATTGGAAGACCGGACAAACGCTAGAACATTAACAGTGGTGAAGTTTTTATCGTGGTTGCAAGAACCAACGATCCCTATAGTCAGAACAAAATGCTTGTTTAACCTGGAGGTAGGCTATCTGAATTGTGCATTGCTTTGTAACCATTTGTTGGGTCTCTGGACCGTAATAAAGATTGATGATGAGCAAAATATAAAATAGGTAGGTGTATGAACATCAGAGGAGCCTTGCTGGATCAGACCAGAGGTAGAGTGCTCCTGAAGATGTAGGTTCCATTGCTATCACAGCTATTAATGTAAGGGAAGCTGAGGTGGGCCTAACCAAAGGGCCATCTAGTCCCAGAATCCCATTTCCCACAGCGACTGAAGCCTACAGGGCCAAAGAGGCGCAGCCCTCTCGTGCCTGTTGATTCCCCCAAATGTTACTCAGAGGTCTGATGCCGTTGTCCACGCAGATTCTACTTAACATAAGGTTACCAGATTTTTTTCAATGAATCCGGCGACACTTTTCAACGTCAGTGGATTTTGAATGGGGAGTGATTTGAAAATCCGGGGACTGTCCCTGGGAAACGGGGACGCCTGGTAACCTTAACCTAACCATCATGACAACATAGCTTTGAGTGTGTGTATAGGAGCAGTTTTTGAATTCTGGTTCTGGAGGAGACTCTTGAGAGTCCCATGGACTGCAAGAAGATCAAACCTATCCATTCTGAAGGAAATCAGCCCTGAGTGCTCACTGGAAGGACAGGTCCTGAAGCTGACGCTCCAATACTTTGGCCACCTCGTGAGAAGAGAAGACTCCCCGGAAAAGACCCTGATGTTGGGAAAGATGGAGGGCACAAGGAGAAGGGGACAACAGAGGACGAGATGGTTGGATAGTGTTCTCCAAGCTGTGAACATGAGTTTGACCAAACTGCGGGAGGCAGTGGAAGACAGGAGAGCCTGGCGTGCTCTGGTCCAGGGGGTCACGAAGAGTTGGACACGACTAAACGACTAAACGACAACAACAAATAGGAACAGGTGGTGGCTTCTTGTTTACAACAACCAGGCCGGGGGGGGGGGTTTGACTATCAAGATTCCTCTTCCTTCCTCTTGGTGTTGCCCTTGTAGAACTCAGCAAGGAGTACAGCTAATCGGTCTGCTCTGCCTCTCATGGCCTCTGGCGCCCCCTAGTGCCAGTCTCCCTGCTTTCCACCCTACCAGTGTCCAATGGCTGCCAACCACTGCTGATGTAAAAGGTAAAGGTAAGGGACCCCTGGACAGTTACGTCCAGTCAAAGGTGACTATGGGGTTGCAGCGCTCATCTCGCTTTCAAGTCGAGGGGGCCTTTCCGGGTCATGTGGCCAGCATGACTAAAACACTTCTGGCGCAACGGGACACCGTGACGGAAACCAGAGCACATGGAAATGCCGTTTACCTTTCCACTGCAGCGGTACCTATTTATCTACTTGCTCTGGTGTGCTTTCAAACTGCTAGGTTGGCAGGAGCTGGGACAGAGCAATGGGAGATCACCCCGTCTCGGGAATTCGAACCGCCGACCTTCTGATCGGCAAGCCCAAGAGGCTCAGTGATTTAGACCACAGCGCCACCCCAATGATGTGTTGGTTCCAGGTTTAACTGGGGACCCTGAGAAAAGCACATTCTGGTGGCAGTCCCTGGAAAGCTTAGCTTGGCAGTGCCTCCTCACTTTGTTAAATCCGTACCCTTCCTTTCCAGCAATTGGCGCTCAGGGAGGTCTGCAAAGGAAAGGATCTGAGCTGATGGTTGGGAGGGGATTCCTTTCTCATCCCCTGGGAGATGTCAAGTGTGGCACCTATTTACTGGCATAGGCCCATCTTAGGAAGTGGAACCAGACACTGCGGTCAAGGCGAAAGTGTCCCTAGACGAGATTTCCAGACGGTCGTCACCCTTGTGGAGTGGGGGGTTGCGAGTAGCCAATCTGCCGTCTTGAAAGTCACAAGCACGGCCAACAAACCAGCCAGAGGTTTCACTCGCGAGGGCAAAAAACCAGACCCTGCCCCATGAGCTTCGGTCTGCCCTCAGAACTCACCAGGGAGGAGGAAGATGGGGTGGGGACAAAACTAGAATTAGTTTGTTTGTTTATTAGATTTCTAGCCCATCTTTTCTTTTCCTTCAAGGAGCTCAAGGTGGCCACATACAAGTGTTCCCCCCTCCCTGTTTCCCCCTCACAACAACCCTATGGGCTGTGTTGATATTTGGTAATCAGATCCATAAAACACTGAGGAAGGGGCACATGACCCCAGGCCCTAAGAACTTAAAAGCAGGATCAGGCCAGTTGCCCATCTTAGCCCAGCATCGCCTTCTTAGAGGATGGCACCGGTCTAGATTAAAGGTAAAGGGACCCCTGTGCATTAGGTCCAGTCGTGGCCGACTCTGGGGTTGCAGCGCTCATCTCGCTCTATAGGCCAAGGGAGCCGGCGTTTGTCCGCAGACAGCTTCCGGGTCATGTGGCCAGCATGACTAAGCCACTTCTGGCGAGCCAGAGCAGCACATGGAAACGCCGTTTACCTTTCTGCCAGAGTGGTACCTATTTATCTACTTGCACTGGTGTGCTTTCGAACTGCTAGGTTGGCAGGAGCAGGGACCGAGAAATGCAAGCTCACCCCATCTTGGGGATTTGAATCGCCAACCTTCTGATCGGCAAGCCCTAGGCTCTGTGGTTTAACCCACAGCACCACCCGCGTCCCACCGGTCTAGATTATGATGCGCTAAATTCCTCCCATATGGCTGCAGGTGTGTCTTCCCTCCATGGAAATGAACAGTAGCTATTCATTCATATGGGAGAAAGCAAAAGAGGATCATTGAGGATAATATGGGGTCCTGAGCTCTGTCCTGCCACAGAATCTGAGACGAGAAGATTCTGTCCCCTCTCCACAGAATCTCAGATCCAAACCTTCCTTATAACATCCAATAGTACTTAATGGGGGCCCAAGGGGGTCAGCACTGCCGCCGCCACACCCTTTCATCTGCACAGCAGATCGGTCACACTAGATTAGGGGTGGGAAACCAGTGGGGAACTACTGGACTTCAACTCCCATCCTCCTGGATAGCTCAGCTGGTTAAGAGCATGGGGATGTTATCATCCACGCCAAGGTTGTGGGTTTGATTCCCGTACGGGACAGCTGCATAATCCTGAACCAAGTGATCCACAGGATCCCTTCCATCTCTATGGTTCCTCCAGGCCCTATCAGCCACACTGGCTGGGAGTCCAACCACATCAGGAAGGCCACTGTTTCCCCCAGCCCTGTGGCAGAATGAATTTATTTATACATAAATTACAGTGCAGAAGGAAAGGAGGGGGGGGCGATCCACGAGAAACAGAGGGTCCTGATCCCAGAGATCTTGGGGGGAGGGAAGTGGGGAGGGGAGGAGGGAGTCCATGAGCAGAGAGGGGTAGAATGTGGGGAAGATCCGCTGCTGATCCATGGCTGTTTCACGAGCGTAAAGGTATACCTTCCCCAGTCCAGCATTTCTCCAGTCAGATCCCAGTTCTGATTCCAGGTGTGTGCACAGGGGGATGGGGTGGGGGGGGCGCTAGTGGGTCTTGCTCGGTGTAGCGACCGGGTAGCGTAGCATCATATGCTCAGCCACTTTGAAAGGCAGCTTCTCGCTGGAGTAATAGCACACCACCTCGGGGACGCTGTCAAAGAGGCCGCTGGACTGGTCGAGCGTGTACTTGTGATCCTTGGTCTGGGCCACGATGATGTGGACGCATCCTTGGCTGGTCCTGGGTGTGGACAAAATTGGGTGTGCGTGAACAGGATGCTTGCATTCCCCCCCGCTCCCCTCTCAATCCTTCCTGCTGGGTGCAAAGGCACCTGTGGCTTAGTGCCCCTCCAAGCTGAAACTCCCAGCCCAATTGATATATTCGCATTACAGTCATAAAGTAAAGGTAAAGGGACCCCTGACCATTAGGTCCAGTCGCGGACGACTCTGGGGTTGCGGCGCTCATCTCGCTTTATTGGCCGAGGGAGCCGGCGTACAGCTTCTGGGTCATGTGGCCGGCATGACTAAGCCGCTTCTGGCAAACCAGAGCAGCGCATGGAAACACTGTTTACCTTCCTGCTGGAGCGGTACCTATTTATCTACTTGTACTTTGAGGTGCTTTCGAACTGCTAGGTGGGCAGGAGCAGGGACCGAGCAACGGGAGCTCACCCCGTCACGGGGATTCGAACCGCCGACCTTCTGATCCTAGGCTCTGTGGTATAACCCACAGCACCACCCACGTCCTATTACAGTCATACCTCGGGTTAAAGTCGCTTCAGGTTGAGCGTTTTCAGGTTGCACTCCACGGTGACCCGGAAGTAACGGAACCTGTTACTTCTGGGTTTTGCCGCTCACGCATGCGCATGCGCTCAAAATGACGTCACGTGCATGCGCAGAAGCGGTGAATTGCGACCCGCACATGCACAGATGCAGGTTGCATTCAGCTCTGGATATGAACGGGGCTCCAGAACGGATCCTGTTCGCGTGCAGAGATACCACTGTATTCGCGCTTTAAAAAGGAAATGTGCTGACTGTCAGAGAGACTGAAAATGATACAGCCATACCTTGGTTCTAGAATGTAATCTGTTCCCAAAGTCCGTTCGACTTCTGAAATGTTCGAAAACCAAGGCGCGGCTTCCGATTGGCTGCAGGAGCTTCCTGCACTCAAGCAGACGTCGCATCAGACGTTTGGCTTCCGAAAAACATTTGTAAACCAGAACACTTAGTACTTCCGGATTTTTGGCGTTTGGGAGCCAAAACGTATGAGTACCAAGGCGTTTGAGAACCAAGGTGTGACTGTGTATGTAAGCTGAGTCCCATCAATGGAAAAGGCGGGATATATATACCGTATTTACACAATGCGTCAACGAATCTAATGCGCACCTCAGTTTTTAAAACCTTGAGACCCCAAAAAACTATTTGCTACGTCAGCGGTGCTTTTCAAGCTTGCAATCGAATCTAATGCGCACCTGAATATTCGCAATGTAATTTGGCCAAAAAAAGGTGCACATTACATTCAAATAAATATGGTGTGTGTGTGTGTGTGTGTGTGTGTATTCCTCTCCTATACCTGGGATTTGACATCATCCTGCCTCATGTGGATGGTTGTGTAGGTCGTTTGGGAATATTATTGACTTCTTACAATAAAAGGGTTGAAAAAAAATATAAATAAATAAATTCTGATGTGTGCCAATATGGACCACATTTCTTCTGAAGGAACAAACCAAGCCAATAAAAAAGTGGCTGCAGGTGAGGCCCGGATCCAGAACACAGAATCACTGGGATGAAGGGAGTTGTAGTTCATTAACGTTCTTATAATAATAATAATAATAATTTTTATTTATTTATTTATTTATTTATTTATTTATTTATATCCGGCCCTCCCCAGCCGAAGCCGGGCTCAGAGTGGCTCTTGGACTCCAGCTCCCATCAGCTCCCAGCCAACGTGGCCAAAGGTCAGGGATGATGGGAATTAGGGTCCAGCAGGATGGCAGGGTTCCATCTCAGCATTCAGCAAAGTATATAAAAAAAGGGGGGGAAAGGCCTCTTCTTTTTACGGAACAGAGTCAGGAAATGCAAAGGGGCTCAGGACCCCCAGGAGACCCGGTGCCAGGGGGTCCCCTTTAGGTCCCTGGCCTGCTTCTCAGTGCCTTAGCCCTCCCCTGCTGCCACAACCCAACACTTTCCCCTCGCCCTCTCTTTTCAAATCCCCCTCCCTTCCCAGCTCCGATTGTTTCCAATCCAGGGGCTCAGCATCCTGAGGAAGGAAGTGTGGGCCGCACCCGGCCAGCGATCCTCCGCTGAGGAGCCAGTGCTGGAAAGGGAGGCGGCGGAGCTACACAAGCAAGGTCAGAAAGGCGAAAGGATTCCAGGAATCTGGGTGGGCAGGGTAGAGAACGAGGCAGGGATGGTTGAATGGATCTCCTTTTCCTCCTTGGTCCTGCAGGCCCCGCTCCCATTTCAGGTTCCCCCCTCTCAATTTTCTTGCAAAATGCAAGGCAGAGTGCGGCTGTGGCTATTTGGACAGGTGGTGGTGAGTTAACTAAAGTAGAGGCGGCCATTGATCAGTGGTTTGGGACGCCTGCCTTGCATATACAGTGGTGCCCCGCAAGACGAATGCCTCGCAAGACGGAAAACTCGCTAGACGAAAGAGTTTTCCGGTTTGGAGGTGCTACACAAAACGAATCTCCTATGGGCTTGCTTCGCAAGACGACAATGTCTTGCAAGTTCCTGCTGGTTTTTCCCCCTCCCCCCCTTTTCTAAGTCGCTAAGCCGCTTATCAGCTGATCCGATCAGCAGATAAGCTGCTAAAAGCCGCTAATAGCGCTAATCCGATCAGCATATAAGCCGCTAAAAGCCGCTAATAGCGCTAAGCCGCTTATCAGCTGATCCGATCAGCAGATAAGCCGCTAAAAGCCTCTAAAAGCCGCTAATAGCGCTAATCCGCTAATCCTTCAATGGGCTTGCTTCGCAAGACGAAAAAACCGCTAGACGAAGAGAATCACAGAACGGATTCTTTTCGTCTTGCGAGGCACCACTGTAGAAGATCACAGGTTAGATCCCCGGTGTCTCCAGCTAGGACTGGGAATGCCCCTCCAATCTGAAACCCTGTAGAGCTGCTGCCAGTCAGTGTAGACAACACTGAGCCAGCTAGACCAAAGGGATGAGGCCGGTTCCTAAGTCCCTCTTTAAACTAACCCTTTGTTCAGAAGCATGAAGACTAGAACCTTATTATATTCAAGGGAAGGGCTATAGCTCAGTGGTGGAGCATCTGCCTTGCACGCAGAAGGTCCCAGGTTCGATTCCTGGCACCCCCCCCCCCCAAGGAGGCAGAGAGGAATGCTGCTAGCCTGGGCCGACATCACTGACCCAATGGCTTGGCATGGGAGATCTGGGAGTGAGTCGACTTCAGATCAGAGTCCGCTTTGCCCCCATCCAGCCCTCCTGCCTCGGAGAACGGGCACTCACTTGAGGGCGATGGAGTACTTGCTGGTCGCTGTCTCGCTGGTGCGGACCAGGTAGCCGGCTTCCCGGCACGGCTGCAGCCGGCTCTCCGCCTCGGTTCGAGTGATGGCGCCGTGAAACCAGCTGCAGGGAAAGGAGAAGGGTCAGCTTCAGCGGTGCTTCTGAATACAAGCTGATGGAAACCTCAGGAGGGGAGAGACCGAGAGCTCGTGGGCACCTGGTGGGCGATTGTCAGCTCAGTTGGTAGAGCAGGCGATTCCTAATCGCAGGGCTGTGGGTTCGAGTCTCACACTGGGTGAAAGATTCCTGCATTGCAGGAGCTTGGTTCCCAAACTCAATCCGTTCTGGACGTGCCGACTGTCGGAGAGACTGAAAATGGTACAGTCGTACCTTGGTTCTCAAACGTCATCTGTTCCGGAAGCCCATTCGACTTCCAAAACGTTCGCAAACCAAGGCACAGCTTCTGACTGGCTGATTGCTCCCCCCAAAACAATGCTGACATTGGCTTCCAAAAAGCGTTTGCAAACCAGAACATTTACGTCTGGGTTTGCAACGTTCAGGAGCCGATTTGTTTGGGAGCTAAGCTATTCGGGAACCAAGATATACCAGGTGTTTCTCGTGCTCCCTTCCAATTCTATGAATCTATGATCTGCTCATGACAGATCAGAATGCTGGACTAGACAGGCCTCTGGCCTGATCCAGCAGGGCTTTTCTTACCACAGAGCAGTGGTTCCCAGTTAGCAAAGTACTACAGACCCCGTTTTTCAAAAGCCAAGCCATGGGCCCCCTACTTCTGAAAACTGCAATAACTCACCCCAGCGCCTCTCAGCAGCCTGAGCAAAGCCAAGCTGCACCTCCTACTCACAAGGAGACCCTTCCCAGAGCCCAAAGGGGATCTCCTCTACAGGCTCCATAGAGGATCTCCTCGCCGCTGGCTCAAGCCCTGCCGCTTGCCCAGGTGGACCGCTGGCCTGATGCTGTTTTGCATTCTCATCTCCCATCAGCCCCAGCCAGCATGGCCCAACGGTCAAGGATGATGGGAGTTCTAGTTCAAGAGCACCCAGCGGGCACCGGGCTCCCCATTCAGGCGCTTGAAAACAGTCAGTGCTCACCAGAACAATGCCTGTTGCCGGAACGTCCATAAGTTTATGGAAGTTATTCATCCACACCAGGCACCCCCAAACTTGGCCCTCCAGCTGTTTTGGGACTACAATTCCCATCATCCCTAGCTAACAGGACCAGTGGTCAGGAATGATGGGAATTGTAGTCCCAAAACAGCTGGAGGGCCGAGTTTGGGGATGCCTGATCCACACATATATTTACATTAGTTTTTTGGGTCTTCAAATAAACAAGAAGAAAAGGGGAGGAGGAACCTGCTTCTTATTAAACTTCTCTGTCTAGTCGCCTGGACAAATTTCTTAACTTGCCATAAGTGGTCAGGCAATGTTGGGACTGCGTTCCAGGGTGCCCCAGGTATACTGCTTTTAAACATGGAGGCTTCGCTTTCAGTGGAAAGCCGTCGATAACCCTATCTATCATGGATTTTTCCAAAACTGCCCCCCCAACCTTGCTCTTTTTAAAGCGCTACTTATCCTAAGTCGCCATAGCAACATCCCATGGCAATTAACTTCGCAGGTTCATTATGCTTTCTCATGAAAAGCTTTCCCCTTCTCTGTCCTTGAAAGCTGCCTGCCAATCAGCCTATTTATGAGATGGACCTGCGCCTCCGTGCTTGGAGAAAGAAGCAAGAACAAAACCCTCCCCAATTCATTTTGCTCTCTGGCTGGGGTTCATCGGTTTATAAAACACTAAGGTGGCTTTTATTGCGGGCTGGGTTTTTAAAAAAATAATACCCCCAAAACAGTGGAGTTAAAGCACTGATTGTGTGTCTTCCCTCACCCCATTGAGTTGCATCCTTTTCAAACTGCAGGTAGGAGCTCACATGGATTAACTAGAGATTCTTAAGAGTTGGAAAAGGACCCTAGTTATCTCGTCCAGCTCTCTGGTCAAGACAGGAATCTTGCAACTTGCAGCATTCCAGATGGATTCTGCCTAAATCAGGGGTGGAGAACCTTCAGCCCATGGCCAGGAAATGGAATACTGCTTCCCGTCTGGAATACAAAGGGCCCCATGAGATCAGAGCAAGCTTCTAGTCCACAGTGAGGAACAGCATAGCACTCAGCTGCTTACGAACTGAGCTGTTCAGATCCTATGATAAATGGGCAAGCTTTGCTCCAGATCTTATACATGCTCCATAACCACCAGCGAACTCTGTCAGTGTACCTCCTGGTTCTACCCTGAGGGACAGAAACTTACTTTTGTTTTTGTTTTTTCAAATGAACAAGGGATATTTTCAGGGCTCTGAATTTAGGTGATGCATTCTAGGGAGGGGCTGTGTACATAGGAGACCCCCCCAAATCTCAACGTTTCAAAAGGCTGGTAGAAGCAGGGGAGGGAGGATAAGACCACACCATGTGTATTCTGCCCAATAAAAGCAGGACTTTTTAAATAAAGCATGCCTGTTCAGTGCATAATTCCTGAATGTATTCTGTTTCCTCAGCTGGGAAGAACTTGGAACGCATTTGCTGGGAAGGTGGAAGGGAAGGCAAGGAAAATATCCACAGACAGACAGGCCCGGTGAAATTCGCAAGGAATTTTGTGCCACTTAATGAGGGCTAGCAACTTGCTTTCTTCTTTTTTAAAAAAAACACAAATGAATGCTGGGGGATGTTGAACTACATCCCAGACTATCGGATTCTAAGAGGCCTGCAGAGGTACAGAATCAGTGGCGTAGCGTGGGGGGTGCAGGGGGGGCCGGCCGCACCAGGCGCAACATCTGGGGGTTAGGGTTAGGGGGCGCAAATCCATGGGTTAGGGGGCGCAAATTACTTGCCTTGCCCCGGGTACTGACAACCCACGCTACGCCACTGTACAGAATATACACAGCTATGGTGCTGAGGTTTTCTTTTGGCTGCTGAATACTTACGGCTGTTTCTCCAAGGCAAGAGAAGGATCCACACGGTCCCCATCTGGGTCTGGCTCTGCCACGGCCATGGGCTTCACCATCTTGGAGGGCCAGCTCCGCTGGCGGCGATGCTGCTGTTGCCGCGGCTGTGCTGGAGCCTCATCCTTGGACGCTGGGGGTCTCTCTGGCCCGTCAAACTGCACTGGAAGGAAAGGGGAAGAGTCTTCACGGATGTGCCACACATCCACCAATGGGAGTCCAGCGCTGCCAGCAACTTGCAAGTTATTAATTGCATCTGTAGTCAATCTGTGGATCATCTGGTGTCATAATTATGGCCGGCGACTGATGGGTGGGTGCCAAAGTCAGCCCTCTGGAGTATGTGGAATTTATTCATCTACACATAGATTTACGTGAGTTAGGTAAAGGTAAAGGGACCCCTGACCATGAGGTCCAGTTGTGGCCGACTCTGGGGTTGTGGCGCTCATCTCGCTTTATTGGCCGAGGGAGCCGCCGTACAGCTTCCGGGTCATGTGGCCAGCATGACTAAGCCACTTCTGGCAAACCAGAGCAGCGCACGGAAACGCCGTTTACCTTCCCGCCGGAGTGGTACCTATTTATCTACTTGCACTTTGAGGTGCTTTTGAACTGCTAGGTTGGCAGGAGCAGGAACTGAGCAATGGGAGCTTACCCCGTGGCGGGGATTCGAACCGCCGACCTTCTGATCAGCAAGTCCTAGGCTCTGTGGTTTAACCAAAAGCGCCACCCATGTCCCCTTACGTGTGTTATTTGGGTCTTAAACAGAACGGAAGAAGGACAGCTTCTGGTTAAACTTCTCTGCCTGGTCGGCTGGACGAATTTTTGAGCTCACCATAGGTGACCAGGCAAATAAACCTAAGACAACGCACCCCACTCCCAACCCTACTCTCCGTATACACACACTGTGTCTTACCTGAGAGAGCTTTCACGATTTGATCCTTCTTCCACTCCCAGGGCTGTTCGTACTCAGCTGGCGGCCGCTCGTCATTCTCCGGGAGTCGGGCCTCTGGCTTGGGCCCAGCTTCCGCCGGTTCGTAGGGAGTGTCATAGAGCTGTGGCGGTTTGGCCCCTTGGCGCTTAATAGTTGTAGTTGTAGCAGCAGCAGCAACAGCAACAGCAGCAGCAGGGGGGTCTCCTTTGGCCTCCACCGGCTCATCCAACAGCAAGATGGCTTTGACGAGAGGGTCTTTTGAACCCCGCCTGCGGATTTCTGGGAGGAAAACGGGGTGGAAAGGTCAGGGTTTCTCTGCACCCATCACCGTTTGTGTAAAAGGTACCCATTGATTTTTCTCTGGGTACCACATTTTTGTGTGTGTGTGAACGCGCACTCTATGCTTAGCCTTAGTGAAGGCTGGTGGTTCAAATCCCCGTGACAGGGGTGAGCTCCCGTTGCTCTGCCCCAGCTCCTGCCAGCCTAGCAGTTCGGAAGCACACCAGTGCAAGTAGATAAATAGGCACCGCTGTGGCGGGAAGGTAAACGGCGTTTCCGTGCGCTCTGGCTTCCGTCACGGTGTCCCGTTGCGCCAGAAGCAGTTTAGTCATGCTGGCCACATGACCCAGGAAGCTGTCTGTGGACAAACGCCAGCTTCCTTGGCCTGAAAGCGAGATGAGCGCTACAACCCCATAGTCACCTTTGACTGGACCTACCGTGTTTTTCGCTCTGTAAGACGCACTTTTTTCCTCCTAAAAAGTAAGGGGAAATGTCTGTGCGTCTTATGGAGCAAATGTGTGGTCCCTGGAGCCAAATCGCCGGAGTGCAGCACACTCCTAGGCTGCTCTTTGGGGGTGGGGAGGGGAGCCACACTGCTCTGCCGACAACCTCTGCTTTTCCCTGAAGCCTCGGGAAGGTTTGGGGGCAGCGGGCAGGCTGTGCGCTCCTGGGCTGCTCTTTGGGGGTGGAGAGCAGTAATTTGCCGTCTCTCAGTGCCTCCTAATTCAACTGCAAAGGCTTGATTGCCTAACTAGATTCTGAGCTCCATTTGAAGTTTAAAAATATTAAGTTTGGGGATTTCTTCAAGTGGCAGTTTTGCGGAAATAGTCATAAATACATGCAAAGCATCTCCACAAACCAGTAATGGTGAGCTCAGCTAAAACCGAGCAGGCATCTGGCTCAGTAACAGTTTAAACTGCACAGCTATAACCGGACATCCTGTGTGTTTGTGTGTAGACCATGTTCCTAGCAGCTAATCTTTATTGCTGAAAAGAGGCACTGATATTCCACTCCAAATCTATCATTCATTATACACATTCTTACAAGTACACGCCACCTATACCAAACCAAAAACATTGTGTTCTCTTGGTATTGAATGGAAGCTATTTATCTGCCCTCTTTTCCTCCTCTGTTCTTTGCTCAATCACTCCATTTCCCACTCTTTGAATCTTCCTTTCAAAACAACCATGACTGTTTTGAGAAAACTTCACAGATTTAGGAACTGGAGTGCAATCATTTGATCTCTTTGCTGTTCCTTTATATTCCAAGCACTTCTCATTTGCACAGCCCTGGTTTCTCTCCCTGACTATTACCATTCTTGATTAATAACAGCAAAATGCTCAAATTTTAGTGTATGTGACCGCTGCCAATACCGACTTCCCAGTGATAATGAAAAGAGCTACATTGTAATGGAATGCCTATCCTTTTCCCATTCTCTTCATTATATACCGTGGCTCGCTTAAAAGCAGCAAAGTGGTCGGCCAATTGGTGTTAAAGAAGGACAGAGTTTTTTTTTATGTATGCGACAACAGCAGCAAGAATACTTATTGCAAAGTACTGGAAGACACAAGATTTGCCCACTCTGGAAGAATGGCAGATGCAAGTGATAGACTACATGGAATTGGCAGAAATGACCGGCAGAATTCGAGACCTGGGAGAAGAGTTAGTGGAAGAGGACTGGAAGAAGTTTAAAGACTACTTGCAAAAACATTGTAGAATCTTTGAATGTTAAAATGATGCAGGATATAAAGATAATATGGCATTAGTGACATAGTTAAAAGGAATATGCAAAAAATTGTTTTAAAAGATAAAGGTTAAAAAAGATAAACTATATTGTGTCAAATTTAAATAAAAGGCATAAAGGGGAAAATTAGAGACATAATAGGTTGAAACGTACAAGATTGATTAAGATTTGAAAGAGGGTAAGCTATTGCTGAATATGATTGTGTAAAAAGGAACACAGAAAAGGGAGATGTGAGGAAGTCAGGAAGAAGGGTTATGAAAATAATAAGTAAAAAATTGGATTTTTATGCTTTCCCCCCCCCTATGTTTTTCTACTTCTTATCTTTTTCTTTTTTTGTTTTTTTTATCTAAGTGTGATAATGTTTTGTCTTTTTTGGTGTGATTGGGAAGTTTATTTTATTGTTTAAAACTTCAATAAATATCTTTTTAAAAAAAAAAAATAAAAGCAGCAAAGTGGACAGGAGCCACCCGCTTTGCCGTTTTAAATAGTTTAGTACAACATTTGAGTCAGATTTTTTTTTCTTCTTGTTTCCCTGCTCTAAAAACTAGGTGCGTCTTATGGTGTGAAAAATACGGCAATCATCCAGGGGTCCTTTGCCTTTATTCTGCATATGTGTGAGTGCGAGTGAGTGAAAAAGAGCAACTTCTCTGTGTGTATGTACCCCATTCAATCTAATGGGTCCTTTGCTGCCAGTCAAAGTAGACAAAAGGTGGGTTTTTTTTTGTTTTTAATAAATTTTATAGCAGAGATGCACTTAGTTCCAGGATTGCAGGGTGAACAAGCTAGCAACCCTGTTAGGTTTCTCTTATGCCTAATTCCTCAGCATGAAATGGGTTGTGCCGCAGGGAACAGCTAGAACAATGCCTCGTGGGTTGTCATTCCATGATACTTTCCACCCGATTCTGATTTTTCCTAGAACAAACATTGCTTCCGTTTTGTGACCTGTCCGCTTATGTACTCTAGTACAGTATTCTAGTAAAGATTTTTTAATTCCTTGCTTCCGATTCATCTGGTTTTCTCCTCAGAACTCAAAACATGGGTGAGGCAAAGTTAAGAGTCTGACTCTGTATGAGGCAGATTTACAGAATCTAGGAAGGGACCCTGAGGGTCATCTACTCCAACCCCCTGCAATGCAGGAATCTTTTCCCAGCGTGGGGCTTGAACCCACCACCCTGAGATTAAAAGTCAAGTGAGACAAGCTTCCCATGTTCCTATTTAAATCAACCCTTTATGGGTTTTTTAAATGTACAGTGGTACCTCGGGTTACATACGCTTCAGGTTACATACACTTTAGGTTACAGACTCCGCTAACCCAGAAATAGTGCTTCAGGTTAAGAACTTTGCTTCAGGATGAGAACAGAAATTGTGCTCCGGCTGCACAGCGGTGCAGCGGGAGGCCCCATTAGCTAAAGTGGTGCTTCAGGTTAAGAACAGTTTCAGGTTAAGAACGCACCTCCGGAACGAATTAAGTACTTAACCCGAGGTACCACTGTATTTTTTTATTAAAGATTTCCTGGTTTACAAAAGCATGTGCAATGTCTCTTTTTTTTCAAGTTACATTTTCTAAAGATCAGTTTCGTTCGTTGAGACGTTAGTGCAGGGCTTGGCAAGGTTTATCATGCCTGGGCCGGTTCACTCCTGCGGAGATCGCTTCGTGGGCCGGACAACGTCTGCGCATGCGCAATTTCCGGCGTCTGAGTCTGCGCAGATGCGATTTCCGGCGCCACGGAAGCGAGTCCCTGCTCCGCGCTGCGCCGCTTTAGTGCAGTGCGCGGGGACTCACTGAGCGGACGGCTCAGTTTGGGGGTGACTCGTGGGCTGTTTAAACGACCCCCGAGGGCTGCTTGTGGTCCACGGGCCGCAGGTTGCCGACTCCTGCATTAGTGTTACATTAGGAAGAAAAGGGGGAAAGAGGTGGAGGGGGGAATGGTGAGTGGGTTGGGGTCGGGTGGCAATATTTCTATTTTACTTAATATATGTGTGGGGTTTGGTGTCAGCATTGCTTGTGCTGTTCATTTGTGATCCTTTGGTGGTGAGAGAGGTTGGGGTTGGCCTCAGGTGTGGCTGTTTGTTTGTGACCGGCTGTGGTGAACTTTGTTTTCGTGTGTGAATGGAGCCCGGTTTTCTGAACGCGAAGGGCGGGGTATAAATAAAAATTTATTATTATTATTATTGAATCAGGTTAGCCATATTGGATGCTGTTGGTGGGTTCTTGTCGTTGTCTTGTTGGGCTGCGTATGTGATAAAGGGGAGCCATAGGCATCTTCTTCCATTTGTCCCCATGTCAGTTTAAAGTCTATTGGTTAGTTTTTCTAATGAGACTGTTTCCCTTACTATTTGGTACCATTGATCCATGCTGACAGGTCTCTCCAGTGTCTGGCTATGAAGTTAAAATCAAACCCTTTACAGTATGTGACGGCCATGAGGAGTAGAAACTCCCCTTATTTCCAGGGAAAGAGCCATCGTCCAGTGGGAGAGCACCTGCATTGCACGGTCCCGGGTTCAAATCCCGGGAGCATCCCCAGGGAGGGCTGGGAGAGAGAGCGATAGAGACAGACTCCCTGCCCGAAATCCTGGACAGATGCTGCCAGCCTGTGCATGCAACACTGAGCAAGGTGGACCCAGCTTTCAGACTCGGTGCAAATCAGCTTCCTCTGTTCTTGACAGGAAGGGCTGGACTGTCTCCTACCCAGCGGTGGGTCAAAACCAGGAGAAGCGAATGTAGGATCTGGGAAACCCTCGCACTCGAAACCAGCGTCTGAGGTAAAAGCGCCCACATCCTGCGCACGGAGGCCACCTCCACCAACAATGCCCCACATCGCCTCCGGCTTCCGGCGCTACCATTTCCTGTTATTCTGTGTCAGCTCCGGGTGGGAACGCCATGGGCCTGAGAGCCCGGGGCAGGCATCCGGTGGTTGCTAGGCAACCGGCCACGTTTGAGGCCTGTTTGTTTTTACAAAAAGGCAGGGGTCCGTCAGGGCAGGGCCTGGGGTGGGTCAGAGGTCCAGGGCCCCACGCGGCAGAATGAGGCCCCTCAGGTGCTAACTGACTCGAGCAAGGTAGAAATAAGGCCCCGAATCATACACTTGAAGCTGTAAATTGCACCGCTTTAAATTGTCATGGCTTCCCCCAAAGGATTCTGGGAAAGGTAGCTTGCGATGGGCGCTGAGAGTTGTTAAGAAACCCCTCTCCCCGCTCACTGCACAGAGCTACCATTCTTAGCGTGCTTTTAACATACCCTCCAACATTTCTCTTATGAAAATAGGGATGTCCTATTCTATTATTATTATTATTATTATTATTATTATTATTATTATTATTATTATTATTTTATTTTATTTATACCCCGTCCACTCGGGATGGCTTCCAACGTATATAAAAACATAATAAAACCTTTATAAACTTCAATCGCAGAACTACCATTCTCAGCGTGCTTTTAACATACCCTCCAACATTTCTCTTATGAAAATAGGCATGTCCTATTCTATTATTATTATTATTATTTATTATTATATTTTATTTTATTTATACCCCGTCCACTCAGGATGGCTTCCAACGTATATAAAAACATAATAAAACCTTTATAAACTTCAATCGCAGAACTACCATTCTCAGCGTGCTTTTAACATACCCTCCAACATTTCTCTGATGAAAATGGGGGTGTCCTATTCTATTATTATTATTATTATATTTTATTTATACCCCGTCCACTCAGGATGGCTTCCAACGTATATAAAAACATAATAAAACCTTTATAAACTTCAATCGTAGAACTACCATTCTCAGCGAGCTTTTAACATACCCTCCAACATTCCTCTGATGAAAATATGGATGTCCTATTCTATTATTATTATTTTATTTATATCCCGTCCACTCGGGATGGCTTCCAACGTATATAAAAACATAATAAAACCTTTATAAACTTCCAGTCCCAGAGTTACCATTCTCAGTGTGCTTTTAACATACCCTCCAACATTTCTCTGATGAAAATAGGGATGTCCTATTCTATAATAATAATAATAATTTTATTATTTATACCCCATCCATCTGACTGGGTTGCCCCAGCCACTCGGGGCGGCTTCCAACGTATATAAAAACATAATAAAAGCTTTATAAACTTCCCTATACAGGGCTGCCTTTAGTTTTCTTCTGAAAGGTTATATAGTTACTTATCTCCTTGGCTCGGGGGGGGGGGGTCGCATAATTCCATACCCTCCAGCATTTCTTTGATGAAAACAGGGGTGTCCTAAGGAAAATCAGGACATTCCGGGATCAAATCTGAAACCGGGACGGCTTCTGTAAATCCGGGACTGTCCCTGGAAAATAGGGGCACTCTGAGAGAAGTAAATGACTTTTCTCAGGATTTTCTCCAACATTTCACCAGTGAGAATAGGCACGTCCCCTCCAACATTTGTCTGATGAAAATAGGGACGTCCTAAGGAAAAGAGGAATATTCTGGGATCAAATCAGAAACTGGGGCAGCTTCTATAAACCCGGGCCTGTCCCTGGAAAATAGGGACAATTGGAGGGTCTGCTTTAACAAGCAATCCTTCTTCCTTTGGGAATTGTAGTTCTTGGTTAGGCGACCCCCTCTTCCCCTCAGCAGAGCTACAATTCCCAGAGTTCGTAGGGGCAAAGGTCCCAGTATTCACTGGGGAGGAAGCCATGATCTTTAAACGCACGCTGCAGATGCGCTCAAAAAGCACCATAATATTCCATCACTCTCTCTGCCCTTGCAAAGCGACCTTGCAAAAAAAAAAAAGATGACCTGAGATAAAAGTTAGCTACTGTAAAACAAGCATGCTGCTTTTAATTTGAGAAAGCAAATTTTTGGCACAGCTGGGAGACAGGGCACAAATCTGGTGGCGGCTGAGGGGCAGGGGAGGGGGGTCTAACGGGAAAAAGAAATCTGGGTCAGGAAACCAGCTCTCTCTTTTCCTGCCTCTCTGCTGGAAGAGATAAGGTTGTGGGGGAGTTGTTTTGTTTTGTTTTAATTTTGGTGGGAAGAGAAAAGGAGCAGCTGGGGTGCGAGTGACCCCCAGCAGGGTGGGTCAAGGGGTCCCAACCTCACACTGACAATGTGGGAAATAGGGGATCGGTGGGGATTCAGGCCGCTTGAAATCTGAATTTAATAACATGAAACCATGCCCACACTGGCTGCTTCCAGGTGCTGTAGTCTGGGAGATTTTTCAGACCTAGGGCCACATTCCCTTCTGAGTGACCTCCTGGGGGCCGCATGGCAGTGGTGGGTGGGGCCTGGGGCAAAAGTGGGCAGGGCAAAAGGTTTAAATTTTGTACAGTAGACTAGCTTCTATACACACCCCTGTATCTAAATCATGGCTAAACCACCGCCCCAGCCATTGTAAATGTAACCGCTTCTTCTGCACAGCCAGAGCTTAGCTTGTGGGACTCCCTGCCACAATATCTGGTAACTGACCAGGCACTCAAATGTTGGGAAGTCGGAAAGCAGGAAGTGGTACAGTGGTTAATTCTGACTCAGTGGTCTTATGGGATGTGGGTGAGATCTTTAGATCATTGGTAGGAAAACTGAAAACTGGTAGGAAAATTGAAGCTGAGGCTCCAAGACTTTGGCCACCTCATGAGAAGAGAAGACTCCCTGGAAAAGACCCTGATGTTGGGAAAGATTGAGGGCACCAGGAGAAGGGGACGACAGAGGACGAGATGGTTGGATGCTGTTCTCAAAGCTACCAGCATGAGTCTGACCAAACTGCGGGAGGCAGTGGAAGACAGGAGGGCCTGGCGTGCTCTAGTCCAGGGGGTCATGAAGAGTTGGACACAACTAAACGACTAAACAACAAAACAGGAAAACTGATGGTCAGGGATGATGGGTGCCAGGGTCCCAGCTGCCTCCAGAGGGCCATGGGTGCCCCACCTTTGTTCTAGGGTGAGGTCTCTGTCCTCACAGGGAAACTATGAAGGCCAACTTGGTACTGGCCAAGAACCTGTATGAACCCTAAAGAAAATGTCCCAGAATTCTTGACAACAACCAAGGTTCTCATGACAAACTAGCAAGGATTCCTCAGCAAATGTCGTGGCAAGAATTTTCCTCCAGCAAGACACCTCAAAAAACCTTGCATTTGACTGATCAGTCAGTCGTGAGTGAGGTGACGGCGTTGGCGTTGGCATATAAACAACTAGGCTGGCAAACCAAGGCCTGCCAGGTTTCTTTGCCTCCACCCCTCGGGGTGTCGAGAAAGGAAACGTTAAAAAGATGACCTTTCTTTGGAACAATTAACGGCGGCTCCAGTTTTCCAAGCTGCTAAGCTGTCTCACGGTCCGTTCGATGTCGCCAAGAGAGCACGGACAGACGGACTCCAGAAAGGGACATGGGCAGGTGATGCCAACTCTCCCCTTGTCTCGGGATTTTGAGGCTGGCGTGGCCTCCTAATGCCCCCCACCCACCTGGCAGACGCGCCCGGACACTTACCGGTGATCATCTGCTGGGCATCGTATGGCTCCATATAGCCGTCATTTTCTCCTAGCCTCTCGGCATCTCGCTGACCCTTGGTGCGCTTGGCATCATACGGGTCGGCGTAATCTTCCAGGATAATAACCTTGACAGCAAAGGGAAGTGGTGCAAAGGCAGCGTTAAGCAAGCAGGTGATGCTTATTTCACAGAACTGTCAAGCTGGAAGAGACCCAAAGGGTCATCTAGTCCAACCCCCTGAAATGTGTATTTGCGTGCGGCTCCTCTCATGTGGCCAACATCTTACCCCAGGCCCTGTCTGCACATTACGTTTTAAGCACTACGATAGTACTTTAAACAGCCATGGGCCCCCCCACCAAGAATCCTGGGAACTGTGGTTTGTTCAGGGTGCTGAAAATTGGAGACTCCTGCCCCTCGCATTTCCTTCCCAGAACTACAATTCCCGGAGTGGTTTAGCCATCCATCCCTCTTCCCAGGAAACTCTCCTGAGGCCACACCTTCTCAGCCACACCCCCTCCCCAAGCCACACCCGCTGGTCTGGGAAAAGGTTGCCCTCTTTTAAAGGATGGCACTATTTTATGGGTTTGGTGGTTTCCTCGTTTTATTGTAAAGCACCCTGTTGTTTTATTGTTCCGTGTCTTATTGTATCTGTCGCTTGCACAAATGGCAGTGTATAAATCACCCAAATTACAAATAAATCAATAGATAGCGGGGCCTGCAACAAAATGTTGCGGTATGGGGTGTGCTTGTTCTGGGTTCCTGCCAGTCAGCCAGCCATGTCCCCTTTCAGGTGCTCCATTCCATTCCCCATCATGTTTTCAGGTCTTCTGTGGCCACCGAGCATGCTCAGTCCTCATTCAGCAGTTTCTGCCTCTTCCCCACCCTCTTTTTCTAAAGATTATTGTGTCCTTCTGGCAAAGCACGAGACCCCCCCTCCCCACTGTCCTGCTGTGTGTGGCTGGTGCTGTTTTGGCTACGTAATAATAGGCACGCTCCCCCAAACACTGTAAATAGAAGGACCAATGACAACTGTACCACCCATAAATGACAGGAGCACCTCAGAATTTAAGTAACAACAATGATTTTTACATAAAGTAGAAGTTCTAGGGAGGTTGCTTATCAAATTCTGTATACTGATGGTGCTGTGCAAACAAAGAACAGAACTATTTATATTTCTGTATACGGGATTAAAAACCGCAGGAGTTTCTCCTTTCATATAAAGTGTTGTTCGGACGTCCTTCAAAACGGAAGCCCAGAAAGCAGATTAATTATTTTAGGCTTTTCGTTTTGCTTTTAAGGATCCCTTTTATAATTTCCCACCACGTTCTATCTGCAGCCGACAGCCTGAGCCCATCCCTGAACTAAGGACGCCCTTCTCTTCAGACGCCGGGCAGCTCAAAGAGCCGTCCACTCTCTTCCTCGCCTCTTATTCTCACTCTGCATAACAAGAAACATGGTGGTTTTGAGTCCAGCTAAATTAAGCGCAGCATCAAGGCGCTCACAAATCGAGCAATGGCTTATATCTTCTTCTTCTTTTAATGTGATTAATTAGCTGGTGCAGGGAGTGGAAGAGAGGCAAAGGAATTGGAAGCACATCCACGTCAGATGAAAGAGGCAAGGGCGAGGGGTGCCCGCGAGGTTAATTGGGTAGCAAAATCAAAAGCGGCGTTAAGCGGTGTCAAGTTGGTATAGGCAGAGAGTCCTTAGAAAGTCATCTTCTTTTGGCAACTGAGAAAGGGCACGGAGAATGAATGTGGCCTACCCATTCTAAGCCTGCCCAATGGTCATACGCTGGCACCACCATGGAAAGGGTATCGGAATGAGCAGGATCCTTACCGTCTCCTGTTTAGCCTTCTCTGACTCGGGAGCTGAAACCAGGGTGGGACTCGGGGAGCTCCCAGGGTAGTTCTTTCCGTTTTTCTCGTGAGCATCCACTTTGATGAGCCGGTTTATGTAGGTCCCGCAGCCGGCGTTCCCTTTGGGTGCCCCCCGTGCCGGTTCGTCTGCGGGGGCCCCATCCACCCGCGAATTCTTACGCATCTTCCCCGCGGCGGCTTGCAGCAGGCCCTGGAGGTTGTCCCGCGAAAGCCGGCCACTTCCACCATCTTTCCCTGGCAGAAGCAGGGTCCGTGGGCCGCCTAGCTCAGTAGCAGAGTTTTTCCGGTTCTTCCCGGGCAGAGAAGCCGCTGTGCCCGCTTCGGGAGGACCTAGGCTCTTGCGCGAGGCACTGCACAGCTTCCCAAGGTTGGCAGCACTGCCCGGCTTGGCTCTCTCCGAAACCGTTTTCAAGCTGGACGGAAACTCTTTGAACCACTTGGCGGCCATGGGGGCAGAGGGCACCAGGCAGCAGCAGGGGTCAAGGAAAAGCCGAATTTGGGGTACCGCTGGGGAAAGGACGGAGGCCTACGCCAAGGCTGGCACAGGCTATCTCGGGAGCCTGAGATGGAGGCCTCAAACCGGCCACGCGCCCGCTGACAACCCAGCCACGTAACTCGGAGAAGGGCAGCCAGAGGCGAGGGGAGGCCCAGCGCCCAAAGGATAGGAAAGGCATTCCCTGGGCAAAGGAGGTGAGGAGCTGGCCAAGATTAGGGCCAATACCTTGGTCACCTTGTCCCGCCCAATTCCTCTTTCTCCCAAGGAATTAAAAGCCACCACTTCCAACTGAATAGTAAAGGAGTTTAAAAGGAAGCAGAACTGGCCAGCGGAGAAGGAAGCATCAATTTGGGTGGATCGGTAAAACAGTTACACCTACGGAAATATAAAACTCATCCAACAATATGAGCAACTGGGAGAGCGCTTGGAGGTAGAGGACCCCTGGACCCCACTTTTAATGCCTCATTTGCCCAGCTCTGTAGCCCCCCAAAAGTGGGTAGACAACTTTCTCTCTCTCTGCCAACAAGCTGGGAGTCGGAGTAGTAAGAATTTTAAATTGTAACCAGGAGGGGCTTTGGAAGGAAGGGCAACTATTGCTGCCCCACTTTTTTTGGGGGGGGGGGTGAGATCAAACAAGTTATATCTCCTAAACGCTTTTCAGCAGACAGAAGGGGTCTTAAATTTTCATTTTTGGAAAGGAAGAAAGACATAGACTTTTCCTAATAAGAGGCAGGGGAGAAAAATCATTTGTGGGAGATGCAGCTAGCAGGCAGAACTGGGGTTTCTTGGTCCTGGGGGTGGGAGGGGGCCAGAAAACAAGAGGGGGGTGCCTCTCAAGGCTGTTAGGGGCATGGAAAGGGGTCTTTCCAAGAGGGGGATCCTTTTACACGGCGGGATAGGGGGCGGCAAAGGATCACCCCTCCCTCTCCTTCACCCAGCCCTGGGGTGGGGTCGCCCCATGGCGCCCTCGGGCTCCGCTGTTTGGTTTTGCTTTTACCTGCTTTTGCTCGACGGGACCCTCGGCCGCTGCTTTTCCACGCCGTCCCAAGGCGCCTCTCCCGCTGCTGCTGCCGGACAGGGAAGGCGAGAGGGCGGCTGGCTCTGGCAAGAAGCCTCCCCGCCCAGATCCGGAGGGGGCGGCCTGGCGAGCCGCGAGGGGTCCGGCCTCTGGGCGCGGATGAGAGAGGCGAGGAGCGGAGCCCGGGCGCGCAACTCGCGCGTTTTCACGGGGCTTGTGCGCCAGCTTTTCTTAAAGGTTTAAGGAGCGACAGGATATTATTGTTATCATTTAGTAAACATGCACTTTACAAAAAAAAAGGTTGCGTAGTGAATTATAAACATTACTTCTCCATCCTCCCCTTTCTTCCTCCTTTTCTATAGATTGTCTCCAACTCAAACCCCTTGAAATTAATGGATCGAGTTAGTCATGCCCATCAGTTTCTTTTCTTATTATTTTCATTTATATACATTTCTATTATTTTGCCAGATTTTAACATTTTCGATTTCGACTCCCTTCCCCCTCCTCCTGCGGTTCCTTACATTCCCCCCATCTTTTTCCCTTATTATCTTAACTTATTCTTTTATTCTTCTGTTCTGATATATGTCATATATCTATCTCTCTATCTGTCTGTCTGCAAGTTTTCACAATAATCCTGCCAATGTCTTAATCTGTTTACAACTTGCTTGTAAATACACAATAAACCACTTCCATTCCTTTCTAAAGAGTTTGTTTGTTATCTTTATTTGTTATTCTTCCAGTAAGTTTCGCCATTTCTGCATACTCCATTAATTTCTGTATCCAATCTTTCGTCGAGACCTCTTCATCTTTCCACTTTGGGGCAAATCACATTCTTGCGGCTGTAGTAGCATGCATAAAAAAACAAACAACTATACTGTTTGGATAGTTCTAATCCTATAATTCTCAAGAGAATACCCATCAGTTCCAAGGGGTTTACTCTAAGTAGTTGTAACACGGGAGACAGGTTCTTTCGGTCCATCCACCCATGAATATTCTCATCCATCACTTCATGTACAAATATTCATGTGTTCTTCCATACAGATATATTCCATCCATCCACATACATATTTCATCACGCTCATATATATCTACACTTTCTTCCTTTCGTCTGTCTAAATGCAACATGTCTGCCTCTTCATCAACCACCTGTTTGACTTTCTGTCTATTCACCTGGTCCAGTCATGCTTATACAAGTCTGTCGATCCATCCATGTCCCCCCATGTCCATATCTATCGGTCATCCGTATATGTATCTGTTTGTCTCTCCATCCATCCATGTCTGTGTCCGCGCATCCCATGTCCAGGTCTGCCTCTAGCCGTCCTTGTCGAAATTGGTCTAACTGTCCGTCCATGCCCATTGATCGAGGTACAATACCAATTCATCCATCCATCCATAGACAGACAGATTCGTACTTGCCCATCCACCCACATACAAATCTACCTCTCCAGTCTTCCATTTCCATCCATTCAGATGCATGTGTTTGTTTATCCATATGTTGTTTAGTCGTTTAGTCGTGTCCGACTCTTCGTGACCCCATGGACCAGAGCACGCCAGGCACTCCTGTCTTCTACGTTTATCCATATAATAATAACCATTTTATTATTCGATTCGTACCCCACTCTTCTGACTGGGTTGCCCCAGCTGCTCCAATGTATGCAGGGGGGACGGGACAGATTTGTACATGTATCCACCCATCAACGTACAGATCTGTCTGTCCATCCATCTCCCGGTTCTTAGTCCAACACACTTGAACCACTACACCACAAATGGCTCCCAATATATTGTGTTTGTTTGTTGTTACTTACATATTTGCTTAAACTGGAAATTTTCATTTTTGAAACTGTAGTTTTGCTTGTTTACCTTACGACAGCACGGGCATTTTTGTCTTTTATTGGATCCGTCTTACATGCTATCAAACGTTTTGCATATTGCCATTCCCACCCCCACCCCAAATTTTTTAATACTTTGTTCCCTGCTCTGGGATTGAAAGGATTCAATGAAGAGCAAGCTATAAATATTGTTTTCTTTTTAAGCCCCTGTCTATACCAGCCTGTTAATCTCTGTAAAAACACGTCCATCTCTAGCCATTGATAATCACCATAGTAAAGGGACCAGCATATTAATTTCTTTCCTAAGCGCTTCGTGTTTTAAAATATGCATATTTATTCAAAGCATTGTACATATTCATTCTTCCTGGCCGCCGCCACAGACTGTAATGCAGAAAGATAAGAAGGAGGGAACTTTTGCAAATGAGCCCAGACTGGGGACTCCAAAAATGCAATTTAAAAACAAAATGTTGCCATCCACTCCATACATTTAAAGCACACCTGATGCACATTTAAAGGACATTACACGCCCCCACAGAATCCTGGGAACTGTAATTTGTTAAGGGTGCTGGGAATGGTAGCTGTTAGGATTTTTTGTGGAAACTCATGCAATGCACGTTGAATGCACTTTATACAGAACTTGCTCACGAGTAAACGAGAGGGACAGGGTGGGTCTGCATGGGTGAAATATGACACATGTTTTCTTGTTATACATTCCACCGTGCTGCTGAATTCTGGATCCTGTCTTGGAGATCCACGATCCTATGCATGGGTTTATTTGGGAAGCTCAATTGGGTTTTGGCACAGCGATGATCTCAGGAGCAAATCCCACTGCCATGCATGAGGCTTACTCCCGAGTAAAAGCATGCACCGACCTGGGACATGCAACCATCATCTGAGGCCCTCCTCTGTGAGAGGTCCAGAGGGTGGCAACATGAGAACAGGACCTTTTCTGCAGTGGCTCCCTATATGTGGAAGGTTGTCTCCAATGGGGTTCACTTGGCACCTTCATTACATGTCTTTAGGCACCAGGCAAAAACTTTCCTCTTCTCCCAGGCCTTGGGCTGCATAAACAGTCTATGGCCTTTTAAACTATGTGTGTGAGGATTATTGTTTTCATTTGTTACTATGGGATGTATTTTTGTGTTTTTTATTGTAAAGTGCCCTGTGACCCTTGATTGAGGTATAGAAATTATTATTATTATCCTTTGAGCAGGGCTGGGTTTAGGTTTGATGAGGCCCTAAACTACTGAAGGTAATGAGGCCCTTTATATGTCCAGCTGTCCTTGGTCAACAACAAATTGTCACTGTTTTTTGTGTTGCATACATGATATATGGCAATTTATGGACCTAATAAGTATCTACACAACACAAAACACTATTGCTGTAAGTTTTACTTTGTTTTTTATCTTATATTTTGGAAATGTACATCCAGTTTTCCCCCCTTTAAATTTTTTGGGGGGCTCCCAAGAGAGCGGGGCCCTAAGCCAGGCATGTCCAAAATCCGTTTTGGGGGGCCTAATCTGGATCTGGCCCCTTTGGCAGTTTATTTACTGGGGTAAAATCCGAAAAAAGCCCTCAACAACTTCAATCCTAAAAAAAGGTCAAAAACTTTGGTTGGCCGGCCCCCACGGCCCTTCACTTCATCAAGTCTGGCCCTCTTTGAAAAAAGTTTGGACACCATTGTAAACTATAGCTTGTTTAGCTTATACGTAAATCCGACACTGCCTTTGAGTAAAAAAGGTTTGCTCTGGAATTGTACTCTGCATGTTTTACAAGCCAAGCAATTTGTGCACAGCATTCGCTCGTTTGCTTTGATCGGCTAATTAGAATCGCAGAATTGCAGAGTTGAAAGGTACCCCCAAGGGTCATCCAGTCCAACCCCCTGCGAAACAGGAATCTTTTACCCAACATGGGGCTCCAACCCATGACCCTGAGATTTAAGCGTCTCATGCTTTCCCGGCTTAGCGATCCCAAATCTGCCTCGCGAAATTATTTCACTGGATCCACGGCGCGTTTGCAAAAACCTCCATTTAAGAGTTTTTAAAAGCCACGCGTCCCTCGCGCGAAAGAAATCGAAATCTGCCCTGGCGAACGGGGAGGGGCTTCTTCCTTTTCCTTTTTGCAAGCACGTCTCTCGTTTGCAAAAAAAACCCCCACCGCCTAGTAGCTCTTCCTGCACGAGAAACTCCGGCGCGGAGAAACATTCCCGCCTCTGCAAAATAAAAACCGGCGCATCGCAATCCATTACAGCTGCAAGATCTGTGGCGCCACTATTTAAATTGAATAAAAGGAGCGGCGTGGTGGCGCATTGCATGGCGCGAGTGCTGCAGGTGCGTTTTAGCCAGCAAGGACTGGGGGACCTGCTGGTAAGAGCGCTAACAGAAACGGCACCCTGGTATCCGGGTTTTGCAACTCTCCCTTTCCAATAAAAGTCCCGCGGGACGGAGGAATGCGGATTGATTCCGGATTCGAAGCGCGCGCGGCAGCTGCGTCCGCACGCCGCCCTGCCAGCGTTGCTGCGCGCTCAGGTATGGCCCCAGAGAAAGTGTGGGGAGGTTGCCTTGGCCCTTGACGCTGCGGGTTCCTCTTCTCCTGAAATGGCTAGATATCTCTATTTTTAATTCGCCTTGGAAGGGGGGCGGTCATGGGGAGTCTTCCTTCTTGCTTCCTGCTCTTTCTCCAGTCCCTCCCCCCACCCTATTTCTCCCTCCTTTTCCCCCTCTCTCTATTGCTTAGGGTGGAGAACCTGCGACCCATTAGAGGTGTTACTTTGGCCTCAGAGGGAGTTGCAACACTACAAAGTAAAAATGCAGTTTTGAGCAGCAGATTCCTGTTTTGCAGGGGGTTAGACTAGATGACTCTTGGGGTCCCTTCCAACGACAATTCTGTTATTCTGCTATTCTAATTAGCTGATTATAAACAAGCATTGAGCTAAGGCTGTGCCCAGATGCTGGGCTTGTAAAACATGCGTACCACGATCCCAAACCAGAGCTTGCTATATAAACACACACACACAGGCCATGCTTCCTGGGGCAGATGGGAATTGTAGTTAATCAACATCTGGAGGTCCACACAGTCCTCCCATCTCTTTCACAACCTAATAGGTTGTTGTCAGGCAGTTTTGTGGGTTTTCTTTCTTAATACTTGCGAAGCTAAATATTGGTGTGTTTTTTTCCTTTTAAATTTTTCAAACTTTATTGTGACATAATGATATTGTTATTAACCACCACAAGGTTAAATATTTTTACCTAATGAGCCCTTACCCCATAGTATTTAGAAAATGCTGTCTTGTTTTTTGGGTGGCGGCTCCATTTTGCTCCCAAAATGATTGGCACTGCGCCACTCACATTTGCTCTTGGAGGGGAAAATGATGACAGGCCATTCCAGTAACTTTATTTCTTCCTGGTGGTTGCTGTTGTTTAAATTGATAATAATTACTTCCGGTCTCCTTTTCAGGTTGATGTCTCCATGGACCCTTTGAAGATGTGAGTATTTGGAGTAGAGGATAAGATGTGGTTCAGAGAAGGCCTTAGATATCCAAGCAATGGCTGAATGTGAGCTAGTATGATTACAAATAAATGTGGATTTTGTTCCTCAGCCTGAAATAAGGAGGTTGGCTGTCATGGCCTTTTTAGTGGTGGCTCCCAGATGGTAGAACGATCTTCCCCAGAGAAGCTCGCCTTTTGCCTATGAAGTCCCCCCGCCTTTTGGTGTCAAGTGAAGTTTTTAAAAAGAATCCCAGCCATTTTAACATCATCCTAGGCATAGTTCCATCCTTATTTTCAGACGGTGATATATCAATACATCACAACGTTTAGCCGGTGATATATTGCGATGTGGAAAGCCAGATATCGCCCAGCCCTATTACTGAGATGTTAAATTTCTGCCTTTTATGGTGGTTGAGAGTGCAATTTTATTTCTGCGGAGTTTTCCATCTCTCTGTGTGATTGTATCATGGCTGAGGAACCTTTGACCCTCCAGTGGCAGCTGGGCTCCAATAGGAAGCTGCCTTAGTTGGACCAAAGTTTGTAAGCCAGCAACAAACTATGGTTTCAGGTGATTAAACAAACCACAGTGAAGCTGCTGGGGCAGAGTTGAAACATATAATACCGAGTCGAGATTTAATAAACCATGACTCAGGTTGATGTGCGAGACAGGCCAAATTTTGCTGCGATGAATGTGTGTTACCCTATTTCTTTCCCGTTCGGAAATAATTCATCTATCAACACACATGGCATCTAAGGTTTCTCTGAACTTACTTCTCAGGTCAAACCCTGGCAACGAGAGGAATAATGGCAAAACTCTGAAGAAGCATGTCAAAGCAGCTCCGCCAAGGCATCCTGGTAAGTTTGCGCTGCTCAGTTTTTGAAAATGTTTGGGCTCGGGAGTAATAAACAAATGGCACCTGCAACACAGTGTTGCAGTATGGAGGATTTACTGCCTTTGGGTGGCGCTGTGGGTTAAACCACAGAGCGTAGGACTTGCCAGTCAGAAGGTCGGCAGTTCGAATCCCCGCGACGGGGTGAGCTCCAGTTGCTCGGTCCCTGCTCCTGCCAACCTAGCAGTTCGAAAGCACGTCAAAGTGCAAGTAGATAAATAGGTACCACTCTGGCGGGAAGGTAAATGGCATTTCCGTGCACTGCTCTGGTTTGCCAGAAGCGGCTTAGTCATTCCGGCCACATGACCCGGAAGCTGTACGCCGGCTCCCTCGGCCAGTAAAGCAAGATGAGCGCCGCAACTCCAGAGTCGTCTGCGACTGGACCTAATGGTCAGGGGTCCCTTTACCTTTATAGCCCAGCTCTCCTTCAAGGAGCTCAGGATGGCATACAGAGTTCTCCTCCCCATGTGACCCTCACAACAACCCTGTGTGCGGATTTGAGTCCTGGTCTCTCCAAAGTCCTAATCCGACATTCTAACCACTGTACTGCACTGACCAGAGAATGGTGCAATGTTTAGCGTTCCTTTTAAGGTTGATTCCTGCCAGCCATGCCCTCTGCCAGGATGCTCCATTCCGTCCCCTCTCCCTGACTTCCACTGGCTTCTGAACATAGATAAGTCCTCCCTGAGCTTTTCTGCTTTGCTTTCTTAGCTCCCGGATTCAATCCCCTTAGGTGGGAGGTCAATAAAGAGATTTCTCCCTCCCCTCCACTTTAAACAAATAAATTAAAAGAACAAACCTCCCCGTGTGTGTGTGTGTGTGTGTGTGTGTGTGTGTGTGTATATACAGCCATCTTCTCAGAAAAACTCTTCACAAGCTCAAGAGGTCAAGACACGAAAGCTTTAGCAACTAATCCACACTTAATGACCCACCTAAGTGGTACTCAGAATATCACTCAAGAAATCACTCAAGATATCCCTCAAGTAATTAAGGATATCCCTCAAGTAATTAAGGAACAAAAGAAGAAAAGGCACACTAACCTGGGAACTTCCTCTCTGCCCAGAACGTTGGAGGCTATACACCACACCCCCTCAACAGTATTTATAGGAACTCAAACACTGAGATCCTGCTCTGTTCCAGTAACAAGAAGCCGAAAGCACCAGCCTGAAGATGACGAGTGAGACCTCGTCGAAACGTCGCCTAGACACCCCAACTCTTACACGGGAAGACACCCGAAGACACCAAAACCTGCATATATATATATATATCTATATATACAGGGAAGGAAGGGGAAGAAAACACCTTTTACCTTTTCTGCTTTACAGAAACTTTCCTTAACATTTTTATATATTTACAATTTTTTGGACAAAGTAATAATAATTAATTAATTAATGTACAGCCGTACCTTGCAAGTCGAACGGGATCCATTCCGGAAGGCCGTTCGACTTCCAAAGCATTTGAAAACCAAAGCTCGGCTTCTGATTGGCTGCAGGAAGCTCCTGCAGCCAATCGGAAGCCGCGTTGGATGTTCGGCTTCCGAAAGAACGTTCGAAAACTGGAACACTCACATCCGGGTTTGGATCATTTGGGAGCCAAAACATTCGAGAACTAGGCTGTTTGAAAAGCAACTGTATTTAAAAAGAAGGGGCAAGTGCAAATGGGCCAACGTTTGAAATTAATAGGGAAATAATGGAGAATGGGAACAGGAAAGGGTCTGTATGAGAGGCAGGTCAGAGTGGCTTTTCTCAGGGTGGGAGAAGCTCTCCCAGATGGGAAGTGGGAAGATTCAACTTCTCAGTATGTGTGAAGATTAAGGTAAAATGGTGACTAAGGGCCACATAGATGTATTTATAATTTTGTGTTTTATGAGGATCATTAATGTATTTTACTTTAGGATTTTTCTGTTAGATCTATTTTATTATTATTATGATTCCCTTTTGTCTATTTTGAATTTTATGGCATATTTGGTTGAAAACCTTTAATAAAATTGATTCCAAAGGGAGAGAATGTGGAGCTATTAGCATAATGAAGAGAGATTTGTATGCATTGCCCAATATATTGAACTTCACTGTCTGGCCCTCGGGACTCCCTCCAGGCCGGGCCCCACACTTCCCTGTTTGCACTCTCCTTAAGACTTTCTGCCTGCCTTACCAAATTTTGATAATGCTTCCTGATTTGCCTGGATGGAGGATAGAGGGGGCTTTGTTTGTGTGGAAAGTAGCCTACCATACGGACTGACATGTGGCCCATGAGAGATTACCCAGAACAGAATGTGGCCCTTGTTGTAAACAAAAATTGCCCTTTCCCCTTATGGGGTATCCAAGAGCCCATATAGAGTCCTTACATAGGTTCCCTATTGGTAGGAGAGAATAACAGAGGCCAACCAGAGAATATTGAGAAGCAAAGCAGCTAGTAAGCTTGATCTTTATTAATCTGTTGCAACAGGGTGCTCCCCTCACACACAGGAAAGGAGGAGGGACAACGAAAAATGGCATGCAAGGCCTTATACAGTGGTGCCTCGCAAGACGAAAAGAATCCGTTCTGTGATTCTCTACGTCTAGCGGTTTTTTTCGTCTTGCAAAGCAAGCCCATTGAAGGATTAGCGAAATAGCGCTATTAGAGGCTTTTAGTGGCTTATCTGCTGATCAGATCAGCTGATAAGCGGCTTAGCGCTATTAACGGCTTATCTGCCGATCGGATCAGCTGATAAGTGGCTTAGCGGCTTAGAAAAAGGGGGGGAGGAGGAAAAAAAAAACAGCAGGAACTCGCAAGACATTGTCGTCTTGCGAAGCAAGCCCATAGGAGATTCATTTTGCGAAGCACCTCCAAAACGGAAAACTCTTTCGTCTAGCGAGTTTTCCGTCTTGCGAGGCATTCGTCTTGCGGGGCACCACTGTAAAGACTTTTGAAATTGCCACCCTGTAGGTCAAGACCACCCCCAGAAACATCATACATACATCACAGAAGGGGTGTAACCTAAGACCACCCCTCAGATACCTCACACCTACATCACAGAAAAGGCTGTCTAAACAGAAATTTGAATGGCAGGTTACTTGATTGGATTGCCTGGGGAGCCTGGCCAGTCTTTTGTAGTGATAAATACTTAGTTCCTGGGCCAGGTCACAGGCTCACACCCTATTCAAACACAGACATACCCTTAAGACAGGATTTGTGAAGGAAAAGACAGTGGGGAGGCTTTTCCACTTTGACCTTGCAGAGAAAACATTTGCTCAGTTTAGGAATCAAAATGGCTTCAAGTCGGTCTTCCTGTGCTGATCTATGTACGTGCAGTTATGAACATTACCAGATATCGAAGACCTCAAAATTCCTATCACACCCTCAGGCTGGAGAGAGTTGTGCACCCCTGAAATAAAGGCACATAAGAAAAAAACATTTTGAAAAAATATGGTTCCGGAACTGGAATATTAATAGATAATGTGTAAAACGTCCAGGGGTAACCAAGGAAATAATAAAAGAATAAATGGAATAATGATTAAACTACAACAACACAACAAGATGGAAGGAGTAAAAAAAAAAAGGGCGAGTGGGGGGTATAGGGGAATTTATAAAAATTTCTAATATAATATTTCTAATCACATTGCATTTATATACAGTAAAGGGAAGTTTATAGCAATTAGGTATATTTTAATTTAGTCAACTATGTAATAGGCTTATGTTACAAAATGAATATGGATTTTGAATTAGATGTTTGTAATTCTTTTTCGGTTTTGGAATAAAGTTTAAAAAAGAAAAAGAAAAAACATTTTGGTTTCCCTGCAGAGATTTATGCCCCGTTCCCTGCCCCAAACCAATCTGGCTGCAAAATCTCGGGCTGTTTTTAAGGATTGTGTGTGTGTTGTGCGTTTCTTTGGCACCCATTTCAGGAAAACGGGAACCGCGGTGCTCCTTTCTCCTCCCAGCCCTCTCGGCTGGGTTTTCTTTCCACACAATGTGCCTGCAGGCTTCTGAACAGGGCATAATCCTTGACGGCCAAACATTTCTCCCCTCGTTGGGGTCAGAAGTCAGAAAGCCATTGTCTGGTTATTTATAGCTGCGTCCTGTCTCTGAATTTTCTTTGTTCGTTTGGGGCAGGCAGGTTGGAAAGCAGCCGACAAGTGGCAGGCAAGCCGGCTGGAGGTTTTTCGCTTGTGCCGGAGCCATTTTTACTGGGCGAGGGGGTTAGCGTGCTCAGCTGCACAACATCCAAGTTCTTCCCCCCACATCCTAGGGGAGGATGGTGGGGCGCAAGGCAAGGAGCCCAAGTGTGGGTGGAGCGAAAGCTGGCGATTGGTGGAGCCAGAGCCCATCAGAGGAAGTGCCAGTTTAGGCCACATTCACAGCATAATGCACATTTGGAGCGCATGGCTTTGCCCCAGAGAATCCTGGGAACTGACATTTACCCCTCACAGGGGATTAGGCCAAATCTAGTCCTACATCCTTCTGACAGTGACTGACCAGGGCCACGGGTGGCGCTGTGGGTTAAACCACAGAGCCTAGGGCTTGCCGATCAGAAGGTTGGTGGTTTGAATCCCCGCGACGGGGTGAGCTTCTGTTGCTCGATCCCTGCTCCTGCCAACTTAGCAGTTCGAAAGCACAAAGTGCAAGTAGATAAATAGGTACCACTCCGGTGGGAAGGTAAACGGCGTTTCCATGCGCTGCTCTGGTTCGCCAGAAGCGGCTTAGTCATGCTGTCCACATGACCCGGAAGCTGTACGCCAGCTCCCTCGGCCAACAAAGCAAAATGAACACTGCAACCCCAGTCATCCGCGACTGGACCTAATGGTCAGGGGTCCCTTTACCTTAAATACCACTTAATTGGTCACGGTTTCCCCCAAAGAATTCTGGGAGCTGTAGTTTATTACAGATGCTGAAAGTTGTTAGGAGACCCCCAATTTCCCTGGCTCAGCTACAATTCCCAGAGTGGATTAATGAGTCAATCCCTTTTAACGGGGGACTATGGGAATTGTAGCTCAGGGGAGGGAATAGGGGGGCCCTAACAACTCTCAGCACCCTGAACAAATTGCAGTTTCCCAGGATTCTTTGGGGGAAGCTGCGTTTGTTTAAAGCAGTATGATACTGCTTTAAATGTGTATACTGGGGTATCTCGGGTTAAGAACTTAATTCATTCTGGAGGTCTGTTCTTAACCTGAAACTGTTCTTAACCTGAAGCACCACTTTAGCTAATGGGGCCTCCTCCTGCCGCTGTGCCGCCTCTGCATGATTTCTGTTCTCATCCTGGAGCAAAGTTCGTAATCCGAGGTAATATTTCTGGGTTAGCGGAGTCTGTAGCCTGAAGCATATGTAACCTGAAGCGTATGTAACCCGAGGTACCACTGTACTGCAGATGGGGCCTTAGGGTGTCGAACCAAACCCCTTATTTGTGGGGAGTGGGAGGCATCTCTCAAAAATTCCTCTGGTTTTCTCCTTCCAGGGTCCTTCAAGAAAAAAGAATCTGAACTTTTTGTCGGCAATCTCCCATTGGATATCAAGGAGGTGAGGCTTGGTGCTTTCTGTTTCGGAATATATTTCTTGCGGACACTTCTGCCGACTGCCTTTGTCTCGTGATGTATATTAAGCTGCGAAAAATGCGCCTGTGATATGGTCTAGATACTCCCATGTTTTGGTTTTCACCTAAGTTGTCATCTACAACCCTCCTCTTTAAACCAACACCCCAATCATAAATGTGTCTTTCTTACAAGGATGTATACTGGGCAAGGGAAATGTCAGTTCTCTGTCCAGTGAGAAGGTGGGACCTGGGAATGGGTTGCCTCTGTCTACAACCCAGGACATGCGTGGTCATGTGACACGGTCATGTGGCGCAGCTTTGTGGGCATAATCTGGCTCAGAAGGCTCCGCCTTTACCCCTTCTAGCCCGCCTTCACCCCAGTCCATCTGCAATATGTACCGTATTTTCCGCTCTATAGGACGCACCTTTTCCCCTCCAAAAATTAAGGGGAAATGTGTGTGCGTCCTATGGAGCGAATGCAGGCTCCTTGGCTTCAGCGATAGCAACGTGAAGCCTCCGAAGCCCATAGGATGCGCTCCCTCTGCGCTCCGAAGGCTTCGCGCTGCTTTCACTGAAGCCTGGATAGCGAGAGGGGTCGGTGCGCACCCTGAAACTAGGTGCGTCCTATGGTCGGGTGTGTCCTATAGAGTGAAAAATACAGTACTTAAAGCACTACCGTGCCACATTAAAGGATCACAGCTTCCCCCAAAGAATCCTGGGAAATGTTGTTGGTTAAGGGTGCTGAGAGTGGTTAGGAGACCCCTGTTCCCTTCACTGAACTATACACAACTGAGCTATCACCTGGGATAGCTCAGTTGGTAGAGCAGGAGACACTTAATGTCCGGGTTGTGGGTTCAAGTTCCACGTTGGCCAGAAAGATTCCTTCATTGCATGTTGTATGTATATATAAATTGATGATGGTATGTAAAGTAACACAGTAGCTTACAGCTCGGAAGCTAAATAACTCTTCTAGGTGATTGGTAACTTCTTTGTAAAGACTATACAATGTCCAGACTCTTTATATTCAAAAGAACTCTACTTTCATAAACATATAACTGAGAAGAATACATTTACAATGTGATGCTTATTCACTTTGTTCCTTATCAAGAGCTCCTGTGCAGGTTTCTCCCGATCAGCGGCGTAGCGTGGGTTGTCAGCACCCGGGGCAAGGCAAGTAATTTGCGCCCCTAACCCCTAACCTGCCGCCGCTGCCAGCTTCTTCTTGCTGCTGCCTGGTCTGGTCTGGTGTGGTTCTCTCCCGCGCTCAGCGCTGCGCTGGGCGGCCGCTGCACTGTCCCTCCGCCAGATAGTCCCTCGCTCTCTCTCCGCACCGCACGCCTGGCACCCCACCCCCACAGTGGGCGGTGACCCGGCGGCTCGGATCGGATTTGCACAGCCAGCACTGCAGTGAGAGAGAGTGAGTGAGCCAGGTAGGGGCAGAGAGCTGCGAGTGCGAGCGCCCCCCCCCGATGTTGTGCCCGGTGCAGCCGGCCCCCCCTGCACCCCCCACGCTACGCCACTGCTCCCGATTAACATTTCTGTTTTCTAGCCATATCACTTGGTCCAGTCTGGTGTCCATAGCAATGTATCACAGCCACTTGGTTGGGTGCCCATACTGCATAATGAATGAAAATTGTTTCTACCAACATACGTGTGCAAAACTCGTGAGGCTGAATCCCTGGGAAAGGGGAGGGAAAGAGGACCTGGAAAATAGATATAAACTCTTTGTAAAATGCTTTCAGGTGTGCTTGCTGTGAATCAATCACGCAGGTGCCTTTCTGCTACTCCGGATAGCAGGAATAAAGACTCTTTCTCTGAATTAACCCCTTCCCCGGGAGCAATGCTCTTCCTACCCGTGAGAAAGGCCTTAAAGGCTACAGTTTCACTTCAGACAGATCACACGGACACACACTGTCCTCAGCAGAGCAGCCATTCTCCTCACATACGCACAGAGAGGAGCAGAAAGCAGTTAAAAAACAACAACAGTTACTGTGGAATAACAGTCACAACGGAACGGAATGCCTCTCTCATCTCATGTGACTCAGCCAATCACACGAGAGCTACTGCCAAAGGGGAGAAAAAACCCATGTTAAAAATACACAGTAATTTAACATAAGTAAATATCCCCATTTAAGGAAATTTTTACCATTATCCTTAACGTTGCATTACTGGATAGCTCAGTTGGTTAGAGTGTGGTGCTGATAACGCCAAGGTTGCAGGTTCGACCCCTGTAAGGGGCAGCTGTAAGGGGCTAGATGATTATCAGGGTCCTTTCCAACTCTCCGATTCTGTGAGTAGCTGAGTGATCAGTCCTTCTTCCCAAGGGACTCTGGGAATTGCAGCTTGGGGGGGGGGGTCACCTAGCACTCAGCCCCTTAAACAAAAACTCCACCTCCCAGGATTCCTTGGGAGGAAGCCATGACTGTTTAAAGTGCTCAGTACTGCTTTAAACTCACCCTGCAGGCGAGGCCTTAGATTTAAAACTCAGGGACTTGCCTCTAAATGTACCCCTTTGTGTGCTGTAATTAAACTGCAGGGATCTCTTTTGGTTTAGCCCGGGGGTGATTTTCAGGGCGGGGTGTCTATCCCGTTGTGAATCTTCCCCTCTTGTTTCTACCTTAGACAGAGTTAGCGCTCGCCTTCAGGGAGTTTGGCGTGAAGACCGTCAAGAAGCACAAGGCAACTTTTACCAGGTACACCCTGCGCTAAACGGGAGGTATTGGAAGAAACCTTTGATGACCCTCTGTTCAGGGATAGGGGAACGTCCACCCTCCCGCAAGGGTGATCCTCTTTGGCCTTGCGAGGTCTTCCCATTATGGGCGGATAGCCTGGGGGGCTGAATGCATCCTCTCCACCTGTGGTGATGTTCAGATGAAGGATGAAGGAAGAGAACGGGGAGAGACTATGCCCTGCTTGCTTTGGGGGTCTTTCTCTCCTTTTATCTGGCTCCACCTCCTTTGACTTGGACACATCCTGCTGCCCGCAGTAGCTTGCTGTTGCCACTTTCCCCCAAGAGTGGGAGGACTGTGGCCCCTGAGGCCGACCGATCTGGCCCTCGCTGCTCTCCCTAGACCACGCCTCTCATACCACCTGCTTCATACAATCTATGCTTGCTTTTGTCTGGCCGGGACTTCTAAACCATACAGTCATACCTCGGGTTGAAGTCGCCTCAGGTTAAGCCTTTTCGGGTTGTGCTCTGCGGCGACCCAGAAGTAACGGAGCGCGTTACTTCCGGGTTTTGCACATGCGCAGATGCTCAAAATGACGTCACGCGCATGCGCGGAAGCGGTAAATCGCCAGATGCGCGTTGCGTTCGCTTCAGGATGCGGACGGGGCTCTGGAACGGATCCCATTTACATCCAGAGGTACCACTGTATATACTCGGTGGCCCCTCCCACTTTTGCCTCTGGCCCCGCCCACCACTGGCGTGTGGTTCCGGAAGGGCATGTAGCCCATGTCCTTAGCCCACGCTGAGTGTTTCTCCTTCCCCGGCCCTATTTTTTCTGGAGAAATTGAAATGCCAACATGGCGCAACAGCTGACGTCGCTTCTCCTTCTCCGCAGCTTTGGGTTTCTGGAGCTGGCGTCCGCCGACATGGTCAAGCTTGCCATCAAGCAGATGAACGGGAGCCTGGTTCACGGGCGACGCATAACAGTGGCCGTTGCAGAGGACAGGAGGCCCCGCGAGCCCACAAACAGGGACACAGAGATGCCGGTAAATATTCCTGCCTCTCTTTTAGCATCGTCTAGAATGACAGTTCGAAAGCACGTCAAAGTGCAAGTAAATAAATAGGTACTGCTCAGGTGGGAAGGTAAACGGCGTTTCCATGCGCTGCTCTGGTTCGCCAGAAGTGGCTTAGTCATGCTGGCCACATGCCCTGGAAGCTGTACGCCGGCTCCCTCGGCCAATAAAGCGAGATGAGCGCCGCAACCCCAGAGTCGGTCACGACTGGACCTAATGGTCAGGGGTCCCTTTACTTTATAATGACAAGGTCCCCTGGCCAGAACCCCTCTGACATGGTTTTATATCTCCTCGCAGACGCAGATAAGTATGTGACCTGGCGTGTAGCACTCTTTGCAACTTCCGCTAGGAAAATTAGAGCAAATTATATAGCCAAGGTAGCCACCAACTGTAAAGGAGATGAATTTATTTGACCCTATCTTTGTTGTTTAGTCGTTTAGTCGTGTCCGACTCTTCGTGACCCCATGGACCAGAGCACGCCAGGCACTCCTGTCTTCCACTGCCTCCCGCAGTTTGGTCAAACTCATGCTGGTAGCTTCGAAAACACTCTCCAACCATCTCGTCCTCTGTCGTCCCCTTCTCCTTGTGCCCTCCATCTTTCCCAGCATCAGAGTCTTTCCCAGGGAGTCTTCTCCTCTCATGAGGTGGCCAAAGTATTGGAGCCTCAGCTTCAGGATCTGTCCTTCCAGTGAGCACTCAGGGCTGATTTCCTTCAGAATGGAGAGGTTTGGTCTTCTTGCAGTCCATGGGACTCTCAAGAGTCTCCTCCAGCACCATAATTCAAAAGCATCAATTCTTCGGCGATCAGCCTTCTTTATGGTCCAGCTCTCACTTCCATACATCACTACTGGGAAAACCATGGCTTTAACTATATGGACCTTTGTTGGCAGGGTGATGTCTCTGATTTTTAAGATGCTGTCTAGGTTTGTCATTGCTTTTCTCCCAAGAAGCAGGCGTCTTTTAATTTCGTGACTGCTGTCATCATCTGCAGTGATCATGGAGCCCAAGAAAGTAAAATCTCTCACTGCCTCCATTTCTTCCCCTTCTATTTGCCAGGAGGTGATTGGACCAGTGGCCATGATCTTCGTTTTTTTGATGTTGAGCTTCAGACCATATTTTGCGCGCTCCTCTTTCACCCTCATTAAAAGGTTCTTTAATTCCTCCTCACTTTCTGCCATCAAGGTTGTGTCATCTGCATATCTGAGGTTGTTGATATTTCTTCCGGCGATCTTAATTCCGGCCTGGGATTCATCCAGCCCAGCCTTTCGCATGATGAATTCTGCATATAAGTTAAATAAGCAGGGGGACAATATACAGCCTTGCCGTACTCCTTTCCCAATTTTGAACCAATCAGTTGTTCCATATCCAGTTCTAACTGTAGCTTTTTGTCCCACATCTTGACCCTATCTACATCAAGCTATATTTTATCCTTATCACCAAACTCCGAATATAATTGCTCACTGTATTAATTAACATCATTTGTTAATATATTAGTGGCCATGTGATAATTTTAGCTTATAAATTTTATTGTTTATTGTCTTAATTTGTATATTAAGGTACTTTTATAGCTCTGTTTAGAGTAGGTAATGTCTTTTTTGTATCAATCCAGTATATATATTTTTAATTGTTGAATGATTCTGTGTACATTTCGACAGCCTTTGGCTATGTGCAATAAAACTGACTGACTGACTGACTGGCATTGTCTTCACTGGGCTTCCTCAACCTCAGCCCTCCAGATGTTTTGAGACTACAATTCCCATCATCCCTGACCACTGGTCCTGCTAGCTAGGGATCATGGGAGTTGTACGTCAAAAAAACACCTGGAGTGCCGAGGTTGAGGAAGCCTGGTCTACACTGACTGGCAGAAGCTCTCTCCTGGTTTTCAGCCAGGGTCCTTCTCTCCCAGCCCTATGTAAAAATGTCGGGATTTGAACTCGTGACCTGCTGCTCCACCCACTGAGCTATAAACTCTTCCCGATGGGTGTTAGGTGTTTTTACTTTTCTGGATGAAGGGGCTCCAAACCTCACGTTTCATTGCAGGATTTGGAACCCATCCCCTGGGAAGAGACCGGACCCAAGTGTGGTATGTTGCACCCGTGGGGGTTTTTCCTCTTTATTTCCTCCCTACTATATCCTGGGGGCTCAGGGCAGCTTTCCACACTCCCCCACCTGCCCTGCAGAATGACAGTGATTTTATCGCTGGGCGAAGAAATCAAATTTTCAGGCCTAATGAAATGAGAATGATATTGTAAACGTAACACCTATTTAACTAACACACACTTACCTGGACACACTTTTTTTACCCTGGCTTTTGACACTTGATGTGTGTGTTTTTAGGACCCACCTCATTTGGATGATTGTAGCGGGTGGCTCTGTGGGTTAAACCACAGAGTCTAGGACTTGCCAATCAGAAGGTCGGCGGTTCGAATCCCCGCGACGGGGTGAGCTCCCGTTGCTCGGTCCCTGCTCCTGCCAACGTTGCAGTTCGAAAGCACCTCAAATTGCAAGTAGATAAATAGGTACCACTCTGGCAGGAAGGTAAAGGGCGCTTCCATGCGCTGCTCTGGTTTCTCAGAAGCGGCTTAGTCATGCTGGCCACATGACCCGGAAGCTGTACGCCGGCTCCCTTGGCCAGTAAAGCGGATGAGCGCCGCAACCCCAGAGTCCTCCGCAACTGGACCTAATGGTCAGGAGTCCCTTTACCTTTACCTTTAAGTTGTTTTAAACTGTTTTTAACACTGTGCTTTAATGTTGTGACTCATGCCTGGCACCTTAGGGTGAAGGGGGGGGGAGTAATAATAATAATCAAAGATAATGGTGTCTTATGTAAAAAAAACCAAACCAACAAATTTAAATATTTATTATTTGTTAAACCCACTGATTTTTTTCTTTACAAAAGTAACTAAGACTCCTGTGTCTTTTAAAACTGTTTTTAATTTTAATTGAAGCCGTTTTGCAATAATGTAAGCTGTTTGGAATTGTTGCAGCTCACCCTGGGACCTTAAGATGAAGGACATACTGTTGTTGTTTAATAGCAACAATGATGAATTGGAGCTCACCTTATCAGATGAAGGGCTCTGCTCAGACACCACACCACACACAAAAGTGTGTGCACCTGCATCTTTTGTAATGTTGTGTTGTGAACTGCCTTGAGATCTACAGATGTAGGGCAGTATATAAATTTAATTCATAATAATTACCGTATTTTTCCGTGTATAAGACTCCCCCGTGTATAAGACGCCCCCTATTTTTGGGGACTCAAAATTAAGAAAACGCACTATGCCCTAACCTTGTATAAGGTGACCCCTTACTTTAAACTTCAAAAATTTAGGAAAAAATATAGTCTTATACACGGAAAAATACGGTATTATATTAGGATCAGACTTCGGCTAAATGTGGCGGGTGGGCGGGGTTGCCCACCTTTCAATCACATGACATCATGACTACCGTATTTTTTGCTCTATAAGACGCACCAGACCATAAGACACAACTAGTTTTTGGAGGAGGGAAACAAGACAAAAAATATTCTGAATCCCAGAAGCCAGAACACCAAGAGCGATCTGGCTTCTGGAATAGCCTCTTGCTGTCCTGGCTTATGGGGTAGCCGCGCGAAGCCTCTTGAGGGCAGCGGGAGGAAGGCTTCCCCCAAGAGCTGCGCTCCCTTTAAAGTGCTTGCGGAGCGTGTGTGAGGCTCTTGGGGGCAGCCCTTCTCCCTCCTCAGGGAAAAGCCCCCAAGAGCCGCACACACGCTCCACGTGTCTCTTTAAAGGGAGCGCTGAGCAGAGCCTCCCACCTGCATTCGCTCCATAAGACGCACACACATTTCCCCTTACTTCTTAGGAGGGGGAAAGTGTGTCTTATAGAGCGAAAAATATGGTACATCACCTTATTGGCTGTCTTTCAAGCTCCCTTGCACAGGTTCCCTACAGACGGGGAGAATTTTGCACGAACCCTCAATATTCCACAGCTACTGAGCATGCTCAGTCCTCAGTGGGCCACCCATTTTGGGGGGGTTTTAATGGGGCAGTGTGGTGTTCTTCACCTTGGAATCCCCCTAAGCATATTGAGACCAGGCTTTCTTTCTCTCTCTCTCTCTCTGTTGACTTCGTTCCAGTTCCATTTCTACTGCCACTCTCAAACCTTGCCTCTTCTTTAATTTCCCCTGACTTCCTGTCTTGTTCTCGGCAGATCTTTCCCCAAAAGCCAACACCCAGACCTTGGACCCTCCGAAGCTGAAGGTCCTTTATGCCATTCCCATGGAAATGAGGTGAGGAGGAATATCTTACAACAACACGACGTGGCATGAAATGTCATCCGCATTTGGGTGTAAATTTCTACTCGTATGCATATCTTTTTTGCAAAGTGATTTTCCCAGGCGTGTTATTTTCACGATTATATGCACTTCTACGCACGCTTTGCCTCGGCATATTCATTTTTGCATACATCACTTGGCTGAAGAACTACATTGCGAAATTCAGAGGAAAAATTGGGAAGTGCACATTTGGAAGGCCGGACATAAGAAGAGCCCAATTGGCTCTAATCCAGGGGTTTCCCAAACTTCGGTCTACAGCTGTTTTGGACTACAACTCCCATCATCCCTAGTTAGCAGGACCAGTGGTCAAAGATGCTGGGAACTGTAGTCCAAAAACAGCTAGGGACCCAAGTCTGGGAAACCCTCCTGCATTCCAACATCCTGTTCTTACAGCCAGAAGCCCACAAACCGCTCCTGAGTGCAAGAGCAACTCTAATCGCTTTAGATTCCCAGCAAGTGATAATCAGAAAAATACTGGACAGTAGCAGGAGAACAATAGCCATTGATAATGAATTTGTCCAGTCTTCTTTTAAAGCTATCCAAAGTAGTGGCCAGCACTGCCTCCATTATTTAACTATGCACTGTGTGAATAAATCCTACCTTTTTATCCCTCCTGAATCTTCAAATGCTTCACTTTGTTGGATATATGAAAGCTCCATAGTTATGAGAAGGGAAAGGAAACTCTTCTCTGTCTACTTTCGTCATTTATACACCTTTATAATACACCCCTCCACCCCGACTCTTATTTGCCTCTTCTCTGAACGAACAAGCCCCAAATGTTGTAACCCCATTGGGCACTTTCTTTGACTCCTTGATCATCTCTTCTTCGATTTATGTTCTCCTGCTAGGTACCGTATTTTTCGCTCTATAGGATGCACCGACCATAAGATGCACCTTGTTTTAGAGGGGGAGAACAAGGGAAAAAAAATTCTCCCCCTCTCTGCTCAGTGCCCCTTCGGCGAAGCGGCAGGAGAAACGGAGCCCCTTCCATTTCTCCTCCCGCTTGGCTGAAGGGGCACTGCGCAGCTCTTGCTCTCCCGGCTTCAGCGAAAGGAACCTGAAGCCTCCGGAGCGCAGCAGGAACTCGCACTGTGCTCCGAAGGCTTCAGGCGGCTATCCCTGAAGCCTCCAGAGCGAGAGGGGTCAGTGTGCACCGACCCCTCTCGCTATCCAGGCTTCAGCGAAAGCAACGTGAAGCCTCTGGAGCACGGAGGGAGCGCTCCCTCTGCGCTTCGGAGGCTTCCGTTGCTATTGCTGAAGCCAAGGATCCTGCATTCGCTCCGTAGGACGCACACACATTTCCCCTTCATTTTTGGAGGAGAAAAAGTGCGTCCTATAGAGCGAAAAATACGGTATTTTTAACAGAGTACCAGAAGAGTATTTTGATGGGTGTTGTGACTTTCCTTCCAGAACTTTGTTCTTGCTGCGGATGTTAGCAGATTGCTTTAAGGATGTGGGGTGGCTGTTCTCCATAGCAAAGGTCGTCGGGAAAGCTGCGCTGCTGGTTTTGGATACCGTTCCGCAGACCCCCTTCTTCTGGGCCATCCATCTCACAGAGGTTGGTGCAAACCGCCAATTCATTTTGATTAAACCGCTTGCCTGTTTGCCCACCGCTTCCCAGGATTGTGGCTCCATACAGCCTGGCGAAGCGAAGCAGTTTAGTGCCCCCTGTTAGCGGTGAAAGCAACGTAAGCGCACAATGTGCTTCAATGCAACAGACGGCGGTTCATTGACCTCTAACGCACTTTGAATGGCACTGGCCTCGTTCGGGAAAGAGGGCAAATGGTAGAAAGTTGCTTTTGATGGCCTCTGCACATGCTATGTAGTGAAAGGAAGGAGGCTAGAGGAACTGAAATCTTTCTTCTTTAAATGGAGCGTCTGCAAGTGGAAATGTGAGGGTCGTGTGTCCTTGTTTCTCAGTTTGATCCTTTTGCATGGCTTTGTATGTTTTGTGATATTTTGTGCATTGTGATTTGCTGTTATTTTTCTTGATTGTAGTTTAGCACAATGCAATACAAATCTTTTACGGTCATAAAAAGGAAAAAGGTAAAGGGACCCCTGACCATTAGGGTTGTGGCGCTCATCTCGCTTTATTGGCCGAGTACAGCTTCTGGGTCATGTGGCCAGCATGACTAAGCCACTTCTGGTGAACCAGAGCAGCGCAAGGAACGCCGTTTATCTTCAGAAAGTAATAGTAATTCAGGAAGACGGTATGCCGCTTAAAAGAGAAATGAAATGAAATATTAGAGGACTTTTGCTTGTGTATGTGAACGTTCAACAGGAGCAAAAATACACCGGATACTGTTTTTGCTGTTAAAAATGCAGGAATGCCATCAGGCTATGCGGAAGCTGTTCGGGGCCTTGGCGGAAAGTGAGTCTTGTGCACCCTTTTTGACAAAGCAAGAGGTTAAACAAGGGACACGTTGCTTGGCGGAGTGCATTGTGGGGGATGAAGGCCATGCCTGGAACAGGTGAGGAGATTATGGAAACAAATACACATTGCGCATTTGGGGTTGAGAACAAATCATGTACCGTATTTTTCGCTCTATAACACGCACCCGACCATAACACGCACGTAGTTTTTAGAGGAGGAAAACAAGAAAAAAAATATTCTAAACGAAATAGTGGATATATGATTTTTGTGGTTCATGCTGTGGCCACAGACATGTGATCTGACAGTGAGTTTGGAGTAGCCCAATGCAAAAATCCTGAGGATCCATGTGGATCCATGCTTTGTAACCACGGAGGAGGGAAGGAAGGGGAACCATGGATCCTCTGCTCACGACTGCAGCAGATCTCCCCTGCCATCCGCAGGCATTCGCTCCATAACACGCATAGACATTTCCCCTTACTTTCTAGGAGGAAAAAAGTGAGTGTTATGGTGCAAAAAATATGGTAGTTAAAGACAAATGGAGATATCTGCAGGTGGCTGTTAGTTATGACGGCTCAGTTGAGCCTTCCTGTGCCATAGCAGTATACCTTGGGGTACTGGAGGCTGGGGACTTACAGCAGGAGAGGTTGCGAGCTTCCCAGCGACACCTGGCTGCCCCTCATTGGGAACAGAATACTGGGTGGAAAATTAAAAGCGGAGGTATCTTTTTCTCTCTCCCCCTTTCTCAGGTGCTGGGTTGTGGAGAAGGTGGAGGATCTGGCGGTAGTCTTCTTTGTGGATTTTGGCCGCTCTGCCACCGTCCCGCTTAATTCCCTGCGGAAGCTGGACAGGGATGATTTCTGGGCCATCAAACCTTTGGCACAGCCGTTTGCGCTCCAGGAAGGCAAGTGAAGGCAAAAGTCGGTGGAGCGATGAACGGAAATTTCACCCTTGTGCTGTAGGATAAACTGCTAACGATGACGCACCCCACCCCCAATAAAAAAATCAAAAAATCTGAAGAGGTTGCCACTGGCCAAATCCAGTAACTGAGTGTCTGGGGGTGACAGAGACAAAAAAACCAAAACCCCGGAGAAGTGGAATGGAAGGGCATGACTGCCTTTTCAGAACCTGGACAGAGGTTGGATGGCCATCCGTCATGGATGCTTTTAGCTGAGATTTCTGCATTGCAGGGCGCTGGACTCCCTTCCAACCCTGATTCTAACAGAAGCGCACACACTCCATATTGCGGCATTTTTGTTGCAAGTCCCTCTTGTACTGCTTACTGAATAATTCCTTTTGACTCGTCCTTTTTTTTCCTTTTGCAGAGGTTTTCCCACCTCAGCTCATGATGAGAAAAATCCTGGAAGGGGAGGTGGTTGGCCCATTGCAGACAGAGGTAAGGACAGAAGTGTCTTGCAACTGTTAACGTGCAGAGGAAATGATTTTTTTTTGTCATCTTTTGATAGCCGCAGAACCACTTCTCTGTCCCCTGAATCGACATGGGTGAATCCTCAACAGGTTTATTTTGAAAGTGGCCAGAGGATGAGTGCTCTGATTGCAGAGGAGAGCCACAAATCAATCCACTAGATGTGCCTCCAAAGTGGAAGCTCCAGAACAGCGACTGTACGGAGAATCCCGATTCATATATCACATTAACCAGGGGTGCCCAAACTTTATTCAAAGAGGGCCAGATTTGATGAAGTGAGCATACATGAGGGCCGACCAAAATTGTTCATCTTTTTTTTAGGATTGGAATTTTATGCGCTTTTTTAAGGATTTTACCCAAGGAGATAAACTGCCACAGGGGCTGGATTAAACCCTCCAAAACGGACTTTGCACATGCCTACCTTAAACCATACAGTGGTACCTCTGGTTAAGAACTTAATTCATTCCGGAGGTCCGTTCTTAACCTGAAACTGTTCTCAAACTGAGGTACCACTTTAGCTAATGGGGCCTCCTGCTGGTGCCATGCCGCCACCGCACAATTTCTGTTCTCATCCTGAAGCAAAGTTCTTAACCCGAGGTACTATTTCTGGGTTAGCAGAGTCTGTAACCCGAGGTACCACTGTAGTTGAAAATGAACCTGTGGTTCAAGGTGAACCGAAACGCGTCGTCCCCTAACTCTTTGGTCGCTCTCCAAACCAACAGCAGTCAGGGTTTGTTACTGGTTTGCTGGTTTGTCAAGAGAGAAGCAAACCATATGCCCTGGTTTGGATAAGAAGAGTCCTGCTGTAGGAGGCCAAAAGCCCACCTCGACCAGCTTCCTAGTCTCACAGCAGGGGAAGCCCACACTGTTTAAGGCATTGCCCTATCCTCTCCTCCCCCCCGACTGCATATTCACATCACTACAATTAGCACATATGGCTTCCCCTAGAGCAGGCACCCCCAAACTCGGCCCTCCAGATGTTTTTTGGGACTACAACTCCCATCATCCCTGACCACTGGTCCTGTTAGCTAGGGATGATGGGAGTTGTAGTCCCAAAACATCTGGAGGGCCAAGTTTGGGGGTGCCTGCCCTAGAGAATTGTAGGACCTGCCGTTTACAGTTCCTAACACCCTTGACAAAATAGAGCCTGGTTGCTGGATCAGGCCAGTGACCCATCTAGTCCAGCACAGCAACTTCTCCCAGTGCCCAACCGGATGATGATAATGATAATTTTATTCTCCATATGCCGCCCATCAGACTGGGTTCCCCCAGCCACTCTGGGCGGCTTCTAACATATATAAAAATACAATCAAACACCAAACATTAAAAACTTCCCTAGACAGGGCTGCCTTCAGATGTCTTCTAAAAGTCAAATAGTTCTCGATTTCCTTGACATCTGAGGGGAAGGCATTCCACTGCCAAGAAGGCCCTCTGCCTTGTTCCCTGTGCCTTCAGTGAGGGAAATGCCCGAAGACCCTCGGAGCTGGATGATGGGGGTGGAGACGCTCCTTCAGATGCCTCTGGGAAGCCTGCAAGGACCAGAGCACAACAGCGGCTCTCCTTGCTTGCAGTTCCCAGTAGTGTACTACCTCCAAGATTAGAACACAGCCATCATTGCTACTGGACACTGAGAGTCTTTTCCTTCACATTTTCACCTGCTGGGGGCCATCAGTACATCTTGCGACAGCAAATTTGCCCACAAGCTTTGAGGAAGAGCAATTCCTGCGGAAGCGAGTTCCAAAGTTTAACAATGCGCTGCTGGAAGTACTTCCATTTATATTTCCTGAATCTTCCAACACTCAAACTTCATTGATGAGAACGGGAGAAAAACATCTCCCTGTATGCTTTTCTCCAAACCATGCATTATCCTAGACACCTCTTACAATGTTCCCCTACCCCACCCCAAATTAATACTCCCCAAATGTTGTAACCTCTTCTCATGGGAGATCTACTCATGCCAAACTAATTAGCTGGTTTCCTGGGAGCAGAGTTGGTGTGCACTGATAACTTTTCGGTTTTGGGCTCCTCATTCATGTTAAATAAACTCTAGGTTTTAAAAACTGCTGTTTAATGCGACAAGTGAATCATCCAGAGATGCAACAGGCATCTCTTCCCATGGTGGATAATTCTGCTGAAGCTCTGCAGAATTGGCTGACCCAAAGAAGCAACACTTTGATCCCCTACATCCTAGCAGAGGCAAGGTCTGGGTATCATGCAGAGATGCAACGGGCACCTCTACGCTCGCTGGTGCGGTTTAGCTCCTGTGTAGCACACAGAGTTTAGGGAATTACTCATTGGCCGCTTCCGGCATGTTCTGAGGGTCAATGCAAGTTGGAGATCACTCTGCCCTGAATCTAAATTCTGCGCCAAGAGTTCCAAAGGGTCTCTGGAAACCTAGCAATTCTATGTGCAGCTAATGCATTTGGCGTTTGTTTTAATTCTTCATCTACTAGGCTTGAGAAACTAAAAGCACAGCTTGGGAGTTTCAGTGGGGATTTACCAACATTCTCCAGAGTTTCTCTTTGGATTATGTTAAGTTCTAACAGCTTTTTCTATGGGGGGGAAAATCATTTAACCAGCTGGATTACAACTGAACCCCGTGTTTACATCCAATTCCTAAAAACATCCCCACATGGGCAGCCTGTTACAAGGGCTGGAGCTATGGGTCATGATGGGTCTTTGGGGGCGGGGAGATGTGTTTAAAATACACTAATATTTTTTTCTAAGTCTATCTTGGTAACTTTTTACAGCAACACATTTTGAAGTTTGCCATCAAAGATGAGTAGGAGGAGGAAGTTGTTTAAAGAAATTCTGGAGAGAACATCCAACAAGCAAGCTGATGGGCTCTTGGGAAAAAGGACTGTGCCTTGTTGCAGCAGGAAGGAAAAAAAATGTCTATTAATTAAAAGCATTTTGCATATTAGTGGTGTTCAAAGATGGAGGGTTTGAAGAGGCAAGGAATGTTGAAATTTTGCCTATTGATTGGAGCCTGTTCTTCCCACCTTGTTTCTGTAGTTTAGTTGATTAAAACCAAATATATACATGTACACCTAAAACTTGTTTGCTTTTTAAAAAAGTGATGCTGAGGAAGAACTTGTCTGATTGTCTCTTGCACTCAGGTGAGCTTTTTCCTCTGGAGTCATTTTTGCTGTTGAGTTTCCCCACTTCTTTGATTTTCTACCCCCCCCCCCCAAGGTCTGCTGATTTTAAAATATGCCCTACAGCAAGGGCTCCCAAACTGGTGAACAGACCACCAGTGGCCCATGTGCTCCTTTCAGGTAGTCCATGATGTGCCTGCGTTAAGATTTTTAATTGCATTTTTATTGCTCTCTTTCTTTCTTGTACTTTATTGCATTTCAGTTCTAGGCAATTTCAGTTCTAACGGAGCAAAGTACAAACCAAGAAATTTAAAGGAGCAATTGAAACACGAGTAAAAATCACACAGCATTATGAACGCTATAGCTGGCCGAAAAATCAAATCAAATACCCTTGGCAATTTTCAAGTGGTCCACAGGAGCGTAAAGTCAAAGAATAGCAAAACTGGAAGTGTGGAAACCTCCTTGCTGCCCTGGTCTGACCTAGGTGTCCTAGGAGCACCAGAAAGACACAAAGCCCTCACCTAATTGCTAACCCCAAATTTGTATCCTAGCAAGCTGTTGGGTTCCTACTTCCCAATTCTGAAAAACCAAGTGTGCACAAGGAGTTAACACAACAGGACTGTGAGGATTCAAAAGCAACCATCCTCACGACTACTAAGCAGAGTTGGTCCTGGTTGAAAAACAAAATCACAGTGCAGATATTGTGTCAGGATCATAGGGAACGTCACACAGATGCAATATAAATCTAGCAAGTTATGGCAATTCCATGAGCCTGAGGATCTTTAGGAACTGATTTTAAAGTTTCTAGACCTCATGGATTTGTGGTTGGTTGTTTTTTTCCTAGGAAGGCAACACCCTTTAACCTACCCTGAGTTGCCACCTGCGTTGCAGACAGAGAGGTAAGACTAGTTCCCCTTCAAATTAACAAATGTAATTGTTCTCCAAAGAAGATACATTTCCCCCCCATACACATCCATCATACACTGTAACCAAAAAGGAAAAGAAAAAAAAAGCAGTGTACATGAAAATAAGAAAATAAATTAAATCCGTAGCAGAGGGAAGAGGCAGAGGTGCTCTAAGACTGCAGCGGAGCTGGAAGCTTCCAGCGATAACAAGAGAATCAAAGAGTTTTGCTGTTTTGTTTTGTTTTCGTGTGTGTGTGGTTTTTAATAAGAGTGACTGCCAGCTTGCCTGCTAGCGCGGGTCCAAGCGAGTCGCCTGAGCAGAGCAGAGGGAGGGCCCGGCTGCTCGCAAGTGTTTATAATTCCGTAAGAGTCCCCCGCTGGAGCCGCTCACTAAAATCGCCTTGCAAGTACGGGCGGTGGAGAAAGAGGGAGGGAGGAGAGTGTGAGTGTCCTGTCCTAGGAGGAGGAGGAGAAGGAGGAGGAAGAGCAGGCATCCTTGCGATCCAAATGCAGCAGCGTTCAGCAGGGAAGTCGAGGCCGGTCTGAGGCTGTCCAGGGTGACCGTCTCCATGCTTAGCCATCTTCCTTAGGGGGCGTGTACCAGCCTGAGAGCAAAGTAAAAGGTGGTGAGGAAAGGTGGAAGACGGGGGGTTTAGGTGAACAGACGCCGTTTCTGTAGATCAAGGCTGGGAAACTTTTGCTGGTGGGCGACCTACATATTCTTAACCTCTTCACCATTGTGGGGGCCCCCCCGCCCTCCCGTCAATCACCAGGTGCCATCTTCACATTAGGCAACGCTGCGTCCTGATTGTCAGGAATGCAAAAGCACAACTGTTTGGAAACCTTTTTGTAAAACTGCCTTGTGCTGCTCTTCAAATCCTCTGCTTTTCAGAGGGGCTGTTTGAAAGTCCTTTTGCAAACAGCTGAGCTTTAGCTGGGCCTGCCTGTTTGCAGCATACAGCCAGCACAGAATTAACCCCACCACCCAGTTTTCTTCTGTTTTCTAAACTACATCACAGGCCAGCAATTCCCCACCCCTGCCTCACATGGAGCTGGTCTAGCCAGCAAAATACTCTTCTTACTTGGGTGCTCAGAGGCTCTTTCCCAGGCCCAGATTCTCCTCTAGAACTGGAGGAGCAGGGGGGCCTTTTGCATAGAAATCGTACGCTCTGCCACTGAGCTAAGGGCCATCCTCTCCTGGGGGATGGGAATCCTGTGGGTCTCTCCAGATCTTGCTGGATTCCAACTCCTGATCCAGAGACCTTGCTGGGGGTATGTTGCAGCCACCCTCCCAACAACAGCTGGAGGGCACCGGGCAACCTACCCGTGCCCTACAGGGATTGCCATGGGGTGATGGTTTTCAAACTGGTGGCAGCCTCAGTCGGGAATAGGTGGTCAGTAATGGCAGACAAACTTTCTGGAGTGGGAAAGCTACCCATCTTCCACTGCAATGAGACTCTTCAGTATAGACAGAACGCCCCTAGGACAAGGGGATGAGGGCAGAAGGTAGGGGGTTCTGAGCTCCCCTCCCACAATTGTTTAACAATTGCAACACCACCCCTGTCTCCCTCGATTAGGCTGTTGCCTGTAATAACTCGGGTGTAGTTTTGTACTTGTAAATTGCGACGTCACTGATTCCACCCCGTGACCTCATTTTACATTTGGCTCCTATTTTATCTTGCACCTGACACCAGTTGCCATGGGTGTACAGAATGGAACTTGCTGAATACTGTTGTTATCATTAATGGTTTTACTGTTTCGCAGAATTTCTGGGCTCAACTCAAATTGCTGGTTTAAATCCTTATAAAGCCACTTGTGGGGTCCCACCTGCTCCTCCCTAAGCCTGGAAGTCCCTTAAGGAGAGGATAAGAAACAGTGGCCAACAACGAAGGTTGGCTCCTAAGCTTTCCACCAGAAGCGCTGCAACTAAGGTGCCAGTCCTTACCATTCTTCTCATGAATCTGGACCAGGGACTTGTACGACTGCTGCGCTCTTGTCAAACTGTACTGGTTCTGTGGGAGGAGAATGGCTTTTAATGTTAAGAAGGCTGCCCTCTCTGCACCCTTCTGTCATCGCCCACAATGGGTGCAATGGCAATATATCGTGAATCATGATGTGTGTGTGCTATACAAAAATCAAAACGTGGGAAACACCGTGAAGCTAGCCAGTGCCTCTACACAGTTCCATCCTTATTTCAGACATACTGATATATCAGTATGTCACGATGTTTAGCTGGCAATATATCGCGAAGCTGAAAGACAGCTATCGCCCAGCCATGGGTACCCTAGAGGCTCCTGCCTCTAAATCACAGAAACACGATTACCCTGAAAAGCCACACACCCGTGAAATGTTACACTCCTAGAGGCGACTTTGCCAGATTATATCTCCCACATTGCTCCAACCATGAAGCACTCACTTGTAAGTGGTGGGTTTTTTTTAATGCAATCAAGGCGTTTTAGGACAAGCACGATTTGACCATAGGAAGTTGCCCCCCCCTTTTTTACATCCCATATTTTAAGGCAGTGGACATAGTTCTCCCCTCCCTGTTTTATTCTTGCAACAACCCTGAGGGCTGAAAGAGAGAAAAGGTCTGCAGTTCTTTCAAGGTCACCTAAGTCAGTGTTCTTCAACCTCAGGTCCCCAGATGTTGCAGGACTACAACTCCCATGATCCACTGCTAGCTTAGCCCAACAGCCAGGGATGGTGGGAGTTGTAGTCTTGCAACAGCTGGAGACCCAAGACTGACCTAGGCCACATTGTACACCACACACCATTTAAAGCACCATGACATCACTTTGAACAGTCACGGTTCTCCCCTGCCCCCCCACAAAAAATATATATATTCTGGGAGCTGCTGTTTGTTCGGGGTGCTGAGATTGCCCACAATTCTCTTTCCAGAGTTCTCTGTGAAGAAGGATTGTCAAAGCACTCGGGGAATCGTTAAAGCTTTGCCTGCTCTCTTCTGCCAGAGGTTGGAACCTCTGGCAGCCGACTCCTCTACAGCACCAGCGCAGGGGAATTGGGGCAGGGGACACGTCGACCCAAGCCCCAGGTTACCTTGTTGGCGCCAAACTGGACCCTGGCTTTGCCTTTCACAAGTGTGGCACTGATCTGCATGATCACGGACTCCACCGAGTAAGCACTGCTCCAGCCCTGGGGAAAAGGAGGTGAGGGAAAAGGAAATCTTCATAGAACTGTAGTTGGGAGCGACCACCAGCGTAATCTAGTCCAGCCCTCTGCAATGCAGGGACCTTTCTGCCCCAGGTGCAGCTCGAACCTGCAACCCTGAGATTAAGAGTCTCGCGCTCTACCGACTGAGCTATCCCAGGGAGCAGCAGGCCAGCCGAACACCCCAGCCCAGCTGCTGCAGAAGTGGGACTTGAACCTGGCCCCAAATGGGAGTCCTCCCAGCCGCTCACCTGTTTCGTTAGAAGCTCCATGCAGATAGCTCCTCCGCCCAGGACATACCTTGGGAGAGAAGGACAGAGGAAAATCCATTGTTAGCCAAAAAGCCTGAGATCTTCAGAAGAAGGGAGGGAATATAGATTTAAATAATACTGATTTTTGGGGGGGAAATAACTTGTCTTCTCCAAAACAACCTTTATTCAGATTTACAGTTTTAACATTTATGTCCACAAACCTGTACAGACTTCTCTAAAAAGGTAAATATGATTTTTATATAGTTAATATAGTTGGGTATTGACAGTTATTAAATATTATTAAAGTAAATCAATTTCACTAAAGCCTTATTATTATTATTATTATTATTATTATTATTATTATTATTATTATTATCCTCTGATGTTTTCATGCAACGTGGATAAGGCAAAATAATTACAGTGGGCACAATCTGCCAGGAATTGCTCACCAGTACAAGCCCCATTGAAGTGACTTGGAGTTGCATATGCGCACAGCATGCACAAATGGAGCAGCGGGGTGTTCTCATGCAAGCCCATTTTGTTTCAAATGAGGTTTGGACAACAGAAGTTCCAAGTGGACTGTGCCAGGTACGTAAATAATCATTAAGAGGGATACAGCAAAATAAGCAAGGCAAAACAGAGCAGCAATAATAATAGTGATTTAAAACAGCATGGTTTTACATAGGTTGCTGTCCCCGTCTTTGATAGGAAACTTGAGCTACTAATACCAGCCACCCAAATCCCACCGGTGGGGATCGTCAGGCACTTACCCTCCCGACAGCACAGGAGACACGACCCTTACGAAGGGCGGGTCAAAGGGAAAGTTGTCCTGAAATTAGAAGAAGAAGCTGAGATGGCTGCCGGGCAGCCCTCCCTTTCCCTCCCACCCTGGCCATCAGCAGCTGCTGCCACTGCTGCCACCACCTCCTCCTCCCTCCACCAGCCTGACCTTAAAGGTGAAGTTGAGGAGGATGAAGTCTGCCCCCTCTTTCTCTTTGAGGATCTGCAGGTCGCTGTGCAAGGCGCTGTCCTCGTCCACCCTGGGAGAGAGAGGGATTCAAGCTGAGCCGAGGCCAAAGGAAGGCCACTCGCCCCTCCCCAGGTCAGAGTTCCCGCTTTGGGGGTGACATGCTGGGCTGGACGAGAAGCCAAAGCGGGTGGAGAAACAAATGCAATTTTTTTCTCCCCACTTTTGTACAATGGGGTAGTTTCTCTGCACCATCACGACACACACACCTCTAAACAGGCAAGTGAGATGCACAGCCAGGGTTCAAGGAAACACTTGTGGAAGGTGCATAGAGGTGTTGCCTGGGGAAGAGTCCCAAGGGCCAGATGGCGCACACTGGGTCAGAGATTCCCCACCCTTGGCCTAGATTGGGGGGGGGGGCTTCTATCCAGGGTGTGTGGCTAACTTTCTAACTCTCCTGGCTAGCTCAGTTGCTTAGAGCATGGTGCAGACAACGCCATGGCTGCAGGTTTGATCCAGCTTCATACAGTGGTACCTCGGGTTACAGACACTTCAGGTTGCAGACGCTTCAGGTTACTGACTCTGCTAACCCAGAAATAGTACCTCGGGTTAAGAACTTTGATTCAGGATGAGAACAGAAATTGTGCAGTGGCAGCAGCAGGAGGCCCCATTAGCTAAAGTGCTGCTTCCAGGTTAAGAACAGTTTCAGGTTAAGAACGGACCTCCAGAACGAATTAAGTTCTTAACCCGAGGTACCACTGTATTCCTGCATTCCAGGGGGTTGCACTAGGTGGTCCCTTCCAACTCTACAATTCTGTGATCTGTGGAAACCGTTTTGTTCCGTGGGCAGGATTCACTCCTGGCCTCAACATGTCAGTGTGGTGTAGGACCTGGCAGAGACCCACACGGCCATGAAGCTCATTGGGGGCAACCTGGGGCCAGTCACTGCCTCTCGGCCTACCCTACCTCGCAGGGCTGTTGTGAGGATTAAGCGAGGTGTGGAGAAAACCCATGTATGCCACACCTTTAGTTCTTTGGAGAAAAAGGTGGGATATGGTGCAATAAACACAAACTGGGGGCAGGTTGTCCATGCACCAGCACATATACTGTACCGTATTTTTCGCTCCATAAGATGCACTTTTTTCCCTTCTAAAAAGTAAGGGGAAAGGTGTGTGCGTCTTATGGAGTGAATGCAGGCAGGAGGCTCTGTTCAGCACTCCTTTTAAAGAGCCGCATGGAGCGGGGGCTTTTCCCCAAGGATGGAGAGGGGCAGCCGGTCAGTCCCTTCTTCCACCTCGCAGAAAAGCCCCCAAGGTGGGGGAAGGGACAGAGGGCAGCCCATCAGCCTATATATGTGTGTATGTGTGTATATATATATATACATATACATATACATATACATATATATATATATATATATATATATATATATATATATATATATATATATTTGTTTTCGTAGATTTTCACGGGTACAGGAATGCAGGTTTTGGTGTCCTCGGGTGTCTTCCCGTGTAAAAGTTGGGGTGTCTAGGCGACGTTTCGACGAGGTCTCACTCGTCATCTTCAGGCTGGTGCTTTCGGCTTCTTGTTACTGGAACAGAGCTCTGTTCCAGTAACAAGAAGCCGAAAGCACCAGCCTGAAGATGACGAGTGAGACCTCGTCGAAACGTCGCCTAGACACCCCAACTTTTACACGGGAAGACACCCGAGGACACCAAAACCTGCATATATATATATATATATATATATATATATGTTTCGCACACATAAATCCTCACTCCACTAGTTAAATAGATCTGCTGGCTGGGGAGGAGGGTATGTGGGGTATATTCAGAGGCACTGGGATGGGCAAAGAAGTTTTAACCTCTCCATCTACCAAAGCACTAGCTAACTTCATGAGAAGAACCCGAGGGCAAGGACTATCTGATTCCCCAGCACATGTGAACTGCTCTGGGAGCCTTTGCTGTCGTTGCTGGAAGAGCTGCAATAAAAATGCTGGCTATGAATCAAGAAAGCAGGCTCAGATAGGCCTTTGTTGATTTTTTTTCCAGCTTGGCTGGAAGCAGCCCACTGCAAGGTGCTCTGCCCCAGCCTCTCTCGCTGCTCGCAGTGGAGAAAAGAGGGGGAGGAAAAATCCCTTTGCCAATCTACCGGCCTGGGAGAAAAAGCAGAGCAGGCGTCTTCAAGGGTGTGTGAAGTCCCGATTCATACTGGAATGGAGGGTGCAGCACACACACACACACACACACACACACACACGGGACCAGTCAGACCCTTACCTCAGGAGTTTGACATTCCAGTCGTACAGGCTGTCGTTCACTAGTTCAACTGCATAGTTTCCTGTGGGAAATAGAAAGAAGCAGTCGGTATTGCAGGAGAAAGGAAAGGAAGAATGGCTATATACACAAACACACACACACAAACCTTAAAGTAACCAACAAAACAGAATTAAATTCCTACAGCAAACCACCTCGGCTTCCACAATATATATAGGCAACTCCCTATTCACAAAGGAGTTACGTTCCAGGCCCCATGTGTATAAATGAAACGCACCTAAGTGGGGAGCACCCTAGAGAGTCCTTGTGGCTCTTAGGGAGACCCCAGAACCTGAAGAGGATGTCCTCTTTGGGCCCCGGGGTCTCATTGCAAGCCACAAGGACTCTCTAGGGTGGTCCCCACTTCTGGGTTCCCAGTGTCGCATGTGTATCTGCCGTCGCATGCAAGTAGATCGCGTACAAGTGGGGAGTTGCCTGTACACAAACAAATACAGTGGTACCACGGGTTACATACACTTCAGGTTACAGACGCTTCAGGTTAAAGACCCCGCTAACCCAGAAATAGTACCTCGGGATAAGAACTTTGCTTCAGGATGAGAACAGAAATTGTGCTCCGGCAGCAGCAGGAGGCCCCATTAGCTAAAGTGGTGCTTCAGGTTAAGAACAGTTTCAGGTTAAGTACGGACCTCCAGAACGAATTAAGTACTTCACCCGAGGTACCACTGTATATGTAAAGCTGTTATTGCACAGTCCCCCATTTGCAGTGGCACATGAGAATCCTGGGAAAGGAAGGCTCCAGGTTAATGGGGTAATTATGTTTTTATATACGTTGGAAGCCGCCCAGAATGACAGGGCTACCCCAGCCACATGGGTGGGGTACAAATAATAAAATTATTATTATTATTGTTGTTGTTGTTGTTGTTATTATTATTATTGGTTAGGGTTGGCAAGCAGCGTGAGCAAGGACACAGCCCACAGTATATATATCTACCTAAACAAACCACGAACAAAAACAATTGCTCCATCATCTACACCCCACTGAAAAGACCAATGCAACACAAAAATACGAACAGGGGTGACAAAATAAATTTCAAATTCTACATTATAGGCTTCAGTATACACCAGACACACAACCACAAGAAAATAATGCATCACATTACCTACCAACTCAGTTTACTTATTACAATCCAGGTTTCTCAACAGTCCTGCCCCCCTCTTCCTGACCGATGACAACCACTTCCCCAAAAAGCAGAGACAAGGCCAGGCTCCCAGGCCTCAGCCCCTCCCCATCCCCTGCCTCGGGGCTTTTCCAGGCTAGATACTCACCACCCTTGAAACTTGCCGATCGGTAAATATCCCTGAGCTCCTTCATTAGCCGGTCGGTGGCCTGCACAGACCCAGACACTGCCCCCTGAGAGAGGGCGAGAGGGAGGAGGAATTTCACTGTTACACCCATGTTGCTAGCAAAACGGGCTGCCCAGCCCCAGGTTACTCCATCCCCCCCTGCCCCCAGAATGGAGACAAGCTATTGCCCAGGCTCAGGGCTGGCCTGGTGCTCTCCTGGCAAGGTGAACTCCAACCCCCACCAGCCCCCAGGCAGTGCAGCCAACAGCCAGGGCTCACGGAAGCCGCACTCCGACCATGTGCCACTCCCAGCATCAAAGAGGGAGAGGCAGGCTTTGAAACGTCAGCTGGGTGACCCTCCTCTCCATCTCCACCCCCAACCCCCCCCCCATTTCCCCGCCTTGCCCTCCCGCCTGGTGACACGTACATTTAAGTAATCTTGCCTCTGGTTCTTTTTTATTTTCTCGAGGATGGCCAGGTTCTCTTTGCCAATGCCGTCATCTTCCGCCTTCTTCCCTTCCGCCGGCTCCTCTTCTTTCATCTCGTAGTGATCGAGTTCTTCAGTGTCCTTGGGGGGCGAGAAGAGAACCACAGAATGGTGAAGTTGGAAGGGACCCAAGGGCCTTCAAATCTAGTCCAACCCCCCTGCGACGCAAGAAGACTGAGCTCGTGACATATTCCTGACTCGCGACAGCTTTGAATTCTCTTTTTTTCTCTCCTTAGAAATCAAAAGCTGCAAAGCCATGCAGGTCTGATTCGTGCTGCTTCAGCTTTCACAACTGCAAGCAGCGGGTGGGGGGGGGGGGGACTTCCTTTCACCCAAGAGCCACATTCCCTCATGGCATGCCTAACAAAAACATTTATAGAAGGCGCCGAAAATGGTACAGTGAAGGAGCCTGTCTAATATCAAAAGGCAGGGAGTTCTGAGGTGTAGGTGCTGCTACACTAGAAGGTTGATTTCTTACATAGAAATTTAGCAACGTGGAACTATTCAAGAATTGTTGCATGCTAAATAGGAAGGGTGCTCTACGTCTCCAAAATGTATCTCCACAGACCTTTTAACATAGGCTTCTGCAGCCAATTTTTAAAGCTGTTATGGATCTGGATGTGTCTGTTATTTACCACTGATGGATGTATCCGAATCCTTGCTCGCTATCGCGCTAAAATCTCCAGTCCACATGATGGGCAGGGTATAAGTCAGGGGTCTGCAACCCGCGGCTCCGGAGCTGCATGTGGCTCTTTTACACCTTTGCCGCGGCTCCGGGGCAGATACTAGCGAGGGGAGGAGGCGCATTGTGCACCCCAACACTCCCCACTGTGGCGGGCGCTGTACTGGCTGTGACGTCGCATGGGGGCGGTGCGTGCGTTAGTCACGCACCGTCCCGACGTCACCTTCCCACCCGCTGTCAGATCGGACATTAAGGTAAGAAACAATATATGCAGTGTTATATTTGTTTTAAATGTCGCAATGGTTTTGCGGCTCCCAGGTTTTTTTCCTTCGGAAACGGGTCCAAGTGGCTCTTTTTGTCTTAAAGGTTGCAGACCCCTGGTATAAGTTATAAAATTATTATTATTGCCCCTGTCCTGAACATTTCTGAAGGAACAGGAATGGCTGTGGAATTGAGGTGGCTGAGCAAAGAGGAGTTGGGAAGTTTTAAAGGAATGCGCCCCTTACCTCTGGCATCTCCTCGTCTTCCTCTTCAGAGGACACTTCTTCCTGTGTGCTCTATGGAACAAAACAGCAGGAGGACAGGTGCGGGGAGTTATTCTAGAAAACACTGCCGTAAGGCCATGCTTGCAACCTATGTTTAAACTGCAATGATGTCATGGTGTTCCCAGTTCCTGGAAGTTTGTTAAGAGCGCTGGGAGCTGTTAGGTGTTAAGAGTTCCCTGGGAAAAGGGACAGGCTGCTGAACTGCTCTGGGAGTTCAGTGAGAGAAATAGAGACCTCCCAACAACTCTCAGCTTCCTTAAGTTAGGCTAACTATACTCCAAACACTACACGTTAATGCCTGCCTTAAAGGAAGCTGTTTGGAGGTTTTATAAAAAAACGACTGCATTCAGACAATCATCTCAGTATGTCAAAATATGAACGAGCCTTTCACAGGCAAGCTTTGTGTGACCAAACCAGGACATTTCCATTAACACTACACAGGCTGCAATCCCAACTACATACCCAGGAGTAAGCCCAGTGGAATTCAATAGGATTTAGACTTATGAGTAGAGGTGGTTAGGAAAGGGCTGTGGCTCAGCAACAGAACATCTGCTTTGGGTGCAGAGGGTCCCAGGTTCAAACCCCGGCAACTCCACAGAGAGTCCCTGCCAGTCAGTGTAGACAAAACTGAGCTGGGTGGGCCAATTGTCTGACTCAATATAAGGCAACTTCCTGCATTCCTATGAACTGCACTGCAAGGAATTAAAGCAACTTTGAACTATATTTTAATATTGTGGCTCATTCCAGAGCTGTTAGTCATAGTTTCTTGGCTTGGACAAAAGGTTAAACAGAAGATTCTCATGTTTCTGAGATTCCTTGATTTCTGAAAATCAAGAGGATAAAAACTTTATAAAAGAATGGGGGAAAAATAACTTGTAGTTATTTAGGAGACCACCATAAGCAGATGGAAACCAGAGCAGGATTTTGACACACTTGTAGTGTAAAAAATATCATGGATAATATGGTTTGATATAATAACTGGAGCACAAACAAATATGCAGTTGTAGATGTTTTAAAACAAGGCTTCATGGACGGGATGGGGGGAAGTCGCGAGATTTGGAGAATCCCTACATATAGTGTTACGTTATCAATGTGTGTTTATTTGAATTTTTTTTATTCATAAAATTAATAAAATTTATTTTAAAAGAAGAAGAAGATTCTAATGTTTGTTTGCCAGATTGCACACAGAAGGTCACTGCTTCAATTCTTGGCATCCCCAACTAAGGCTGGGAAAGATTCCCATCTGAACCCCTGGACTGCTGCAGCAGGTCAGTACAGACAATATGAAACTCATCATAAAGCACAGTCCACTGCCCCTTCTGTCATGGAGTGAAGTTTTATGTATTTGCAGAAGCTGCCAATAAAAGCTGGAACATGCTTGTGCGTTCTAGCAGGTCTGTAACTTTCCATTCGGCTCAAAGCAAGCAGCTGTTGTTTTGAACTGTGTGCCTTATCTTAGTACCAAGGCCACGGGGAAGCGTATTATCTGCCGCTCAGTGAGCAGTCTTTCTCCTCCTTCTTTTTCTTCATTCTTCGACTGACTTCTTTTACATTTATATTTTTGCATTTATATTTGTGTAGTGTCTTTTTAGGCTGAAACTGGATTTTTTTTTTTGCTCTAAGAGGAGCTATGCTGTACTTTATTGGGACTCTTGACAAAGAACTTATGCCTTAGTAAACTTCTATGAATGATTTTTTCCTGTGTGTTGTGTTTCCTTGTAATCCCACATCTATCAGAGTTCCACTACTCTGCTACTTTGCTGCGTAGGCAACAGTCAGGAGTGTCCTGGGGAATTGATTCCTAACACCTTCCTATATGGAACCTATTTTAGTACACCTGTGACTGGTGTTCGGGTGGATTTCTTTGTTCCTTTGCTTGCTGATGTAAATAAACGCTGTTAGATAGAAAGAACAGTGTGTGGACTTTTCCTTCTCCTTACACGGAAGCAACTGCTGCAAACTCTGCTACTGCCTGAAGAAGTTTGGCACAGAGGAAATGTGCCGGACAGGAAGAAATAAACACAGAACCAATTGTGCCCATTCAAGCAGCCTCCATGACAGCAGAATGCCACCTGGCCCAGGAGCCTTGCTGGGAGCCACAAGGCTGGCTTACCTGCTCAGCAGGCAGAGGCTGGTCCAGCATTTCAACGTCCGGATGCTGGGGAAGGTTGTAGAGTTTGCAGAGATCGGAAATGATCCGCTTCAGGTGCTGCAGAAGCTAGCCAAGAAGGAAGCCAACGACAACAAAGTTATGGAAAAAGGAGGAATGCTGATCACCCCCCACCCTGCCTCCTCCAGCTCAATCGCTCCCCCTCCTGCCCCAAAGAGGTGGCGCTTCTCCCGCCTCACCAACGTGTTTCCTTTCTTCACGTCTGCTAGCCGCTCCAGGATCGCCGCCAGGTTGGGATCGTCTGATTCCACGGACCATATTGGGGGGACAGCTGGATAAGACTCCTAGAGAAGGCGGGGAAACCGAGGGGGTTAGCATCTCACAGAGATAACCAGATATGACAATGTTGTTCTGCTTCAGTCCTCTGCAACTTCCTGTCACAAGCCCATTATGCTAGGGATGGGGACGCTATTGTCCTCCAGATGTCACCGGACCACAACTCCCATCACGCATGCTGGCTGAGGCTGATGGGAATTGGAGTCCAATGATACCTTGAGGGCACCAGGTTCTCCAGTCTTGATCTAAATACCCTGACTTCAGCTCCCATGGGCTAGCAATGTTATTCTACCTGCCAGGGTTCTTGTGGCCCTCTGAATATGAAAGCCATGCAGCTAGGGACTAACTTGATGCCATAATGAAGTCTGCCAGTCCAATCTCAAGGGGTCTCAAGTCTAAGGTCTTAGCTGAGATAACAACCCTCCCTGCTTTTTGACCCAGGCATCTGTTATTCCAGAGCTGGATGTCCTGCGGGTCCCTACAGTTACTGTTGGCCTCCCAACACACATCAGCTGCAGCCAAGATGCCCAGTGGTCAGGGTTGAGGGGCTACACATTCCCCAGATCTCTGAAGTGGTATTTCCAGTCTAAACCACTAAGAAGGTAAACCGGGCTGAAGATCTGAGTCGTAAAAGCAAAATAGTGACGCCTCTTCGCCTGATCCTTTCCCATCTTTTTCCAGCTAGGCCACTGGAGCACCTGGGCTGGCCTGCATCTCTGCTTCCATGCCACAGCCTGCACCCCTTTTTGGCTACATGCTGCACACTGTGTTACCCTGGCAGCTGCCCCATATAAATCACATCTCCCCCTGCTAATTCAAGGCTGGTCTCCCATAAGAACAACCCTGCTGGATTAGGCTCAAAGGTCAATCTGTCCTGGCATCCTGTCCTCATGGTGGAGAACTCAGGTGCCCCTGGGAAACCCACAAGCAGGACTCAGGCACAACACGCAGCTGGCAATTCAGAGGCGTACTGTCTCACAGGGAAAGGAGAATATAGCCGTGGTGACTAGCCTTGATAGCCTTATTCTCCACAAACCTGTCCAATTCTCTTTTCAAGTCATCCAGTTTGGTGTCCGCATTACATCCCATCGTTTGCACACTGTGTGAAGAACTACTTTATTTTGTCTGTCCAACGTTTGGCTTACCGGGTGGCCTCACTGGGTTCTCATGTTGCGGAAGCGTTCAAGATGGGAAACCCCCTGCCTCCCAGCTGCCTGCATTGTGCTTAAGCCTCAGGGTGGTCATCAGAGGCGAGCAGAAATTCCACGCAGGCGAGTGAGTAGGCTGGCGGAAGGACGATCCCTCCAACCCTCCTTTGCCAACCCACTGGGTTTCTGTCCCAGTTGCAAAGGCAGGGCAAGTCTTTGCTTTTGCTTGGAAGTGGGCTGGCAGAGGGTGAGTGGCTTAGATCATGCAATGTTGACCTGGAAGCTACGTGGCACTGATGGAAGATGGGGCTTCCGCCTCCACTGCAGCCAGCGTGTTAACACAGGATACCATGATATGCCAAGTTTGCAACTTTCGTAGGTTTGCACAGGGGCTTTCCATGATCCCTCTTGTACCTTGCCAACTACCCCCACCCACGGCCCGCCTTAGGCCCCGCCCTCTAAGCTCCGCCCACACATGCCCCGCCCCTCTCAGAAAACGCCCCGCCCAGCCTCTGCATGCCCCGCCCCGGTTCCACACGCCCCTCCCCATCACCCCACTCTCCTCCAAGCCCCGCCCCCGAGGGAGGGCGAGGGTCTCCCGCCCAATTGAAGGCGCCCCCTCCTCCCCCCCCACCCGGGGACTCACCGTGATGTTGCCATGGATACGGACGGGCCCCCCGCCGCCCGGGCCGGGCAGGAACTCGCAGCCCAGCTCGTCCGGGCAGGCGCGGGCGATGCGGAAGCGCTCGTGGCCGCGGTGGAAGATGGACTCGAGGAGCCGCAGCTCCCGCCTCAGCAGCGCGCGCCCCGGCCCCGCCCCCAGCGCGGCGCCAGGCCCCGCCCCCAGCACGGCGCCAGGCCCCGCCCCGCCCGGCCCCGTGCGCTGCATCTTCCCATCGAGCGGCCCGCCGCGGCCCCCGGGCCCCCCGCGTCCCCCCACACCGCAAGATGGCGGCCGGGAAGGGCCCGCAGTCGGAAGTGACGATCCGCATCCTGCTCCTCCCCCCATCGGCGCGCGGGCGGGGGAGGAGGAGGAGGAAGAGGAGGAGCCACGCCGGCAGGAGGTGACGGCAGAGGCCCGCGCGGGCGCACGCACGGCGCCGTCGTCATGGAGACGGGCGCTTCCGGGCCCGAGCGGAAGTGGAATCCCAATGCCCGGTTCTTTCGCTACATTTGGCCACAGAGGTGGTGGTGAGTCCTAGAGCGACGCCGTAGCGCGCGTTCATAAAGGGGCCAGAATGTCGTGTTTCAGATATGTTTCACAAAAGTATCAGCTGCTCCTCCTTTTGGTGACTTGGGGAGCTTTATTTAGAAAATGACCCTTCTACCATAGAGATTGTAAGGTGTAGAGCGGCGCCAATAGCGGCCGTAGAGAGAAGCCTCCGGTTTTGCCTAGAGCGGCTCTACGCTACTCCATACGCAGCTCGAGAATTAAAATGACTTCCAAAGTCCACCGGAAGTCCCGGTGTTGTTGGACTCGAATGTTACCCGCACAGGAACAAACACCCATGGGCGGGTGTTATATGTACGGACAGGAAGCGGAAGTTGTGTCAAGGAAACGGGCGGAAATGAGTGAGAAATAGCTCTTGCCCTTAAGTGGGATGGAAAAAGCGGGTGGGGGGCGCAGTTTGGAATCCTGGAGAACATCCCTCGCAATTGGCTGCTTCCAATGTGACGCAAGAAGATGTACCTCCCAGGAAAGATGGAGGAGGGTGACGGACAGCTTTTTGATGACGTCAGGGCATGGCGAGAATCCCTAGGTGTTAATACCCTCAATCCTCACGGTGACGTCATAGCGGGGGATTACCACAGGATGTGCTATTTATTTTTGGAGCATATGAGGCCCTCCTGTTATCAGGCCTGGTTACCTCCTTCTTTATTGCCGCCTTCCAAAGAAGCTGGTAGACTGCCTCTAGTCAGGAAGGCTCTTCCTATATACAGTTTCTAGAGCAGGGTTTCCTTGCAAATCAATAATACTGTATGCAATGTTCAAAACAAAATAAAGACACTTAGAAGGTGCTATCAACCCTGTGAGAAGGAAGAATTGAGTGTGGGGGAGGAAGGTGCAGGGCCTGGTGGCAGCGGCGTAGCGTGGGTTGTCAGCACCCGGGGCAAGGCAAGTAATTTGCGCCCCCTAACCTGGGGCAAGGCAAGTAATTTGCGCCCCCTAACCCGGGGCAAGGCAAGTAATTTGCGCCCCCTAACCCGGGGGAAGGCAAGTAATTTGCGCCCCCTAACCTGGGGCAAGGCAAGTAATTTGCGCCCCCTAACCCCTAACCTGCCGCCGCTGCCAGCTTCTTCTTGCTGCTGCCTGGTCTGGTCTGGTGTGGTTCTCTCCCGCGCTCAGCGCTGCGCTGGGCGGCCGCTGCACTGTCCCTCCCCCAGATAGTCCCTCACTCTCTCTCCACACCACACGCCTGGCACCCACCCCCTCCACAGTGGGCGGCGACCCAGCGGCTCGGATCGGATTCGCACAGCCAGCACTGCAGTGAGAGAGAGTGAGTGAGCCAGGTAGGGGCAGAGAGCTGCGAGTGAGAGCGCCCCCCCCAATGTTGCGCCCGGTGCGGCCGGCCCACCCCTGCACCCCCCACGCTACGCCACTGCCTGGTGGTCCACTCAGACTGCACTGTCCCAAATTCCTTTTCCTTTTCTCCAGGTCTTCTAGACGATCCCTTGATTTTATAATCTTGCTCCTAATGGCGTTTATCCCTCTACTGTTTAAAATATCATACTTTGTGGTTTTATAATGTTACTGTGCACACCTATCTCTCTGCTTGGCTACTCCAAACGAAGCCCCTCTGAAATCTATAGGATTTGCATTACTTCCTAGGATGTACAGTTAGCATTGCAGCCTACACGTTTACCTAGAAGTAAGTGCCTGGAGCTGTTGTAAATATTTATACAAAGACATCCATTTACAACATACGATGGTATTATTTGTGGGGCAAAAAATTTTAAGAAAAATTCTAGCCCCAAAGGGGGGAATAATGTGATAGGAATTTTACGGTCTTAGATGTATGGTAATGTTCATAACTGCACATACATAGATCAACACAGGAAGACCATCCTGGAACCATTTTGATTCCTAAACTGACCAAATCCTTTCTCTGCAAGGTTAAACTGGAAAAGCCTCCCCATTGTCTCTTTCCTCACAAATCCTGTCTCAAGGATATGTCTGTATGAATAAGGTGTGAGCCTGTGACCTGGCCCAGGAAATAAGTATTTTACCACTACAAAAGAATGGCCAGGCTCCCCAGGAAATCCAATCAAGTAACCTGCTAGACAGGAGATAAACAACAACAGGAGAAAAACAATATTTAAATTTCTGTGATGTAGGTGGGATGTATCTGAGGGATGGTCTTAGGTTACACCCCTTCTGTGATGTATGCATAATGTTTCTGGGGGTGGTCTTGATCTAGAGAATGGGAATTTCAAAAGTCTTTATAAGGCCTTGCACGCCATTGTTCTGGGTCCTCTTCCTCTCCTGCGTGTGAGGGGAGTACCCTTTTGCAACAGATCAATAAAGATCAAGCTTACTAGCTGCTTTGCTTCTCAATATTCTCTGGTTGGCCTCTGTTATTTTCTCCTACCAATAGGGAACCTATGTAAGGACTCTATATGGGCTCTTGGATACCCCATAAGGGAAAAGGGCATATTTTTATTTACAACAGAGCTCAACAGGACCTTCTCTTGAGACAGCAGGCATAAGATTGCACTGTAAGCTGTTTCCCCTCTTTTGTACCTTAGCAAGAGTTTACAAAGAGAATGTGAACGTGGAAAAATTCATATATCAACTTTGGCTTCTGTTAGATTAAAGCTACAGCAGGTTTTATTTCAAGGGGGGTTGACTGGATGACCCATGGGGTCCCTTCCCTGCCCTAGTATTCCATGCTAGTTGCTTAGAAATGCTCAAGGCCTTTGGAGGCCTTCTTATCTCACCAGCTGCGTTCCCGCTGAAGGAGGAGGCCCCCCCACCTTTTTAATGAATCAGCAGAAAAACAAGTAGCCTGCAGAAGAAATCCAGCTCAGACCAGTTTTGCAGTTTGGTTGTGCTGAAGCAGCTACAGATGTTACGTTCGGATTTGTACATGGGATTTGCTTTGCTGAACTGTATAAGAGCGCTTTGGACAATAATGCAAGCAAGCCGCCTTACTTTTCGGCACGAGCCAAGGTTTGGGGTTCTATTTAGCTAAACCAAACCTGTCTTGTGCCTTCTTCTTGTGAGTCTGTTTCCCTTTCTCTAGGACAGGGGTTGTCAATCTGGTCCCTACCGCCCAATAGGGGGTGTTTCCGGGTTCTAGGTGGGTGGTAGGGGGTTCTACAACACCAGCTGAATCTTCCTTCCATCGAGTACTGGTGCGCGGAAAGGAAATTTTACCATCAGGAAAGATGCATTAGTGGGTAGGTATTAAAAAGCTGACTATTCCTGCTCTTAGAGGACATTTGGATTCCTCCCAGGGACAGAACATATTTTTAACACTCCCTTGATGACTGTAAAATAATAATAATACAGTCATACCTCAGGTTAAGCATTTTCGGGTTGCGCTCTGCGGCGACCCGGAAGTAACGGAGCGCATTACTTCCGTGTTTCACCACTTGCGCATGTGCAGACGCTCAAAATGACGTCACGTGCATGTGCGGAAGCGGCAAATCGCAGCCCCGGACGCGGGTTGCATTCGCTTCAGGATGCCAACCAGGCTCCGGAACAGATCCCATTCGCATCCAGATGTGCCACTGTAATAACAATGACCGTAATAATAATACAGACTGTGTAATGAGGAAGTGGGTGGAGTCTAAGCTCAGAGGAAGGGGGTTGTTAAGCCAGAGCAGCTGAATGGCTCACATGTAACGCCTGGCAACTAAGCAGACCTTTGCAAGACCTAGGTAGCTTTGGAAATGGAGAGCAGCAGTGCTGAACCTGATCTGTGAGGGAGCTCCAACCAGCTCTTGGCAAATACATCCGAGGGCATGGAGGAAGATGCAAGCGGCTAGCTCATTCCCAGTGAAGACTTGGTCACCAAAGACGGTGATCAGGATGTGGCAATCCAGCCAGACTCTTGGTCCTTTAGCCTCGGGCCTTGCCGAAAGAGATGCAGCCTCTCTCGCCACCCTGAAGTGCCCTTGGGGAGAGGTGAAGGAGGGTGTCTGCTCCAGCTGTTTTTGCTGCTCACAAGCCAGCTGCCTGCTTGTGTGCATGGAGTCTGTTGAAAAATGCATGTGGTGGTTCAGTGGGGGACTCTCTGGACCAGTTGCCATGGATACCAAGGACGGAGATTCCTCCCTCATCACCGGAGAGAAAGGCCACTTCCTCACTGAGGCGACAAACACTGTAACCACAGCATTTTCTAGTGAGCACTTCAACTGTCCAAATGTTCCTTTGTCTGCGCTGAAGGGGAGCTTTTTACTATAGTTTTTGAACCTTGCAATTTTAAAGTAATATACAAACAAGTGAAAGCAGGACATTGGAACATGGTTTGACACCTGAAGGTCACATTTGCACTATCCATTTAAAGTACGTGGCTTCCCCCAAAGAATCCTGGGACCTGTAGTTTGCTCAGGGTGCTGAAAACAGTAGCCCTGCAAAGGGGCAAACTATAGTTCCCAGGATTTTTTTTAGGGGGAAGCAATGTGCATTAAAGGGAAGGTGTGTATGGGACTAAAGCATTAATGCATATGCGCTGGGTTGCCACCTACGGTGCATCAGTCTCAATAGAAGCTGAACGAACCTCATATTTCTGTTCTTCACACTCAAGCTGCTAGCTTGCCCACTCAGGTAGGGTGTGAAAATGGGTAGTACATTGCTGAAAGGTGTGTGGGGGGGCTTCCTCTTCCAGGGTCAACGCATAATATAACCTGTAGTGCACACCAAGTGCTCCTTTGTAGGAAACAGCAACAACCCCGTGCATAGAAATCTAGTGTGCCCAGGAGGAGAGTTGGCCCTTTCCCTAATGTTCTGGCTTTCTGGGGCAGGGAACTGGTTGGAATGGAGGAGCCTAAAGTCTGAGATGGCAAAGCCCAGGCCCAGATTCCTTACTGCAGGAAAGGCTAGGCTAGAGAAAGAGAGAGAGAAATATATATATATTATTAAATATTCTTATTCATCATTATTGAGTAAAGGTAAAGGGACCCCTGACCATTAGGTCCAGTCGTGGCCGACTCTGGGGTTGCGGCGCTCATCTCGCTTTACTGGCCAAAGGAGCCGGCATACAGCTTCCGGGTCATGTGGCCAGCATGACTAAGCCACTTCTGGAGAACCAGAAACGCGCACGGAAACGCCGTTTACCTTCCCGCTGGAGGGGTACCTATTTATCTACTTGCACTTTGACGCACTTTTGAACTGCTAGGTTGGCAGGAGCAGGGACCAAGCAACGGGATTCGAACCGCCGACCTTCTGATCAGCAAGTCCTAGGCTCTGTGGTTTAACCCACAGCGCCACCTGTGTCCCATTCATTATTGAATAGGACCGTCCCTATTTTCATCAGAGAAATGTTGGAGGGTTTGGGCTAGTGAGGGGTGTGACCTGGGGGTTTGTCACTAAGGAAAAATCTCAAGGGGAAAGGAGAGAGGCTTGAGGCTCCCCGCACTCCTGTCCGAAGCAAATAAGAACAGCACCCCCCCCATCCCGTTCCTCACACTGCTACTCTTCTAGAGATGGCGAAATGACGAGAACCTGTCAACGCATCAATTCTTCCTTCCTTGCCATAATCAAACTAATGACATCTCCCACATCTGCCAGCCTCTGGAACATGTTTCTAGGCCACTGAGGAGGCTTCCCTGGTGAATCAATCCTGGAGACGCGAAATTTGCTGTTGTTGTCCTTTGAAATGCCTTAGCGGAAAGGCACAATCCGAAAGTGCTTCCCTGGGCCCCGTTCTCTCCCCGCCCCCCACGCCAAGGGCCCTGCGCATTTGCCCTCAAACATGGAAACTCCATTACCAAAGTAAGCAGCTGGCACAGAACGGTGTGACCTTTATAGATGCCAACAAGGTTGTGGTACTGTGGCTGATTCACATTATGCTGGAGGGAGGTTAATTGGGGGAGGGGGAGCAGGGGAGAACAGACCCCCCACCCCAGAGACACGACGCAATCATTTGCAGCCAGCTTCTGCCAGGCTGAAGCTCGCAAGCTACATGCACAGTCTTCGTAATACAGCGGTACCTCGAGTTAAGTACTTAATTTGTTCCGGAGGTCCGTTCTTAACCTGAAACTGTTCTTAACCTGAAGCACCACTTTAGCTAATGGGGCCTCCTGCTGCTGCTGCCCTGACGCACAATTTCTGTTCTCATCCTGAAGCAAAGTTCTTAACCCGAGGTACTATTTCTGGGTTAGCGGAGTCTGTAACCTGAAGCGTATGCAACCCGAGGTACCACTGTACTAAAAGAAAGGGTTCCTTTTCCTGTTAGGCAAAGATCATAAGACGACTCGGATGGTCGCCGGATTCTGTGTACAGATCTGGAGGCGCAGACCATCCCCCGACTCAAACTAGTTCGTTAAGAAAACCCCCAAACTCAGTTCCATGGGTGACTCTGGGTCATCTCTCTGCGGTAGCTTATCTTAAAGTTTTAAGTGTCTATACGCTTATCACATTTATAAATGTTAAATTTATTGTTGTACGTTGTTTTAAATGTTTGTTTTCCTTCTGGGATTGTACCCCCAAGTGTGTTTTATAAGCTGGTCTCCAACCGTAATAAATTATCTATCTAATAATTTAGATTGGGGATCTGGCCACCCTGATTGTGTTGAGAGGGCCCCCATCTCTCTCTCTCTCTCTCTCTCTCCCTGTCTCTCTCTCTCTCTCTCTCTCTCTCTCCCCCCCCCCCCGTCTCTCTCTATCTCTATCTCTGGGTGTGTCTGAAACACACCCAGAGGGAAATTTGCAGGAGAAGCACCAGACAAAAATATTGGGGTGCGGGGAATCACATCCCAAGGCCAAACTGTTTATGGGGGAGAGATCTGCCTGCGCAGTCTGGGAGGACTGTGTGGAAGGAGCTGTCCTGCCCTCTCAGCCTCAACATGGACTCCTGCCCTGTTCTTGGGTCTGCTGTTTGGAGAAGAGACTTCAGGGAAGGAACTGCTCTTCATCAAGGGCCAGAAGAAAACACAAACAAAACACAATAAGGGTGGGGTTGGGGGGAGGACACGGTGGAGAGAGGAGGAGGAGGACAGCATTTGTATTCCTTGCAATGTCCCCACCACTTCTTTTATTAGACTTGACTCATCATCCAGCTCCCGCTTCCCCTGCTAAATGCTCGTCTCACTCTCGGGCGATTGTGAATTATTAAAGCCAGGGCTGCTGAATCATCAGAGCACCGTGGTTGGCGGGAAAAGGATACAAATGAGTGTATATCGCACACTCAGAGAGAGTCAGCGGTGACTGGTGGCTGTTGAGACTGGTAGGGCAGAAGGCAGGGAGGCCAACAGTAGGTGGTGCTAGAGCTCCCTGTTGAGTTCTACAGTGGCAACACTTGAGTCTGTGTACACATTGCTCTGGCTCCAGTGCGTTCCTCTGTTGCCGGTATGCGACGCCATGTACACATGACATGAGCCACAATGCGTATCTATGCCATAGTTTCTTGAGAATTGTTGTTAAAATAAAATACCACCCTCCATCCCTAGATCTCAGGGTGGTTCACAACATAAAATTACAATATACAAAACACAAAATACATAATAAAAACAAACCAAGAATTTCCCCCTCCCACAACACATTTAAAAGGGTACCAGCCAAAGGGCTGCTTGAAGAGGAGCGTTCTCTCCTGGTACCTAAAGGTGTATAATGAAGGCGCCAGCTGAACCTCCCTGGGGAGAGCATTCCACAAATAGGGGGCCACTGCAGAAAAGGCCCCGTTCTCGTGTTGCCGCCCTCCAGACCTCAACGTGGAGGAGGTACAGAAAGAAGGTGATCTCAGGGTCTGGGTAGGTTCACGTAGAGAGAGTCGGTCCTTGAGGCACTGTGATCCTCTTGACCTGCTTGAAGCATTTCCCCCTCAAACCAGCTTCCACCTGGTTTGAAAACACACACCGCAGCCGCTTCCCAGGTGCGGATATTTGAGACAGCTCTTGCGCTTGCACAGATGTCAGCAGATGTCGTACCAGAACTCCAGGGAATGAACCGGGGACCTTCTACAGGCAAGGCAGATGTTCTGCGGCTGAACTATGGCCCTTCTCCAAAAAAAAGGGGGACGTGGGATACTGCCTTAAAGGTAAAGGGACCCCTGACCATTAGGTCTAGTCGTGACCGACTCTGGGGTTGCGGTACTCATCTCGCTTTATTAGCCGAGGGAGCCAGCGTACAGCTTCCGGGTCATGTGGCCAGCATGACTAAGCTGCTTCTGGTGAACCAGAGCAGCACACAGAAACACCTTTTACCTTCCCGCTGGAGCGGTACCTATTTATCTACTTGCGCTTTGACGTTCTTTTGAACTGCTAGGTTGGCAGGAGCAGGGGCCGAGCAATGGGAGCTCACCCCGTCACAGGGATTCGAACCGCCGACCTTCTGATTGGGAAGTCCTAGGCTCTGTGGTTTAACCCACAGCGCCACCTGCATCCCATGGGATACTGCCTTAAAAAGCATCAAACCGTTGGCTCATCGAACTCAACACCGCCTACACTGACTGGCAGCAGTTCTCCGGGGTTTCAGGCAGGGGGCATTCCCAGCTCTACCTGGCGACGGCAAGGGTTGAACCTGGAATATTCTGCGTGCAAAGCAGGTGAGTTGGAGGCCGCCTCTCGGTTCCTACAGCTGACTACAGACAAAGCCATTAGTCCAGCTAACTAGGAGAGTGCTGTCTTCTCTTCCAGCTCCCCTCACCCCCTGTGCAGCCTGCCTTTCTGTTCCATAGGCTCTTCACGCATGGTCAGGCATTCTGGCCCAGAGCATCACGCCTGGCTAGAACAGAAGAGCAAATGCCAGACGCCATCTGCATGGCTGCCCTTGCGCCTGCCTTTCCTGACCTCCTGACTTTCCGATGAGGGAGGGGAGCTGTTTGAATGGGGTGGGGAGGGGGGCGAGCAGGGAAGGAACTTGAGAAACACGGCTGTTGACCTTGCTATTGAAACCAAAGGGAACCTTCAAATATCCCGCAAAACATTGCCATTGCGTAATATTTCCATTTGGAAAATAAATACCCTGGTTCTGTTCAACATATGCAGGATTTGAAGTATAGCAAAAGATGAGAATCTGTAGTTTAACCATTTGGAATTAACGTATATAATGGATGCTGATGCTGATTATACCCTGCCCATCTGGCTGGGTTTACCCAGCCACTCTGGGCGGCTTCCAGCACATATAAAAACATCGTAAAATGTCAAATATTTTTTTTAAAAAACCCTTCCCATTACAGGGCTGCCTTCAGATGTCTTCTAAAAGTTGTGTAGTTCTTTTATCTCCTTGACACCTGATGGATAAAATGTAAGCAACATAGCAGCTTTATCAGGGAATAAAACAACACCATGGAAGGTTGGATTGGAAATCAACGGGTAGGAGAGATTTGTTGTGATTGTGTTTTTAAAAGAATTCGTAAATTTGAAAATTTAAAAAGATTATTTTTTTAAAAAAAGAAACCAAAAGAAACGAATGTAATATGTGGGCACTGTATTGCTGATGGAGACAGCTTATATTGGACTGGGTGGGACTGTGCTGTGGATTTATTGATTTATTCGAATTTAAAGCATTTACAAACTGCTTCTTATTGTGACATACCGCCCCAATCTCCAAGCAGTGAGAAACTCCAGCCGTTCCAGCACTTGCCCAGGGTTCAGTTTCCTTGTAACAAGAGGAGACTGTGACGCATTTGGGATAGGTAGGTAGATAGATAGATATACATACAACCTGAGCGTAGGGTGGAGGGGCTCACAGCATTAACACCTCAGCAGACCTTGCTGTTCCATTGGTCACAGTTTTAGATCCAGTACAGAGTGAAGCACAGTCTCTCTGTCTGCAGCTTCTAGCATTCCACTTTTCAGCTCTCACACACAACGCTGGCAAGTTCATGAAGCAGGGTGGGGGGTGGAAGCCCACGGAGTTGTTTTATGGCAACAGAGCGACTTCTTTGGGGATGTTAAATCGTGGCACTTAACTAGCCAGCCGTTAACTTGATAATGGACCTGGTTTGGCAAGCTTGCTCTCGTATATTGGAAGAGGACCCCGGATGATATCCGGACTGAGCCCCAACCTCACCCGCAAAACACATAACAATCATTTTTTATTTTTTAAAAATCTCAAAGCATAAAAACGGGGTCAAAAATATTGTTAAAACTAAAACAGAAATACAGCATGAAACATTGAAAACAGTAGTGTAAAAATATATAAAAGCTTGCAAAATGGGTGTTCATATGAATTTATTATATATATATATATATATGTTTGTGTGTGTGTGTGTGTGTGTGTGTGTATGTATGTATGTATATATACATATATATGTGTGTGTGTGTGTATATATATATATATATATATATTGGGCCCAGGAAAGCTTGGGCAAAGAAGATTGCAAAATCGAAGAAATCACAGCTAGCTAAATGCAGGAATCACATTCATATGCATCAGCTTTTGAAGAACTAGAGATCACTTCATCAGATGCATTCTTATTACATTTTGGTAATGCTTTCATGAAGAAATGGACATTTCTTCTTGTGAGCTGCCCTGGGGTGTATTTGTATGAAGGTGTGTAGATGCTTCCGATAAACTAAATGAAAACAAAGACCAGGCTGTTCATCTGGGCGGCTTCTTGGCTGATGCGTTCTTGTTTCCTGCCTACCCCCCCCCTCCAGCAGCCAGCCCCCTCCCCAGGCATCCATCAGGCCTTGTTTGTGGGTTAAGCCCTGACTGACCTAAATGGAGCCTGCTTTGAATTTGGCTGGTTTCAGTCTAGCCCCCCCCCCCTCCACACATTCCTCTTCCTGGCCAAACCCTAGGTGGTTTGGGGGGCAGAGTGGAGTGCGATGTGTTCCAGTCACCTGCTCAGTCAGGAAGGCTTCGTGTTTGTAAACAAGACAGCACGCAAAATGGTATATGTGCGCCAGGGAAGCGCACCGAGAGATTAAATGCACTGTTCTGCTGTCACGATGTGTGTGTGTTAGGGATGTGCGACCATGTCAATTTTTGTTTTAGTTTCTCCTTTCTCCAATCAGTTCTCCACAAAAAAGCATATGGAGTCAACTAAACACACGGTCCCTGCTCCTGCCAACCAGAAGCGGCTTAGTCCTGCTGGCCACATGACCCGGAAGCTGTACGCCGGCTCCCTCGGCCAATAAAGCGAGATGAGCGCTGCAACCCCAGAGTCGGCCACAACTGGACCTAATGGTCAGGGGTCCCTTTACCTTTAACTTAAAAACACAGACATACCCGTGTGCAGCTAACGCCACACAAAGGCTCGCACAACTCAAACACATACACTCTCTCACACTTAAAGTCATACAGTGGTACCTCGGGTTAAGTACTTCATTCATTCCGGAGGTTCGTTCTTAACCTGAAACTGTTCTTAACCTGAAGCAACACTTTGGCTAATGGGGCCTCCTGCTTCCTGCCCTGCTGCCGGAGCACGATTTCTGTTCTCATCCTGAAGCAAAGTTCTTAACCCGAGGTAATATTTCTGGGTTAGTGGAGTCTGTAACCTGAGGCGTCTGTAACCCGAGGTACCACTCTTGAGTTCCCACACCAGAAGCGCAGCCATACAGTACAGGAAAGGAGTGTTGATACAGATTGTACAACCGTGGCTTATTCACTCATAAGAAGAACCCCACTGAATCAGTCCAATGACCAGTCTACTCCAGCATCCTGTTCTTACAATGGCCAGCTAGATGCTCCATTGGGAATCACACAAGCAGGACCTGAATCACTCTGCCTGTCATCTCCAGCACCTGGCATTCAGAGGCATGAAGCCTCCAACAGAGGAGGGACCACTGGCCAGTGGCGTAGCGTGGGGGGTGCAGGGGGGGCCAGCCGCACCGGGCGCAACATCTGGGGGTTAGGGGGCGCAAATCCACGGGTTATGGGGCGCAAATTACTTGCCTTGCCCCGGGTGCTGACAACCCACGCTACGCCACTGCCACTGGCCAGTAGCTGCTGATAGCCCTCTCCTCCATGAATTTGTCAAATCTTTTAAAGCCATCCGGGTTGGTGCCCATCACTGCCTCCTGCCAGAGGGAATCCCATAGTTTAACTACAAAAAGAAGTTCTTTCTTTTCTTCAGTCCTGAATTTTCCAACATCAATGGATGGAAGGATGACGCACACTGAACTATCATCCTGTTACTCTCTCTCTCTCTCTCTCTCTCTCTCTCTCTCTCTCTCTCACACACACACACACACACACACAGAAAACGATGCATGTAGTCTTCAGGAATTATTGTGCAGGTCCCCAGAATCACACTCATAGGACCTCTTGTACATGATCAAATCAATACACTCGTGCATGCTTACTGTACATACTTGACCACAGCGAATACCTTTTCCTACAATAAACAGGGAGGGAATCTCTCCCCTTCCACCCCCACTTTCTGGTTCTCACACACTACAAGGTGTGAAGTATATAGTTCTCTCCAGTGCCTGCTTCTGCTTATATACCATATATGCACACACACACACACACACACACACACACGCACGCACATATATATATATCTACTCGCTGAATTATCTGACAACTGGGAAACACTGGCCTGTGAGTGCTCCAGTTGGAGAACAGCCTTTACCAAAGGTGTCATGGGCTTTGACGACACTCGAACTCAGGACGCAAGGGAGAAACGTGGTAGGAGGAAGCATGCTTGGCAAATCCACACCGTGATCAGCTCCTGCCCGGAAACCAATGTCCCCACTGTGGAAGGACGTGTGGCTCCAGAACTGGCCTCCACAGTCACTTACGGACTCATTGTTAACACTGTGTTTATGGAAGACAATCTTACTCGGCTACGAGTGATCGCCAAAGAAGAAGATATGCCCATACTGTAACAGATCTGCCTGTAGCTGGGTGGTAGAGTGTTTGCACTACTTGCAGGTTCAATCTCCAGTATCTGTAACTAGGGCTGGGAATGAGCTGCTATCAGTTGGAGCTGAGTAGACACTACTCACCTAGAGAGACCAGTGGTCTGGCACAGTATAACTGAGTGTCCCATCAGTGAAGGACCTTGGTTTAGTGTTAGAGCACCTGTTTGGCATGCAGAAGGTTCCAGGTTCAATCCCCAGCATCTCCAAGGTACGGCTGGAAACATCCCCTGGGAGAGCCCTTGGAGAGCAGCTGCTGGTCATTGTAGACTATTGGACTACTTGAATATTGCTCAACTGCCTTGCTGTATCACGTCGTGAAATTTCTGCCCATTGTAGCAATTGAAATGGGCTGTGCTATTTGCTGTCTGATTTTGAAATGTATATTGGAATTAAAATGGTAAGGCAATAGAATACAATACAATAAATTTAAAAAGCAAGCTGGTTTTTTTAAAAAGCCTTATTTATAGCCACATCAGATAACTGACCCACCCACTCCAGGTTCTCAGAGGGTAAGCACACTCTCTGAACTGTCATAGAATCATAGAATCATAGAATCATAGAGTTGGAAGAGACCGCAAGGGCCATCGAGTCCAACCCCCTGCCACGCAGGAAACACCATCAGAGCACTCCTGACATATGGTTGTCAAGCCTCTGCTTAAAGACCTCCAAAGAAGGAGACTCCACCACACCTTGGCAGCAAATTCCACTGTCGAACAGCTCTTACTGTCAGGAAGTTCTTCCTAATGTTTAGTGTACTGTATGTTTAGTGTCTACTGTAGTGGGTTTTTGTAGCTTACTTAATGACACAGTCACACGGATGGCAAATGCCATCCAAATACAATTTCATCCGGCGCTCTTTTAGATTATATGAGTTTTTGATCTGCTGTTTATGTCTTATCTTGTGATGCTGCCGTGTTGCCTCTTCTGTACAAGTTTCTTCAGGTATTTTTCTTTATACCTTTCATCTCCTTACCTTATACCTGAGCGTGCTCAGTTCCTTTCCTCTTTTGTTGACTCACTGGAATACCCTGCCTGTCTTGTTTGTTATACATTTAATAAGATAATTTTAAGAAGGAAGGAAGGAAGGAAGGAAGGAAGGAAGGAAGGAAGGAAGGAAGGAAGGAAGGAAAGAAAGAAAGAAGCAGTAAAAAGGCAATTTGAAACTCAATATGCATATTTAATGCAGCAATGCCTCGGATCCCCTGAACAAAGCCTGCTAACCTTTGGCAGTGCACAAATCACAGCTTGGGAGCCCCTGAAGTAGATAACACTGAACCGGATGGACCAGTGGTCTGACTCAGTATAAGTCGGCTTCCTCCGTCTCTTTCCCTCGTGTACGCATTTTTCTTTATCTCTCTCTCCCCCTGGAAGGAGTCTCCCCCCTCTCTCCCATACTCATCCAGACTTGCACAAGGCGGGGCAGAGGGTCTTTACAGAGCATTAAGACTTTGTCTCTCCCACTCCCCATAGCCGTACCTTTATGTCTGCGCGACAAAGGAAATAACACACACAAAGAGAGAGCCATCTAAATACAAGCAAATATCTTAGCCCTTTCTTCCATCCTTCAGATTTCTACTCTCCTCCATATCCTGAATATACACCAAGCAATGCGCTCCATCAGGAGGGCTCGGTATAGGCCAGTCCTAAGGATGCCGGCGTGGTCCTGTCCATCTTCATCTCCGAGCTTCTGAGGCACTCGCTTCCGCTCCCCTGCGCTGGGAAAAGGGCAGCTACCTCCCCCCCTCCCCGTCCTCCGCCTCTAGCGGCAGACGGCGGATGGGTCCCCGCGGACCTGGATCGGCCCGTGTGTTCCGGGGACGTAAGAGCCAGCGCTCGCCAGCTCCTCAGGGGTGGCCTCTGCGTCAAGGGGAGCAGCCGGAGCCAAGACGCTGGAGAGAGAGAGAGAGGACGCCAAATGTAGAGAGAGCCTGGAGCATCCTGGCACTTGCCTCTCTCTCTCCCCCCCCCGCCCTCCTGAGCATCATCTCGCCTCGGCCCCTTCACAGGTTCTCCTGCGCATCGCCTTGGCGAGCCAGGCGAGGTCGAGGCGTGGGTAGGTTGGTAGGTGGGTGAGTGAGTGGATGGGGGCTCCCGGGTTTTTGCGCATGGCTCTCCGGCGGGGCTGACGGTCCGTTCAGCACCAGGGACAGCGGCAAAGCGCTCCAGCACCACGGAGAGCGCGCCCTTGCCCCGAAAGAGGAAGCGCCGGCTTGGTCTTCAGCACTACGGACAGCGGCCGAAAGGTGGGGGACGACTTAGAAGGAACTTGGGCTGGGTTAGAGATTGCGGTGCCCCCCCCCCCAACAACTCAGAGAAGCCTCCATTCTCTGCAGTCTCCCCACCTCCACACACACACCTCATTCAATCCTAGGAGCTGCCGGAACCGCCTGCACCACTTGGATTGTAACCCACCCCCCATATTGGAGGGGGTGTGTGGAACGCGTAAGGACAGAGGCAATGTCTTTATTTTGAGGGAGAAGATTCCTCGCCCACCCGCTTCAATGGCTCTTCTGATCTGCCTCTGCCTCCTTGGGATCCTAAGAAGTAAGTGTGACCCCCCCTCCTTTCCCTATAGCGTTTAGGGCTCCCTTTCCCCCAAGACTAGCATCCTACTCTAAATGAAAGCAGAGGCTTTGTTTAGAATCAGACAGTGCGCCCTTTCCTCCTCTCGACTTCCTAGGGAGGGGAGCCGCTGCCGGTCGCGAGTACGAGCTTCTATTTTTATTGTGTCTCCAAATGATGCTCTTGAAAAATACGTCAGTTACTCAGCTGGGCAGAGATTTGACAGGCCGCCGATGGCTTAGCGGGGAAGCCAGATCGCCCCGTCCAGCTCCTGCCTAACCAGTGCTCAGGGTGGGCAAGGCGACTTCCATCTCAACGGGCCAACCCATGCTGAAGTTTCCCTCTCCTCAAAAAGAAAAAAGGAAAGGGGAAAAAAATTGGAGGGGGGAATCTGGGAAGGTCATTTATCTGCCCATCCTCCATCCGAGGAACCGCACTAGGCAAGGCGAAAGAGGCTGGGGAGTGGGGCAGCAGGATGGGGGCTGAGATTAGGTTCCCCTTAGGCACGACTGTTTACAGCTGGAGGATAGCCCCAGGGAAACTCCATGGGACTGGCTCTGTCTGACCGTCCAGCAAGCTCCATCTGTCTTCCAGCAAGGGGCAGCTGCAGGAGCTGGAAAGTTCATAACCCCAGGCACGATGACGATGAGAGACAGAGAAGGAAACAAGGAGAGAGGGAGAGGGAGAAGGGGAGAACCCGCAAACGCCGGAGGATCTTCTGAGCGATATGAGGATGGAGGAGAGGTTGATAGGAGCACTAGATGGTGATCTGGCGGTTATTGGCTTTGGTGGCTGGTGCTCATTGGGGCTGGTGGAGCGGAAGGCAGGGAGCCCGGCAGTAGGCGGAGCCAGAGCTAATGACAGGCAGAGCTAAGTGATTATAGTTTTGTCCCCATCTCTTCCCTGCTGAGTTCTGCAAGGGGCATCACTGAGACTAAGGGTGCCGACAGGCAGGGCCACCCCTGGCCTGGCCATGAGTCAAAAGGCAGGCAGGTGGGGGCACACTAAGCTTGGTGGGGCAGTGCCCCAATTGACTAGCCTCCACTGGGTATTGGGTTCTTGCAAGACTTCTATGAGAGGATAATTGTACGGCAGTTGCAGACAGTGTTGAATAGGGGATGGGAGCTTGCAGTCCTCCTGACATCGCTGGACTCCAGCTCCCATCATCCCTGACCAGCCTGGCTGATGAGAATCATTGTCCAACCATGCCTTGATGGGCACAGGCTCCCCACTCCTGTTGCAGAAGGGGCCCTTTACTAAGTATCTGAATGGTGCTGGGCCTTATAGGCCTAGAATAATTTGGCTGTTACTGTGATGGGTTTCTTTTAATACATAATGTTCTGGTTTACTTGTGTGTTTTTTCAATTGCAAGCTGGTTTGAGGTGGATTGCAGGGGGAGTGAGATATTCATTAAAAACAAAAACAAAAACCACCCCACAATATTTAAAATGAGGGATCATCCAGAGAGGATAGACTCCCTCAAGGCAGCAGGTTTAACATCTGGGTATTCTGCAGCTTCCAGCAGATAAATTAGATGCCTTGTATTTAGGTTCTTGCTGTTTTGTGTTGACCTGTAGCTTCCCTCCCCTTATAGATGCCTCACACACAACGTTTTCCAGCTAATGACATGCCCAAAGTCCTGTTCTCCATGAACACGATCCATCTCCTATTGTGGAGTAGAGCAACCTTAACACTGGATTCAACAGAGAAGAACCCTGTGTGCCCATCAAACTGTCTTAAACAAAGCCACAGAGCAGAATTCTATAGGTTATTTATTAGATCAGGAATGGGGAATATCTGGTTCTCCATACATTTTTGGATTCCAACTAGCTAGCATGGCCAATGGTCAGGAATGATGATGAGCTGGAGTCCAGCAACATCAGGCGGGCCAGAAGCTACCAACTTATTTCCTAGACACTTGTCCCAACCCGTCAGGGATCACATATTAAATGCACATGTGGCCACCCGGATGTTGTCACACTCCAACTCCCATCAGCGCCAGGCAGCATGGCCAATGGTCAGGAATGATGGGAGTTGAAGACCAGAAACACCTGGAGGGCCGCAGGTTCCCCCTACCTGCTTTAAAAGGAAATCCAGCCATTTCTCTTAACAGGAAATGCCTACCTAGCCCATTTCAAGGGTTAGTGCTTTGAGGGAGGCGTGGTGGAAGCTGAGAGAGAGAAGGAGAGAGAGGAGAGAGAGAGAGAAACATTTCACACTACGTTCTCTTCAACATCACATCACTCCTGATCTTATAAACTTCTGTCACATTCCTGAGGAGGATCAGATGATGCTCACGCAAGCAGAACTTTATAAACATTGTGTAGGTAATTTCGAATTTGCAATGCCTATTCTGGCAGGCAAATCCATTCCGGGTGTGCATTGTAGAAGGGCAACTTAACATCCTTTCCTCTCTCATGCATGTCAAGAGGAATCACAGTTAATCATGTAGTTGGGTGTATGTGTGTGCGCTGTATGTATAGTTAACTCTCAGAGGGAATTCCAGCCCTGTCGCGCAGGAGAGCTGCACAGAGCAGCAGCAGCAGCGAGGAAGACGGATGAACCACAGTTACTTGTGAGTTACTGCTAGCCTCCAGCATCCAGACTCCAAAGGACTCCAGGGTCCCTGGTGGCTAAGCAGCTGAGTCCATTGCCAGCTCATCCACAGGTACCATTCCCCACCTCTCTGCTTCAGCACCGCCCCTCCCACCCGTCAATTAGGGGAAATAACATTTTCCCTAGTCTGCCCTGCAAGACTGTCATAAGGATTGCTTTAGGTATGCAACAGACTTTCCCATGTGAAATATTCTATACATGTACAGTGCTACCTCAGGTTAAGCACTTAATTCGTTCCAGAGGTCCGTACTTAACCTGAAACTGTTCTTAACCTGAAGCACCACTTTAGCTAATGGGGCCTCCTGCTGCCGCCGGAGCACGGTGCCATCCTGCCTGGCCAGTGGTCAGGGTTGATGGAAACCAGAGTCCAGTGGCGTCTAGAAGACCAGTTTCCCCATTCCTGAATAGATCAAGGTTATTTGTTTCTATGTAACTACTTTTCAAAACGTGGCTGATTTTAGCAATGACCAGTAGGTGAGTCTTCATAGACACACTTCTCTGTCCTCCGTTCAGCATGGAAGAAGCATTATCAGAGGTCAAGGATACATTATTTGTTGTTGTTGTTTAGTCGTTTAGTCGTGTCCGACTCTTCGTGACCCCCTGGACCAGAGCACGCCAGGCATTTCTGTCTTCCACTGCCTCCCGCAGTTTGGTCAAACTCATGCTGGTAGCTTTGAGAACACTATCCAACCATCTCGTCCTCTGTCATCCCCTTCTCCTTGTGCCCTCCATCTTTTCCAACATCAGGGTCTTTTCCAGGGAGTCTTCTCTTCTCATGAGGTGGCCAAAGTCTTGGAGCCTCAGCTTCAGGATCTGTCCTTCCGGTGAGCACTCAGGGCTGATTTCCTTCAGAATGGATAGGTTTGATCTTCTTGCAGTCCATGGGACTCTCAAGAGTCTCCTCCAGCACCAGAATTCAAAAGCATCAATTCTTCGGCGATCAGCCTTCTTTATGGTCCAGCTTTCACTTCCATACATCACTACTGGGAAAACCATAGCACATTATAGCCAGGGGGAAAACCCCAAGCCAAGCAGGGTGAGTGAGGGGTGTGGCATGGGTGGGTGTGCAGGTTGAGGAGGGTCCCAGGGAAGCCCCGAGGGATGCGTATGGCCCCTGGGCCCATAGTTCCCAACCTCTGCTTTAGAGAAGACTCGCTCCTGAAGAGAAGAGGTCTTTACAACTCTTCTTTCTCTCTTTCGCAAGGATGGGGAAGTTGGGGCCATCTGGACTCCAACTCCCATCAGGCCCAGGTAGTCTGGGGTGATGGAAGCTGTAGTACAGCAACATCTGGAGGTCCTCAGTTCCCTCATTTCCTATGTTAAAGAGAGAGAAATATTGTGAGAGCAATGAAAGGAAGACAGAGGAGAGAAGGGTGCTGAGTGACAGGCAGGTCAGCCTTGAAGGGTCTGGACTGCCCTTGCATGATCTTCCGAGCCCCACTGCTGAAATTCCATAAACATTCTATATTTACATTACCGTCCCTTTCCATATGATTCTTCAGATCTCTTTCTGCCTCCGTTCTTTCCCCCACCCACCAAACCCCAGTCCCTATGCAGCAACAACGCATGACTTCATGGGCAAGCTTGCACCATTCATTATGTATCGGGTGTGATGTGTTATGAAAGGAAGCAACGTATGAATCATGGACCACTCACCCAATGGTTTCCCCCACAGCTCCCATCTTCCAGGCACAAAACACTGCACTCTCATTTCTCTGTTCTTGTTGCTTCTGCTGCCAATGTTCTATGAGTGCCATCGCTCGGTGGTACAGCATCTACCTGTTGCAGAAGGTCCCGGGTCCAATACTCCAGGTAGGGTGGAAGAAGGCCCCCTGCCTGAAATCCGGGAGAGCTGCTGCCAGTCAGTGTAAACAGTACTGAGCTAAGGTGAATCCAATGGTCTGAGCTGGTATAAGGCAGCTTCCTCGGTCTCTATGTTTTAGGGAAGGGCCATAGCTCAGTAAAGAGTCACATCCATTGCTCTGCCCAATTTTCTCTTCGGCTCTAGCCACAAAGGCAGCCCGTAGGGAATTGCAATCCTTGAATGATGATGATGATGATGATGATGATGATGATGATGATAATAATAATAATAATAATAATAATAATAATAATAATAATTTATTATTTATACCCCGCCCATCTGGCTGGGCTTCCCCAGTCACTCTGGGCAGCTTCCAAAAAAATATTAAAATACTGTAATACTTCAAACATTAAAAGCTTCCCTAACCAGGGCTGCCTTCAGATGTCTTCTAAAAGTCTGGTAGTTGTTGTTCTCTTTGACATCTGGTGGGAGGGCGTTCCACAGGGCAGGTGCCACTACCGAGAAGGCCCTCTGCCTGGTTCCCTGTAACTTGGCTTCTCGCAGTGAGGGAACTGCCAGAAGGCCCTCGGTGCTGGACCTCAGTGTCCAGGTAGAACACTGGGGTGGAGATGCTCCTTCAGATATACTGGACCGAGGCCGAATTGACGAACATTTCCTTCTCTCTCCGTTTAAACCAGGGTTGGGCAACATTCAACCCTCCATATATTATTGGACACCAGCTCTCGTTATCCCTGACTATTGGCCATGCTAGGGATGATGAGAGTAGACCACCCAGTTGGTTTAAACTAACCAGTGTTTCCCTAAGTTCTGGCATAACAAGGAACTCTGGCTAGTTTAAAAGCAGAGGTGGAACCTTCTCCACCCCAGAGGCACCGCAAGAGGGAGGAAGACAGGAGCCTCTAGCTCATGCCAGCTCACGCCAGAAGCATTTAGCATTGCATTGGAAAGTGCCCAAAAGGTTCAGGTGTAAAAAACAAAAACAAGCCTTGTTTTGGGTGTGATGCTTGAATCCAGCCAAAACTGTCGAGCAGTCTGCCAAGAATAGAAGAAGCAGAGGCAGATTCCACCTTGCCAAGGCAAGCTAGCGTGGTTTGCCAGAGTGACTGGTCATGCCCACTTGCTGCCATCTGACACAAGTAACAAAAATGGGGGGGGGGAGATTATAAGATACAACTGATAGGCTACAATCAGCTTGGCAGGGTGTCACAATTGTTTGGTCTTTGTGTTACAGTGGTACCTTGTTTCTCAAACTTAATCCGTTCCGGAAGTCCGTTCCAAAACCAAAGCGTTCCAAAACCAAGGTGCGCTTTCCCATAGAAAGTAATGCAAAATGGATTAATCCGTTCCAGACTTTTAAAAACAACCCCTAAAACAGCAATTTAACATGAATTTTACTATCTAACGAGACCATGGATCCATAAAATGGAAGCAATAATCAATGTACTGTACTATAAAATAAATAAGACATTATTGTAGATGGTAAAAATTAAAATCATTATTTTTTCTTACCTGCACCGGTGATAGTCATTGTTTGGGTGGGGGGCTTTTATCCATTTCCGCAGTCACACAGATCAGTCAATCAGTAGCTGAACTGGGTTCCACACAGCCACAAAAACAAATTAACTGAAAAAGCCACAAAAACAAAAATGCAAAATAAATAGCAAAAACCAAAGTGCCAGACTTAGTCCGTTTGACTTCCGAAATGTTCGAAAACCAAGACGCAGCTTCTGATTGGTGCAGGCGCCCCAGAAACAATAGCTGAAATCCGCATTGGATGTTCGGCTTCCGGAAAACATTCAAAAACTGGAACATTTACTTCAAGGTTTTCAGCGTTTGAGAACCAAGGCATTTGAGAACTGAGGTACCACTGTACAGCTGTGATGGGGAACCTTTGGCCCGCCTGATATCTTTGGACCCATCAGCCCCAGCCAGCTTGCCTAGTGGTCAGGGATGATAAACCTAGTTGTAAATGATGGTTAGCTCAAAAGCTGGAATAATAAAGTATGGTTTGATCCTGGCTTAAGAGTTTTTAAAATTTAATTTTAAACTGTTGGGAGCTGTCCTGGAACCTGATGGTGAAAAGTAGGCAATAAGTTTAAATCTTCATCATAGAATTGTAGACTTGGAAGGGACCCTGAGAATCATAATTAGTCCAAACCCCTGCAATGCCGGAATATGCAGCTGTCCGATTTGGGGATCAAACCTACAACAACAACAACAACAACAATAATAATAATAATAATAATTTATTATTTATACCCTGCCCATCTGGCTGGGCTTCCCCAGCCACTCTGGGCAGCTTCCAAAAGAATATTAAAATACTATAATACATCAAACATTAAAAGCTTCCCGAAACTTGGTATTTGTGCTGGGCCCGGGGGTAACCCGTCAAACGCGGTCCAGGACTGGACCAGAATCCAAAGGTTCCGCTGGGAGTCAGTCCGACAGGGCCAAGGCAGGACATGAGGCAGGATACTAGGCAAGGACAGGGGCAGGATCTAGCATACAGAAATGTTGCTCCCACAACCTGGAGCGGGGTCCGACAGCCTTTTATCTTTGTCGGGGTAGTGGCCGGTCCTGATCCCCTGGCGACTCACCTCCCTCTCTCGCCCGAAGGTGAGCACTCCTCCTGCGAGTACCCAGGTCTCTCCTTCTCTCAGACCTGAGTCTCTGCAGCTCGGGAGACGTCGGTGGGTTACTAGACCCAGAGGCCGCCTCAGCCTCCCCTGACCCAACTGGTAGTGGAGCAGCTGTAAGCGATGACCCAGCTGAAGTCAACGGATCATAATCCTCACATCTGGAATCAGTGCAGGCTCAGGCCCCTGACTTGGCCCAGCTGGTGTTTGTTGCAGGGAAACCTGTGCAGACTGGGACTCTCAGGATCAGGCCCCAGACTTGGATGATGCCTGAGGCAAAGGATCCGGTGCAGACTGAGTCTCCTCTGGTTCCGATTCCAAGCCTGAGTCCCAGGCCATCACAATATTATCAGCACCATGTTCTAACCAACTGATCTATCAGTAATAATAATAATAATAATAATAATAATAATAATACATTTGGAGGGCTGCAGGTTCCCCATCCCAAGAGAGTTGGTGTTAAAGGACAATTAAATTGAGTTTATCAAAGTAAAATCAGAGAGCTGGGACCTCATGGGTCATCTAGTCCAACCCCCTTGCAAGGAAAGATTCACAGCTAAATAATCTCTGACAGATGGCCAGCCAACCTCTGTTTAAAAACTTCCAACGATGTAGTCTGTTTCCTCTGTCAAATGGCTCTCACCATCAGAAAGGGAAACACGATACTCTGGGCTCAAGGGCATCCTTCCTCCAAGAATATCTCCATCCTCATCCTCATCCTGCCCCCAAGTGATGCTGCCTGCCTGAGCCAGGCTGGCGCATGACAAAGTTGGCACAGAGATCTGTGGCCAACTAAACATGCGCTCTCTCTCTCTCTCTCTCTCTCTCTCTCTCCCGCTCCCCCCCCGCCGTAAAATATATTTTCTGTACAGTAGTACATTATCCCCTCACTCTCTCCCTCCTTCGATCGATCCTCCCAACGACCTCTTTACTCAAGTCAGGCTTCTTGTTTTCCAACGCCTGTCAGCCACTTCCCAAAATTGCAATTAAGCTGTCAAGGGAGCGAGCAGAAGCGTTTGCAATTCACAGCCTCGGCAGGAAAGGGAGGGAGGCATAGGCGCCGACTCCATGGGGCTTGAGGGGGCCCGAGCCCCCTCAAAAATTCGTTTGGGGGGGCTCTGCCCCCCCAATAATCTCCGGCGCCCCTCCAGCAGAGCACCATCGCCGCCCCTCCCCCAGCCCAAAATGCACAGGGTCGGGCTGCATGCCTCCTGCCCTCCCTCCCGAGCAAAAGCTCCACCTTCGGAGCTGATTAATAGGAGCAGCACGCTCTCCCCTATTCGCTCACGAGGAGGCGGCGCCACTTTATTTGCATATTCATGAGCTTATTTATTATTCATGAGCTTTCCCGGGCCCCCCCAATATTTTTTATAAGTCCACGTCCCTGGAGGGAGGTGGGCAGATCCGGATCGCAATGCGCTGGGACAGAAAGCTAAGGAGTTACACTTTTTTTTTCCCGGACCTCCCCAGCCCCGCCAGGGACGCGGGTGGTGCTGTGGGTTAAACCACAGAGCCTAGGGCTTGCCGATCAGAAGGTTGGCGGTTTGAATCCCCTCAAAGGGGTGAGCTCCCGTTGCTCGGTCCCTGCTCCTGCCAACCTAGCAGTTCAAAAGCACATCAAAGTGCAAGTAGATTACTAGGTACTGCTCCAGTGGGAAGGTAAACGGCGTTTCTGTGTTCTGCTCTGGTTCGCCAGAAGCGGCTTAGTCATGCTGGCCACATGACCTGGAAGCTGTACGCCGGCTCCCTAGGCCAATAAAGCGAGATGAGCGTCGCCGCAACCCAAGAGTCATCCATGACTGGACCTAATGGTCAGGGGTCCCTTTACCTTTTACCAGCCCTGCCACCCCACCCCATGCCTTTCGCAGCAACCTGACGCACAAAAACCTAGCAGGTGCAGCTTTGGCAAAGAAGAAGAAGAAGAAGAAGAAGAAGAAGAAGAAGAAGAAGAAGAAGAAGAAGAAGATAATAATAATAATAATAATAATAATAATAATAATAATAATAATAATAATTTATTTGTACCCCGCCCATCTGGCTGGGTTTCCCCAGCCACTCTGGGCAGCTTCCAACAAAGATTAAAAATACATTAAAATGTCACACATTAAGAACTTCCCTGAACAGGGCTGCCTTCAGATGTCTTCTAAATGTTAGGTAGTTGTTTGACATCTGGTGAGAGGGTGTTCCACAGGGCAGTTGCCACTACCAAGAAGGCCCTCTGCCTGGTTCCCTGTAGTTTTGCTTCTCGCAATGAGGGAACTGCCAGAAGGCCCTTGGAGCTGGACCACAGTCCAGGGCTTGGGAACAGGAAGCCCTCCTCACAGCCCCCAAAATATAAAACAGAAGCCAAAATATAAAACAGCAGCAGTCAATAATAATAATAATAATAATAATAATAATAATAATAATAATAATAATTTATTTATACCCCGCCCATCTGGCTGGGTTTCCCCAGCCACTCTGGGCGGCTTCCAACAAAACACTAAAATACAATAACCTATTAAACTTTAAAAGCTTCCCTAAACCGGGTTGCCTTCAGATGTCTTCTAAAAGTCTGGTAGTTGTTCTTTTCTTTGACATCTGATGGGAGGGCGTTCCACAGGGTGGGTGCCACTACCAAGAAGGCCCTCTGCTTGGTTCCCTGTAGCTTTGCTTCTCACCGCCAGAAGACCCTCAGCGTTGGACCTCAGGTCCGGGCAGAATGATGGGGGTGGAGACGCTCCTTCAAGTATACTGAGCCAAGAAGAAGAAGAAGAAGAAGAAGAAGAAGAAGAAGAAGAAGAAGAAGAAGAAGAAGAAGAAGAAGAAGAAGGAGATGCTAAAGGGAGTGGGCAATATTGTGCCTGTTGAATGTCTGGTTCTTAAACTTTCCCCTTCCCTTGATGCCCCTTTCAACACACTTGTTTTATGTATTTTAAAAAATGGTTCTGTTGTTGTTTTAATCTGAACTTGCCCTCAAGCTAACAGATGCCAGGGAGGGGGGAAAGGAAATGAAAGCATGTCTCAGCAATCCAGCAGGGGATCATTGGCCCAGGAGAAGGGTAGAGCATGTGCTTTGCATGCAGAAGGCACCGAGCATTCCCACGTAGAACTGGGAGAGAGCCCCACTCCTCTGTCTGAATCCTTGGAGAGCTGTTGCCAGTGAATGTAGACCAGAGTTTCCCAAACCCTGTTTTTTTGGACTACAGTTCCCATCATCCCTGACCACTGGTCCTGCTAGCTAGGGATGATAGGAGTTGTAGTCCAAAAACAGCTGGAGACCCAAGTTTGGGAAACCCTGATGTAGACAGACCAATGGTCTGATTTGGTAGGAGGCAACTTGCTATTTAAATCAGCACCATGAGGAATAATAAAATCTTACTATTATATTTAAGGGAAGGATCATAGCTCAATGGCTGAGCAGCTGTTTCGCATGCAGAAGGTCCCGGGTTCAAATCCAGATCCCCTGTCTGAAATCGTGTACAGCCACTGCCAGTCAGTGTAGACAATCTAAGTCAGATGGCCTGACATGGTACAAAGCAGTTTCCTATGTTCCAGTGCATGAAAATGGAGACAAGCAAATAACAATTGTGGTGTAGCAGTTAGATTGTTGGGATTCAGTGATCGGGATGCATACTTGGGTTCAAATCCCTGCTCAGCCAAAGAGGATACCTTTAATAGCTTTCTTTCAGACACCAGGCAGAGCCTGTCTCGTTTGGCAAAGATGTTAACAGTAGTTAAGAACCATCAGGGTCCCCCCCAACCCCCGCTCAGTGTTACTTATTTAGAGCAGTTAAAGGTAAAGGGACCCCTGACCGTTAGGTCCAGTCGTGGCCGACTCTGGGGTTGTGGCACTCATCTCGCTTTATTGGCCAAGGGAGCCGGCATACAGCTTCCGGGTCATGTGGCCAGCATGACTAAGCCACTTCTGGCGAACCAGAGCAGCGCACAGAAATGCCATTTACCTTCCTGCCAGAGCGGTACCTATTTATCTACTTGCACTTTGATGTGCTTTCAAACTGCTAGGTTGGCAGGAGCAGGGACCGAGCAACGGGAGCTAACCCCGTTGCAGGGATTCAAACCGGCAACCGTCTGATCGGCAAGCCCTAGGCTCTGTGGTTTAAACCACAGCGCCATCCGCGTCCCAGTTGGACTCCCTTACAGCGGTTGGACTCCCTTTTTTAAGCCAAAGGGCTTGCAGAGCAGTTTGTGGACTACAAATTAAAACAAGGCCTTCCCTGCCCGCAGGCCTAAAAGTGATGGCACAAAAGGAAAAGGCAACGAGCAGGGAAGAGGAAAGAAGTAAACTCAGGCACCATTTCTTGAAGTGAAACAGGAACTCTTATCATGAGGAGCTGGAATGGAAGCAGCTCAGGGGTAGGAAGTGCCAGACAGAGCTGGCCTTTCAGCTGATGGCCTTTCTCATCTCTCCCGCTGACGTAGCCTGCTGGAATGACTGCTACCTGGTGGCAGTAGAGGGAGAGGAGGCCTGATGCAGCTGGCCTTTCAAATTCTATTTATACTGCCGTTTTAATGTATTTCTGATGGCTTCCTTTTAGCTGTGCTCATCCTTACGGCGTGTGGTTGTTTTTAAGTGGTCTTTGTGCGTGAGGCTAAAAGGGCTTTCAGAGTTAAAAGGCACACACACACCACTCACCAAAACCCCGAACAACACCAAGTGTGGGGATATAGGCGCACACACAGGAACGACAAGAATATTACCGTGTTGAAGAAGGAGGTGCAGAGGAGAGTTAGGAACGAGATTTTTGAAATAGGCCTCCTTTGTGACATCTGGGAAGAAAATTTGGCTGGTGGCCCTTGCTATGTACCACCACACCAGGTCCAGCTTGACCTGTTGGCTTTCAGCTTGTTAACCAGCAGCTAAAGGCAAAAGGAGGCCAGGAAGAAACAAACAAAAAGAGTTGATAATCATAGGTGGGACGTGACTCAGATAATGCTGCAGCCACGATTCAGGCTGGTCGATTCAGGCTTTACCTCAAGAACTTCTGCCTGCCTTCAGTCAACTCCCCACCTGGCTGCCTTCCCACTTACTCCCAGTTCATGGGGTGACACTGTCTGTCACCTTCCTCCTCCCTAGTCTTAGGAGGAGGGTGAAGGGGGCAAAATTCGAGCAAGCTGGCTCCACTTACCATTGGCTCTGGTAAGGTAAAGGGACCCCTGACCGTTAGGTCCAGTCATGACCGACTCTGGGGTTGCGGCACTCATCTCGCTTTATTGGCCGAGGGAGCTGGCGTACAGCTTCTGGGTCATGTGGCCAGCATGACTAAGCCGCTTCTGGAGAACCAGAGAAGCACACGGAAATGCTGTTTACCTTCCCGCTGGAGTGGTACCTATTTATCTACTTGCACTTTGGTGTGCTTTCGAACTGCTAGGTTGGCAGGAGTTATGTACAGTAGGTTTAGACAAATGCGTGAAAGATCAGGTAAAGGCTACAGTCAGAGGTGGCAATGCTACTGAATGCCAGCTGCTTGGAATTACAAGGGCATAAAGGTAAAGGGACCCCTGACCATTAGGTCCAGTCGTGACCAACTCTGGGGTTGCGGCACTCATCCCACTTTATTGGCCAAGGGAGCCAGCGTACAGCTTCCAGGTCATGTGGCCAGCATGACTAAGCCGCTTCTGGTGAACCAGAGCAGCGCACGGAAACGCTGTTTACCTTCCCGCCGGAGTGGTACCTATTTATCTACTTGCACTTTGAGGTGCTTTCAAACGGCTAGGTTCGCAGGAGCAGGGACTGAGCAACGGGAGCTCACCCCGTCGCAGGGATTTGAACCACCGACCTTCCGATCGGCAAGTCCTAGGCTCTGTAGTTTAACCCACAGAGCCACCCGTGTCCTTATTGGCTCTGGTGCCATGCGTGGATTCGGAGACTGGAAGAGCAAGACACACACAGCCTGCATGTCTACTCAGCTGCAGGCTTGGCTCTGCTCAAGGGCTGCTGGATCAGAGCAGGCCGTAATTCTGAGCAAGCTAAGAGCTGGTGACATTTTAACAGCCTGCCAAAATGGGCTCATGAATGCCTGGGGATTAGCTATCCATCAGGAAGCTGGCTTGGAAACGAGCCCGTTTGAGAGGCTGTTGCTTGTGGTCAGGGGAGCTCCTTGTGGAGAGGAGAGAGAGAGAGAGAGAGAGATTCAGGACGGGCCCCTGAATCCCTCCCCAAAATAGTCCTTTTTCGTACAAATGTTCATTGGCTTAGGGCTGTTTCTGTCACAAGATGTGACCGAAAGGTGTCTTGAGGAAAAGGAAGCTAGTGTTTCCCAGACTTGAGTCTCCAGCTGTTTTTGGACTACAACTCCCATCATCCCTAGCCACTGGTCCTGCTAGCTAGGGATGATGGGAGTTGTAGTCCAACAACAGCTGGAGGCCCAAGTTTTGGAAACACTGAACTAGAAGAGATGGAACTAGAAGAGAAAGCCCCTACCAGAGAAGGATGGCAGATCAAGTTGATGGATTGTGTGGAAATGGCTAAAATAACCTGAAGAATAAGAAATCAGGAAGACCAAAATTTTATTAAGGAATGGGGGAAATTTATAATCTTTTACATTGTTTTAAATGTTTGTTTTCCTTCTTGGATTGTACCCCCAAGTGTGTTTTATAAGCTGGTCTCCGACTGTAATTAATAAACTATCTATCTAACCTATCTTAAAAAAAATGTAAACAGTTAATATTGTTACTAGGATTGGAATATCACTTGTAGTTTAAGGGTGAATTTTGGACACAGTGGAGATGTAAAAGAATTGGATTGTCATAAAAGATGCAGGAGGAAACGATTAACAACAGGACCCACAAAGGGGAGGAGGGAAGTCCAGGAGATTCCTTGGAATCTTATTTCCATGTTGTACGTTCGATATGTGAATGTAAAGTTTTAATCTTTAAAAAGTTAAAAAGTTTTTTAAAAAGAGGAGACCCTGAACAAGAGGGAGGCTCACTGATATTTAATACAGCCACGGTAGCTCAACGAAACCTGCATATTAATAGGCAGTCAGTGTCTGAATACCAATCACTGAACATCCTGATTTAGGAAGCTGTATGGCTCACTGGTGAAAAGAGATAGGTAGGGATGTCTGCCTTGTTGTGCATATGTTCTGTGTTCGTTCTGAACGGTGTTTGCTTTACTCTGCCTGCTTCCTTCTCCACCTCCACGCAGGGACCCTGGGCACAGACACGGAAGAGCGGCTGGTAGAACATCTCCTGGATCCGTTACGGTACAACAAGCTGATCCGTCCGGCCACCAATGGATCCGAGTTGGTCACTGTGCAGCTGATGGTATCATTGGCCCAGCTCATCAGCGTGGTATGTACCAAAGATGGGGGAAGTGGGTTACAGTTGCTTTTCAAATAGTTCATATACTTCTTCCAATCTTCTTTAAATCTCTGATCCCGCAGGTTTCGAATCCTTCCTGTCATTTTGTCCAATTCTGCATAGTCCATTAATTTCGTCTGCCATTCTTCTTTCGTCGGAATTTCTTCTTGCTTCCATTTCTGGGCTAACAATACTCTTGCCACTGTTGTTGCATATAAGAACAGTTTGAAACCTTGTCTATTAATGTCTAGGACTACAAGAAGTTTTGTAAGGAGATATATATGAAGTGTTACAAAGTAGAAAAAGATAGAGATATTGGTTATGAGTTTGAAATGTAATAGGGAAAATAAGAAATGCATACTAAGAGATTAGATTGGGAAATTTTCAGACAGGACTGATGGAAGTCAAACAAATTGAATAAGTTGTCAAAGTATGTTTAATTACTGTTGAAAATGATATGTTAAAAAACTAATTAAATTAGATAGATAGATAGATAGATAGATAGATAGATAGATAGAGAAGTGGGAACTGCCAAATGGGTCAAATGCTGCTCAAAGCAGAGGTCTTCTGTAAGTCTGGAGAAAGCTTCCTCCCTGGAGCTGACCTTTTAGAATCATAGAACTGCAGAGTTCGAAGGGAACCCCAATGGTCATCTAGTCCAACCCTCTGCAAGGTGGGCATTACAGCGAAGGAATCCCTGACAGATGGTCATCCAATCTCTGTTTGAAAGGAGAGTCCGCCTTCTGAGGGAGCCTGCTCCACACTTGAACAGTTCTCACCTTGATACTCTGCAAATTTGGTATTAGGGATGAGGGAATGTGGTGTCATTCCCCCCAAGCATTTGGTACTACAACTCCCACCACCTCTGACCATTGGCCATGCTGGCTGCCGGGAGCTGGAGCTTGCATTCAAAGAAGATTGGACAGGAGCTATCAGTAGCTACTGCCTGCAATGCCTCCATGACTGAAGGCAGCAATGCTGCTAAGAACCAGTCGCTGGAAGCTGCAGGAGCGGGGATGGCCCTTGTGCTCAGGAGCTGCTTGCATCTGGTTGGCCACTGTGAGAACAGGACGCTGGACTAGCCATTGGCTTGACCCAGTGGGCTCTTCTCGTGTTCTTCACTTCAATTCAAAGTGTTGGTGCTGACCTTGAAAGCCCTAAACGGCCTCGGCCCAGTATACCTGAAGGAGCGTCTCCACCCCCATCGTTCTGCCTGGAAACTGAAGTCCAGCATGGAGGGCCTTCTGGCGGTTCCCTCACTGCGAGAAGCAAAGCTACAGGGAACCAGGAAGAGGGCCTTCTCTGTAGTGGCACCCGCCCTGTGGAACACCCTCCCACCAGATGTCAAAGAGAAAAACAACTACCAGACTTTTAGAAGACATCTGAAGGCAGCCCTGTTTAGGGAAGCTTTTAATGTTTGATGCATTACAGCATTTTAATACAGTGGTACCCCAGGTACTCTTCAGGTTATATACGCTTCAGGTTACAGACTCCACTAACCCAGAAATAGTACCTTGGGTTAAGAACTTTGCTTCAGGATGAGAACGGAGATCGCGCAGTGGTGGCGCGGCGGCAGCAGGAGGCCCTTTTAGCTAAAGTGGTGCTTCAGGTTAAGAACAGTTTCAGGTTAAGAACGGACCTCCGGAACGAATTAAGTTCTTAACCCGAGATACCACTGTATTTTGTTGGAAGCCACCCAGAGTGGCTGGGGAAGCCCAGCCAGATGGGCAGGGTATAATTATATTATTATTATTATTATTATTATTATTATTATTATTATTATTATTATTATTATTCTGATGCCTTTTCTTTTGCTTCTGTTGACAGCACGAGCGGGAGCAGATCATGACCACCAACGTGTGGCTGACCCAGGTAAATTGCCTGCCACCACCCCTCTCTTTATTTATTTACTCATAAATAGAATCAATGTGCCCCTTTTCAATAATAGTGGTTTGCTTAATCACTTACCTTCTGCTGCAGTTGGAAGCAGGAAGGGGGAAATGAGCACCATGTGGGACACTATCTAGACCAGAGGCTCCAGCTGTTGCAAAATGCTGCAGGGAGACTGTTGATGGAGACAACCACCAGTGCATCATCCATCAATCATCAGTGCTCAAAAGCTTACACTGGCTGCCCATACACTACCAGGCCTGATTCAAAGGTCTTGCATTAATTTACAAGCCCCATAACAACCAGGGTTCAAGATATCTCAAGGACCACTCTGATTTCTCATATCACTGCCCAGTCACTGCGGTATTTGGGGGAGTCACTGTTAGAGGTCCCCCATAACTCAGTTGCACAGCCCCAAGGAATCCTGGGAATAGTAGCTTGTTAAAGGTGTCGAGAATTCTTACCAGCTCCATCTGGTACACAGGTTGAGACCCTACCTGCCTGCAGACTGTCTCGCCAGAGTGGTACATGCTGTGCTTTTTTTTCTTAAAAAATGCTTAGGGGTACTCTCATCTCCCTACTCATATTGAAATACTGCCCCTCAACGAGACCAAACTTAGATTCACAAAATGTTTAGGGGTATGCGTACCCCTGCGTCCCCCCAGAAAAAAGCACTGGGTACATGATCTGGTTATCTGCCGCTTGGACTACTGCAATGCACTCTACGTGGGGCTGCCTTTGAAGGTGACTTGGAAACTACAACTAATCCAGAATGCGGCTGCCAGACTGGTGACCTCCTGATCAGCAAGTCCTAGGCTCTGTGGTTTAACCCACAGCGCCACCCGCATCCCTGAATAAACGCCACCCGCGTTTATGCTGAATAAACGCCTGTAAATAATGCTTACACATGTCTTTGGTGCTGTGACTCGGACTTCTCACGACGGAAGTGGCGGACAGAGACATGTGTAAGCATTATTTACAGACGTTTATTCAGCATAGTTCAGGAACAAAGGAAAAACATGTCTGCTTCCCTTCGTGTCCGACAAAAGAGCAAAGCAATAGCAATATACAAACGGACGTTCCCAGCAAGCCTGTGCTGGAAGTAAACAGGCATGTGACACACAACAGTCATGCCTGTTTCTTTTAAGGTGGAACAGAACTATATCCCAATAGAACCTTGCAAGCCACATGCATCTTTTTAATACTAAAAAAACCCAAAATAAGCCACTCTCGCCCACCTCGAGATTCAGGACCTCCCCCTGCCACCTGGAAGGAGTGAGGCAAAACTGGAGACTTCAGGTCAGGCTTGGGGATTTGGCCATCCTGATTGTGTCAAGCACCCCCCCCCCATCTCTCTTTCTCTCTCCATTGCAGGAATGGGAGGATTATCGCCTTACGTGGAACCCAGAGGAGTTTGATGACATGAAGAAGGTGCGGCTGCCATCCAAACACATCTGGCTTCCAGATGTTGTGCTCTACAACAAGTAGGTGCACCTCGGCATTCTTTGCCCTGGGTCTAATGCTTGCGGATCTCGGACGACAATAGTGAACCTGCAGTTCATGGGCCGTATTAGGACTGCAGAACCATCTGGAGGGGCCACCCTGGCCCCACCTTCCTCCTTGTCACAATGCCGCGGTGTCAGAAGAGCTTTCAAAGCCAGGCGTGGGGGACATTTGGTCTTCCAAACGTTGCTGGACTACAACTCCCATGAGCCCCAGCAAGCATGGCTAATGGGCAGCGATGATGGGAGGTGTCGTTCAGCAACATCTGGAGGGCCAAAGGTCCCCTACACTTGCTTTTTTTGGGGGGGGGGTTGATATCCTGCCTTTCACTCCCCTTCAGGAGTCTCAAAGCGGCTAACATTGTCCTTTCCCTTCTTCCCCCACAACAAACACTCTGTGAGGTGAGTGGGGCTGAGAGACTTCAGAGAAGTGTGACTGGCCCAAGGTCACCCAGCAGCTGCAGGTGGAGGAGCGGGGAAGCGAACCCGGTTCCCCAGATTACGAGACTACCGCTCTTAACCACTATACCACACTTGCCTGCTGCTAGATAGCGATTGAGGTGGTTTAAAAGCAGGTTAGAAAGTGGAACATGCTTGTGTGTGTGTGTGTGTGTGTGTGTGTGTGTGTGAGAGAGAGAGAGAGAGAGAGAGAGAGAGAGAGAGAGAGAGAAAGAGACCGTGTATGTTTGACTGAGAGTGAGTGTGTATGTGTGAGAGACAGAGTAACTGTACGTTTATTGGATCTGAAATGATATAATAATAATAATAATAATAATAATAATAATAATAATAATAATAATAATTTTTATTTTATACCCCGCCCTCCCCGGCCAGAGGTGGGCTCAGGGCGGCTAACACCAATAAAATAAAATCACAGTAAAAACATAATAGAGGGAAAAGAGAGGAAGAAAAAAAACACCCCAATTTAAAATACAGGTTAAAATGCAGCCTCATTTTAAAATAGCTGATAAATCAAGACCATAAGGGGAGGGAAACATAAGGGTCAGACTGAGTCCAAACCAAAGGCCAGGCAGAGCAGCTCCATCTTGCAGGCCCTGCAGAAAGATGTCAAGTCCCGCAGGGCTCTAGTCTCTTGTGACAGAGCGTTCCACCACGTCGGGGCCAGTGCTGAAAAGGCCCCGGCCCTAGTTGAAACCAATCTAACCTCCTTGAGGCTTGGGACCTCCAAGGTGTTGTCATTTGTGGACCTTAAGGTCCTCCGTGGGGCATACCAGGAGAGGCAATCCCGTAGGTACGTGTGTCATAGGCTGCAGAGGGCTTTAAAGGTCAAAACCAGCACCTTAAACCTGACCCTGTACTCCACCGGGAGCCAGTGCAGTTGGTTCTAGAAAAAGAGGTGCCAGAACTCACCACAAATGCCTCCCTTGTTCTCTTAGAATGGCAATGGCGCCCACCTGAGAGGTGCTGGAACTGAGTTCCAACTGAAAGCCCTGGTTTCCGCATGGAACTGTAGAGTAAGAAAGGACCATGAGAGTCGTCCAGTCCAACAGGAAATAGTTTTTAATTGCTTTTATACAGGAAAGCGCTTTTAAAGACCAATTTTCTTCATTTCATTGTTTCGGCTGTGGAGGTTCCTACTGTGAAAGCGCTTCAAACTATATTATGGGCCACGATTCATAAATAGAATCAAACGGATAAAAAGGCAGGTCCGGGTGGCTTGCATTATGAGGAATGTGTGGATGGCATGGGTAGGCATTTGTGCGTGTGTGCACACGGTGCGTGAGCTCTGATCTGTGCACCTGCACCGCCAGGCTTCGGAGAATCGGATCCCTCCCCTGGTTGCCGTGAATAAGCAGATCAAATGAAAGGAGCGTTCTTACCAGTTAGTTTCTTTAATAAACACAGCAAGAGGCAAAGGAATGCATATCTCTCTAGAAATGGCAGTGCTCCCAGTAAAGGTTTTCCACTCCTTTGGCCCCATTAATCTGCGTCACTCCTACGTCGGGTAACTTGTTGCCGCTGCGCTCTCTGTTTTATCACTCTTGGAGCCCATCTAGTCCTAGGCAAAAGGGGATCTGGAATGCTGTCCAAGGACACTGAATCTGCCAGCTGACCCTCTGCTGGTGTTTCCTCTTCTAGCTGTTCCTTATCCAGTATTTCCCAGCTTTTCACCTCTGTACTATGCCCTTCTGCAAACCACTGTTCTAACTCAATACTGTCCTCCTGCCCTTGGGAAGCTTCAGGAGAAGGGGGTCAGCAGCTCCCACCATTCCTCCTCTGACCAGCCTCTGACATACACCCTCTAGAGCAGGGGTAGGCAACCTAAGGCCCGGGGGCCAGATTCGGCCCAATTGCCTTCTCAACCCAGCTCACGGATGGTCCGGGGATCAGCGTGTTTTTACATGAGTAGAATGTGTCCTTTTATTTAAAATGCATCTCTGGGTTATTTGTGGGGCATAGGAATTCGTTCATTTCGCACCCCCCAAAAAAATATAGTCCAGCCCATGGTTTGAGGGACGGTGGACTGGCCCACGGCTGAAAAAGGTTGCTGACCCCTGTTCTAGACCAACAATGAGCATTGCTTCCCCTTCTTCTCCCCTCCCCCAGCGCCGACGGGATGTACGAGGTGTCCTTCTACTCCAACGCCGTCGTCTCCTACGACGGCAGCATCTTCTGGCTCCCTCCGGCCATCTACAAGAGTGCCTGCAAAATCGAGGTGAAGCACTTCCCCTTCGACCAGCAGAACTGCACCATGAAGTTCCGCTCGTGGACTTACGACCGGACGGAGATCGACCTGGTGTTGAAGAGCGAGGTGGCCAGCTTGGATGACTTCACCCCCAGCGGGGAGTGGGACATCATTGCCCTGCCGGGACGGCGCAACGAGAACCCCAACGACTCCACCTACGTGGACATCACCTATGACTTCATCATCCGCCGCAAACCGCTCTTCTACACCATCAACCTCATCATCCCTTGCATCCTCATCACCTCCTTAGCCATCCTGGTCTTCTACCTGCCTTCCGACTGCGGTGAGAAGATGACCCTCTGCATCTCGGTCCTCTTGGCCCTCACCGTCTTCCTGCTTCTGATCTCCAAGATCGTGCCGCCCACCTCGCTGGATGTGCCGCTGGTGGGCAAGTACCTGATGTTCACCATGGTCTTGGTGACCTTCTCCATCGTCACCAGCGTCTGTGTGTTGAACGTCCACCACCGCTCGCCCACCACCCACACCATGCCGCCCTGGGTCAAGGTGGTCTTCCTGGACAAACTGCCAACTCTCCTCTTCATGAAGCAGCCCCGGCAGAACTGCGCCCGACAGAGGTTGCGCCAGAAGCGGCAGAACCAGGAGCGGACGACCGGGAGCTTCTTCCTCCGCGAAGGAGCCAGGTCCTGCACTTGCTACGTCAACCCGTCCACGGTCAAGAAGTTCGGGGCGGGGAGCGGCGCTGATGGCGGGGGAAGGCCCTTTACGGAAACGTCGGAGCCGGGAGTCAACGGTTACCGGGACAGGCCGGGTCAAACGGTGCCACCCCCAGGCCCCTGTTGCTGCGGCCTGGAGGAGGCTGTGGACGGAGTACGCTTCATCGCGGATCATATGAAGAGCGAAGACGACGACCAGAGTGTGAGTGTCTGGAAGGGAAGAGGCTTGAGGGCAGGGTGGTGGGCTTTGGTGGCCTTAAGTCAGTCTTGTAAATAACATACCCGCCAACATTTTTCTGAAGGAGCGTCTCCACCCCCATTGTTCAGCCCGGACACTGAGGTCCAGCGCCAAGGGCCTTCTGGTGGTTCCCTCACTGCGAGAAGTGAGGTTACAGGGAACCAGGTGGAGGGCCTTCTCGGTAGTGGCAGCCGCTCATCAGATGACAAGGAAATAAACAACTGTCTGACTTTTAGAAGACATCTGAAGGCAGTCCTGTTTAGGGAAGTTTTTTATGTTCGATGTTTTATTGTGTTTTTTTATTATTTAAAGTTTTGTGACAGAAAAAGGAGTAAAAACTAGAAAAAAAACTTACAACCACAATCATTCAAAATAATTCAAATTACAAACACAATAATTTTACTTTTATATCACATTCTCAATCATTTTCCAAATACCACCCCTCCCCCAACCCGACTTCCCCTCACCCACATGGTGAGTGAGGGACGAGATCTTATTGGCATTTGTATAATTGTTTCTTGTTGTCTTAGTAGTTATTTATACTTAATAGTCATATCCTTTATAACATGATCTTGTAGCCTTGTGCGTCTTTCCCTTTACGTTTATGTTAAACTTAATTTCCATATCCATATTTTTTCATATATATCGCTACACACTCCCATTCTCTCTTGATTTTTGCTTGGGGCAGCCCCTAATTGATGCCGTTAATTTTGCCATCTCCATAAATTCACCATTCTCCATTCTGAAATATTTTTCCTGTTTTCTAATTTTTTGCCTCTAGTAATCTAGCCACTGCTGTCACATAGAGGAATATATTCTTTTTATCTTTGAGGATATTGTTGGTTGGTTTTATTGTGTTTTTAATATTCTGTTGGGAGCTGCCCAGAGTGGCTGGGGAAACCCAGTCAGATCGGTGGTGTATAAATAAATTATTATTATTATTATTATTATTATTATTATTATTATTATTATTATGAAAATAAGGACGTCCTATTCCAAAAGAATACTAATAATTCCCCACCCATTTGACTGTGCTGCCACAGCCACTCTGGGCGGCTTTCAACATATACAAAAACATAAAAAACATTTATATAGGGCTGACTTCAGATGTCTTCTAACGGTTTTGTACTTACTGATCTCCTTGGCTCGGTGGTCACTCCATACCCTCCAACATTTCTCCAATAAAAATAGGGACGTCCTAAGGCAGGGATCAGCAAACTTTTTCAGCAGGGGGCCGGTCCACTGTCCCTCAGACCTTGTGGGGGGCCGGACTATATTTTTTGGGGGGAGGGGGAAATGAACGAATTCCTGTGCCCCACAAATAACCCAGAGGTGCATTTTAAATAAAAGGACACATTCTACTCATGTAAAAACACGCTGATTCCTGGACCGTCCTTGGGCCGGATTCAGAAGGAGATTGGGCCGGATCCGGGCCCCGGGCCTTAGTTTGCCTGTCCATGTTCTAAGGGAAAGCGGGACATTCTGGGATTAAATCAGAAACTGGGATGGCTTCTGCAAATCCAGGACTGTCCCTGGAAAATGGGGACAGTTGGAGCGCCTGAAATAAGCCCACAAAAAATTAGCAGGTTGCTTTCTCTCTCTGTGTGTAGGATATTAGGGGCTGCCATCCCTGCTCACTCCTCCAACCCCTACTTGCCAATCCCACTCCTACTCCCCCCTTTATCCCTCACCTATTCCCTTGCAGCTCCTCCAGCCCCCTCTGCTCACAGTTTTCTGCAAGCCCCCCTCCATCAACGTTTTCCCCAACACCTTTTAAAGGATTCAGTTACAGATAGGTAGCCGTGTTGGTCTGCCATAGTAAAAATAAAAAAATCCTTCCAGTAGCACCTTAAAGACCAACTAAGTTAGTTCTTGGTATGAGCTTTCGTGTGCATGCACACTTCTTCAGATACACTGAAACAGAAGTTGCCAGACCCTTCTATATAGTGAGAAGGTGGGGAGGGGTATTACTCAGAAGGGTGGTGGGAATGGGAGATTGGCAGATAGCTGAGATGAGCCTGTTGACGACTCTTAACGACTGTAATAGGTCTTACAGGAAAAGGCCTTCTCACCCCTTGCCTTTTCCTGTAAGACCTATTACAGTCGTTAAGAGTCGTTAAGAGTCGTCAACAGGCTCATCTCAGCTATCTGCCAATCTCCCATTCCCACCACCCTTCTGAGTAATACCCCTCCCCACCTTCTCACTATATAGAAGGGTCTGGCAACTTCTGTTTCAGTGTATCTGAAGAAGTGTGCATGCACACGAAAGCTCATACCAAGAACTAACTTAGTTGGTCTTTAAGGTGCTACTGGAAGGAATTTTTTATTTTGCCTTTTAAAGGAGGCTGGGTGCTTCAGAGAGCGGTCATTTGATCCAAACCCCTGCAATCCAGGAATCTCAGCCAAAACTTCAATGACAGCATCCTTTAGACCCAAGACGCCTGATGGGACTCACTTTCTAATTTATTTTTTACCACATATACATACAGTGGCAATGATCTCTGGGTGAAAACCAATCTGCCAGTCTTTGATATAAAGACATAAAAAGAGCCCCTGCTGGACCAAGCTGATCACCCATCAGATGGGCGGGGTATCAATAATAAGATTATTATTATTATCTAATCCTGAATCCTGTTCCCAAGGAGCTCTGAGAATTGTAGCCGTGTGAGGGTCACCGGAGTTTCCTAACAGCTCTCAGCACCCTTAAACTACACTTCCCAGGATTCTTTGCAACGGGAGGAACCACGAGCATTTAATGTGATATCGCAATTGCTTTCAATGTGTGGTCTTGGGCTAAGGTTACCAGATTTTTTTCAGTGAATCCAGGGACACTTTTCAACTTCCTACTGAATAGATGGATTTTGTCAGGGGACTGATTTGTAAATCCGGGCACTGTCCCTGGGAAACAGGGACGTCTGGTAACCTTACCTTGGGCTATGTAGAACTTCCTTGTTCAGGCACAGTCTACCTCCGAATTCCAGTAGCTGGGGAACAAACTCAGTGGTTTCCTTTAAAGGTTAGATTTGGACACTTCTGCCTGAACACATTACAGTGGTACCTTGGATTAATAACTTAATTCATTCTGGAGGTCCGTTCTTAACCTGAAACTGTTCTTAACCTGAGGTACCACTTTAGCTAATGGGGCCTCCCGCTGCTGCCACACAATTTCTGTTCCCATCCTGAAGCAAAGTTCTTAACCCGAGGTACTATTTCTGGGTTAGCGGAGTCTGTAACCTGAAGCGTCTGTAAACCAAGGAACCGCTGTATAACTCGACGCTTCGTTCTGATCAGTCAGGGCACTTCTTACAAAGCCTTCCCCACCATATCTCGAATCATCACCTCCTGAAACATGATGCACTGTTTGTTTGGGGTTTTTTTTAGAAAAAGGCTGTGGCAATTTCCCATCCCTTGGATGTTTCCTGGGGGAGACACAACTCTTCCTTGCTTCTTCCCCATCTCCCTGCCGCCTCTCCTTTGCCAAGCCATGAGTCAGAATACCCTGTCCTTTACTGACCTGTTCCCCACCTCCGAGCGCAGGGCAGCTGTGTTCTCCAACTGAGACACCGGCGAGCTCCAGAATCAATATTTCCCTTCTGCTCGGCTGGATCCCTGTGCTGAAGGCGCATGAAAAATTCATGTGCAGTGAGATATGGATGTAAGGGAGGGAGAGACCGAGAGAGAGAAGTCGGGGAAAACAGACTTATATTTCTTGGAGGTCTGCTGCTTTGCTGGTGGAATAATAATAATAATAATAATAATAATAATAATAATAATAATACAGTGGTACCTCAGGTTACATACGCTTCAGGTTACATACGCTTCAGGTTACAGACTCCGCTAACCCAGAAATAGTACCTCGGGTTAAGAACTTTGCTTCAGGATGAGAACAGAAATCGTGCTCCGGCGGTGTGGCGGCAGGAGGAGGCCCCATTAGCTAAAGTGGTGCTTCAAGTTAAGAACAGTTTCAGGTTAAGAACGAACCTCTGGAATGAATTAAATACTTAACCTGAGTTACCACTGTAATAATAGTAATAATAATAATAATAATAATTTGTACACTGCCCATCTGACTGGGCTGCCCCAGCCACTCTGGGCAGCCTCCAACATACATAAAAACATAATAAAACATTACAAGGGGTGCTGGGGGTGTTTTGGGCATTTGTCCAAGTCCTTCCCCCATCCATCTGTGGCCAGAGAGCAATGGGTCAATGGTAGCCCCCGCCAACAACGACTTCCTCACCAAAGCAAATCATTCATCTGATCTGGTAGCCTTGCCAGAAACTATTTGCAGAAGGAGATGCTCTATGCCCACTGGACCAGGGAGGTGTCAGGTATGAAGCAGTTGCCATAGGAACCGAGAGGAAGGGGAACCTGGAACAGCAGCAGAGTGATGTCACTGCCCCAGGCTGCGCTCTGAGGCTGAAGGTTTGGGGCCAAGCCAGCTGAGCACTGATGGGGGGGGGGGAGAGACCGGAGAGACTCTCCCTTCGTCACCCTCAGTCGAAGGCAGGAATGCTTCTGAATACCAGTTGCTGGAAACTACTGGAGGGACGCGGGTGGTGCTGTGGGTTAAACCACAGAGCCGAGGGCTTGCCGATCAGAAGGTCGGTGGTTCGAATCCCCGCGACGGGCTGAGCTCCCGTTGCTCGGTCCCTGCTCCTGCCAACCTAGCAGTTCAAAAGCACGCCAAAGTGCAAGTAGATAAATAGGTACCACTCTGGCGGCAAGGTAAACGGCATTTCCGTGCGCTGCTCTGGTTCACCAGAAGCGGCTTAGTCATGCTGGCCACATGACCCGGAAGCTGTACACCGGCTCCCTCGGCCAATAAAGCGAGATGAGCGCCGCAACCCCAGAGTCGGTCACGACTGGACCTAATGGTCAGGGGTCCCTTTACCTTTTCCTTATAGTGCAAAGGTAAAACTTAGATTTAGCACTCTGCCCAATTTTTGCCCTGCTCATCACTGGTGTGTGTGGCCCCCAGAATGTGGCCCTCAGGGTGAAAGAAGGCTCCCCATTCCTGAGCCAGCCTTTATGATTTGCATTTTACAAATTTCCATATAACCCACTTAATAGAATAAAACTCTCTGAGGCTTTAAAGACACTCTTGTGGGCAATGAGAAGTGAACAATAAGCAAATATTCCTTTTGGCACAAAGTTCCCAGCCTTCTTGCTTTTTCCTGGCAAAGGATTTGGGTCTCACCCTTGAGAACTGGCATGCTTCAAAAAATAAATCTTAAAAACCCCATGTAAACATGGGTCCATGAGAGATTGCACACTTAAATATAATTGGAAGCTGAGCTGGAGCTGAGGACGAGTATATCCTCTGTGTACTGTGTTTGAGACTGCCTCCCCATTCTCCCGGTACAGGTATGGACCATACAGAGAATTTAGAAGCCTTGGAAACCCAGCTTTCAATTAAAAGCATATCCAGGGCTCTAGCCCTCATGAGAATGAAGATAAAATTGACCCAGAGCAGAAACCTGAAGGACTTTCCTGGTTTGCCAGCAAACCAGGCTTCAGATAGCCTTCAGGGAGCTGTCATTTCAGAGCCTAGGGCTTGCCAATCAGAAGGTTGGCGGTTCGAATCCCCGCCATGGGGTGAGCTCCCATTGCTCAGTGCCTGCCCCTGCCAACCTAGCAGTTCGAAAGCATGTCAAAGTGCAAGTAGATAAATAGGTACTGCTCTGGCGGGAAGATAAACGGCATTTCCGTGCGCTGCTCTGGTTCGCCAGAAGCGGCTTAGTCATGCTGGCCACATGACCCGGAATCTGTACGCTGGCTCCCTCGGCCACTGTTAAAACCGTGTTTATGGAAGACAATCTTACTCAGCTATGAGTGATCGCCAAAGAAGAAGAAAGAAGAAGATCAACAGCAGGTGGCGCCAGAGCCGATGGCAGGCAAGGCCAGTTGCTTCTGCTCTTCCTTCCTGCTCTGTTCTACAAGGGCAAAACTGAGACCCAAGAGGAGAAAACTAACAGCCTGGGCTATCCATTGGACTGGCTGTAAGGAAGCAGGAAGGGGCCTGACCAGGAGTGTGGTGGCAAATTCAGAAGTGCAGGGTCCCTTCAAGATAGTCACAGAAATGGCCCCTCATACACCCCTAAGATTAGACAGCGATCATATAATTACAGTGATACCTCGGGTTAAGTACTTAATTCTTTCCGGAGGTCCGTTCTTAACCTGCAACTGTTCTTAACCTGAAGCACCACTGAAGCTAATGGGGCCTCCTGCTGCCCCTGCACCGCCGGAGCACAATTTCTGTTCTCATCCTGAAGCAAAGTTCTTAACCTGAAGCACTATTTCTGGGTTAGCGGAGTCTGTAACCTGAAGCGTATGTAACCCGAAGTACATACAATTATGCAATAACCCTGGGCAACTGGGGGGGCCACTGGGTGGATCTTTGCACCCCGGCACTGCATATGCTTAAGACAGCCCAGATTGGACTTTCTGTGGAGTGTGCGTGTTTTGTTTTGTTTTGTTTTGTTTTGTTTTGTTTTGTTTTGTTTTGTTTTGTTTTGTTTTACCTTACCTTACCTTACCTTACCTTACCTTACCTTTCCTTGGGACGCGGGTGGCGCTGTGGGTTAAACCACAGAGCCTAGGACTTGCCAATCAGAAGGTTGGCGGTTCGACTCCCCACAACGGGGTGAGCTACTGTTGCTCGGTCCCTGCTCCTGCCAACCTAGCAGTTCAAAAGCATGAACTGCAAGTAGATAAATAGGTACCGCTCCAGCGGGAAGGTAAACAGCGTTTCTGTGCGCTGCTCTGGTTCGCCAGAAGCGGCTTAGTCATGCTGGCCACATGAACTGGAAGCTGTACGCTGGCTCCCTCGGCCAATAAAGCGAGATGAGCGCCACAACCCCAGAGTCAGTCACGACTGGACCTAATGGTCAGGGGTCCCTTTACCTTTTACCTTACCTTACCTTACCTTACCTAGATCTGGCACCCGTTTGGTCGGAAGCAGGCCCCGCAAGTGGGCCCACACACAACAGGTGCTTGCCAAGCCAAAACGGGTTCCAGCTGACAGGTGCTAACGTCCGTATCCTTGCCCTTTCCCCAGGTGAGCGAGGACTGGAAGTACGTTGCCATGGTGATCGACCGCCTCTTCCTGTGGATCTTCGTCTTCGTCTGCGTCTTTGGCACCATCGGCATGTTCCTGCAGCCTCTCTTCCAGAACTATGCCACCAACTCCCTCTTGCAGATCAACCACGGTGGTTCCGGCTCCAAGTAGCATCTGGGCTCGCCCTTCTCCTTGGCCAACCTGTTTGGAGCGAGCGGAGAGAGGCGGGCCAAGGAAGATTAAAGAGAGAGGGAGGGAGGAGGGAGATGGACAGAGAGACACCCTACCTGATCCCTACTTTTACGGACGCCAGCCTGAGGCGCGCTCAGTAAGGGACTGCAGGCCCTTTGCCCTGCTGTCTGCCATTGCCCCGGCTCAAGCTTCAGTACTGAAAACAGAGCCTTGCTTGCAGAGAAGCAGACCAGAGCCAAAATGACAATACTGTACTGGAATATGCTGGTTTCTTCCGGGCTGCCAGGATGATATGGTAGCTCAACAGTAGAGCACCTGCTTTGCATGCGGAAGGTCGTAGGTTCGATTCCCGGCTTCCCCACTTAAAAAAAAAAAGAGGTGGTGGTGGTGGAAAAGGTTGCAGCAGGGTCAGGCCTGGCTGTCTGATCTGCTTATTTTAGGCAGCTTCCTCCATTCCCATTGATCGGAGGTGTCAGTTCCAAGCAGCCAGGAGGTGTCTGTTCCTTCCAAGAGGCTGAGGTCAAGTTCCTGGATGGCTGTCTGGATGCGTTATGGGGCACAGGGGGGCAGTGAGTCTTGCAGCCTCAAGGGCATTTTGGATACAGACTACAGCTTTCTCCCTGCCCCCCACCCCATACTCCCTGGCTTGTGCCAATTACAGGGAACCAGCTCCCAACTCAGGGAAAAAATAATCAGATGATCTATGTGTCTATATATAATTAAATATCCACATCTTCACCCTCCATCTCTGAGGAGCAGCTACAGATTGGAAGGCCACCCTGGGGCGCAACCCTCGGCGGGGAGAGGTGTGGGGTGGGGAGAGCTTGGCAGAAAAAAAGGACATTTCGCAGGGGGGATTCCTAGGACCACCCGTGAGATTTGACCAATACATCCACAAGGTCCGGTGGCAACCCTGCGCGAAGAAGGGACTCTCGGGATCTCTCAGGACAGACTGATGCCAGGACCAGCTCCCCTAACAATATGTGTGTGTGTGGCCAGAGGAGATGGAGCGTAGACTGGTGCTCCAGCCACCCAGGGTCCGGTTCAGGCGGGGTCTTCCACTCTGGGCTATCACCAGCAGCCTCGGTAGAGAGACCAGTGTCCCCCCACAGAGCCATTGGGTGTGTCTTCCTGACCCTGTTCTCCTCTGCTCCTGAAAAGCCAAACGCTGACACCGCAATACCAATAAAATAGGTCACATAGATGGGAGAGATTCCTTCTTTCGGTTCAGCTGTGTGCGAGTGGTTGTTTTTTAAGCGCATTTCAAGATTAGGGTTGCTGCTACCACGCAATTTCTGTTCTCATCCTGAAGCACCACTTTAGCTAATGGGGCTACCAGCTGCCGCCACGCCGCCGGAGCACGATTTCTGTTCTTATCCTGAAGCAAAGTTCTTAACCCAAGGTACTATTTCTGGGTTAGCGGAGTCTGTAACCTGAGGTACCAACAACAACAACAATTTATTTGTACCCAACCCATCTGGCTGGGTTTCCCCAGCCGTTCTGGGCGGCTTCCAATGAAAAACATTAAATACATTAAAATGTCAGACATTAAAAACTTCCCTAAACAGGGCTGCCTTCAGATGTCTTCTAAACTGTAAAGGCCAAACCAACATCCTGTTTAATCTACAGATAATAGTAATAAGGGCTACCTTTGAAGGTGACCCGGAAACTACAACTAATCCAGAATACGGCAGCTAGACTGGGGACTGGGAGTGGCCACCAAGACCATATATAAAACTGTCCTGAAAGACCTACACTGGCTCCCAGTATGTTTCCGAGCACAATTCAAAGTGTTGGTGCTGACCTTTAAAGCCCTAAACGGCCTCGGTCCTGTATACCTGAAGGAGCGTCTCCACCTCCATCGTTCTGCTCAGACACTGAGGTCCAGTTCCGAGAGCCTTCAGGCGGTTCCCTCGCTGCGAGAAGCAAAGGTACAGGGAACCAGGCAGAGGGCCTTCTCGGTAGTGGCGCCCGCCCTGTGGAACGCCCTCCCATCAGATGTCAAGGAAATAAACAACTATTTGATTTTTAGAAGACATCTGATGGCAGCCCTGTTTAGGGAAGTTTTTAATGTTTGATGTTTTATCGTGTTTTTAATATTCTTTTGGGAGCTGCCCAGAGTGGCTGGGGAAACCTAGCCAAATGGGTGGGGTATGAATGAATGAATAAATTTATTATTATTATTATTACCCCACCCATCTCTCTGGGTTTCCCAGTCTGATCCATTCAGCAACTTTCCCCCCACTGCTGTCCTGCAAACCAAAATATGCTAAACTCTCTCCTGTTCTTTCTGAGTCTACGGCTGCTTCCTTCCAGCTGGATCTGCATACATCATCCCAAAACACTTAACACGTGGCTCTGCCAAACTGCCTGGATGGTGTCCCGCTACCCCCGCTGCCCCCGCTTTTCATCCTCAAGACAAGGCAGAAAGAAGCTCGCTGCAGAAGCACCATCTCCTGGCTCCCTCTGAACCGCAGCAGATGGCAGGCCGGCAGGACGGCTTTCCACTTCAGTTCCACCGGCTCACACACTCCACCTGCCACGGTGACCCAGCCGCAACCAGGCCGGCCGATCTCTTTAGCTGAGAGCAGAGAGACAGGGCCACAAGGCTCAGAGTAGCATAGCAGAAGCGCCAGCCTTTAGGAAGGGCGGCAGCAGAGCGATGGAGACCCTGTAGAAAGTCCCACCTTCGACCCCCAACATCTCCAGGCAGGGCTGGGGGGAAACCTCCCTACCTGAAACCCTGGGGAGCTGCTGCCAGTCAGTGCAGACACCACTGATCTAGATGGGCCAGTTGTCTGCCTCAGTGTAAGGGAGCTTCCTCTGTTCAGCATTAGACACATGGACCCCAGGCGATGATAGCTCACCAACAGCAAACAAATAAATAAAACCTCTGTGTAGAAAGCAGTCTGCCTTTCAGGATCAGCTGCTGCCAGCAGAGGCAGGAAGAGGCCAGTTGCTCTCATGCCTCGCTTGTGGAAAACAGGATGTTGGGTTAGGATTCAGTAGGACTCTTCTCCCAACAACCGTGGAAGTGTAAGCCTACAAGAGATTTAAAGGTAAAGGGACCCCTGACCATTAGGTCCAGTCGTGACCTAATACAGCTTCCGGGTCATGCGGCCAGCATGACTAAGCCGCTTCTGGCGAACCAGAGCAGTGCACGGAAACACTGTTTACCTTCCCACCAGAGTGGTACCTATTTATCTACTTGCACTTTGACGTGCTTTTGAACTGCTAGGATGGCAGGAGCAGGGACTGAGCAACGGGAGCTCACCCCGTTACAGGGATCCGAACCGCCAACCTTCTGATCGGGAAGTCCTAGGCTCTGTGATTTAACCCACAGCGCCACTCGCGTCCCTACAAGAGGTGTAAACCACCTTTAAAAGCTGTAGGGAAAGATGTGGGCCCATTGACGATGAACCAAAAATCAAAGCACAATAGGTTTAAAGGTAAAAGGCAAAGGGCCCCCTGACCATTAGGTCCAGTTGTGGCCGACTCTGGGGTTGCGACGCTCATCTCGCTTTATTGGCCGAGGGAGCCGGCGTACAGCTTCCGGGTCATGTGGCCAGCAGGACTAAGCCGCTTCTGGCTGGCTTATCAGCGATGGGTTCCCTCTAACGTAAGCCAATTTAAAAAACCACAGAAGTCGTGTGTAAGAGCAATACCTTTATTAAGCCAAAAGATCGCAAAATATATCACGAGAGGTTTTGAGCTCTCCAGAACTCTTAACAAGGTTCTCATTCATAAACCTTCCCAAGAGGAATGTCTTTTTTTATAAAGAAAAGATGGAACCTGGTGTCAACATTTTTATAAGAACCTGCATTTAAAAACAAAAAAACTGCAACCTATCTAATTTGGAGGCATTATTCTAAAGGTCAAGCCCAGTTTTTAAGAGCTAATATAATCCATTCAATGCAACTGCTCCTTGTTTTTTCTTACAACCCTCCCATTCCTCATTCATCTATACAAGACCAGCATTGCTGTTTAGTCGTGTCCGACTCTTTGTGACCCCATGGACCAGAACACGCCAGGCACTCCTGTCTTCCACTGCCTCCCGCAGTTTGGTCAAACTCATGCTGGTAGCTTCGAGAACACTGTCCAACCATCTCGTCCTCTGTCGTCCCCTTCTCCTTGTGCCCTCCATCTTTCCCAACATCAGGGTCTTTTCCAGGGAGTCTTCTTCTCAAGAAGGCGGCCAAAGTCTTGGAGCCTCAACTTCAGGACCTGTTCTTCCAGTGAGCACTCAGGGCTGATTTCCTTCAGAATGGATAGGTTTGATCTTCTTGCAGTCCATGGGACTCTCAAGAGTCTCCATATTCACCTCTAATCTTATTTTCCAGAACTGGATTTTCCTTACTGCGCTTTGAAAGCACAGTGCAAACAAATAAATGCTTTATCAGCTCCTCCGCCCCCTGGGCCTCATTTTTGATCCTGCTGGGTAAACGCAAGTGGTGCACTCAAGTTTAACCAGGAATTGATGCTTCCGATTGTGATCCAGGGCTCGAAAACCTTACCAAGCCATCGTTTCTTACACCAACAGCATAGCAGAATGATGTGCCCAACAGATACACACACAAGCCTATCTCAGGCAGATAAACAAGAGGAATTAAAATATCACGGTATTAAAAAAAGAGGTTAAGTGTTACGTGGAGGGAGGGAGGGACAGAAATATTGTAATGGGTTGGGAAAACCCACCCACTTTCATATCTTACCTATTAATGCACATAGGAGGAAAGAGGAAGCAACTATCCTGAACGAGGGCTTTATTCTGCCCAGGGCTGCGCTCAGTAGAGGCTGGTGCATTAGGGCAGATGGGGCAATGCCATCCCAAAGCCTTATTTCTTACCACCAGCCCAGGGGGCAGCTCCCTCTTCTTTAGTCTCAGAGTTACCCCTGTAGACATCAGCCGTGGGGAGGGCAAAGAGCGCTAGGATCTGCTGGCTCTGCTTGCCATTGGCTCTCTGGCGCCATCTACCTTTGGGCTCCCTGCCTTCCACCCTATCGTTTTCTCTGGGCACCAGTCTTTGCGAGTGGCAAGGTGGAGGGATGTGGGCGGGCAACGAGAGGGGCCAGAGCCTCTCTTTCTCTCTCTGTCACCTTTCTTCCCTTCCAGCCTCCCCCCCCCACCCAAGGTGGCTGCTTAAATAAATAAATAAATTAAATAATTTATTATTTATACCCCGCCTGGGCAGCTTCCAACAGAACACTAAAACACAATAACCTATTAAACATTAAAAGCTTCCCTAAACAGGGCTGCCTTCAGTTGTCTTCTAAAAGTCTGGTAGTTGTTGTTCTCTTTGACATCTGGTGGGAGGGCGTTTCACAGGGCAGGTGCCACTACAGAGAAGGCCCTCTGCCTGGTTCCCTGTAACCTGGCTTCTTGCAGCGAGGGAACCGCCAGAAGGCCCTCGGCGCTGGACCTCAGTGTCCGGGCAGAACGATGGAGGTGAAGACGCTCCTCCAGGGAAAAGGCTGCTCCTGCCCGAGTAACAAAGCGATTGCTTGCAGAGGTCTTGGCTCCCCCCGCTCTCCTCCCCCCCCCCCGGCCATTTCAGCTTCTTCCCCCACCCTCCTTCCCAAATGAAATTAAGCACATAGATCCGCCTTAGAGAATCTCATGGGAGATGGTCTCCCCCCTCCCAAAAGAGGAACAAAAAAAACAAAAAGATGTTTGCTTTGCCCCCTCTCCCCTGGGAAAAGAAAAAAGAATCACACCAGCAAAACCAATACAGAAAACCTTTTTTTTATTATTATTATTTTCAGGCGGAATGTGGTGACTTCAGTTGTCAAACGATGGTATCTAGAGGGGCAATAAAAAGCAGACTTGCCAAAAAAGGGGGGAGGGGAGGAAATAACCTGAATTACAATAGTGGTGGGAGAAGGATCAGATTTGCCTTGAATAAATTTACATCTGTTTTTTATTATTATTTGCTCGCCAGCGCCTTCGCGACTAAGGAAGGATATGAACTGTGCGTCATGAGGGACAAAGTGGGGAGATGAGGGACGGAGGAGAGGTTGCCGCCTTTCGACAGAAAAAGAGTTTGCATAAAGAGAGCTCTCCCCAGTTAATTCCACTACAGCAACTGCCCAGACGTAACTGATGGGGAGGAGAAAAGCTGGTGGGGGCAAAATAAATCCCCAAAGCCTAGGATCCTTTGCATTTCAAATGCACCTTTAGAAAACGAAAAACCAAAAACAAAAGGCTGCTTGGAACATCAGGGGGAAGGATTCCACAAATAAGACAAACCACTGCCGACTCTATAGCAGCCAACACCTTGGAACTGGAGTTTTATATACATATATTTAAAAATTGAGGACTAGTAACTTAAAAGAAAGGGGGAGCGTGGGAATTCTCAGGTGTTAGAAGGAATCAAGGGATGACCCCATATTTCAACATTCACAGAAACCCGGTGGTATGTTTCTAGGCTGGGCCGCCACAGAGGCTACAGCTAGGACATACTTGCTTGAGTGACTGCTCCTCCGTGCCTTTTAATATTAAAAATTAAGGTGAGTCTGGCTGGCTCTCACGACAGCAGGTGTCAATACAGAACAGGGAGGAAAGGAGTTTGGGAGAATGTGGGGGAGCTGTGCGGTTTTAGCTTAGAATGACCTCAGAAAGGCTGGGCTGTCTTACTGGGAACCAGGCGAATTCAACAGCATTCCAAAGATTCGGGGAAAGGGGAAATTATCACACATACACCCCCCCCCCAATTAAAAAAACCCCGGAATTATACCATAACCTGGCGGTGCGATGGGTAAATGTTGTAGTGGCTCCAAAGGCAGAATTCTGAATTAAACAGAAAGGTAAGAGGAGGGGTTGGGTTATATATATCAGAAAATTAAATTCAAGTGAGGGGAAATCTCTGTGATGTTCCTAGAGTTCACCTTTATGCAAATCCATGGAGAGACAGAACTGCTGTGGAAAAGACAGTGTGTGTGCATAATTACCAGTTCCTCAATTCACAGCTTTTAAAAATGAAATAAAAGGAGGGGTTCAAAGAATTGATTTTTTAAAAAAGAAAAGAAAAGAGAGGACAAGGAAGACGGCCTTTTGACTAACCAGAAGGGGACAGAGATGGGGAGAGGGTGTTGTCACAAGACGAGCGTTGATGCTGGTGGAGCTCTCTCTTTCTCTCTCAGGTTTGCACACTCGGATCATGTCTTTGCAATGTTCGTTGATAAGAGTGGGGGGGGGAATTAAAGGGGAGGGAGACTCCCCCCCCCCCGCTCCTTCCCCAATGCTGCCAATTTAAATCGGAAGGCCTCGCGGCAAATCCATAACCCTAAGTTAACATTCCTGCTTCCATTTTTAAAAAAAGAATGCACACAACCTATGTTAATAAAAAAAATACCCCTTTCCTTTCACCCCTCCCCCCGCAGCCAAAAAAAAAAAAGGTAAAATAAAATAAAATAATAAAAATGCACAGCTTGCTAGACTTCGGACGGGCCAAAGGTCTTCTCTTCTTGGGGTTTGCAGATCCAGCTCCCGTAGCCCATCTCCTGCAGGGCCCAGAAGAATTGCCGCTTGGCACTCTGGTATGTGACGGCCGCTTCCTTGGCCTCCGAGTACACGGTCAGTTTCTGCAGGGCCTTGCGATCCATCTTGGCACAGAGCGATTGGAAGAGTGCAAACAGGTTCCTCTTGGAGACCCGGGACACGTCCAGTTTTGGTCTGAGGGGAGGAAGGAACGTAAAGGAAAAGGACTCCAGGAGGGAGCCTAAGTGTCTTGGTGTCCTCTTGGCTTTCCCACGGCAGTCGCCAGTGCTAGCAATTCAAACTGGACGACAGAAAGATAAGAATAGGCTTATCTTTCGTAAGAATGTGTCAAAACTGTTGGGGCCGTCCAGCTCGTATTACCTACACCAGTGACGGCCAAACTTGGCCCTCCAGCTGTTTTGGGACTACAGTTCCCACCACCCCTGGCCACTGGTCCTGTTAGCTAGGGATGATGGGAGTGGTAGTCCAAAAACAGCTGGAGGGGCAGGTTTGGCCACCCCTAACCTACACTGAAAGTATGTGCGAGGTTGGGTGTGTTCTCTGCTCTGCCTGGAGATGCCTGGGACCATCTTTGTGCAAAGGAAGTGTGTCTCCCCCGCCCCCAATCCACACCAGGCGGTGCTCTCCCCCCCCCCCCCAATTACTCACTTTTCTTATATCTCATCCAGTGTCAGTTTCGTTGCTGGCCCTGAGCATGTGGATGGAATATGCATGAAAACAAAGGCAGCCAAAAATCTGCTTCCCACACCCACTGGAAGCAGCGACCCAACCATGCCTGATGTTGCGGTTACCCCTCTACGCCTCCCCTCTGATAGCTGTGCCCCACTCTTACCCATCTACTTTGCCTTTTGTGCCATCCAGGACTTCAACTTCAGAGTCATCAGGGAGGCACCAGTTGACGCTGGATTCCTTTGTCTTCCCTGTCTGCCTTGCGGAGTCGTAGACGCTGACTCTGCCAACCTGTGTTGGCAGGCAGAGAGAGAGAAAGAGATAGCAAAGTTGAATATTCTGTGTGTGTGTGTGTGTGTGTGTGTGTGTGTGTGTGTATAAAGATAAAGGTATCCCTGATCGTTCGGTCCAGTTGCGGACGACTCTGGGGTTGCGGCGCTCATCTCGCTTTATTGGCCGAGGGAGCCGGCGTACAGCTTCCGGGTCATGTGGCCAGCATGACTAAGCCACTTCTGGCGAACCAGAGCAGCGCATGGAAAGGCCATTTACCTTCCCACCGGAGTGGTACCTATTTATCTACTTGCACTTTAACGTGCTTTCGAACTGCTAGGTGGGCAGGAGCTGGGACTGAACAACGGGAGCTCAATAACAAACAGTGTATCCAGTGGTTTTAACCAGGACCGAGTTTTCAACACTGCGATATATCACCAGCTAAACGTCATGTTAAGAGTGATATATCACGATCTCTGAAATAAGGATGGACCTAGGTAGAGGCACTGGCTGGCACTTTGCCTCCAACAGCAGAGGTAAGAACATGCCCTAGCAATCACTGACAGCCTTATCCTTCACGCATGTACTAATTCTCTTTTAAAGCCATTCAATTTGGTGCCTATTCCAAAGCAATCGTCTTCCAAAGCAACTACTCTATTCCAAACTTAAAAATGGAAAGCGTAATGCTGGTGGTCAACAAAAGAGGTTTAAAGACTGTCTCAAGGCAAATTTTTAAAAATGTAGTATAAACACCAACAATTGGGAAACACTTGCCTGCGAGTGCTCCAGTTGGAGAACAGCCTTTACCAAAGGTGTCATGGGCTTTGAAGACACTCGAACTCAGGGCACAAGGGAGAAACGTGGTAGGAGGAAGGGACGCTTTGGCAAATCCACACCATGATCAACTCGTGCCCGGAAACCAATGTCCCCACTGTGGAAGGACGTGTGGATCCAGAATTGGCTTCCACAGTCACTTACGGACTCATTGTTAAAACAGTGTTTATGGAAGACAATCTTACTTGGCTACGAATGATCGCCAAAGAAGATGATGATTCTGCCACATCTTGCAACAGCAAACTCAGCAGTCCATTGTGCAGAAGTACAGTGGTGCCTCGCAAGATGAAAAGAATCCGGTCTGTGATTCTCTTCGTCTAGCGATTTTTTCGTCTTGCGAAGCAAGCCCATTGACGGATTAGCGGATTAGTGCTATTAGCACTATTAGCAGTTTTTAGCGGCTTATCTGCTGATCGGATCAGCTGATAAGCGGCTTAGCAGCTTAGAAAAAGGGGGGGGGGAGGAAAAAAAACTAGCAGGAACTCGCAAGACATTGTCTTCTTGCGAAGCAAGCCCATAGGAAATTCGTTTTGCGAAGCACCTCCAAAACGGAAAACTCTTTCGTCTAGCGAGTTTTCCGTCTTGCGAGGCATTCGTCTTGCAGGGCACCACTGTACGTTATTTTGCCTGTCCTGAATCTTCCAACATTCAGGTTTGTTGGTTGGGGCCAGAGTCTGAATACTAAGGAGGGAGAAAAGACTCTCCTCCCATCAGTCCAATTTCTCTATAATGTCCCCCACTTACTTGCTTTCCCTCCTCCAAACTAGAATTATAGAATTGTAGCGTTGGAGAGCCATTCCCCAAGGGTTGTCTAGCCCAACCCCTGGCTATGCAGGAATCTCAGCTAGACCGTAAGTGACAAATATCGCAGTCGCATAGAGAAAGGGTCCAGACACCTATGCTTTGAGCACGACTGAACTATGGGAAGGTGGCATACAAATAATTGATGATGGAGGAGAAGGAGGAAGACAAGGAATTAAAACCGCAACGGGAATCAAAACAGCGGTTACCTCCGGGTGATTGACAAAATACGGCTCGGGGAGTCCGGACTGGAATGTGTTGCCGTCTCTTGACATGCGGCAGCAGATGGCACGCGTCAAGTGACCTTGACTGTACAAGTAGCCTGGAAAGAGAACACAAAATGAGGTTGATGGCGCAGGCATATTTTTTTTGAAAAAAAGGAGCACAGATCAGCTGCTTCATCAACATGAAGGGCACCACCATCTTTGGAAGGGCTAGCGGCAGCTGCATCTCGACAGGAAGGACAGAGGTTTAACACAAGTCTTGAGTACTTTGTTGCCTTTAAGACATTTATAGCCGGGGCCTGCTGTGTCCTTGTCATGAGACGGGGGCTTCAAAGGTCCCAAAAGAAGGAGGAGGAGGGGGGGAAACACCCAAATGAACATGCAGCAAAATCTCAACAGCCTCTTTTGCTTCCTATAGAGCAGGGATGGGAAAACTGGGCTATGTGGATGTTCTTGGGTTCCAGTTCCCATCAGCCCCCAGCCAGCAAGGCTAATGGGAGTTGTAGTACAGCAGCATTTAGAGAGAAGAAGAAGAGGAGGAGTTTGGATTTAATATCCCGCCTTTCACTCCCCTTCAGGAGTCTCAAAGCAGCTAACATTCTCCTTTCCCTTCCTCCCCCACAACAAACACTCTCTGAGGTGAGTGGGGCTGAGAGACTTCAGAGAAGTGTGACTGGCCCAAGGTCACCCAGCAGCTGCATGTGGAGGAGCGGAGACGCGAACCCGGTTCCCCAGATTACGAGACTACCGCTCTTAACCACTACACCACACTGGCTCTACAGGTTTCCCAACCACTGCCCTAAGGTGAGTCATTTGTGGCAGAATTGCGTCTCTGTGCTCTCGAGTCTTCTCACCGACTGTGCCCATTATTTTTTTTAACGACTACTGCTAATCAGATATTTTACTTGTGCTTTGCCATGCCAGGGCAGGTTACAACAGTTTAAATGTGCTGCATTAAAACTGGTTAAACCAAAGATTTTTTTGGGGGTCTCTCTATATATATGGACAACCCCCCCCCAAAAAACCCACAATTTATACACCACTTAATTTTTATTATCTCTAGGCAGTGTATACCAAGCCCAACAAATAGAATCAAGATAAAACCAGTTAACCAACTGTAAAATCAGAACGGTGAAAGAATGGCTGCTGGGATTTATTATTATTATTATTATTATTATTATTATTATTATTAAAGTCTCCAGCAGATGCCAAAAAGTTCAACAGGGAAGGGGCATCTCTTCCCAGAACTGGGCCAACCATATGGAACGTGCATCAACTTCTCCAAAAACCTAAGTGGCCAGGCAGGGATAGAAGGAATCAAGCACTCCTAAGCTATTCTGGACCGAAGTCATTAAGGATGCTGGAAATTAGTGTAGGAACCTTGAACTCAGCTTGGCAGCATCATGGCAGCCAGGGAAAGGTTTTTGAGCAATGCACTGGTGACAGTCTGCCCCCCATCAACAACAGGAAATGTTTCTCTGGTGTCAAAGCTGCCCAGGGGGTGGGGGGTGGAGAGAGGTGTGCCTTCTATGTACATGGAAAGCTGCACAGCCAAGGCACCAGGGCGCCTCTGCTAGGAGGGAATTCTGGGGCTACCACAGAGAAGGCTCCCTCTTCTCCCAGGCCAATACCGCCCTTCCCCTGCTGATCTTAGCATCCAAGAGGGTCTGCATCTCTGTAGCGAAGGAAGTGGTCTTTCAGACATCTTGGAATGGAGTGGGGTAAAGTAATAGGTGCTTTGGGGGGGGGGTTATAGCTGAGAAGGCAGGAGAAAAGAGATATGAGATCCCCACACCCAGCAACAGGGAGGATGGAGAGATCCCTTACCAAGCGTGACTGAGCGGAGATAAACAGGCTGCAGGAAGTGGGAGAGCAGCGCTCCCTGCAGGCCCAGCACATTCCAGCGCAGAATCTTGTCGCTGCAGGACATGGTGCGGAGACGCTCGCCATGCTGGATCCCGTCCCACGTTGGCACGATGTCGCTGGATTCCACCGGGATAGTGCCTTCCCCTGCAGGAAGAGAGGGAGCCAGTCGGGAGCTGCCTTTGCTGGAATGGCCCAAAGGCCACACAAACACCCATACTAGAGTCCAAGGATGGCAGTCTCCAGCTGCTGCTGCCAGACAGATGCTGCTGGATCTTCAGAGAGGAGGGCACGGGGGCCAGGGCTTCTTCCAGCACCTGATGTGTTCAAAAGGTATGCCGCCTCTGCACAGAGAGGTTCCATTCAGCTGTTAGTAAAAAGGTAAAGGGGCCCCTGACCATTAGGTCCAGTCGTGGCCGACTCTGGGGTTGCGGTGCTCATCTCGCTTTACTGGCCGAGGGAGCCGGCATACAGATTCCGGGTCATGTGGCCAGCATGACTAAGCCACTTCTGGCGAACCAGAGCAGCGCACGGAAACGCCGTTTACCTTCCCGCCGGAGTGGTACCTATTTATCTACTTGCACTTTGACGTGCTTTCGAACTGCTAGGTTGGCAGGAGCAGGGACCGAGCAACGGGAGCTCACCCCGTTGCGGGGATTCGAACCGCCGACCTTCTGATCGGCAAGTCCTAGGCTCTGTGGTTTAACCCACAGCGCCACCCGCGGCATAAAACAGGGCACACCCCTCCAGAGTTCCCTGAGCATTTCAGCCTGGCTGAAATAGTGTCCTGGGCAGAGGGGCAGCCAGAGGAGCCTTGCAATGCCAGTAGCAAAATGAACAACTACAGTGGTACCTCGGGTTACAGACGCTTCAGGTTACAGACTCCGCTAACCCAGAAATAGTACCTCGGGTTAAGAACTTTGCTTCCGGATGGGAACAGAAATCGCGCTCCAGCAGCGCGGCAGCAGCGGGAGGCCCCATTAGCTAAAGTGGTGTTTCAGGTTAAGAACAGTTTCAGGTTAAGAACGGAACTCCGGAACGAATTAAGTACTTAACCCAAGGTACCACTGTACAGTGGTACCTCTGGTTGTGAAAGTGATCCGTTCCAGAGGCCTGTTCGCAACCTGAAAAGCCCGCAACCTGAAGCACTGTATCTGCACAGGTGCGTGGCGCGATTTGGCGCTTCTGCGCATGCGCGAGCGGCGGAAACCGGAAGTAACCCTTTCCAGTGCTTCCGGGTCGCTGCGGGACGCAACCTGAAAAAACGTAACATGAAGCAAATGTAACATGAGGTATGACTGCAACGGGCCTGCCCACAAGACACTGACGCGAAAACCATGGACAAACTACGCAACAGAATGAAAAGACCACTATTTCCCCAGCCTTTTCCCTCCCCCTCTCTCCCCCCCTCCCCAGAATTGAAGGTGGAGATGCTATATGTACCTTTCCTTGCTTATCTGTATCACAAAAAAATTATCATATTTTTCGCCCCATAGGACGCACCAGCCCATAGGACGCACCAAGTTTTTTTGGGGGGGAAATAAAGGGGGAAAAAAATTATTTCCCCCCAGGCGCTTGTGGGGCCAGCAGCGGGGAGAAGCGCTCTTCTCCCTGCCGCCCGCCTTCAGACCAGGTCCGGGAACAGAAGGAAGACGCGCTGCGCCTCCCAGCTGTCCCCGGAGCTTGCGAGGCAGGCAGTGGGGAGAAGTGCTCTTCCTCTGCCGCCCGCCCTCAGACCCGGTCCGGGGACAGCGGGAAGACGCGCTGCGCCTCCCAGCTGTCCCCGGAGCTTGCGAGGCAGGCAGCGGGGAGAAGTGCTCTTCCTCTGCCGCCCGCCTTCAGACCTGGTCCAGGGACAGCGGGAAGACGCGCTGCGCCTCCCAGCTGTTCCCGGAGCTTGCGGGGCTGGCGGCGGGGAGAAGCACGCGTCTCCTCACCGTCAGTCTCCAAACCATATCGGGAGACAGCGGGATGGCGGCATTCCGCCTCCCCGCTGTCCCCGACCTTGTGGGGCTGGCGCTGGGGCTCTCCTGAAGCCTGGAAAGCGAGAGGGGTCGGTGCGCACCGACCCCTCTCACTCTCCAGGCTTCAGCGAAAGCCTGCATTCGCCCCATAGGACGCACACACATTTCCCCTTCATTTTTGGAGGGGGAAAAGTGCGTCCTATAGGGCGAAAAATACGGTAATTAAATAACCAATTTTAAAAAAGAGAAAATCACCGTTCCGTATTGCAACAGGCATTGGGCTGCATACAATGAAAAGAAGTTATTGCTGCTACTGGATGGACTGACTGACTGAGTATAAGGCAATTAGAAGGCTGGAAACTGTCTCCTTAAAAAAACTGCATACCGGAATACCCAACTGCACAGGTAAAAGCTGAAAAAGGGAAGCAACAAAACCCCAATGTTCCCCTGGCACTCACCGTTTTCAACTTTTGTGCGCAGCTTCCCCTGCTTGGGATTCTCGAAGAGCGGCTGGTGCTGGCCTTCGCCCACGGTGTTGGCCTGGTCGGTGCAGGATTTGTCAAAGAGAGCCCCGTCCCCACAAGGTGCCGTGCTAGGGGGCAGAAGAACAAGGCACACCCTGAACCTGAGAGGCTATTAAGAAATCTGCGTGGGCTGCTTTTCAGCAGGTCCCCCTGAAACAGCGCTCAAGCAAATTCTTAAAATGGCAATTTAAAAGGCATTGCGCTAAATGGCCCTTCTAGCCCACGGAGAGAGCAGCTCAGGTCCTACGGCCAAATGCAGAACTCCAGGCCTCTCTATCTGACCCCTGGGCAGTTCCACCTCCCTCACAGAGCTCACTACGGGGAAGCAGCCTTGGACGGGGCCTTTTCTGCGGCTGCCCCCAAGCTGCGGAATTCCCTCCCGAGAGAGGTGCGCCTGTCACCTTCACTAACATGGTTTTCATTGTATGCTGAAGACACACCTCTTTGCCCTGCCCTTTTGACACTTGAACGGTGTGTTTGGGGCGACCCCACCCTGTTCCTGCGACTGCAATTTGTTCTGAACTGCTCTTTAAATGGTTGCGACCTGCCCTGGGACCTTAAGGGGAGGGGCAGGAAATAAAATCAACGTCACACTGTCTGCCTGCTGTATGGAACACTTATTTACCCCTGCCCAACTCTTCCCTTTGCTGTTTTTTGGGTTCCCCGATAGCTCTTTCCCCGTGTTGCATTCAACATCCCCTGCAAAACGCAGCACAATCAGGCACACACACACCCCTCAGCCATCGTGCACCGCTGCACGCAGGTCAGGCCCCAGCTGGTGCTCACCTGATGTACAGGTGAAAAGTGATGTCGTCTTTGATCTTCAGCTTGCCATCCTCCAGGGGCTGGAAGATGCTGTCTTCGGGTGCCGAGGGGTCAAACTTCATGAGCTCTGTGTAGAGGAACCTGGAATAACACCACCACAATGTGAAGCGGTGCCCGGTCAACCTTCCTGGCCTTGGGACCCCATTCTGCACACGTTTACTTGGCCGTAAAGCCCCACATAGCAAGGCTGCCCCCCCCAAAGTAGGACTGCAATGTTTAATCAATCAGTTGTTTGGCTTTCCTTTCCCCCTCCTGCTCCTTGTTTAACTGCTTTTTAAACAGGTTTGCTGTTTTGAAATTTTAATGCTGGCTTTGGGAGGTTCTGGTGGCCTCGAAAGTGGGATGTGTTAAAATCTAAATAAATGATAAATAGGTGCTTCAAACCATCAGGAAGCAGTTTATAAAACAACTATTGCACGGTGTTAGGGTTTTACTGTATATTTCATCATTTTAAGGTATCATTATTCATACTTGCCAGTCACCACCCTGTAAAGAGGGGCAGACAGCGAAAGAGAAAAGGGGGTGCCTCACCCTCCACCAGCCTCTCTGTCCCCTCCCAAAATATTATATCTCTCAACAGAAAAAAACCCCAAGTTCCTCACCCCTGTGTGTTACAGATAAAGGTTGCCATCATTAAACATTCCATTCATTCACAATATCGCTCACAACGACCTGCAAGGTAGGACCAGTGCCTAGTATTCTCTCCTTGAACAGGGGCTGGGCACTCAACACGTGCCCCATTCTGGGCAGATCTCTTCTGAATGGCCTTGCTTGGCTTCCCGCTTCCGCCTCCTCACCTTATGAAACCCCTCCTGGAAATGATCTCCGCATGACAGTCATTGACCGTCTCCCCTTTCAGGCTCAGCTCCTCCCCTTTCACACAGCGATTCCCTGAGAGGCAAGGAGGAGAAAGAAAGCGGTCAGGAAAATACTGCATTAACAGACCCCGCGCAAAGGGCTTGGTGTGGACAAAAGGAGAGCCGAATTTGTTTACTTCCAGGTGGTTGTTGTGTGTGTGTTTTTAACAACAGACCAAGGAATCCTTGGCAGTTTGCTGGGACAAAGAGTTGTCACTCGCGAGCCGTCACTGAATATGAGCCTGCTGTAGAACCTGATGCCGTGCTACAGTTTACGTAATGCACTCCACAAATCCACATTGGAAAGCTGCGCAATATGGACTGTGCTTGCAAAGCCGTGTTTTACAACGAGAGCAAATCTATACGGACTGGCCTTCTGCAGCAGCTGAATTGCATTCCGGTTGTTCTATCCCCCTTGATTACTTATTTATTTATTAAACGAAAAGACGGCGGAGGCTAGTTTCCAATTTCATTCTGGGTTTGATTTTAAAACCCTCTTCATGAAAGAAAAACCACTCAAAACATAGGGCACTTATTCCCAGAGGAAGAGGCAGCTAGTGGTTTGTACAGGGTTTTCCCTGGCACCCATAAGCCCTTCCATGTGCTGCCCCTGGGGTCGCGAGATGAGTGCGGCTGTCTTTTCCTCCACTGAAAAGCACATGGAGCTGAAGGAGGAAGTTGGAAGAGTGATAACTCTTCCCCATTTCCTCTTTCAGCTTTCATAGAATCATAGAATCATAGAAGAGTTGGAAGAGACCACCAGGGCCATCGAGTCCAACCCCCTGCCAAGCAGGAAACCCCATCAGAGCACTCCTGACATATGGTTGTCAAGCCTCTGCTTAAAGACCTCCAAAGTAGGAGACTCCACCACACTCCTTGGCAGCAAATTCCACTGTCAAACAGCTCTTACTGTCAGGAAGTTCTTCCTAAGGTTTAGGTGGAATCTTCTTTCTTGTAGTTTGGATCCATTGCTCCGTGTCCGCTTCTCTGGAGCAGCAGAAAACAACCTTTCTCCCTCCTCTATGTGACATCCTTTTATATACTTGAACATGGCTATCATATCACCCCTTAACCTCCTCTTCTCCAGGCTAAACATGCCCAGCTCCCTTAGCCGTTCCTCATAAGGCATCGTTTCCAGTCCTTTGACCATTTTGGTTGCCCTCCTCTGGACACGTTCCAGTTTGTCAGTGTCCTTCTTGAATTGTGGTGCCCAGAACTGGACACAGTACTCTAGGTGAGGTCTGACCAGAGCAGAATACAGTGGCACTATTACTTCCCTTGATCTATGGGCTTTTCAAAGCTCATATTAATTCTGCTGGATCTGATTTCACTCAAGATTCCATTAATAGAACAGCAACAAGCAGGCAGGGTGCCTGCTCGGTCCATTTCCATCTGGCTTTTCTTTGGGGGGGGGGCGAGAACGAAGTGACCTGAGTGGGTGGTGTCCAAAAATAACCTGTTCCCCATGACCTTTTTTTTTTAAAAAAAGTTTTTGTTTAGAGCAAGATTTCCCAAACTTGGGTCTCCAGCAGTTTTTGGACTACAACTCCCATTCTCCCTAGTTAGAAGGAACCTGTGGTCAGGGACGACTGGAATTGTAGTTCCCAAACCGCCGGAGACCCAAGTTTGGGAAACACCAGTTTAGAGTCATTTAAATAAAGGGAAAGGGTAAAGGGACCTCTGACCATTAGGTCCAGTCACAGACGACTCTGGGGTTGCGGTGCTCATCTCGCTTTATTGGCCGAGGGAGCTGGTGTACAGCTTCCGGGTCATGTGGCCAGCATGACTAAGCAACTTCTGGCGAACCAGAGCAGCACACAGAAACGCCGTTCACCTTCCCACCAGAGTGGTACCTACTTATCTACTTTTACTTCATGCTTTCAAACTGCTAGGTTGGCAAGAGCAGGGAACGAGCAACGGCAGCTCACCCCGTTGTGGGGATTTGAACCGCCGACCTTCTGATCGGCAAGCCCTAGGGCTCTGTAGTTTAACCCACAGTGCCACCCGCATCCCTTAGAGTCACTTAGCCATGGCTAAATGGAGCTTTTAAGCAAGATTCTTCCCAGTTCCGATATGAGTAATCCCCCTGCCCGGACCAGAAGCGTCTCTTACCTGTTCCGATGCTCACCACGACCCCCAGGCCCTCTTGCCCTCGCCTCATGATGATGGCGGCCAGGATCTTGCGCCCGAGCAAGCTGTGCTGGATACGCGCGGTCAGGGTGTTGAACCGCTGGTGGCTCAGCATAGCGATCTGGTCGTGGAGTGTGCTTCCGCTCACGGGGAGCTGCGAGATGGAAGAAGAAGGAGGGGAGGCCGGGAGTTTTCACAGCCGAAGAACAAGGCCCAGGGGAGAGGGGAGAGAAGCAAACTGCAAGGAAGCCTCTCTGGACATTGCTGGACTTCAACTCCCATCAGCCCCAGCAAGAATGGCCAATGGCTCAGGGTGATGGGAGCAGTAGTTCAGCAACATCTACGGGTCCAAGGTCTTCTCATATGGCCCATTAACAGCGAAAGGAGAGGCAAGCGAGGGTGGCAGTGTTACCTCTGTGATGGTCAGGCCTTCGGAGTTCTCTGCCTTCTCCGTCTCCCCGATCAGAACCCGGAGCGCCGCGTCGGCAGCCTCCTGCTTGCCTTGCTTTTTGCTGTGCGCCGTGACGGCCGGGAACCAGCGGCCGCCCACTTTGGCTTGGAAGACGAATCTGCCAGGAGGAGGAAAATCAGCAGAGAAGGTGCAGGTTCAGTAACCGAGGGGCCCTGGGTGAGGTTGGCGCTATAAAATCAAGAGCCCCAGCAGGAAAACAATGCACAGGAAGAGCTTGAGAGAGTTGGAAAGGTCAGAAAGAATGCAGCAAGCTTGAGTAAAGCCCGAAAAGGGACTGGCTGGGTCCTACCCCCACCCTTGTTCTGTTTTTAAGATCAGCCTGCTAAGAGGCTGCTGGACGTCCACCAAGCAGGCTGGATCGCTACATCTCTCCAAAGGGGACACCTGAGGCCGTCCAGGTGTGGCTGGACAGGTGTTGGAAGCCTGACCTCGTCTGGGGGGCCCTAAGAGGTGCCCCGTCCTCAGCTTACAGTCCAGGGCAACCAGGTGGTAAATAATAATCGTAATACAGTGGTGCCCCGCAAGACGAATGCCTCGCAAGACGGAAAACTCGCTAGACGAAAGAGTTTTCCGTTTTGGAGGTGCTTCGCAAAACGAATCTCCTATGGGCTTGCTTCGCAAGACGACAATGTCTTGCGAGTTCCTGCTGGTTCCCCCCCCTTTTTCTAAGCCGCTTATCAGCTGATCCGATCAGCAGATAAGCCGCTAAAAGCCGCTAATAGCGCTAATCCGTCAATGGGCTTGCTTCGCAAGACGAAAAAACCGCTAGACGAAGAGGCACCACTGTAATAATAATTCAATTTCTTGCCACAAGGTCCCAGGGCAGGTTACAATGATTTGAAATACAATATTAAAAACAGTTTGAGAACAAATTATAGCCACAAGGACAGAGCAGGACATATTAACAGGAGAAAGCGGACCGAGAAACGTTTTTTCTCCCTCTCTTGTAAAAGGGGCATCCAAGAAAGCTGGATGTAAAAGGACTTCAGGCAACAGTGACAGAACTTGCTTCTGCAGGAGGGGGTGATGGCCACTGACCTGGATGGCTTTAGACGAGGATTGGACAAATTAATGCGGGATAAGGTTATCAAAGACCACGATGGCTATTCTCTGCCTCCACAGAGGCACCAGCTCCTGAAAACCACAAGAGAGGGTCCCCCCCTCCTTTCTTTCCATTTCCCTCTTTTTCCTTCCGTTCCTTTTTAGATTTTTAAAAGTGTTTCTTTCATTCTGGTGCATTATAAAAACACACCTTGCATTGAGTATGAACTTTCATATATCTGTGGACAAGTATCCAGAAAATAGAAGATGATAATCCAAGTCATACCTCGAGTTACAGACACTTCAGGTTGTGTTTTTTCATGTTATGGACGTGCTGAAACCTGGAAGTACCAGAACGGGTTACTTCTAGGTTTCAGCGGTCATGCAGGAGCGCTAAATTGCGCTTTGCACAGAAGTGGTGAATCGCAACCTGTGCGTGTGCAGACGCAGCGCTGTGGGTTGCGAACGCTGAAGGTTGTGAACATGCCTCCCACATGGATCACTGTTCACAACCCGAGCGTCCACTGTAATAATAATGAAAACCACAAGAGAGTTTCTCTTGTGCTTGGGTCCTCCTTTCGGGCTTTCCCTTGTGGTGTACGGCTGACCACTGTGAGAACAGGAGGCTGGATGAGCAGAGCTGCTGGCCTGATCCTGCAGCGAGAATCTCCTTATGTTTAATGGCCATCCTGCCTAGGGCAGTTCCCTAGTGGACCAGGAGGACTTATCGGCGATGCAGGCGAGCCCTTTCAGATACAGAAGTTCTGTAGCTCACCAGCGGAGCTCCCGCTTTGCACACAAGACTCCTATTCCCCCCGGGGTCTCTCTGGTTAAGAGAGATAAAGCAGCAGGGCTTGGGAAAGACCTTTAGACAGAACAGCCCCTGCCAGCCGGAAGATGACAATCGAATTGGAGACTAAGGGCCTGGGCTTTGTTTTCTATGTCCTGCAAGCAACACAAGGAAAGAACCCTCTAGCTGGCTGGGCAGAGAGCCACTCCGCCTACTCACTTGGGGTCGTGGGGTGGCCCAGTCTGATTGATCATCTTGAACTCAGCAGCAAAGCCATTGGCCCGGGCGTACTCCAGGAGGCCACTGACTGGGTTGGAGTTCAGGTACTTAATCAGCTCGCCGACACCCTTAGCGCTCGCGGCTTTTGCCTCTTCCACACTTGCAGGCTGGACACCAGGCACATCCGCAGGCTGGTCGCCCTGGGCCTCTGTCTGAAAAAGTCGCCAAGGAAACAGAGAGAGAAAGAGGCTGATGAGGAGGCTGGAGCGAGGCCAGGGAGCGTGGCGCACAGAGGAGGCCGGGAGACCTGTCTCCGTTCTCATTTCCATGACGTACTGAGCGTTTTCCATATTGCGATTTTACGTTGCGAACCGCGCAGAGATCTATGGGTATGGGGCGATCTATACCTTTAAGAAACAAGAAACAACAAGGATACCTGTTCAGGTAAGGTGCTGGTGTCCCCAGTGAGGCCCCTCATGGCGGCCTCGGCGGCCATCTGCTTCGCTCCCTTCTTGCTGTTCGATACCACGGCAGGGAAGATGCGTTCGCCCACTTTCACGCAGTACTTGAACCTGATCGAAGGAAAAGGGGAAGGCAGAGAGTTCATGGGCTTATTGAGACCAAAGGTAGAACACACAGAAAGCGGTTGCAGGAGGAAGGCAGGTGGGGCCTGGGGCATTTCCAGAACCCCCACTCCCTTTGAACAGAAAAAGGAGAGGAAGCCTGACCCCCCCCAAAAAAAAACACACACACCATGTTTCTTGATTTTAGTTCCTTTTAGGCAGACAAGCCACTGGACAGAGCCAATATCTTCCTCTGCATTTTGTGCAGAGCCCAGCACACTGCTAAATACTATAACCTAAACCAAGCTAGTCAAATATTATAACCTAGACTGTCCCCCTTCGAGATAACTGCTGCTTTTTTTGGGGGGGGGGAGCAAAGGCAAGGCTGATTCCAACCTACCTCAACCTGTGGCCCTCCAAAAATTGGAGGCCTACAACTACCATCATCCACGACCCGTTTGCCACGCTAGCTGGCGCTGATGGGAGCTGGAGTACAAAACACCTGGAGGGCACCCGGTTGACGAAAGCTGGTTAGCGGGCTGGGTGCTCTCATAACCTTTGGCCTCCAGGTGTGGCTGAACTACAGTCCCCATCATCCCTGCCCACGAGTCATGATGGCTAGAGCTGATAAGAACTGCGACACAGCCACATCTGGAGGGCCAAAGGCTTCCCACGCCTGCCCTAGTGAATGAAGGGGCTCAGGAGGGGCAATTAAAAGAGATTAAGCCAGGCCTCTTGAAGCAAGACCGCCAAGAATGTTTTTGATCTTTAGCAGTGAGCCCCGAGAGCTTTGTCTCTTGCACAGTCAAGAAACAGAACCCAGGGCAAAAAAACCAGAAGAATTTTTGTTAAGGATTGTAGGACAAGCCCTGCCAAGAAAAATAAAGAACTTATTTATGTATGCTACAACAGCGGCAAGAGTCTTGTTGGCACAAGGATGGAAGAATCGAGGAAATCCCAACGAAAGAACGGTGGCAAGAAAAATTGGTGAGCTATGCGGAATTGGCAAAACTGACATATAAACTGTGTGAAAAGGACAACAGTGACTTCAAGGAAGAATGGGAACTTTCTACAAATTACTTTAAAAGACAAGTTACAGATAGGTAGCCGTGTTGGTCTGCCATAGTCAAAATAAAAAAATTTCTTCCAGTAGCACCTTAAAGACCAACTAAGTTAGTTCTTGGTATGAGCTTTCGTGTGCATGCACACTTCTTCAGATACACTGAAACAGAAGTTGCCAGATCCTTCTATATAGAGAGAAGGTGGGGAGGGGTATTACTCAGAAGGGTGGTGGGAATGGGAGATTGGCAGATAGCTGAGATGAGCCTGTTGACGACTCTTAACTCTTAACGACTGCAATTTTTTTATTTTAAAAGACAACAAAATGATCTGGACTCCTTGGCAGGTTTTGAATACAGCACAAGGAGAAACAAGAGGTTTTCCCGGTGGTGACGATGTGCGTGCGTGAACATCCTCAAGGACTCTTGCAATAAATAAACAAGGCCTCCCTCCATCCTCACCCCCCAAAAAAAACCAAAGGTGGTGCCTGTGTCCTGGTCTATTCCCCAGAGAGCAACAGCAGCCTAGGGCTCCGCCACGCTGTGAGCTTCACACGCTTCTGAACGCGAGTCGCGACCTACTTGGGATCGTGGGGAGGGCCGTCCTGAGAGAGCAGCTGGAACTCGCAGATGCTCCCCGACTTCTGTGCGTATTCCATCAGGGCGCTGACGGGGTTCTTCCCAGAAAGCACATTCAGCTGTTGCGTTGTAGACAAAGCCTCTGACTCTGTCTGCTCAGGCTGGAGAGGGAAGGAAGGAAGGAAAAGAGGAGGAAATAAAGAAGGGGTTGTACCAGGACGCTGCAGAGTGGGGCTCTTTCTGCTGTTTTGTTTCAGTATCGCTCTCACTGAAGCACCATGTTGGTTTGGCAACTCAGGGCGGGGGGCACCAATGGGAAATTATCCTCCTGGTGCCCAGAAGAGGAAATAATAATAATAATAATAATAATAATAATAATAAATTTTATTTATACCCTGCCCTCCCCGGCCGGAGCCGGGCTCAGGGCAGCTAACACTAATAAAATTACAGTAAAAAACAAACCAAAAAAACCCCCACAATTTAAAATACAGGTTAAAATGCAATTTAAAATGCAAATGAAAGGATGGCTGTAAAAGCCAGCTGACCACCACCCTCAACAAAACTTCCACTGACCCCCAACCTCTCCCCAGAGGCAAAATTTTAGCTCACAGGGCTGCAGTTTCAGGCACCCTAGCCTGGGGAAAACCCTCCCCCACTGACTAGCCTGTTGCAGAACCCCAGGGGCTTGTGGATAATTTCCCAGGGGGTGGGGGAGAGACTACAGCAGGGGCGGGCAGACATCAGGCAAGACAGATCTATTTTGCTGTTTACTACAACCCCATGGTCTTCCTACCAGAGTCAGGTGCGAAGACCAACAGTGAAGAATTAAAAGGACAGGGTGCCTCATGCTCATGACCTTAGGATCTATTTTCAACAGTACTGAACTCGGCTCAAAATCCTTTCACACCCGAGTCCATACCTGGCTAGCTTTCTTCATTTTTGCAGCCTAATTTAAGGAGGTGGGGGGAAATCATTTTGCTATATATAATTAAACTTTTTATTGCACTAGCCATAGGCCACGGCATCATTCAGAAGGAGAACAAAAAACAAACAAACCCAAAAAACCCCCAAAACATAAAAGTCATCAGGCACCACACATACAATAAAACCACAGTCACAGCTACTAAAATTATTTGTTGCATTAAATAGAATAGAATAGCAGAAGATTCTCAGGAAAAGGTAAAGGGACCCCTGACCATTAAGTCCAGTTGTGGCTGACTCTGGGGTTGCAGCGCTCATCTCACTTTATTGGCCAAGGGAGCCGGCGTACAGCTTCCGGGTCATGTGGCCAGCAGGACTAAGCCGCTTCTGGTGAACCAGAGCAGCGCACGGAAACGCCATTTACCTTCCCGCCAGAGTGGTACCTATTTATCTACTTGCACTTTGACGTGCTTTCGAACTGCTAGGTTGGCAGGAGCCGGGACCAAGCAGCGGGAGCTCACCCCACCAAGGGGATTCGAACCGCCAACCTTCTGATCGGCAAGTCCTAGGCTCTGTGGTTTAACCCGCATCCCTTAGGATTCTCAGGTAAGTTGATTCTCAGGTAAGTTGTGCCAAATTAAATATCCGAATCCCCTTGTCATTTTGCTGTTGTTATCACTAAACAACACCCTTTCTGGGTTAACCTTGATGACTATGTTCTCCACGGACAGAGGCAGCATTCCCAACTATCGACTAAAAGGTAGGGATGCGTATGTGTGTATATACCACAGTTTCTCAGGAAACATCAAAATCGTTTACAACAACCATTAAGAAACAAAAACCATACCACCACCCCAAAAAAAACCTAACACAGATCTACCACCTAATTATTACAGATCAACAACAAGTAGAAGAAGCTGGGCCACTTCCATTGTGAGACCTCCAGACTGGATTATTGTAACTCGCTCTACGTGGGGCTGCCCTTGAGACTGACCCAGAAACTCCAGTGGGTGCAGAATGCCGCGGCGAGACTCCTTATGGGGTCTTCGCTGCGAGATCACATTCACCTGGTACTATACCAACTACACTGGCTCCCGGTGGAGTACAGGATCAGGTTTAAGGTGCTGGTTTTAACCTTTAAAGCCCTATACGGCCTAGGACCCTCGTACCTTTGGGACCGCCTCTCCTGGTATGCCCCACAGAGGAACCTACGGTCTGCAAATAAAAACATCCTGAAGGTCCCAGGCCTCAGAGAGGTTAGGCTGGCCTGAACTAGAGCCAGGGCCTTCTCGGCTGCGGCTCCAATCTGGTGGAACGCTCTGTCACAAGAGACTAGGGCCCTGCGGGACCTGACATCTTTCCGCAAGGCCTGCAAGACAGAGTTGTTCCACCAGGCCTTTGGTCAGGGCGCAGCCTGACTCCCTCCTCTGGCAACCTGCACAGAATTTTGCTTAATGGTTGCCATTAATTTGATTTTAATTAATTGTTATAATGAAATGTTTTAGAATGTTAGATTATTTGATTGTTTGATTATTTGATTGTTGTTAGCCGCCCTGAGCCCGGCTTTGGCTGGGGAGGGCGGGATATAAATAAAATTTTTTATTATTACTATTATTAAAATAAATCGATATGGAAATCGGATTGTGGTGGAGCCGCTTTGCACAGAAATGGCAGCTCCAGAGAGCTCCACTTTCGGCCCCTGCCTGCTACAGGGGTGGGTGGGGAGCCGCTCTCACCAGTTCTGCTTCGCTGAGAGAACTGTCCTCATATAAGGATTTCTCCAGGTCCATGCCGTCCTCCCCTTCGTGCTCGACTTCGCGCAAGAGGATCTTCATGGCGTGGGCGGCTGCTTCCTGCTTGGCCAACTTCTTGCTGCCTGCTTCCGCCGGGGGGAACCGGCGACCGTCGATCACCGCCTGGAATTTAAACCTTGACCAAAACACACAAGGCACAAAATGGTGAGGATGTGTGCTAATCAGTGAATCTGGCGCCATTATTTATCACATTTATGTCCAAGGAGCTTCAAGGCAGTGTACGTGCCCCTCATCCGACACCCAATTTATCCTCGCAGTGATAACCACACAGTTAGGCCCCGAGAGTGTGTGATTACCCAGTGGACGTCCCGGATGAGCAGGGATTTGAGCCTCGGCTTCTATGGTCCCAAGTCCGATGCTGACCACTACAGCACACTGGTTCTCCTTTCCAAGCCCTCTGCCTCGACAAATAGGTTTTGTTAGGAAGGGGTTATTGATGCGGGTGGCGCTGTGGGTTAAACTACAGAGCCTAGGATTTGCCGATCAGAAGGTTGGCGGTTCGAATCCTCGCAACGGGGTGAGCTCCCATTGCTCGGTCCCTGCTCCTGCCAACCTAGCAGCTCGAAAGCACGTCAAAGTGCAAGTAGATAACTAGGAACCGCTCCGGCTGGAAGGTAAACGGCGTTTCCATGCGCTGCTCTGGTTTGCCAGAAGCAGCTTAGTCATGCTGGCCACATGACCCGGAAGCTGTACGCCGGCTCCCTCGGCCAATAAAGCGAGATGAGCGCCGCAACCCCAGAGTTGGACACAACTGGACCTAATGGTCAGGGGTTTCTTTACCTTTTTTATTGGTGCAGCACTTACACCAGGGTGGCAGAACCAGCACTCGAGCATTGGCCATGCTGGCCAAGGCTGTGGGGGGCTGGGAGTCCCAATGAAAGCTGGAAGGCCAGAGATGTCCCCCATCACGCCTTTAGAGAACTCCTTCCTCCTTGCCTGATTTGTGAGCACAGCAAAGATTGTGGGGCATGCTCTAAAAGCTTGCTAGCCAGCTAGGCCTCTCTGTTCTAAGGAGCAGAACCCTTAGAAGCCGCCCAGCCCTCTTCTCTGGTTGTGCTGACAAAGAGGCTGCCAGGTGAATCATAGAATCGTAGAGTTGGAAGGGGCCCCCCAAAGCTCATCTAGCCCCACCCGCCGCAATGTAGGAGTATCAACATGTGATTCCCCTGTCCAATCTGAAACCAAACTGGACCCTGCTTTGACAAGGCGCTAGCAGTTCTCTTTCAGGGAAGCTGGACTGCCATTACAGATTTTATCTTTGGAGGAAGCCCCATCCCACCCCAAAAACTAAAACTCCCAAGGAACCCAGTTTCAAACTGTGGCAGCACTACAAGGAAGACAAGGAAGAAAAAGGCCCAGGTTGATGGTGGCAGGTGCTTGTTGGGGATGGGTAGGCAAACTAAGGATTGGGGGCCGGATGCGGCCCAATCGCCTTCTAAATCTGGCCCGCGGACGGTCCAGGAATCAGTGTGTTTTTACGTGAGTAGAATGTGTCCTTTTATTTAAAATGCATCTCTGGGTTATTTGTGGGGCATAGGAATTCGTTCATTTCCCCCCAGAAACTATGGTCTGAGGGACGGTGGACCGGCACCCTGCTGAAAAAGTTTGCTGACCCCTGTTGTTGGGGCTTGTATGGCTGAAGGTTGGGAGCCCAGCAGTAGGTGGCGCCACCCAATTCCTGCTTTGCCACAGTCACCCTCCCTGCTGAGATCTACAAGGGCAACACTGAGGCTAAGTGGGAGGAAGCCGACAGACGGGGCCATCCTCTGCAACAAATGAAAGAGGGGCAGGCAGGTGGGAGCTGGCTGAGGGGGCAGAATGAGATTGGCAGGGCAAAGCCCCATACATTTCAAGCGGACCAGCCTCCACTGGCCCAGGTAGCAACAGAGACTACAGAGCTAAATGCCCCCATAGCGGTTGCGGTTTCAAGCTCCCCGCTCCTTTGCTTGGGAAGAATCTGCTCTCATGGAAAAAAGTAGGCCAATTTTCCTGTCTAGCGGGTCTATTGATGTACCAGAGGGTGGCACACACACTCTGCTGGTGCCTAGAAAAGGCAAGGAGTGAGACAGAAAGAAAGAGACTCATGTGTGTGTGTGTGTGTTTCTAAAAACACAGTGGCTATAAAGAGCAGCCAAGCAAGAACGTAAAAATAAAATCCAACCCACCCAACTGTTCAGAGCGATGCGCCAGAGGGAGCGAAGAGGAACGCTCCGGGTCCCCCCCACATGGCAACAGATGCTCCCTGCCAGAAGCAGACAGCGTGGAACTCCTCCAGCCACACAGGAACTTATGGGGCATAATATTTGCCTAGTGCAAAACTACTAATTAGCCACACAGCGGGCTTGCCCCCCCCCCCCTTTGGAACTGCAGCTGAAGATTCGCTATTCTAAAGCCGAGGTGGAGGACCTCAGGCTTGGGGGCCCAAATGTCACCCTCCAGGCCTCTCTATCCGCCCCCCAGGACACTTCGCAGGCTGTACCCCCCTCCCCAGGCTGACCCACACACCCCCTTCCATGCACCCTCTTCAAGTGCTTTTGTCGGGACAGAATGTGCCTTTGAACTTCAACAACGCCTCTTGCTTGCCTGGATGATGTGGGTGGGAGGGTGTAGAAACGCCCCAATTTTCGCATGCCTTTTTCCTGCTCACTTTCACCTCTGGCTTCACCCACTGCTTGCACGTGGCCCCAGGAAGGCTGCCCACGGTGGAATGTGGCCCCCTCGGGCTGAAAAAGAGATTCCCCACCCTCCGCTCTAAAGGGGAGCACAGAGCTCATGCCAGGCACCGCTTTTCAAATTTGGAGACAGAGAGAGAGAGAGGAAGGAGAGATACATTCACCATGCAGGTGGTTTGGCTCTCCATTTTACTCTCGCTTAGCTGAGTCTTCCTCCTTCCCCCTGAGGCTTTCGCTGCCTGGCAGTGGGAAGCGATTCTTAAATTGCAAGTGGCTGTTTCGCAGGCCTGAAGGAGGAGATGTAGCGAGCAGAAACGAAACCTTCCTATTGCTGCCCATTCATGCTCGTTCCTCTGTCCTGCGCTCCCCAACTTCAGAGCCCTGAAGGCGGAAACCGATCGCCACACACACGATGATCAGGGTTTTGACACCAGCATCTCAGCATTATGCGGAGTTTTTAAAAGACGGCGAGTCCTTGCTCCACAGAGCTTACTAACTAAATTTAGACGGACTTGGGGCTGTGGGACATTATTAGATTATTCAGCAGAGACTGCTGTGTCATCACTCGAATTGTTAATATAAGAAGAATGCGTTTTGTAAAAGAAAGAAAGAACGAACAGAGAGTCCTGCATTTTAAGTATTAAAACAAACAGTCTTTCTTTCCTTTTTAAGGGAAGCCTTGATATATATCTCAGCTGCCTGCTTATTAAGAGGCTTTTGTAACCTACGGGGCAGAGTAATACGCAAAAGCAGTTGTGAAAGGAAGAGGGGCAACACACAATCTTAAACCAGTTGCAATCACACTAGCATTTTAACCAAATCACATCTCTTGCTTTAAAGAAAACTGCTCTTTTTAACGTCTGCAGTGACTTGTACAAGCCGAGGCAAATGCATTGAAATGTAACCTGAGCAAAAGTAATCCCCTTCTCCTTTTGGAGAAAACTTTTCTTTTTAACATATTTGCCAATGACCTGCACAGTCCAAGACAAACGCATAAACACTGAGCAAGCAAAATCCCCTTCCCCGGTAAGAACCCCCTCCCCAGAAAGCGCTCCCTCTCCCTCTCCTCTCTTACCGTGGCTCGTGTGACGGCCCGCTCTGCTTCAGCAAGACGAACTCGCAATGCTGGTACGTGTACTGGGTGTATTCAATCAAGCCGCTGACGGGGTTCTTCTTCTGGCACGCCATGAGCTTCTCCAAGGGAGTGCACAGGAAGGCCGTGTCGAACTGGGCCGCGTAGCTGGGGGAGAGCGGGGACTCCATGATGCACCGGGACTCCTCGTCCTGGTTGTTGATGGCATTCAGGTCCTCCGGGATGTCGTCGGTGGCCCACTTGCCGTTCTCAAAGTTGTCGTAGTTGGGGAACCAGTGGTACCGGGGCCGCTTGCGAGGAGGGGGGGCCGCCGCCCGGGGAGAGCAAGCGTCTCCCTGCTCCGCTGGCTCCGACGACACCTGCTGCCCGTTCTCGACGTTCTCCTCCTCACTCTCTAGAAGCGGCGGTGGCGGCGGTGGAGGAGGAGGCGGGGAAGGGGAAGGAAGAGGAGGAGCTGGCAAGCTGGCGGGCAGCTCCGGTTCCGCGCATGGGGTCGGAGGCTCGGGGTCCGCTTTTGGAGCAGGGGCGGCCACTTCCCTGACCTCTTCCGCCTTCTGCTTGTTCTGCATCCTCTTGCGCTTGTTGTCCGTGAGGGACCACTTGGGGGGGTTGGCATTCTCCTTGCACACCTCCCCCAGCTTCTCCAAGGACAGCAGGGTGGAGTTCACGTTCCGGGCCTTGGAGAGGCCGATGTTTTTGGCAAGGTCGTGCGCCGTCGAGTCCGCGACGCTGAACAGGTAGTTGCAGATCTTCTCCCTGACCTCGGCCATGGCGGCGGAATCAGGATAGTCCTCTGGGTCAGAGGCAGAGCTCTCTCCTCCTCCTCCTCCTCCTCCTCCTCCAACCCCAGGTACTGGGAATCGGCCCTGGCCCCTCTGGCTGGCGGAGTTCCCTTCTCTCAACGCTCCCTGGGACCTAGGGCTGTCTGCTAACCTCCACAACGGAGGGTGCTCCCCTATTTTGCACAACTGCCCTCGCGTAAGAAGCCTGTAGAGGTGATGATTGACCTCCTTCTTCTGCACTTCGAGTTTACGGGCAAGGCAGCGGGCAGATTCGGCCTCCCCAGGTCGGAGCTGCCCCAAGATCTCCAAGAGACGCTGTTCAACTCCTTGGCCGGAGAGCGTCAGGTGCCGTAAGTCTGTGATGAGCCCGTCAACTTCCCTCCTTGAACTGCCGCTGTACCTCGGCCGGGGGGGCTGGGGAGGCTGCTTCTGCTCCTGCCAGCTACTGTTGCAGGGAAGCCTCCTGGCTGCGCCCCAACTGCTGTGCTGGGAGCTCTGGGGAGGTGAGAAGGCGCCTGGACCTCGGCGGTAGCCCTGGTACAGTTGGGGTCGCTGCGCCCGGGGCTGCCACAGCGGGGCTTCGCCGAGCTGCCCGTTTAGGAAGAGGACCTGCCGCTGCCGAAAATCCTCGCTTCCCTGCGGGACAAGAGGACCGTTAAAGAAAGCTGGGTTAGAGAGGCCGCTATGTTTTGGGGGCACCTGATCTGAACCTCTGCCTCGAGTGACACCTCTGCTCATAGCGTGCTGCTGGGGCGCAGGGCTGGGGGCGGGCACATGGGCACCAGACGAGAGGCAGCTGCGGCTTGCTCTCACGGGGGCTGCTGCGCAGAGGCCTGGCAAAGAGAAAACAAGAGAACAGGGCACGTTTCAGACCTCGGATACACGCTCGGGGGAGCCGACGCAGTTCTACTGAAACCAGTCCCTCTGCCCCAGTTCCCAAAAGACAACACCTGACGACAGAAAGATGCTCCTGTCAGATAGAGCGGAAGCCTCCTGTACAGCTGCTGAAGACCTGCTCTCCCTTATCAGAGGAGGACACTGGCTTAAGGCACTAAGGTCAGGGGAGATCTACAGATGAGCCTGGGATGGAGAACGAGTCTTCTAAACACGGTTGAACGCAAGGTATGTTCAGCTTGATTCAGGGTTTCTTGGGCAACCAAGGGAGAGTTGTGCGACTTTACTTCCCAGCACATAGTAAAAGAGATTCAGGGGGAAAGAACGGAAGCACTTCTTCCCATCAGTTCAGAGTTAAACTATGGAATCCACTCCCCCAGGTGGCAGTGATAGACAAATTCAGGGAGAATGAGGCCATCGGTGGGAGGCAGCATGCCCTGAGTTAACAGTTGCTGCAAACTGCAGGTGCAGAGCTTTGCTAATGCACTCAGGTCCTGCTTGTGCGTCTCTCGTTGACATCTGTTCGGACACGGTGTGAACAAGACCAGGCAGCCCACTCTGAGCTCTCCTCATGTTCTTAAAAGGAAAACCACCCCATAGCCCACCTTTCCCTGTACAGCCATATTGCCTGTGTTTGTGGTGATATGGTTGGGGCCGGATTAAGAGTAGCTTCATAGCAGAATGGCAATTCCTAGGAGACCTTTAGAAAATAGTTAAGAGGAACAATCCTGGGGCAGAGTTAAGATTCCAGATGCCAGGATGAAAAACTTGCAAACCAAAATGACTGGGATTTCCCCCAGTCGATACATATGTGAGATTTTTGTCATTAAACCCAGCTGCAAATTGGGTTTGTCAGCAGAGTCTGTTTACATGGTTTCAGAGTCTATTTGGCTCAGTACAGCTGTAAAACTGACCACCACCTGGCCTTCAAAAGCCTTCTCTCCAAGAGGCAGATTTGGAAAAATCTATGACTGATGTTGGAGAGCCAAACTTTTTTTAAAAAAAAATAAAAACAACCACCTTGTTCTAACCCACAGAACCAACATAACAGTTACATCTTCCCTTCAGTCAATGAAAAAGAAATCCTTAAGAGGGGTAGCCATGTTAAGGCAATCCCAGCCGGGCCTATCCGAAAGCAAACTCCACTGAGTTCAACAGAACTTACTCCCAAGCAAGTGCTAGCAAGACTGCAGCCTGGCAATGAAATCCTTTTACATTCCTAGATGTACAGGATCACCCCACCAAGTTCACAGGGGCTTCGTCACCAGGAAAGCAGGTATAGTATTGTGGCTTCAGTATGTCACAGTACCCACAAAGAAAGAGACCTGTGGTGTTTTCAGACTCACAAATTGACTATGGTATGGAGCCATGGGGTGGGTTATTTTTCAAGGCACCACAACTCTTTCTGCAGCAACCAAATTAAGTGTCTTCTGCTCTCTGGGAGAACAGGAAGTTGCTTTATGAGAAGTCAGAACATTGGTCCAGCTAGCTCAGTAATGCCTACACCGACTGGCAGTGGCTCTCTGGGGTTTTGAAGCCCACAGAGAGGGAGCTATATTCCTTTCCAGAATACCCTCTGTTCAAACTCTAACTACCTCAATCTCAGGAGCTACAAGGGAACAAGGAAGGCGGGGGGGGGGGGTTGGTTGGTTGAGGGGTCACAGAGAGAATTCCAGGCATTTCAAGGGGAGGCAACTGGTAATACAGGTACAGCTAAGGGAAATCAGATAGTCTTACCTCTTTTTGTTCCACGCTGGTAAGAACCAGGCATTGCATAGATAGCAAGAAACGAAAAAAGAGGGGGAAAGCTCTGCGAAGAGAAGGCCTTCCCCAGAACAAGGAGGGGGCAAGGCAAGAGGAAAAAGAGGAGGTGTGTGTCCCCCACACTATGAGAGACACAGACACCCGGGGGTGGTAGGGAAGAAGGAAAGGCTCGCCACAAAGCAAGGACTCTGCAAGAATTACACAAACACCCCACTATCCTCCTCCCTTCTCTCTCCACAGTACAGCAGGCAGGCTGGATCACTCACTTAACATAACTGCCAGATAAGTTTCGCTTTCAATTCTCCGGAGGTCCAGCCTCCCTCTATGCTGTTCCGCCCAAGGAGTGTCTAGTTACAGACAGAGGGATGGGCCGGAGGTAAAGCCATTAGCTTTAGGTTGGGGGGGGGGAGAGAAACCGATGATGAGTGCTTCTTCCCCCTCTCTTGCAAGCTCATTGCAGCATTGCCTAGAAGTAAAAAAAGCCTAGAAAGGGAAAGCCCCACAGCCACTTACAGGAAAATACTTTTGGTTCCTTTTCATCACAGGCTGGTGGGAGGGACTGTTATCTGCGAGGCAGAAGGGAAAGCACTTACCAGAATCTCATGCTTCTCTAACTGGGAGATTCGTTCACTTCTAACTCTTCTTTCCTTTATCCCTTACCCAGAGCTGCCAGACCTCAGCTCAGCCTTCTCTGCTCCAACACTGCAACCAAAGAGGCACCGGCTTCCTGCAGTTTGGGGTATCTTTCTGCATCTCCTTAACAATACCTTTGGTCATTCCTAAACCAGCCTCAGTACTAAGTTCACACACCTCTATCTGCTTGTTTGTTTCGAAGGCTCCTGAGACACACGTACATCTATACGCAACAGCAATTGCCCATTTGCCTTCATGGAGTTGGCTCTTTTCAGCCATTGCTCACTGTACAGAGAGTATTGAGGAACCTGCCTAGTGAATGACCAGGTGAATGTATGAATGACTGCTCTGGCTTCACCTCCTATGGGTGCGTGTCATCTTGACAAATTACAATACACACAGCGCTACGATTCTCAGAGCGGTTTAACAATCAATTCCTTTTCCCAGGGAACTCTGGGAGGGGAATATGGGTTTCCTAACCCTCAGCACCCCTAACAAACAACCGTGTCCCAGGATTCTTTAGGGAGAAGCCACAACTGTTTAAATAGGGCTTTCAATGTATGGTGCAGATGAGGCCTGGATATGACAGAAGAGAAAACTGAATGGAAGTGACCTGCGCCCCCTCCCTCCAACTACCTCCTCTTAACATAGTCATAGGCCAGTCCAACATGCCCTCCAGATATTTTGGACTACAACTCCCATAAGCCAGCATGCTGGGTTAACACACATAATCGATACCTACAGATCTCAGACAGCCAACAGAGCAGAGGCGCCAGGAGCCATCCTAGAACCCCAAGTGAGAAGCATTAAGCGATGCAGGCGCGTAGCTCAAAACCGGGTCAAGGGCAGGTTGCAAATGGCACAGCATAAACTTTCCTCCTCGGATTGGTTAACAGGCTCAGATAACCCGCTCGCCTCTCCAGGTGCAAAACGAGACATGCACATGGTGACTGTGGAAGAGCTCGCCAGGTCAGTTCAATGGGGGGGGGGGCAGAACTGCACAGCTGTTGCATGGGATGAGGAACAGTGGGAAGCACCTGGTTCATCTTTGGCAAAGAAGCCACCCGAAAGAATTAAAAAACAAAAACAAAAAACAGCACTAAATTGAGCACCACGCATTTGTGACATGAACGTGAAAGGATTTTAAAACCTTACAGCGAATAGCTCTATGGCCAATAAAACACCCAATAATAACCAACACCGATGTGATATTATATACAGTGTCTGCCTTTCAGAGTGAAGTCACAAAGATCGTTGGGTATTCAGGCATATTCTATAGGACTCATTCTTGTAAGTTATGAATACAGTAGTACCTCGGGTTAAGAACTTAATTCATTCTGAAGGTCTGTTCTTAACCTGAAACTGTTCTTAACCTGAAGCACCACTTTAGCTAATGGGGCCTCCTGCTGCCGCCGCACCGCCGGAGCACGATTTCTGTTCTCATCCTGAAGCAAAATTCTTAACCTGAGGTATTATTTCTGGGTTAGCGAAGTCTGCAACCTGAAGTGTCTGTAACCTGAAGCGTCTGTAACCCGAGGTACCACTGTACATGGATCAAGAACCTTTGGGCCCTCTCCTCAATTCACCAACGTTAAGATTCAAAGCCCACCAGTGCTCTGCCCCATTAAAACACAAGTTATTCCCCACCCCACCCCCCAAAAAAATATATAGCAGCCTCAAGATACACTGGAAAGATTGGAGGCAGGTCTTTCCGGGAGGAAGGAAAGAGCTTAACTCTGGACTTGGTTAACCAAAAGGTGCCATTTCCCACCACTGCCTGGTGAGGCATTAAGACGATTGATTTTGCCATGGCCTGATGATTATCTGCTTGTGGTAACACTGAGGTGGGCTTTCTCAGTGGTGGCACCAGTCTTGTTTAATGCTCTACCTGCTGAAATAAAGGAGGCCCCATCAAGCACTGGCCTTCTACCAGCTCTTGAACATACACTTGTTCAGACAAACACTTCCCCACTTAAGACTCATGTTTTAATTGCGATGCTGCTTTGATGGGCTTGTTTACTATATAGTTTAATCGTGGATGTTTTAATGCAGCTGTTTTACAATGCATTCTAATTAATTGTGGGCAGCTGTGTCATTACTGGTTTTGTTGTCGTCGTTTCGCTGATGTCTTTATCTTTTTGTGAACCACCTTGGTATTTTCTGCTTCAAATGAAAGGTGATGTATAAATACTAACAACAACAACAACAACATTCTGGTTTCAGCCAGCAGCCTTCTCTCAGGCAGCTGTGACACATCAAAAGGAGATCTAAGCTTTTGCATGTGTTTGCAACATGTTCTTGAAACCAGCTAAGCATAAGTTGCGGGGGGGGGGATCTAAGTTACAAAAGGGGAGGAATTCACACTCCCAGTTTGCCCCTACCCTCTTCTAACACCCAGGGGGCCTAAACAGCACCACAGAAACTTACCAGCCACAGTTCAACTCACCTGTCTAGCCTGGCACTCTGAGAGCAGCCCCTCTGGCTCTGTTCAAACTGCCTGGTCACTTGAGCCGGGAAGGTGAAATTTCACCCCAGTGGCAGCTCTCACGCTGCGCTTTGCAACAAGGTTCAAGGGCGGTAACTTTATCCCAGAGGGAAAGTACGTGCCCAATATTCATGGCGTTGCCAAACATATTTCAATTATTTGGAGCCAACAACATCTCTTGTGGCAGCCAAGTCTGCAGTTCACACATATCCCATTTCCTGCCCGATTGAGAATACGCTTTGAAAAAGAAAGGGAAAAAAGCTTCCTTCTTTGGATTCTTAAATGAGGAAGGTCTCGGGCAGCATGGACACTGACTAAAGTGAAATGCACATCTCAACAACTTTCAAGGCCAAACTTAACAGTCTGCAAAATGCCGTGGCTGTTGACGGTAGCAGAGTCCAGAGGCTTTGTGCAAAATAAAATCAGCCATGCAAATAAGCCTACACACAACTACCCGGGAAGAACTCTCTCAAGGGCTCACAACTCTGTGGCAAAGAACTTGTGTTGCATCCTGAGGGTTCCAGGTTCCGTTCCCAACATCTGCAGTTAACAAAAAGGAATCACAGAACTGTAGAGTTGGGACTCAAAGGGTCATCCAGTCCAACCCCCTGCAACGCACCAATAACGGGTCTGGCAGTCTTTGCTGAGAGCTGCTGCCTTCAAAGTGAGAGGCCAATTCTCTAACTCGGGATAGAGGCAACTATACCGTTCAGCTCTCTTTTTGATGTGCATAATGAATGGGGCGCCTGCCGCAGGGCACTATCTCATCTCCAATGCGATTTAATTTCTATATGAAGCCGCTGGGAGCAGTCATTAGGAGTTTGGGGGCAAGGTGCCATCAGTATGCTGCTAACACTCGGCTCTATTTATCCAGGAGAGGCTATGCAAGGCCTAGAACAGCGCCCTGGACGCAGTGGTGAGATGGGATGTGGAGAAACAAGCCGAGCTTCAATCTTGGCAAGGCGGAGGCACTGTGGGCGAAGGGTTCCCAGGTCCAAGCAATTGGTCCATTCTTTTCCTGAAGGAGCAGGTTCACAGTCTGGGGCTGCTTCTGGATCCAGCTTTGTCCCTGGAGGTCCAGGTAACATGAATGGCTAGAAGTGAATTTTACCAACTGCAACTGGTTATGACAGCTGCAACCTGGACTGGGGAAGCTGGGCCACAGTGGTTCAGGCACTGGTTACTTCAAAACTGGATGGCTGCCGTGAGCTCTATGCGGGGCAATGCACGTGATCCAAAAGGAGCAGTTAGTTGCTTTATGGACGCTGATAGGAGTGATGCCCTCCTGGGCGGCTTATGTAGCAGGACAGATACAGATTGCATGGTATTCCCACCATCCAGGAAATTAGCCTGGTCCTCTACTTAACATGGATAAAAGTTACTGACAACAATTATCCCACAAATTAAGATTGCAGGGGTGGGAAGATTGAGCTCACCGCCTCCCCACTTGGCACAGCTATTCTCAACCACAGCAATAAACACTTGTGTTACATGCGGTGAGGCAATATCTTATTTATCTGTAACACATGCACAGAAACCAAAACAAGCATACATCAGATATTTAGTTGAAACTTGCTAGAATATAAATGAACCAGAAAAAGGGAAGGATCAGCACTTATGGCAGCTTCTGAAAAACATGAGTGGGCTGGGCTTGTTAATCTTCAGGCTGCCAGGCTTACGGAATTCACTGACTGTGGTTCGTGTCTCTTGAAAGAAATCACGATCAGTAAGCCAAGGAACTTTGCTTAAGAGAGAAATGAACCACAAGGGCTAGATAGTGCCTTACCGCACTGAGAAAAAAGATGGTCATGAGAAATCATGATATTCAAATGGAACCTCCATGTTCAGAGGCAGTCTACTTCTAAAAGGGTATTGCTGGGAGACTGACAGTGAGAGAAAGCTGTGGCTCTCCTGTCCTGCTTGTGGGCTTCCCTAGAGGCATCCGGAGGGCGCTATGAGGGACTGGGGATGCTAGATTAGATTGCCCCTTGGGCCCAATCCACAATGGCTCTTCTTAAATTATGATTGGCATGTAGAGGGCCAAGTTCCATCTCCCCAAGCAGCATCTTGTTGCAGTGCAGTACCATGGTTGTGGTGGTTGCTACAGCAACAGGTCTTGCTACCAGCCTACTTAGGAGGAGCGGGGGAAACCATCCTCCATCTTTCCCATGGAAGGAACGGTCTCTAGCTCAGCGGAAGAGCACCTGCTCTGCATGCAGAAGGTCCCAGGTTCAATCCCTGCCATCTACAGGCGGCACTGGGCATGTGCCCTGCCTGAGACCCTGGAAAGCCACTGTTGCCTATCTGTGTAGACCAGTGTTTCTCAAACTTGGGTCTCCAGCTGTTTTCAGATTATAATTCCCTTCATCCCTGACCACTGGTCCTACTAGCTAGGGATGATGGGAGTTGTAGTCCAAAAACAGCTGGAGACCCGAGTTTGGGAAACACTGATGTAGACAATTCTGAGCTAGACGGATTACTGGCCTGACTTGGTGTAAGACAGATTCCCGTGTTCCTAGGCTCTCTGTGAATTGGCTTTCCTGTAAAACTGATGGTTGACCAGGTTCCTATACCAACAGTGTTTTTATTCTCCAGTATATTGTCTTTACTGTCTAAATGTGTTTTTTCTGTAACTGCTTAATGCTGCTATTGGTTTTCGTGCTTGTTCTGTGTTAATTTTTATTTAGCTTCTCTTGCACCAACAACCGACAGTGACGGCTGTTAGGTTCCAAATAAATTAAATATCATGCTTTGGCCACATCAAGAGGAAGAGCGGCTACCTACAGCTTCAAGCTGCTCTTACAAGACAGCCACCCCCCGAAAGCCAAGAAACAAGCACGCACACATGTGCTTTTTAGCAGAGAAACTCTGCTGCATATGGTGTAGGTAGGGCAACAGGAAAGACAGCATAGCCTGAAAAATGCCTAGAAGTGTGGTCATCATTGCAACAACGATTTATACCCCACCTTTCAGGAAGCAATTCCTTCCATGATGGCTTACAAACAACATTAATGTTGCAAAACAATGATCATTGTGTAAAAGAGTTGTCAGGATCCTTGCCACAGAAAACTGGTGGTCAATACTTGTGTGAGGGGCGAAGGGAGCTGGGACAGGAGCCAGATTTGCTGGCATGTACACATTAGCGGCTTAAAACACAGTGGGAGTAGTTCCCCCTGTGCTTCAAGTTGCCTTTTTTAAGCAGCTGTATACACCACTACCAGGCTTGTTTCCCCGTGCCTGCAACTCATGCACCCCAAACTGCTACTCAATGAAACTGCCAACTGCACATAGGCTGTCATCTGCACATGCACAAGAAATGTCTGAAAAGTATACAACTCAGCATAGCAATATGTATTCAAATCAGATGGGAAATGCATCAAGCAACCGTGTTTCTCAAGAAAGCACATGGACACCAGCGGTGGGAGAGCGCTGGAGTAGGAGTAAGTGGCAATGTGTACGAAACCTTTGTCTGCCTCTGTGTTCTCACAGAACCTTTCCCACAGGACAGCCACTGGTAGACATAGGATTGCGGGGAGACTTCAAGGGGAGGGGTTAACACTGCATGCATTGGACTATAGCAAACACACCATGCTGTGGATTAATGTAAGCACAGGAGACACACTTTTTAATGTGTGCTTAGCCACTTTGGATTAATCTTTAGGAGGCAGAGATAAACAAGTCAATGTAAACAATCGAAGATGCATACCACACAACCATCAATGAGATACGAAAGATCCAAGTCCACTATAGTGAAGCTCATAACAAAAATAAACGGAACTACTCAGAATTTATACAGAGCACTTTAAAATAATGCTCACAAACAACCCTTTAAGGTGGGCCAGGATGGTTATCATCCTATTGTGTGTGCGTGCACTTAACCTTCACTGCTCCACTTTGCTACAACATACTGAGACAACATCTGAACAGAGTACTTCCAGGTTCACAACCCAGGCTTTTCACCATTAAGCTACACTAGTTCTCTAACATAGCCTACATTCCTTTCCCAAACTACAGCTGATTTTGTTAGCAACTAATGCAAACTGTGCTGTTTAATGGGCAGCTGCCCTGACCAGACCCACAGTACCCCCTTTTCCAATAAGGGCTGACTGCGTGTTTCTTCTGCGAAGCCTTCAACAAAGCAGAAAAACAACAACCCTCCCGATTTCCGGGGGTTGCTCCCTCTCCTAACAACTGACGTTCAAAGGTATACTGCTTCTCAACCCGGAGGTTCCGTTTCACAGATCACGCTGCAATCCTATGCCCCTCTCCGACGCGGGAGTTAATTCCACCGAGCTCCGCGAAATTCACTTCCGAGTAGGCATGCAACTGGATCGGGCTCGTCAAGAGACAGGCAGGTTGCATGCATGGCGTTTCCTGGTGCAGTTCTACGGAGGGGCACTGGTGCAGCCCCAGAGGAGAGGGGGGAAAGGGGGCTGGAGAGAGGCTTGTGCGGCCCTTGTGAAAATGCATGGGAAACGGGGCGCTTCTTCCAGGTCGGTGGAAAGCAGGACTTTGCACACACACATGCACCCCCCTCCGTGCCCCAATCCCCTTCCGAGCGAAGCTTGCCTTGGCCTGGCCTTACCTTACCTCCCCCCAAAAAACTACCCTGCGGGCACCGTCGACTGAAGCCGCCTCTATTGTGCAGGAGGGTCGCCGGCAAGGGCTGATGACGAAAGAACAGCAGCGCGGCAACACCAAGCACGTGATACCGGGGGGAACATGGGGAGTAGGAGGAAGTGAAGCCGGAGCCGCCTTCTTTGGAGAGGGCAGAAAACTCTCCGCTTCCACCCTTCGAAACCCTTTGGCGGAAGAGAGGAGAGGAGGAGGAAACCTCGGCGGAGCTTTCCCTAATCTCCCTCTTCCCAGGTACCGCCTCTTTGAAAAGGAGAGGGAAGGGAAGTTCAAAGAGCAGCATCAGGCATGGTTTAAGTTCATAGCTGTTTCCTTTTTTAATGGAAATTCCCTTATTCCGAGTAGGATTCCTCGCAAGAAAAGGGAAAGGTTGACAGCTATGTTTAAGTTGCTAACACAGCTACATGCCTATAAAGAAACCTTCCCTGTTAAACACACGTGGTGATGATGAACGACACGGGTATACATGGCTTTAGAAACGGATGGGACAAACTGAAATGGGAGTTTGGAGGGGGGTGTCTATTTTTATTTCTAAAAATAATGTGCGCCGTCTAGGGTTTGGAATCAGAAAACTGGAGCACTTGAGGGTTTACGTTCCTCGTTTAAACTGTGTGTACCTTACCATTGCATCAACTGAGTCTTAATTTAGCCAAATCCCTTGATGTCAGGGAATCTACTCTGGGCATAATACTTCGTTGGATACAATCCAATGCATTTAGGGTCAGGTTTCAAAATTAAATCAGGAACTGTTTTAACTCTTCCCCCCAAGTTACAATCTGCGAAGGTGCACTCCACACTTGGGGCAAGCCTACCTTGGGGGGGGGGTCCCCTACCCCACATCGACACCAGAGAGCAACCCGTCCTCCTAGGGGCTCCGACTGGGACCTAGAGAGGCTAAGCCCCTTGTAATGCTTGGGACAAATCCTGCCAACACCTGCAGTCCGGCCACGGAACCCAGAGAGCGGGACTTGTTGGAATGCAAGGGAGCAGCTTTTATGAATTTGTTTAAGAACATCAGAGGGGACCAGCTGGATCAAGTCAAAACCAAATCTTGGCCAATAATCCCTTCCCTGCAGCAGCCAACCTGGTGGTCCAGGCATAGAAAGCTGCCCTACGCTGAATCAGACCATTTGTCTGTCTTGCTCAATTCTGTGTCTACACTCGTGGTTCAAATAATAAATAAATAATTTCCCACTGACTACTTCGAAGTTGCTGAGGGGCTTGGCGAATTGCTTCATGCGTGTTGTAGCAATGTAATGTGCTATGCTAGATGCGGTATGATTTTTAATGGCATTTTCTCCTTATATGATTGTATTTTAAGTCTATTCCACAGGATTCAAATTGCAATACAATGTAAGAAATAACGAAGCCACGGAAACACAATTTAAAAGCAACTGTGAATATTTAATGGGATGGATCTGCCATCCTCCCAGACCACCTGAATGAAGTATGCGGACCACTGGTAGTCCATAGACCACAGTCTGCAAACTCCTGGTCGACACTGACTTGCAGTGGCTCTCCAGGATTTCAGAGAGGGTTCTCTCCAAGCCTTACCTGAAGAAACCGGGGATTGAACCTGGAGCATTCACAATGCAAAACAGATTTTTCAACACTGAGCTGCAGCCCCTCCTTCTCTGGGAGGCACAATAAGCAGTGCCTTAATGGGCAATACAGTGGTACCTCGGGTTAAGTACTTAATTTGTCCTGGAGGTCCGTTCTTAACATGAAACTGTTCTTAACCTGAAGCACCACTTTAGCTAATGGGGCCTCCTGCTGCCAACGCGCCTCCGGAGCCCAATTTCTGTTCTTATCCTGAAGCAAAGTTCTTAACCTGAAGCACTATTTTTGGGTTAGCGGAGTGTGTAACCTGAAGTGTATGTAACCTGAAGCGTATGTAACCCGAGGTACCACTGTACCCTAATGCAAGGATGTCTTCCATTTCTTTTTCTTTCTTTTTTACACACACAAAGGCACACAGCATCCCACATCAGTGCAGCAGAGGGCCCCTACAGCAATCAGAGGGCTGAACTAAGTTTGGAGATCTATCAGGATAGTCACAAACAGGGAATGAAGGCTATTCCTCTCTGCTGCTGCTGATCCCCAGCAGTGGGTCATCAGAGACTGCCTCTGAATGTGGAGGTTCCATTTGATTCAGTTAGCATAGTACAGACAGCCTTCATGTGTGCTTCATCCGCTTTTCCTTTCCACTGCCGCCGTAGCCCCCCCCCCCACATCAAATTCCACACATTAATTAGGTGCCATATTTAAAACTACCCATTCGCACTCCAGTTTCCTTCTGGCACTCTGTAAAGATAACTGGTGCTACACGTGAAGCGGGTGCAATAAAAAGAAAGCTTCCCTCAGAGGAATTGAGAGATCAATAGAATCATCACTGTATCCCATTACACACACTCTGCAGGTTGGTACAATTGAGGCTTGTAAGAAGCCACCTGCTGGTCTGCCCTTTATGAGGCAGAAGCCAATAATATAAAACATTCTAAAGTACAGGAGCCTTTGCCAACTTGGTGCCCTCCAGATTGGCGAAGCGCGTTTTTACAAGCGGTTGATGCACCTTTAAACAGCATACACTGGAAGGCTTGGCAGCTGGACTACCAAAGTCATTTGCATGTTATTCACTTTGGATATCTTTGTCTAGCGTTGCTGTTTTAGGAGGCTGGTTCCAAGGCACAGTGGCTTTGATGCATCTAGAACTAACACATAATCTTAAGAATCAGAGAGGGACCAACAAGTGAAACTCAAGGCGTGCTCCACAGCAAAACAAAACAAGCCACAGAGCTCTTCACCATTTAGCCCACTGAAAGCAGGAACAACTGAGGCACATGGCCAACACCAAGGGGGATTAGAGACTGCAGTCAGTATCTGTTTGGGAAACTCACACAAGCCACTCAGAGTTCCTCAGAGGAAAAGCAAGATGGAGAAGAAAGTTCTAACTGACGCATGAGCAAGCCACCATGGAGAAAGGGTGTCTCCACCCACACTGTGGTCCATGTCCAATCACACTGGGAAGTAACTCTGTAGGATTTCTCCCCTGATTCTCCTCTTCCACCATTTCATCTTGCTTGTTCACGCACCTCTTGCTCCGGCCAGAGAGGATAAGCAATCAGGGACATTTCAAGCTCTCCATATTCCTACCAGCCTAACTCCGAAGTGAAACGGAAATAGGAACAGAAAGCTACACATTTCAGCAACAGACGGAAAACCCCAAGGCTCTCCATGCAGTGGGATGAACACTGAGAACCAATCAGTCATTACTACCACCCTAGACTATTTATAGTCACCAGCAAAGAGGCCAGTCAAGTCCTCACCCAGGAGGAAGCAACACATAATAAGAGTTAACACATCCGAGAGGTGAGGAGAGACCTATTAAGCAAATGATTTTTGGTGAGCAACACACACTGAGATTCAGAGAGGAAGGTGGAAAGAAAAGGCACCCCCCTTTTTTGCTTTTAATGTTATTGCAGAGGCTGACAATTGGGAAAAGCAGCATGGATTCCAATTTCAATTAAGCTCTGATCTGCAGGCAGGCCTCTCTCATGAAGCACAGATAACTGCCTGCAGAAATGAAGGCGATTAAATCAAAATATACTGGGGCGGGGGTAAGAGGGGGGCCATTAAAGAACAGGGGTAAGCATAGTATAGCTTTTCAGGGAATAACATTTCAACTGCACACATTTGCAATATATATATATGAATTACAGCAGGTGCGGTTGAACTACAGCTCCCTGCCTCCCCCCTCTGCCTGTTAGACATACTTGCTAGGGCTGATGGAAGCTTTATTTACTTTTAAACTTTTATCAGGCCCTTCCTCCCAAAGAAGCTCGGGGATACTCAGCAACAGCTGGAAGTCCAAATGTTCCCCACTCCTGAACTGCAGCCTGATTAAATCATGCATGTCTGCACCACTCTTTCATTTTGAACAGTTTACTGCGGCTCACTCAGCCTTGCATTTAAGCGCTGGCCTGACAGCCAGAGGCAATAAGGAATTCCATGCAGGCAGATGAGCTGGTTGGCAGAGAAAGACTGGAGGGCTCTGTTCCTCTCCAGAGCCCAGCACAGAAACCAAGTGGACCACCACACACCAAGCCCCCAGCGCAGAAGTGAAACATGCTGCTGTGAGAGCGATGGAGTTCTCTGTCACTCTTTGCCAGCCCCATGCATGTTACTAACTTTGGCGGGCTGGATTTGCTAGTCACAAAAGGGGCAAGTCGGGCATGGACCACTGGACATCTTATTTCACACTACGCTGGCTTTAGAGATTTCACCAGGTACCTCCTGTGGAATTCCATGCAAACATCAGCAACCATAAGGGCTGGAAACTTTTACTTTTTAAAGTCCAGCTGCTTGCAAAGTTGAATTCTGCAGCCAGTACCACAGTCTGTACTCTCAAAGAAATATGGGGCACACAGTCTGTATTAGAACTGTTTGAAGGCTCCAATACACTGCATTCTGTCCCCCATCAGCATTAAGATCATCTCTTTCTAGTCAACCACAGTTAAGCATCATGTGGGCACTGATGCTAACCATACTGAACAGCAACAAGAAAACATATTGTTTTCAAGTCATGACTCAATAATAAGCATATCCCTTCCTTCAAAATAAAAGGACACCTTGTATTTAACAGTTCATCTGGTTGCATAGGCAACCTGGAATTCCATACAGGAAAGTGATCAGGTTGGAAATGAAGGGACATGTCACTCCATTCCTCCTCCTCCAGCCTTTGTGGTTCCTATGCATAGAGGAAAGAAAATATTTTCCTCTGCAACCATATTGGAAAGGCAGCGGGCTGGCAGAGGGGAGGACTGGGTGAACCATCCTACTCCAACATCCCACTTGATAGAAGTCTGTCTTTTTCTTGCTTTCCTTCTTTCTAAAACCACCCTAGCAGCACAATTGTAACTCCATCTAATCAGAAGCAAAGCCTCTTTAATTCAATGGGGCCAGTTCCATAGTAGATGGGGTCAGGGCTCAAGCCTAAGAGGCTAGTGGCCTGCAATTCCATGCTTCCTGAGGAGGAGGCCATTAAGGTTTCTGGGGTTAGTGAGCAGCCCCAGGTTTTAAACCATCTCCTTTCCATTTTCTCTAGAGTGAGGTGTGGGGAGAAAGGCATGCAACACCCACCCCACTCTCACCTGCAGCTTTCTTCTCATTTTATCTGCAGCGGCGAGCGCTGAGGTATAATGAGCAGGTGGAAAGGAGGACAGCAATAGGCAAACTCGGCCCTCCAGATGTTTTGGGACTAAAACTCCCATGATCCCTAGCTAACAGGACCAGTGGTCAGGGATGATGGGAGTTGTAGTCCCAAAACATCTGGAGGGCCAAGTCTGCCTATGCCTGATCCACACCTTGCATTTGTGAAGAGGCTGCATCCTAATGTTTTAATGTTGTATCTTTTAAACTGTATTTTAATCAACTTGTTTTTATTATTGGTTGTTAGCTGCCCTGAGCCTGGTCTTGGTTGGGGAGGGCGGGGTATAAATAAAAAATTATTATTATTATTATTTAAAGCACACCCAATGCACATTTAAAGAGCACAGGACTCCCAACAGTCCTGGGAACTATAGTTTCCCCTCACAGGTCTACGATTCCCAGTACCCGTCACAAACTACCATTCCTGGGGTTATTTGGGGGGGGGGGTTGTCATGTGCTTTAAATGGCGTGGCTCTGCCCTTGAATAGCGCAACCCTGCGTGTGTACACTCGGAAGTCAGGCCCACTGAATTCAGGTAAGGGAATGCAGGATTGCAAGCTAACTAACTGTGCAATTCCCCACATGAGCAAGCCTCACGGGGCTGCGCTCCCAGGTTAAGCGTGCACAGGATCCGCTGGCTGGATTTCTCTGCAGGGCCCCGATCCCCCCCCCCCCAAAAAAATAAGGAAGCGCGAGGCAGACAAGAGATGACAACGTGAGACAACCCCTCCCGCCCCTCTCATCGCCCACCCACCTCTCCCATCCTCTCCTCTTGTGCAACGCGAACCTCCGCCTTCCCCGCCCCTTTGGCTTACTGAGCGCATCGTCGCTTAAGACGCAGAGAACACCGGCTCGCAGTTGGCGCGCATGCGCGAAGCAGAACGCCGCCGAGTCTATCGGGGGAAAAAGCGGCGCACTGCTCGCCTGGTAAAGGGGGGCGGGGAAAGCGTCGCTCGGCCGCGCATGCGCGCCGGGCGCCAGCTTCCTCTCACAGCAGGGCAGTGCGCACGCGCGGGGCGAAGCGCCGCTTTCCCGCCCAGCGCCCGCCGCTTTCCCCCTCCCGCGCTCTCCTCCCGCTCCTTTTCCCTCAGCCGGAGGCTTCTCGGAGGCTCCTTACCCGCTCGGCCGCTTTCCGCCCCGGAGCTCGGCCGCCCCTCAGCGGCGACTGTTGGGCCCGCCGCGAACTGCCCCCCTCAGCGGTCCGCTTTCTCCTTTTTTCTGCTCAGTGCCGCCGTGCTGGGCGCAGAGTGGTGCCGTCACGCGAGGCGCGACCGGCGGCGGATGCAGCGACGTCACGTGACCCGGGCTTGCCCTGGCGTCACGTGACGGGCCCTTCACCTAGGTAGGGGAAGCTGTCTTCGCTGGCTGTGCGTATGAGAGAGAACCCTCCATAGTCAGAGGCAGTGTACCATTGTGAAAGGCAGGGGAGCGAGAGAGCAGGAGCCATTTTTAAAAAATGTATTTTTAATTTTTAATTTTATTTCTAAATCTCCCCCTTCCAAGGATTCTCAAAAGGGCTCACATGCCATTGTATCTAAACTGTAGTCGCACTTTAGAACCTTTGAAAGCAATGGACAGGGTTAATTTAGGCGCAGTAATTTCAGTGGGTGTAGGGAGTCTTCTGTTCTCATGAGGTGGCCAAAGGATTGAAGCCTCAGCTTCAGGATCTGTCCTTCCAGTGAGCACTCAGGGCTGATTTCCTTCAGAATGGAGAGGTTTGATGGGCTGCAAGAAGATCAAACCTATTCATTCTGAAGGAAATCAGCCCTGAGTGCTCACTGGAAGGACAGATCCTGAAGCTGAGGCTCCAATACTCTGGCCACCTCATGAGAAGAGAAGACTCCCTGGAAAAGACCCTGATGCTGGGAAAGATGGAGGGCACAAGGAGAAGGGGACGGCAGAGGACGAGATGGTTGGACAGTGTTCTCGAAGCTACCAACATGAGTTTGACCAAACTGCAGGAGGGAGTGGAAGACAGGAGTGCCTGGCGTGCTCTGGTCCAGGGGGTCACGAAGAGTCGGACACGACTAAACAAGAACAACTCTTGAGTATGATTTAGCTGGGTACATCCCAAGCCAATAATGATGGTAATATAAAAAATCATTGTTACTAGGCTGCAGCATTTTTAATTGATTTATTGGTTGGATTCCCCCCTTTTTAAAAAAAAATACAATATCCTTTTATCTAAAAGCTTTCACCTTCACACAATTAAAATTGTCTGCTTGTTCATCTGTACATTTAATTTCCCTCCCTCACTGTTCTCCCCGATGTTATCCTCACAGCAACCCTGTGAGGTGGGTTAGGCTGAGAGGCAGTGAGTGGCCTAACCCAGTGAGTTACATGGCTGAGTGGTGGATTTGAACATTTGTCTAAGAACATGGAAAAGCCTGTTGGGTCAGGCCAATGGCCCATTTAGTCCAGCATCGTGTTCACAAAGTGACCTGCCCAGTCTCTCCCAGGTCTCAATCTTCCCTTCCAACCACTACCAAAATAACTACCAAACTTTTAGGAGACATCTGAAGGCAGCCCTGTTTAGGGAAGCTTTTAATGTTTAATAGGTTATTGTATTTTAGTGTTCTGTTGGAAGCTGCCCAGAGTGGCTGGGGAAACCCAGCCAGATGGGCGGGGTATAAATAAATTATTATTGTTGTTGTTGTTGTTGTTGTTATTCCACACTGTTATATCACAGTGCTCAAAGCAATATCATAAAAACTTGCCTTCTTTGGGCCTTTAGCTCTATAAATTTAGAGCATTTGTACCTTTGTTCTTCCCTCTAAAAAGCTCACAGAGCCGCTTATGTAAAATCAATTAAAACAAGACAGGTTCTGCCCTCAGGCTTAACAATCTTTTAAGAAGAATAAAACGGAACCATTGGCAAGATTTCAAAATGTCCTGAACTTAGAAGCCTTTAAAAGCCTGAGATGGGCAGGGTGGGGAAGGCAACCTACCTAATTAATTGGGGCAGATTAAAAAAATATATATTATTGTTAGTTTGGGGACTTATTCTGTATGCTTGAGTCCCTTCTAATCCCTGGGTTCCTGGATCCAGTCAGGGTTAAAATCTAACGGAGGATTCCATTGCTGAACTAGTCAAGAAAGTTTGTGAATTAATGCCCCTGCCCCTAAGGACCGCTTTGTGCTAGAGGGCAAATGGGGGGGGGGGTGGCTCCCCTCCCTTCCCTGGCTGGTATTGAAAAATTAAAAAGCCAGAGTGTGTGAACCGAGAGCAGGCTAGAAGCAGGCAGAAGCTGGGAGTCAGAGGCAGGTTTGACTTCTGCTGGAATCCTAGACTTGACAACATGGATAACTCAGTTGGTTAGAGCAGGGGTCAGAAAACTTTTTCAGCAGGGAGCCAGTCCACTGTCCCTCAGACCTTGTGGGGGGCCGGACTATATTTTGAAATAAAAAAGGAATGAATTCCTATGCCCTACAAATAACCCAGAGATGCCTTTTAAATAAAAGGACACATTCTACTCATGTAAAAACACGCTGATTTCTGGACTGTCTGCGGGCTGGATTGAGAAGGCGATTGGGCTGGATCCAGCCCCTGGGCCTTAGTTTGCCTAGCCATGGGTTAGAGCGTGGTGCTGATAATGCCATGGTTGCAGGTTCAATTCCCATATGGGACAGCTGCATATTCCTGCATTGCCGGAGCTTAGACTATATCAGGGGTAGTCAACCTTTTTATACCTACTGCCCACTAATGCATCTTTCTTGAGGATAAAATTTCCTTACTGCCCACCAGTGCTCGATGGAAGGAGGATTCAGCTTGTGCTGTAGAACCCTCTACTGCCCACTAGAATCCTGAAACGCCCACTAGTGGGTGGTAGGGACCAGGCTGACAACCCCTGGACTAGATGATCCTCAGGGTCCCTTCCAACTTTACAGTTCTGGGATCTATGAACTATAGGAGAAGGAAGACTATTTGGCGGGTTGTTGCTGTGAGCTCCTCCATCGTAGGCTCAGGTTATATATGTGTGTAAATAAACCGTATATCATAAAGACACCACAGTCTCTGCTGCACCTCATTCCAAGGAAATCGAACCCAGAATCCCTGAAACCTCACACGGCTCAGAGATTGGGGTGGCGTGCAAGAATATTGTTTTTTAGTAGAATGTCTTATTAAATTTGCAGCAGGCAATGCTGTCCTCAAATAAGTGGTTTCCTCTCCTGGTATGCCAGGATCTGCTAGTTGGCTCTTGATGAGAAATTAACTCAGCAGTGCAGAAGAAATTTGCACAGAGAAATTCTCAGAAACATGGCTCCAGTTGATTACTTATGCAAATACAAAACACAATATGGTAGGAGATGTTTTGCTCCAGATTTAAGTGAACACTTTCAAAATGATGCAGCTGGTAGGGAATAAAATAATTCCTGACAATACAGGACAAGTTCTCCAAGACTGAGCGGCCTTTTGTACTTCTTCAGCGAATGGAGAATATGCACGGGCAGCAGCTGTCACGGGAGTCTGCCGGTCAGTAATCACACAGTTCAAAGATGGAGTTAACTCTTTATTAGAATACCACAATCTCCACAGACTTGATTGAGCAGAGCGGCTCATTCCCGGGGTCTTCCTCCATGATAATCAGTCGCCAAGACTGAAAGTCCCCGCCTCCTTAGAGCTTTTCGCAAACAGCCAGAGACTGCGCCTTTCAGCCAACCTCTCCTCTGCCCTTTCCATGCCTCTTCTGGTTCAGGGAGACAAGGAGCAGGGAAGCTTGTCACAGCAGGTAATGGGAGACACCCAAGACTCTTCACCAGCCAGACTCATCTCTGCCTCTTGGCCTCCCTCATCCCACTCTCCTACTTCAGCATCTGCCTCCAGTTCTGGACTCCTCTCTGCCACCGACTTGCCCCGCTCACTAAGCCCTCTTACCTCTTCATTTTACGCCTCCACTTCCCAGTCTTCTCCCTCTCCCCCCTCTGACCTCTCTGTTAGTTTCTGTTTGTGCCACTGTGCAGTGCTTGGAGTCACAAGACTCTGTTTACATTCCAGAGACATTCCAGGCTGTTGGAAGTCTCACGGAAGACGGGAGACGGATGTGAAGTTTACTGGTTTCCGGTTCCTTTGTTTTCCAGTTGCTCTCTGCTCTCACAGAGAGAGGATGATTTCTTTTCTGTCTGCGTAGTTAGGAAAATAAAGCATAGCAATGTAGCTCATAAATCTCGTCACTACTGCTGCTTTGATACTCTGCTGAATGGGGAAACGTGCTTGGAGCCTCATCAAAGGCTCAGGTCGTTAATTATCGTCGGAGGAGATTCCGAAGGCTCAACCGAAGGATGAGCTTTATCAGCTCAGTCGTAGCAGAGATTCCGGCACTCTCATCATCTTCCCACCACCCATCCCCAGGCTCCGAGCCTTCTTCCCTTGGGGATTCCCCAGCTGGTTCCTCCCACCATTGCTCTGTGTCCAACCAGTCCATGACACCTCAGGGTACCCCCCCTTTTCTGGAGACAATACTGCCTGAAACTGTGGTGAGCTGCTGCTGCCAGTCAGTGTAGACAACACTGATCTAAATGGACCAGTGGTCTGACTCAGGAGTTTCCTGCACACCTCCAAAGCTGCTGGGTTCCCCCCGGAGCTTGTAAGCACATCCTCCTAATTGCTTTCAGTGTTGAGATGAGCTGCTGTTTATTTCAGCTGATTCCCAATTTAAATTCTCCTGATGCTGCTTTCCAGGAATGTGAAGGTGGAGCCATCTATTTTAATTTTAAAATGGAAGCTTGAGTGGCGGCAGGGAAGGGGCGGGGGGGGGGAGAGACGGACAGAAAGGACTCCGTCTCCAATGTAAATTGGATTCGCCATTCTTTCTGTCTGTCTGTCTTGTCTTCCCTCCCTCCCCCGAGGTAAATCCCTTTTAATTTGATTAGGACAAAAATTCCTGGCGCTAAGCAGATTGAGCTTGTCAGCTGCTCTGCTGCTTTCCCCCCCTGTAACTAAGGGAATGTAATTTACCATCTGGCAAGGAGATCAAAATGCATTGAGGCAGCCCGCTGCTGGCAAGGAAGAAGAAGATGCCTTGCGACAGCATCTTTTCTGGCGTGGTGGACCATGTAAGAGGGCGAGCTTCCTTTACAGCATGGGTGAGGGACCTTTTTCTACAGCCCAAGGGCCACATAACTTCATGGATGATCATCTGGGGGCCACATTCCAGTGGTGGGCAGGGCCATTGGGGAAAGTGGCCCAAGTGATGGATGTGATGCTGACCTCTCTGTCCACGTGCAAAATGTAGTTAAAACCAAGGCTGTTTTGAAAGGTTCGGTCAGCCATTTTGATTCAAAATGGCGTCCGGTTGTATCAATACGTTGACAAAATGCCTGCTCTTTGATCCTGGGAACCATCATGCCAAATCTGGATAGCTAAAGAGGTGTCAAGCTGCATAGAAAAACTTTCCAAAATATACAGTCGACTCCGAAGTCACACACATTTAACTTGCGCAGTTGTGACTTTGCACAGTTGAAGGATGGACAATTGGAATGACACAAATTAAATGCACTCAAGCAGGGGCGAACGAAGGCATCGTGACACCCGGGGCAGGGCATCGTGACGCAGGGCGCATGTATGGCGTCGCTATATATGACACATGTGCCGTATGAAGCGACGCCACACATGCGCTATACCTAGCGGTTTGCCGGCGATGGGGTGCCGGGATCCTATGCTCACAGCTGCAGCTGCGAACAGAGGATCGTCTACATGCATCTGTAGTGGTGACAGAGGGATCCCACCGCCGTTCATACGGCGCTCAAGTGGCGCCGACAGCAAACCACTATGTATAGCGCATGTGCATTACGTACAGTGCATGCGTGCAACGCCACACATACACTGTACATCCTCCAGGATCCTCTGCTTGCGGCTGCAGCTGCAAACAGAGGATCTTCAACAGCGGCTGTGTGATGGCTGCTCGTGCCGCCACAGCGAGGAGAGCCCCTGCAGGGTGCCTTTTTGTCACACACACCCCAGACATGGCACCGGGGGCGCCCCCCCGCAACCCCGTTGTAACACCACTGCATGCAAGACAGGGAACTTAAAAGCTCTCTCTGTGCTGGGTTTTCCCAGTGCCAAAATAGCTTTTCAGCTCTCTGCCTCTGAACTCACAGGCCTTCCAAGTCGCCCAATTTTCCAGGGGCAGCCCCAGATTTACAGAAGCCGTCATGGTTTCTGATTTGATCGCAGAATGTCCCACTTTTCCTTAAAGGGTAAAGGGACCCCTGACCATTAGGTCCAGTCACAGACGACTCCGGGGTTGTGGCGCTCATCTCACTCTATAGGCTGAGGAAGCTGGCGTTTGTCCGCAGACTTATTTCAGGTCATGTGGCCAGCATGACTAAGCTGCTTCTGGCAAACCAGAGCAGCGCATGGAAATGCCGTTTACCCTCCCGCCAGAGCGGTACCTATTTATCTACTTGCACTTTGATGTGCTTTCGAACTGCTAGGTTGGCAGGAGCTGGGACCGAGCAACGGGAGCTCACCCTGTCGTGGGGATTCGAACCGCCAACCTTCTGATCGGCAAGTCCTAGGCTCTGTGGTTTAACCCACAGAGCCACCCGCGTCCCGTCACTTTTCCTTAGGACGTCCCTATTTTCATCGGAGAAACGTGGGGAGTTCTGTGACCCCGAGCCAAGGAGATAAGTAACTATAGAACCTTTAGTAGACACCTGAAGGCGTGTATAGGGAGGTTTTTTTAAACTGTTTAATGTTTTACTATATTTTTCTATATGTTGGAAGCTGCCCAGAGTGGCTGAGGCAACCCAGTCAGATAGGCAGGTGGTTATTATTATTATTATTATTATTATTATTATTATTATTATTATTAAATAGGACATCCCTATTTTCATTGGAGAAATATTGGAAGGTATGCACTCATGAGATCTCGGATGGCCTTGTGAGAGCATCTCAGAAATCAGGTAGGCAAGGCAAAGAGCTTAAAAGCTCTCCACCTTGCTTGGAAGATAAAGGTGGCTATGTGATGGTCATAGGAGCCAACTCCTAGGTGCCATGGGGGGGGGGGGTTCCGGCCCCTGCAATAAAATAATTGAGGGGGGCGGGGGGGCCCCAAGTTGATGGGCATCGTCACTCAAATGATGTGTGTGCACTACATCATGTGATCAATTTGTGGGGCGGGGCTTACCCTGGCCTCCACAATATTTTCTTCAAGTTGGCACCCCTGGTGGTGGCAGTTCCAAGGTGTGGTTCGGGTATACGAATGTTCGCGTATGCGCAGTGTTGCAGGAACCCCACCCCCAATCATTCAGTTTGTACAAACACGACACACACACACACTCACACACACACACGACATAAGCGACGTTTCTGTTATAAATTCATAGTAAATCAACCATACATCGGATTTACACTGGTCCACTTTTATTTTACTCCATGAAGGAAGGACTATCAAAGGGAGATGGTTTGATACAGGACGGCCATAATCCCTTAACCATTCCAGCACATACACAGGAGCCCTACCCAGTTGGCATGACAACCTTGATGGTCCCAGACAGAAAACCATCCAGGTCACAAAGGACTTGCATATGGGAGTGGATTCAACATGGACTGGAACAAAGAACAATGATCAGCTCTTCCCTCTGGGGGCAGGAAACTGCAAACTCCCCTCTGTCACCTGGAAAGTACTCATGGGGAGGGGGAAAGGGGGAACCAGCCAGGTGACAGGACACTCAGGTTACCTCCACAACTCCTCCCTCAACCCCTCCTTTTTGTGATGTAGTCTTAGGGGTGTAGTTTGGGGGATTAGTAACTAATAAAAGTTGGGGTCTTCTTTTGTTCTGGACTTCCATTTTGCTTCATCTTGTTGCGGGTGGGAGTCCTGTCGCGACAGTATCCCATAAAGGCCAAGGCTGCTGTTTTGCTCCAAGTTATCCTGGTTGGTGTCTTTGTTTTTGTCCAAGGGAGCCCTCAGATTTTTCTGTTAACACAGTATCCCTGGAATGTAACCCCCCTCATGCAAGATGCGAATGTATTGTGCTGTCTATGCTATATGCGCCTGTAAAACCACCTGTCGGAAGTGTCTCTCCTCCTTTTGATCACTGATCATCACTGCGCAAACACGCCTGGGGTTGGATATTAATTTCCTTACCGTTCCCAAGAGGCTCTTCTTGGCTGAGTTGTGTATCTCTCTGAAATTATCTGTACGGGGGCCTTTATGAGGCTGTATTTCATCCACGGATGGCATACAATGCTACTTCGCGCAGGGAACCAAGTAATTAAGGCCAGCTTACAAGTCCCCTGATTTATGGGCACCCAGGGCTGCTCTCCAGCGCCCGTCAATACGAAGCGAGCAACACGGAGCCGGGAGCCACCCCAGACACTATCTGTTTCATTAAACAAGGAACTGCCACAAAAGAAACAACAACTTTAATATCCTCTTGGTGCCGCCAAGCATTAATAGCGTCGGCACTCATTCCCCGGGACTGAAATTGGCAAGACGCTTGTTAATATATCTGACGGACGGAGCTATTGCCAGAGCCCTGTTCTTCAAACTCATCTGTTTGCATGCAAAGTTACAGATACTTCCACCTTCACCGGCAACTCATGGTGGTTTAGACCAGGGGTCAGCAAACTTTTTCAGCAGGGGGCCGGTCCACTGTCCCTCAGACCTTGGAGGGACTGGACTATATTTTGAAAAAAAATAAATGAATGAATGAATTCCTATGCCCCACAAATAACCCAGAGATGCATTTTAAATAAAAGCACACATTCTACTCATGTAAAAACACGCTGATTCCCGGACTGTCTGTGGGACAGATTTAGAAGGTGATTGGCCCGGATACGGCCCCCAGGCCATAGTTTGCCAGGTTTTTACTGGCCCTGGAGTGCTGCTGGGCAGTCGGCTGGGTGGCCAGGCAATCTCGCTCCCGGCTCGATTTGGGTCACCGGGGGGGGGGGGGTTCAGTGGTTTCCATAGTTGACACGCTGGGCGTCCCTGGTTCCCCTTCAGCAGTGGCAGCGGCAGTCTCAGCAGCCTGGAGCCAGCCTGGTAGCGCAGTTGGCTCTGGCTGGCTTCAGGAGCTGCTTGCTGCCGTGGTGCCCGCCATTTTGCCACACCAGAAGTCCCCATATGATGTGTCTTGTGCCCTTGAACCAATCACACAACATTCATTCCCTACTAATAAATCTACAACACTTAAAATATAAATCCGGGGACATTAAATGAAATCCGGGGGCATTCCGGGGACGGATTTTGTCTGGGGACGGATATGTAAATCCAGGGACTGTCCCCAGGAAACGGGGACGTCTGGTAACCATATGTTAGGATCCCAGAAACCCCTGTGAAGAGGGATAGATAGTTAAACCACACTGGGAACTGTAGCTCTATGAAAGGGATAGGGGTAGCCTAACATCTCTACCACTGAGCTATAGTCCATCTGCTATAAATCCAATAAGATTCCAGACCTCATGTTTCTGAGAAAAAGGAATGGTTTGAACAGAAACAAAGGAAGCCACTTTCTACTGAGTCAGACCCTTGGGTCCACCTATATTATTATTATTATTATTATTATTAATACCCCGCCCATCTGGCTCGGTTCCCCCAGCCACTCTGGGCGGCTTCCAACAGAATATTAAAATACAATAACCTATTAAACATTAAAAACTTCCCTAAACAAGGCTGCCTTCAGATGTCTTCTAAAAGTCTGGTAGTTGTTTTTCTCTTTGACATCTGGTGGGAGGGCGTTCCACAGGGAGGGCGCCACTACCGAGAAGGCCCTCTGCCTGGTTCCCTGTAACTTGGCTTTTTGCAGTGAGGGAACCGCCAGAAGGCCCTCAGCACTGGACCTCAGTGTCTGGGCAGAACGATGGGAGTGGAGACGCTCCTTCAGGTATACTGGGCCGAGGCCATTTAGGGCTTTAAAGGTCAGCACCAACACTTTGAATTGTGCTCGGAAACGTACTGGGAGCCAATGTAGGTCTTTCAAGACCGGTGTTACATGGTCTCGGCGGCCGCTCCCAGTCACCAGTCTAGCTGCCGCATTCTGGATTAGTTGTAGTTTCTGGGTCGCCTTCAAAGGTAGCCCCATGTAAAGCGCATTGCAGTAGTCCAAGCGGGAGATAACTAGAGCATGCACCACTCTGGCGAGACAGTCTGCGGGCAGGGAGGGTCTCAGCCTGCGGACCAGGTGGAGCTGATAAACAGCTGCGCTGGACACATTGGTATTGCCTGCATTGTCTGGTAGCATCAGCTGTCCAGGGTTTCAGACAGGGAGTCCTACCTGGAAATGGCAAGGACTGAACTTGGGACCTTTTGCATGCAAAACAGATTCTCCACTACTATTCTTCAGATGCTGCTGGACTACAACTCCCATCATCCCTGGCCAATGGCTGAGGATGATGGGTGTTGGAGTACAGCAACATCTGGGTTCCCACCCACCTCTGCTTTAAAAGGGCCCATCTCACCTTGCTCCCTCTTAGGTACCATCTCATAGAGGTGCATAGGATGGCCTGGTCCTCCCCCCCCCCCAAGACCAGAGCTGCACATATCTCGCATGGCCATCAGGGGGCAGCATCAGACAGGCCAGCGACTTTTCCCTACCATCTGATCCTCTTCCTCAGGATTAATTGCTTCTGCCCCCTCGATCTTTATTTCATTTTTTAAAAAAATTACAGAAAAAAAGGAATAGATTAATCCTAAACCACATATACTAAGAGGAAAAAAATAAAAAATACATAAAAGAAACTTTTTGAAATTATAAAAAAGAAGGGGGAAAAAACAAAGAGAGAAGATATTTATCAAATACACAACATTATTTAAGGAGTACAAACCTTAATTTGAATATTCTATACACAAAATTCCTACAGAGGAGTTATCTTCTTATTTCTTTCCTTCTTCTTTTGTTTGTGCCCCTTGTATGTTTATTGACTTCCCTCTATCTCTTTGCGGCTTCATCACAATTATTACAGTTAAATAATCTGTATTCTATTGTTTTTAAATAATAATAAAAATTCCCTTATATCTGTGAACTTAATCTAGGCACAACCGAGTGTTATTGTTGGAACTGTATTTTGCCAGGTAGTTTTTAAAGCAACCCCATTCTTTTTTTAACCTTTTCACCTGAGGGTTCTTGCTTACCTGTTTGTTTCATTGGCTCCATTTAAAGTCATGGAATTGTAGAGGTGGAAGGGACCACGAGGTGCCATCTAGTCCAACCCCCTGCAGTGCAGGAGTCCTACCCACAGCCGTCGCTGGGTGGGCTTGAACCAGTGGCGTAGCGTGGGGGGTGCAGGGGGGGCCGGCCGCACCGGGCGCAACATCTGGGGGTTAGGGTTAGGGGGCGCAAATCCACGGGTTAGGGGGCACAAATTACTTGCCTTGCCCCGGGTGCTGACAACCCACGCTACGCCACTGGCTTGAACCACCAGCTTTCTGGTTAACAACCAGATGCACGGGTCCATTGTGCCGCTCGATGGATTGTACTTGACCCCTGAAGCCCTAAGTTGGGGGTGGGCAGCACCCAAGCATGCCTCACGGATGTGGCCCAGTGGTAAGCACAGCAAGATATTTGGCACCAGCTTGGCTGAGGGGGTGGCTACAAAGGGGCATATAAGACGTCATGTCTTAGGGACTCCACTCTGGATTTCTGCAGGGTTTACTCTGCCTGGTTCCCTGTAACTTGGGTTCTCACAGTGAGGGAACTGCCAGAAGGCCCTCAGTGCTGGACCTCAGTGTCCGGGCTAGATGATGGGGGTGGAGACGCTCCTTCAGGTATACTGGACCGAGGCCGTTTAGGGCTTTAAAGGTCAGCAGCAACACTTTGAATTGTGCTCGGAAACATACCGGGAGCCAGTGTAGGTCTTTCAAGACCGGTGTTATATGGTCTTGGCGGCCGCTCCCAGTCACCAGTCTAGCTGCCGCATTCTGGATTAGTTGTAGTTTCTGGGTCACCTTCAAAGGTAGCCCCACATAGAGCGCATTGCAGTAGTCCAAGCGGGAGATAACCAGAGCATGCACCACTCTGGCGAGGCAGTCCGTGGGCAGGTAGGGTCTCAGCCTGCGTACCAGATGGAGCTGATAAACAGCTGCCCTGGACACAGAACTGACCTGCACCTCCATGGACAAGTTACCCCATTCAGGACCAGGGAGTCCTCCACACCAGCCCGCCTCCAGGTGGAAAAGCCCCATCTGCCTCTACCAGGGTATCAGACAGCGGACATTCCCATCTCTACCTGGAGATGCTGGGGAGGGAACCCGGGAGCAAGATGCTCTACAACCAAACTACAGTTCCTCTCCAACATAATGCATCTCAATGAATATCCGAAGTTCAGAGCATCCCCCCCATCTAGTCCAGCATTGTCAGCTCTGGCAGGCAGTGTCTCTCCAAGGTTTGAAGCAGACTCCGGTCTGTCTCATCTTTAATTCATTTTATTATTATTTTTCAAAACTGGGGATCACAGGAATCGAGCCAAACAGGTGTAATGATTTAAGTACGTTTGAAATTTAATTTAAAATCTCATCATGGTGGGTTACATTCTTTTGTGTTCTGTTAATGGTTTTTCGGCAGTAATTTTGTATTGCTTCATCAATGAAAAGCAATATTATTATTTTTTTAAAAAGGATGTTGGAAAGCCCCTCTGTACCCTCACTCTCTCCCCCGCCCCTCACCCTTTAACTCAGACAGGAACTAGGATTTTAACCAACTATGTAACTGACAAATCTCATGATCCCCCATTTATTGCATCTTAAATCTTCTGAGCAAACAAAATGAAACATTTTATGGGCTCGTGACTCAGCTCAGAAGAGGGGTGGGGAGCGAGGCTCAGCTGGAAGCCGCTGGCTGTTTCTCAAAGAGAGGGGTCCTGCGGCTTATGGCTGTGTGCATAATTTGAAACCTCTCCTCCTTCCAGTCCTAAGCACTTGAGTGAGGCACCAATGCAGTCTGTGCATGCCCAGAGGCAACCTCTTATTCATATGCACTTAAGACATGCTCCATTTGTTTTCAACTGGGGTTAAAAGCCTTTATGGGGACTCCTCTCTTTCAGAACTGAGTCACTGTTTCCAGCAGAATCTCACTGCCCACCCCTTTCTTCCTAGCTGAGTCCCTGCTGCCCTCACTGGATGAACCAGAACCCCCCCCCCAAAAAAAAATCTCCACTTTCGTTGTTTTTTTTTAAGGTGACTTTCCAGCATTTCTTCTTTTTTTTGCAAATTATTTTTTTTTAATTTTCAGTAAACATACATACATTAATAAATTACACATATATAGGTTACATATTTAACTTAGGCTCTATCATGCCTCTGACTTCCCTCCATTTCTTTGGAAAGTATCAAATAAAGTTCTAATATCACATACTTTATATATCATATTATCAGCTACACGCTGTAAGAGTTATTCCAACCCTACCAGTGTCTTCAAAATTTACAATTGTTTCTTAAATAAATCGAATATTTACTCCAATTTTCTTGAAACTTTCCAGCATTTCTAGAACCTCAGCTATGAGACAAAATGTGCAGACAGTATTCTCTTTATTATTATTATTATTATTATTATTATTATTATTATTATTATTAATTTCATACAAAATTATAACAAGACATATTATCCAAAAACATATCATCTTTATTTCACCCCCCCATTTTTCCTCCCTCCCCCTCCCACACAGAACTCCACCCTCCACCCCACCCCCGACTTCCCTCAGTTCCAGTCTTTGGTTTCTCTAATAATGCTATTTTCTGCATGTTACAAAGTTGTATAGATCCTCAAACTATTTAGCTGATTATTATCAATAAAAAGTTTGTGAATGTTTATTCAAAACCTGCCAAGGAGTCCAGTTCACTTTGTTGCGTCTTCAGATACTTTGTAAAGGGTTCCCATTCATCCTTAAAGTCACAGTTATCCTTGTCCCGTAGCTTGTATGTCAGTTTTGCCAGTTCTGCGTAGTCCATCAAATTTTCTTGCCATGATTCTTTAGTTGGGGTTTCTTCAGTCTTCCATCCTTGTGCTACCAGAACTCTCGCGGCCGTTGTCGTATACATGAAGATGTTTTTTCAACTTTTTTGGCAGGTCTTCCCCTACAATCCCCACCAAAAATGCCTTGGGTTTTTAAACAAATGTTAAATGGAACATTTTCTTCAATTCGTTGTATATCATTTCCCAAAATTTTGTAATTACCTTACAATCCCGCCACATATGATACAATGTCCCCTCCTTTTCCTTATGTTGTAAATAAAAATATGCCCTTTTCCCTTATGGGGTATCCAAGAGCCCATTTAGAGTCCTTACATAGGTTCCCTATTGGTAGAAGAGAATAACAGAGGCCAACCAGAGAATATTGAGAAGCAAAGCAGCTAGTAAGCTTGATCTTTATTGATCTGTTACAGCAGGGTACTCCCCTCACACGCAGCAGAGGAGGAGGACCCCCAAAAATGCTGTGCAAGGGCTTATAAAGACTTTTGAAATTCCCATCCTGTAGATCAAGACCACCCCCAGAAACATTATACATACATCACAGAAGAGGTGTAACCTAAGACCACCCCTCAGAAAAGGCGGTCTAAAACAGAACATTTGCATGTTGTTTTCTCCTGTCGCTTGTTTATTTCCTGTCTGGCAGGTCACTTGATTGGATTTCTTGGGGAGCCTGGCCAGTCTTTTGTAATGATATGGCTCACACCCTTATTCAAACACAGATTAAGACAGGATTTGTGAAGGAAGAGACAATGGGGAGGCTTTTCCACTTTGACCTTGCAGAGAAAACATTTGGTCAGTTTAGGAATCAAAATGGTTCCAGGTTGGTCTTCCTGTGTTGATCTATGTATGTGCGATTATGAACATTACCAGATATCGAAGACCATAAATTCTTATCAGACTTACACTTCCAACATATATTTGAACTAGTTTTGTACATTTCCCCTAACTGCACTGGTGTTGTGTACCATCTGTACATCATCTTCATGTAATTCTCCTTCAATAGGGAACAATCGGTAAATTTTAAGTCAGTTTTCCATAATTTTTCCCAATCTTCCGTCATAATGTTGTGACGTGCAGACAGTATTCTCAGTTGTGTGTGAGAGAAAAAATAGCTTGTTGCAGCGCACTGCCAGTGTTTCATTTTCTCCCCTCCCCTCCCTGGAAAAAGATCCATCCAGCTCAGGCTTTTCCTCTTCTACCTCCACGAGGGCTAGAAGCTTGCCTTCTGGAAGCCAAAGATGAGGATGCCAAGAAGCCAGCTCTTGCCATCAGGCTGTAAATGAGTTCAGCTTCCAATTCTGTCTCAACGCAAGAGCCTGTGAGCAGTTACATGAGAGAGTTCTTTGATCTTCAGTTCTTATGAATGAGACACCCTTAGGGACCTGGTTTCTCCCAATGGTTAGCTGTGGTTTTTCTGCAGCATGCCCAGGCAAGCTCTTTCTTACCCACAATCCCTGCCACCCTACAAAAGAATTGCAGGCCTTTGCTGGGCTCCAAACCCATTAGCTGACTTCAGATAGCCCCAGGTGCAGATGGTGGCTTCTTTTGATCATCTCTTGCCCGAGGCAAGATCTAGGCAGCGACATTTTAAATACCAAGCGCTGGCTGTTCACTTCCTTCCTAGACTCGCTTTTCCCCCACCGCGTTTAGATTTTGTATGTGCTACGGGACTGCGGCCACATCTGCACCATTGCAGGAATTTATGTATAGGTTGGGGGGTTGCCCCCCCAGCAGATATCATGCACATGCAGCCCACTACCAAATCAGCACAATCGCTTTTGTGCCTTTTGTGATTTGTCCCCACAAAACACTTCATCACAGTTTCTTCCTATCTATTCAAAGGGCCTCTACTGCACGATGGGATGCGGGTGGCGCTGTGGGTTAAACCACAGAGCCTAGGACTTGCCAATCCGAAGGTCGGCGGTTCGAATCCCCGTGACGGGGTGAGCTCCCTTTGCTCGGTCCCTGCTCCTGCCAACCTAGCAGTTCCAAAGCACATCAAAGTGCAAATAGATAAATAGGTACCACTCCGGCAGGAAGGTAAACGGTGTTTCTGTGCGCTGCTCTGGTTCGCCAGAAGCAGCTTAGTCATGCTGGCCCCATGACCTAGAAGCTGTACACCGGCTCCCTCGGCCAATAAAGTGAGATGAGCACTGCAACCCCAGAGTCGGTCACGACTGGACCTAATGGTCAGGCGTCCCTTTACCTTTACCTGCTGCACGATACCAAATGTAACAATTCACTGATAAATGTATCTATGTACTGGCTCAAAGGGAAAACTTCAGAAATTCATATAGACATGTGAGTTCAGCTACTCAGCAGCCCCTCTGCCTGAGTGATAATCCCTGGCATCCTGATACCTGAGTTCCAGACAGGTAGCCATTCCAGAAATAACAAACCCAGATGAAAACAAAAGGGTGTGATTAACTTGGCTGGGAAACAGGGAAATGTAAGTATCTTTTTTGTTACACTTGATGGGTGTTTGGTGGAGGGCAAGGGGAACCATGGGGCAGGGTCCAGGATGCTCAGATTACTGCCACCAGACCTCCCCTTTCATGATGTAACAATGATGTATTAGTGATGTAGTTTGGGGGTGTGTGACATAGGGATTAGCAGCTAATAAAAGTTTGGGTTCTCTTTTGTTCGGGGCTTCCATCTTGTTTCACCTTGTGGCAGGTGGGAGTCCTGTCGCGACACTCTTCAATAAAGACCAAGCCTACTGGCTGCTGTTTATTCTGGTATTCCTGGCTGGTGTCCTTGTTTTTTGTCCAAGGGAGCCCTCAGATTTCTCTGTTAACAGCACGAAACGCGGAAAGGTCTGTGATACCACTTTAAGCACCCATGGCTTCACTCAAAAAGAGTCATGGGAACCGTGGTTTGTTAAAGGTGCTGAGAGATTTTAGGAGGAGAAGCCCCCTTTGATTTTCCTTGCAAAGCAACAGTTCCCAGAAAGGTTGAAAACAGTCAATCCAGCTTCCCAAGGAATTGTCGCTCTGCTTTTTAAATGCATGGTGCAAATGTGGCCTGTGTCTCCTTTGGTAGGGAGTGACATGTTCCAGCACTGGATAGAGCCAGCCTATCTGAAGCAGGGATGAAGGAGGAATTTGATTTAGTAAGAGGTAAAGGGGCCCCTGACCATTAGGTCCAGTCGTGACCGACTCTGAGGTTGCAGCGCTCATCTCGCTTTATTGGCCGAGGGAGCCGGCGCACAGTTTCTGGGCCATGTGGCCAGCATGACTAAGCCACTTCTGGCGAACCAGAGCAGCGCACGGAAATGCCATTTACCTTCCCGCTGGAGCGGTACATATTTATCTACTTGCACTTTGATGTGCTTTCGAACTGCTAGGTTGGCAGGAGCAGGGACCGAGCAACGGGAGCTCACTCCATCGCGGGGATTCGAACCGCTGACCTTCTGATCGGCAAGTCCTAGGCTCTGTGGTTTAACCCACAGCGCCACCTGCGTCATTTAGTAGTAGGCATTTAAAGGCAAGCATGATTGACACCTTTCAAAGCAGGAAGTGGACTGAAAAGCAAAAATGGTACCCGGCAGTAGGTGGCGCTAGAGCCAAACCTGACCCTATACTCCACCGGGAGCCAGTGCAACTGGTAAAGCACTGGGTGAATAGGCTCCCATGGCAGGGAGCCCAATGGCCCATCTAGTCATAGAATCAAAGAGTTGGAGAGTTGGAAGGGACCCTGAAGGTTCTCTAGTCTAACCCTCTGCAACGCTGGAATATGCATTTGTCAAACTTGCAAGCTTGGCACCATGCTCTAATCAACTGAGCTATTTTCCAGCATCATGTTGTCACAGTGGCCAGCCGGATGCCTCAACGGGAAACTTGCAAGCGAAACCCATGGCTTCTCCACTCCTGGGGCTTCCAGCAACTGGTATTCAGAAAGATTGCCGCCTCTAAACATGGCAGCAGAACTGAGCCGTTATGGCTAGTAGCCATTGATCGCCCTTTGATGAAGAGATGGCGGTTCTTGAGGCCTCAGCTGTCCAATCACGGTTGCTGTATCCCATCTGCCAACGCCGGCTGCCAGCCCGACAAAGGCCCCCCAACCCATTTGTCTTTCATATGAAAAATGCCACGGTGCTTTTCAGCCAAGCCAAGGCGGTTTGTGTATGTGCGCTGGGGAAGGAGGCAGGCTGCCTTTTTGCTTCCTTCTCTCCCCGCTCACCTCGAGAGACCAGTAATTGCCGCTGACATTTCAACCAAGAATAGATTCAACACCTGCTTGAGGCTTTTTTCTCCTTTCCCCCCTCTCCCTTTTCATTTTCAAAGCCCGGTATCCATCACTCATTCCTTTCAACAGCAATGGAGAAAAAGCAGAAAGGACTTGGCAGATCTGCGCCATCGGAAAACCATTTTGTAGAATAATAGACTTGTAGAGTTCCGGAAGGGGCCACGAGGGTCATCTAGTCCAACCCCCTGCAATGCAGGGATCTTTTGCTCAACGTGGGGCTCGAACCCACTGCCCTGAGATAGAGAGTCAATGCACAGCAGGAGATATGCAGTCTCTCACTTATTCTGGTTTGCTTGAAAGCTCCATGTGAGAAGAGGGCTGATTCCGAGGGTCATGTACTCAAACGTGTGGGGCCCAGGTGGACCCCAGGGAGAACCTAAGAAGACCCCTGCTGGATCAGGCCAGTGGATCATCTAGTCATTGGGGGTTATAGGAAGCCCTGAACACATATTTTTTAGATGTCCCTTGAGGCACGTAGAGAAACCATTGACCCCCTGCTGGTGAGGCTTGCTGACCTCCCGGCAAAGCAAAAATTCGATATTCTCCTGTTAGGCAAAGACCGCAAGACGAACCGGATTGTGGCCAGATTCTGCGCACAGATCTGTAGGCGCAGACCACCACCCGATTCAATCTAGTTTGCTAAGAAAACTCTCAAACCCGGATCCACGGGCGACTTTGGGCCATTTCTCTAAAGCAGTCTATTTTAAAGTTTTTATGTGTTTACATGCCTATCGCACTTTTAAACTTAAAATCCACTGTTGTACATTGTTTTAAATGTTTGTTTTGCTATTGGGATTGTGGTTCCATTTGTGTTTCTCAAGCTGGTCTCTGACCGTAATAAATTTCATTTCATGTCATCTAGTCTAGCATCCTGTTCTTCTTGGTAGCAAAACAGATAGATATGGGAAACCCACAAGCGGGACCCAAGGACAACAGCAGTCTCAGCATCTGGTACTCAGGGACTGCTGCCTTCAACCGTGGAGGGAGAACATAGCCATTTTGGCTTGAAGCAGTCGGTAGCCTTCCCCTCCATGTGTTTGCCTAATCCTCTTAATCTAAGTTGGCGGTCATCACTGTCTCCGGTGGGAGTGAGTTCCACAGTTTCAATCTGAACAGTGTGAAGTTCTTTATCTGTCCTGAACCTTCCAACATCCAGCTTCATTCGGCTTACCTCTCTTGCCCTGACCTAGCCACTGTGATCCACGCGACGGTCACCTCCAGACTGGATTATTGTAACTCGCTCTACGTGGGGCTGCCCTTGAGACTGACCCAGAAACTCCAGCGGGTGCAGAATGCTGCGGCAAGACTCCTTACGGGGTCCTCGCTGCGAGATCACATTCACCCGGTGCTATACCAGCTGCACTGGCTCCCGGTGGGGTACAGGATCAGGTTTAAGGTGCTGGTTTTAACCTTTAAAGCCCTATATGGCCTAGGACCCTCGTACCTATGGGACCGCCTCTCCTGGTATGTCCCACAGAGGAACTTACGGTCTTCAAACAAAAACATCTTGGAGGTCCTGGGCCACAGGGAGGTTAGGCTGGCCTCAACCAGAGCCAGGGCTTTTTCGGCCGTGGCCCCGATCTGGTGGAACACTCTGTCACAAGAGACTAGGGCCCTGCAGGACTTGACATCTTTCCACAGGGCCTGCAAGACAGAGCTGTTCCACCAGGCCTTTGGCCAAGGCACAGCCTTTCTCCCTCCTTTGGCAATCCTCACAGAACTCTAGCCTAATGGTTGCCATCAATTTGATTTGAATTAATTTTATAATGAAATGATTTTAGAATGTTGTACTATTTAATTGTTGTTAGCTGCCCTGAGCCCGGCTTCGGCTGGGGAGGGCGGGATATAAATAAAATTTATTATTATTATTGTTATATTGCATGTCCATGAGTTCTAGTGCTGCAACAGAGAAAAACTTTCCTCTACCCTCTTTGTCCTCGCCATGCCTAATTCTATAAACTTCTAACATGCCTACCCACCTTTTCTCTAAACTAAGAAGTCCTGACTGTTGAAACCTTCCCTCATAGGGCAGTTGTTTCATCCCCTACATCGCTTTGGCTACCCTTTAGTGAATCTTTTACAGCTCTACAATATTCTTTCCAAGGCGAGGTGAAAGGGGATGGGGTTTAGGGAACAGGCCTGGAACAGAAGACAACCAGCAGCAAGCGGATAAAAACAAGAGCTTCAGCTACAAGCAGCAACTATTTCAGGACCAGAGACAGCTCCCAAGGGATGCAGATGTTGCTGCGGCCAAGGTTATACTTTGACCAGCTTCTTAGATCACCAATCAGGATCCAATGATGACCAGAGCTCTAAAGGGACCCCTGACCATTAGGTCCAGTCGTGACCGAATCTGGGATTGCAGCACTCATCTTGCTTTACTGGCCGAGGGAGCTGACGCACAGCTTCTGGGTCATGTGGCCAGCATGACTAAGCCGCTTCTGGCAAACCAGAGCAGCGCACGGAAATGCTGTTTACCTTCCCGCCAGAGTGGTACCTATTTATCTACTTGCACTTTGACGTGCTTTCAAACTGCTAGGTTGGCAGGAGTAGGGACCAAGCAACGGGAGCTCACCCTGTCGCATGGATTCGAACTGCTGAGCATCTGATCGGCAAGTCTTAGGCTCTGTGGTTTAACTCACAGCGCCACCCGCGTCCCGCTGACCACAGCTCTACCCCTCAAATAAAGCTGTAAGGGATTCAAAGGGGAGCGGCCCTGACAGCTGCACACCTCATTGTTTGGCCTTGAGTTGCAGCTTTTTGGCCTCCAGCAGAGATGTGGAGGATAGCAAGCAGCTCTTGAGTGATGGGTGGAATAATTCTGTGTCCTTTCTTAAAATGCCCACTTCCTGATTAACTAACAGTTCTCTTCCACAAATATATATGGGGCAAGGAGTCATCTCTCACCGTTCCTGTCTGGGACTGATGGGAGCTGGGGAGTCCAATCGGTTTCCCCAATCTTGGTCCATGGTCTCTTTCTACATCCATTGAGAGAGGAGATGTCAAGGTGGGAGTTGGGCGCAGGTCAGCAATAACTCACAAGGGTGAAGTTAACTCTTTATTCAAAGAAAGAGAACAGCTCAGGCTAATGAGCACAGCAACTCTTCCCAGAAAGCCTTGCCCCAATGAGGCACTTGCGAGGACTGGCAGTCCATGCCTTCCAAGAGCTCCCTAAGTCTCCTCCTCCTCCAGGTCCTTCCCTTGCAACCCAAGACTACTTCGCCTTGTCTGTCTTTGCTTCGCCCCCTTTAATATGCCTCTGCAGGTTCTAGGAGATGGACAGATGGGGACTGGTCATAGCAGGAGGGGGAGACTCCCTGGCTTCTTCAGCAACCTGCCTCCACGCCCCTCTCGAGCCTCCGCTTCTGCATCCGCTTCTGCACTGCTCTCTGCCACAGCCTCTTCCTGCTCACTATGCCCTGTTGCCTCTTCAGCTTCCAACACCTCCTCCTCCTAGCCTGCTCCCTCTGACCACTTATCGTCATCCCACCACCAAGCCCCTGGTTCTGAGTCTTCTTCCCTTTGGGATTCCCCAGCTGGTTGCTCCCATCACTTCACTCCTCTGCATCCAGACAGTCCATGACAGGAGATGACTCTTGACTAGAGAATATAGTCAAGACTCTTGACCTGCAGAGGTGTCACAAGTACTCAGGGGTGGATGGGAAAGGCACTCTGCATATTCTCAAGAGACACGTTGTTTTATTAACATGCCCAACTACTGAGGCCGAGCGATGAGGTTCTGCTCAGTGTGCATAGGAGCAAAATAGCTCCCCTTTTCCCTGCAGTTAGCTCTTGTGTTAGACCTGGGCTCCAGAACCTGTGACCCTCGTCCAGATATTGCTTCAGCTCCCATCAGGCCCACAGCCAAAGTCCAAGATCTGCAACTACACTAGACAGCGTGAGATCATTGCCTCAAGCAGATGGTTTTGGAGATCATGAATGGGCAGCAAATTGTCAATCCAAGGCTGCAATCCTAACCTGTCATCTGGGAATAGGCACCACTGAATCCAACAGGCCTTACATCTGAGGAGACATAATGTACTTTGCTCTAATGTGTGTGGTTGGGGTGTGTGTGTGTTTGTGTGTTGGGGGGGGGGTTGATCAATACTGTGAAAAGCGGATTAGTCTCTCCTCGTGACTTCCATTCTTGGTGCAGAGGTCTCCCCGAGGGCAAACCAGTGCGATGAATGAGCTTCCCATAATCCGACATCTCCATTCAGCCTTCCCAGGCGAATCGGCTCACTGCAGCGGTAATATTCCGGTTCTAAATTTATTACAGAGTCTTAAACATTCACGTCGTCTCCCTCGCTCTCCCTGCCTGCTGCCTGATTTAAATTTAAATCCAATTCTTCCTGAGCGGAGGCGTTCCTTTGGTTCTGGAGAGACAATGGGCACCCCCAAACTCCTGCTGTTTTTCAGGTGGGATTCAGTCGTGGGCCAGGAATATCGGGTTCTGTGCAACTGAAGTCGGTGGGGAGGTCTTGCACATCACACCCGCTCCCCCACCCCAAATGAAAACACTTCATGATAACTATAAAGGTAAAGGTAAAGGGACCCCTGACCATTAGGTCCAGTCGTGGCCGACTCTGGGGTTGCAGCGCTCATCTCGCTTTATTGGCCAAGGGAGCCGGTGTACAGCTTCCGGATCATGTGGCCAGCATGATTAAGCCGCTTCTGGCAAACCAGAGCAGTGCACGGAAACGCCATTTACCTTCCCGCCGGAGCAGTACCTATTTATCTACTTGCACTTTGATGTGCTTTCGAACTGCTAGGTGGGCAGAAGCAGGGACCGAGCAACGGGAGCTCACCCCATCGCGGGGATTTGAACCGCCGACCTTCTGATTGGCAAGTCCTAGACTCTGTGGTTTAACCCACAGAGCCACCCGCATCCCATATGATACCAATGTTATTAACTCAGATCAAACCAGGACTTCAGCAAAGTAGGGAGATAGTTTGGCATCTCCATCCAATATCTAGGTACCCCTAATTGTTTCTGCAACACTTCAGCAGTTGGACTGTTCGTCAGCATTCTGTGACTCCCCCTCCACTGATTGACAGCCAAGGCAAACTTTCTGCAGTGAGGAAATGACAGGGAATATGCACTCAAAAGTGCAAGACTTGCCTCAGTGCAACATCGTCTAAGCACCCCACAATCTCATCTGAATGGGTGCTGCTTAAGTAGCAAACATCATCTAATCTCCTTGCAGACAAATGAGATTAGTGGTCAATAAAGCTGGTCATCCGGAAAGGCCAGTGAAGGATCGGGGGGTGGGGGGTGGAACAGGGAGATATTTGGTCTGGATCGTTTTTTGGTAGAGCTGCCTGGTCCACCTGCTTGCCATGTTCCCCCTTTTCCTTTCAGGGTGGAGTGTCATTCATCTATTGAGGATGCTCTGGATTTCCTGAGCAGAGGGTTGGACCAAGAGGGAATAAGTAGAAGAGGGAGAGATCTTTCCCAGTCCAAAGGCCGCATCCTCCCAGACTCAGCCTTCCGGGGGCCAGCAGCAAAAAGCAGGCCAAGCGAGAGATAGGCTTCAGTTGAACCAGGCAAATGCCAGAGGTTTCAATATAGCTCTCCGCTTGCTTCTCAACCCAGGTGATCAAGAGATACTATGGAACTTCAAGGACACATTTCAGCCAGGCTGGAGGGCTTTGAGTAAGTCGGGGGACGGGTGTGGTCTGGGAAAGAGCCCTGGGGGCCATGTAAAGGTAAAGGGACCCCTGACCATTAGGTCCAGTCGTGACCGACTCTGGGGTTGCGGCGCTCATCTCGCTTTATTGGCCGAGGGAGCCGGCGTACAGCTTCCGGGTCATGTGGCCAGCATGACAAAGCCGCTTGTGGCGAACCAGAGCAGCGCACGGAAACGCCATTTACCTTCCCGCTGCAGCGATACCTATTTTATCTACATGCACTTTTGGGCCTGTTTTCGAATTGCCAGGTTGGCAGGAGCAGGGACCGAGCAACGGGAGCTCACCCCGTTGCGGGGATTCGAACCGCTGACCTTCTGATCAGCAAGCCCTATGCTCTGTGGTTTAACCCACAGCGCCACCCGCATCCAGAGGCCTAAAGGGGCACGTCTGATTCCCAGACCTGAGCTTCCCCAGCCCTTCAACCAAGGCCCTTCCCACTCCACAAAGTTTCAGCCTGTGAAGATTTAAGCAGCAGTGCCAGAACAAAGAGACTAGCGAATGTTTTACTCTGCAGTCGGTGTAGCTTGAGCCTCGAGGAAGCACAGGCAGTGGTTATTTCCGAGTCCCTGGGGGGACCATTACTCTCTTTTCTCCATCCCACACATGCCAACCATTATTTGCAGCCTGGGAAATCTCTTTTTTTCATCTGCAGAACCAGGATCTGAGCACAGGATCTTTGGGGAGGTTTTTCGCAGAGCCAGTTCTTGGAGAGATTCAAGATTAAATTGGGGGGGGGAGAAGGGGAACCGGGGCTTTGTTTGGAAATACTTTATGCTAACTACACCAATGTTATTAAGCCAGGTGGCTGAAGTGTGGAGGGGGTGGGGAGTTTTGACATGTTTACCTAGTATCTAGGGACACTTCTTCATCTCCGCAACACTTCAGAAGTTGGAATGTGCATCAGCGTTCCGTGACTCCTCAGTGAAAAAGCCAGCCGCTAAGGTAGGCTCAGGGACACCAGTGGCGCTGTGGGTTAAACCACAGAGCCTAGGACTTGCCGATCAGAAGGTCGGCAGTTCAAATCCCCGCGACGGGGTGAGCTCCCATTGCTCAGTCCCTGCTCCTGCCAACCTAGCAGTTCAAAAGCACGTCAAAGTGCAAGTAGATAAATAGGTACCACTCCGGCGGGAAGGTAAATGGCATTTCCATGCACTGCTCTGGCTTGCCAGAAGCGGCTTCGTCATGCTGGCCACATGACCCGGAAGCTGTACGCCGACTCCCTCAGCCAATAAAGCGAGATGAGCGCTGCAACCCCAGAGTCGTCCACGACTGAACCTAATGGTCAGGGGTCCCTTTACCTTTAAGGTAGGCTCATTTGAATCAGCTGAAGGCACAGGTCAAGCTATGGCGGTTTCAGAATATGCACCTGGCCTTTGACTTGAGCTGTTCATTTATTTATTTTTGAACTCCCTTCTTTTATTTGGCTTACCTGATTTTTGAGGGACGCATTCCAAAATGACTGCGGCAATGTCTGCACTGGAAATTTATGGTTTGCAATTAAATTTGATCCTTCCTTCATCTCTCAATGATCCCACTGACACACCCAAAGGCAGGGTTGATGTTGCATGACATAGTGTGTGTGTTTTTTAAAAAAACCTTTTGAGCAATTGGAATGTTTGCAGACACTCCGTAGCCCCCCTGACAACCACCCAGACCTCTTTTCCAGTCAGCTGACAGGTGGAGCTCTCCTAGCTCTGCAGCTTTCAAACAGCGGCAGCCTCCCTTTTGACTTCCCTTGTGTCAGGCTTATCTGATCCCCCCCCCCCCAGGTAAAATTAGCAAGAAAAAGAAAAGGGGGGGGAGAGAGAGAGCTATTCAGCTGCTTTTCTGTGCAAGGCTGATGCATGCTCCTGTGATTTGACATGTCTCCCCACCAGCTCAGCGAGAGTGCGGAAAGATTATCTCAAAGCCGAGGGTTGAAATTGCAAATAGATAATGGATTGAGGGAATACTTAATAAAAATTAGAGGAGAGAATGGGCCCGAGTAATCTTCTGATCTGGGGAAGGAAGGAAAGAACAGAGAACACAGAGAGAGAGAAAACACAAAAGGGTTTCAAAGCCTTTTATATCAGGACTGTCTAAACACGTATACGCTGTGTCCGCGTCTCTCTATGTAGGTATCTACATAAATTATATACCCGCATAGGTGAAGACATAGAGAACGATCTCTTGAGAGTCAAGTCCAAGGCACTTTTTTTTAGTTTTACTTTTTTGATTCTTTACAGTGAACAGGTTAAAGCCATTAGTTTGGATTCAGACATGATTGTTTCTGGGTACAGAGTTGATTGTTGTTTTTCGAGTGGTGGGGGGACACGGTTGTTGGAGATTGCCAATTGCTCCCTCCCATCTCCTCCTTTCCCCCTCCTGTGCCACCCCCTCTGGTTAAAGACACCCCCCCCCGCTCTTCCTCAACTCGGGCACAATAAAGCATGGCTGCTTAAGGTTGCCAACTTCTCCTGCTCGTGCCAGCTCCTCCGCCACAAAGCAGCAGCACGGCCTGCAAGCACACTGTGGAGGGGAAATAGCCACACCTGCTGTTTACTCTTAAAAGGCACAGGAGCAGGCTGGTGATTGGGTCAGTTGGCAACCTTACTAACAAGCCCAGAGGGGGCGGGGAAGGCAGGGGGAACACACACACACATGCTGCTAATAGTTTCTATTCCTCATTCTCCTTCAAGCTAGCTCCCAAGGTCTGCAACTGATGGTCTGCAAGCCTCTGTCCAGCCACTAAAATTCAGCCCTTGGCCTCCTCCATCAGTCTTCTGAAACTTGAAATTGGGGAAAGACATCACAAGTAGGGCTGGGTGATATATCAACGTATTTTCCAAAACCACTTTGAAGTCCATATCGTGATATCAATTTCCTAATTTTTGACCTGGCAACAAATTGTGAATTGCGATGCATGTTAGGGCTGGGTGATATACTGCCCAAAACCGGTTTCATGATATTGGTTTTATCATTTTTGACCTTGCAATATACCGTATTTTTTGCTCTATAGGACGCACCGGACCATAGGAGGGGGAGAACAGGGGGGGGAAATTCTCCCCCTCTCTGCTCAGCACCCCTTCAGCGAAGTGGCAGGAGAAACGGAGCCCCTTCCATTTCTCCTCCCGCTTCGCTGAAGGGGCGCTGCGCAGAGAGGGAAAACTGTGCAGCGCCTCTCCAGCGAAGCGAAGTCTGGAGAGCAAGAGGGATCGGTGTGCACTGACCCCTCTCGCTCTCCAGGCTTCAGGCGGCTATCCACAAGCCTTTGGAGCGCAGCGGGGGGTCCAAAGGCTTGTGGATAGCTGCCTGAAGCCTCCGGAGCGCAGTGGGAACTCCGGGGACTTCAGGCGGCTTCAGCGAAAGCAACGCAAAGCCTCCGGAGCACAGGGGGAGCTCTCACACATTTCCCCTTAATTTTTGGAGGGGGGGGGAGTGCGTCCTATAGAGCGAAAAATACGGTGTTGCAAATCGTAGATGTGTGGGTGGGTGCTATGCAAAAATCGCAATGTGGGGGGAAACCGTGAAGCCAGCCAACGCCTCTACCTGGCTCCATCCTTATTTCGGGCCTTGTGGTATATTGCAATGTTTATCATGAAGCTGAAAACCAGGTATCGCCCAGCCCTAATCACTAGTGCAGGGAGGAGAGGCAGCCTGTGTCCATGATGCTCGTGGACTGCAACTCCCATCACTCCTGACCATTCATCGTATTGGCTGGGGCTGATGGGAGCTGGGAGTCCCATGTCTTGAGGGCCACAAGTTCCCTCATCCCTGCACTAGACTCTCTTGCTGCTTTGCTGGCCTATTTTGTCCCTCTCGAGCTTCTGTAGAGGCCCTTCCAGGAACTGCTCGGAAGGTTGTACACAGGTGACCAGGCTGAATGAGGCTCACTGCGCGGTTGTCAGCAGTGCCAGCATCCAAGAGACATCAAAACTAGGGTTGCCAGCTTGTCCAGCGGCCAGCTGCTTCTCTGCCTTTAACAGCGGCGTTCTCCGAAGATGTTCGAAGGTGACAACGGCAAGCGGAGCACCTGTTCAAGGCAGAGCAGCTGGACAAGGCAGGGAAGTCAGGTGGGATCTCCATGTTAAGAGGTACTCGCTCGCACCCCCCAGCGCTGCCATTCAGAGAAAACAGAACTGAGCTAGATTGACAAGTAGCCTGACCTGGTATAACAAAGGCAGATTCCTGTGTTCTGAAGGCAGGATAATAATAATTTTAATAAATTTTTATTTATATCCCGCCCTCCCCAGCCGAAGCCGGGCTCAGGGCGGCTAACAACAATAAAATAATACAACATTCTAAAATCATTTCATTATAAATTCAAATCAAATTGATGGCAACCATGGGGCTAGAGTTCTGTGAAGATTGCCAAAGGAGGGAGTCAGGCTGTGCCCTGGCCAAAGGCCTGGTGGAACAGCTCTGTCTTGCAGGCCCTGCGGAAAGATGTCAAGTCCCGCAGGGCCCTAGTCTCTTGAGACAGAGCGTTCCACCAGATCGGAGCCACAGCCGAAAAAGCCCTGGCTCTGGTTGAGGCCAGCCTAACCTCTCTGTGGCCTGGGACCTCCAGGATGTTTTTGGTTGAAGACCGTAAGGTCCTCCGTGGGACATACCAGGAGAGGCGGTCCCGTAGGTACGAGGGTCCTAGGCTGTATAGGGCTTTAAAGGTTAAAACCAGCACCTTAAACCTGATCCTGTACTCCCCCGGAAGCCAGTGCAGCTGGTATAGCAGCGGGTGAATGTGATCCCGCAGCGAGGACCCCGTAAGGAGTCTCGCTGCGGCATTCTGCACCTGCTGGAGTTTCTGGGTCAGTCTCAAGGGCAGCCCCACGTAGAGCGAGTTACAATAATCCAGTCTGGAGGTGACCGTCGCATGGATCACAGTGGCTAGGTCAGGGCGAGAGAGGTAAGGAGCCAACTGGATGCTCACTGAATAGACCAGCTGCTCTGCATGCAGAAGGGGGAAACGGTGGCCCTCGAGATGTTGTTGCCTATCATCCCAGACCACAGGCCATGCTGTGGGGTTGATGGGAGCTACAAGTCCAAGAACACACATTCTCCCAGAAGCACGGTTGGGGGTGGCAAGAGATGCAGCCTTTTCTGTGGCTGCTCCCATTTTGCAGAATCCCCTCCCGAGAGATCAGACCAGCTCCTTCTGGCCTTTCCTTCCACAGGCAGGCCAAGTCCTGCCTGTTCAGACAGGCCTTTGAAAACTAAGCTGCAGACAAGGCCAGTTACTGGGCTGCTGTCAGGGCGGACTGTATTTTAATTGCTGCTTCTCAATGTATTTTAACTACAGTATTTTTTGCTCTATAAGACTCACCTTTTCCCTCCTAAAAAGTAAGGGGAAATGTGTGTGCGTCTTACGGAGCGAATGCAGGCTGCGCAGCTATCCCAGAAGCCAGAACAGCAAGAGGGATTGCTGCTTTCACTGCGCAGCGATCCCGCTTGCTGTTCTGGCATCTGAGATTTAGAATATATTTTTTTCTTGTTTTCCTCCTCCAAAAACTTGTGGTCTGGTGCCTCTTATAGAGCGAAAAATACGGTGGTTTGCGCTTCATGTTTTTGTATGCTGGAAGCCACCTTGAATCCCAACTTAGGAGGAAGGTGGGATATAAACATGTTCATAGAATTAGAGAGTTGGAAGGGAGCACAAGAGTCTATCTAGTTCAACCCCCTGCGATGCAGGAATGTTTTGCCCAATGTGGGGTTTGAATACATGACTCTGAGATTAAGAGTCTCATGCTCTCGTGACTGAGCCAGGGTGTGGGTGTGTGGACACATGCACACTCTACATTTGAAGCACTAGGGTGCCAAATCTTGACACTCATAGCTTCCCCCAAATAAGCTGCGGTTTATTATGGCCACTGAGAGCTGTTAGGAGTCCCCCCCCCCATTCTCCTCAAAGAGCTACAATTCCCAGAGTTCTCTATGAAGAGGGTTTGCTAAACCGCTCTGGGAATTGCTGTTTCCTGAGGGAAGGAGGAGGAGTTTGGATTTGATATCCCGCTTTATCACTGCCCGAAGGAGTCTCAAAGCGGCTAACATTCTCCTTTCCCTTCCTCCCCCACAACAAACACTCTGTGAGGTGAGTGGGGCTGAGAGACTTCAGAGAAAAGTGTGACTAGCCCCAGGTCACCCAGTAGCTGCATGTGGAGGAGCAGGGAATCGAACCCGGTTCACCAGATTATGAGACTACCGCTCTTAACCACTACGCCACACCGGGTGTGGGAGGAAAGGGGTCTCCTAACAACTCTCAGTACCCTTAACAAGCAAGAGCTCCCAGAATCCTTTGGGGGAAGCCATGACTGGTTGAAGTTATATCATAGTGCTTTAACTGTATGGTGCAGAGAGAGAGAGAGAGAGAGAGAGAGAGAGAGAGAGAGAGAGAGAGAAGAGAGAGAGAAGCGGAGGGAAGGAGGGCAAGAGTGGAGAGTGGGTGGCTGAGCAAGAGAGCTTTAAAAACATTTGGTGGCAATGAAATCTGAGTCAAGTCACACTTCAGAAAACATAGAGCCAGCTTGGTACAGGTCCAATGCAGGGAAGAAGGCCAAACTGGCAATTAGCCACGGAAGGTTTTAAAGCCACAATACAGCAAAGTGGGTGTCCAGCTGCGCCTGGCCTTTCCCAACAGCCACCCCGTATTTAATGAAAAACAAAGAGCTGGCAGAGTTCAGGGTGGCAGCGGAAGCCCTGCCCAGCCCTTGCTGAACGGTGGAGTCTGGGAGAGAAAAGACCATGCGGCAGTTAATGAGGTGCCTATTCAGCTCGCCAGGCAGGGGGGTAGCTATAATCTGCTTTCGTGCCCACTCCCTGCTCCTAAAAGACCTTCAGGGGAGTGAGTGGTTTGGGCAAAGCACAAGCCATTGGAAAGAACACCCCCTTCCTGCCTGCCCTTTCTTGTTCACTGTTGCAATGAAATCCTCCTTCTGCTATAGGAACACAGAGCAAGCGTGTTTGGAAGGTGTGTGGAGAAAGCACGGAAACGAACAGTGCAAAAACCCACCAATCGCAGCACCCAGCTTCCCACGGGTAGGCTGCCTCGGACGGTAGGGGTTCCATTCAGGCATCGCACCTAACAGCCAGCATTTGTCCATGCCCTCACTCCCCCTCAAATATCAGCGCATCCTTGCTGGTTTCATGGGAGTGGGGTGGCCAAGAGGCATTGATGTGCCTCTGAACGCCAGCCGCTGGGAATCGCAAGTGGGGGAAGCGTTGTTCTTGCGCCCAGGCCCTGCCTTCAATCTTCTCCAAAGAAGCATCTGGGTCAGCCCTTGAAGGGCTGGACGGATCATTGGCCTGATCGATCTGCGAGGCTCTTCTTGGAGTCTTAGGAAGCCCAGGGGTCAGCTCTGCAAACAAAATGCTTGTTCGCTTTGCCAGAAATCTGTGGCCTGTCCATTTTTTGCTTTGATAGCTCCAAAACTCTACTGGGAGAGAAAACAACAACCTCTGCCCGCATTCTCCACCAAACCTGAAGGCTGGTGATTTGCAGAACTACCGTATTTTTCGCTCTATAAGACGCACTTTTTCCTTCCTAAAAAGGGGAAATGTGTGTGCGTCTTATGGAGCGAATGCAGGCTGCGCAGCTATCCCAGAAGCCAGAACAGCAAGAGGGATTGCTGCTTTCGCTGTGCAGAATATTTTTTTTCTTGTGTTCCTCGTCCAAAAACTTAGGTGTGTCTTATGGTCTGGTGTGTCTTATAGAGCAAAAAATACGGTAGTTTCCAGGTTGTTGGTGGAGAATGTTTTGTTTTGTGGGGCTTAGGAACAGAAACACAGGAAGATGACTTATGGCGAGTCGGACCACTGGTTGATTCAGCTCAGTATTAATTATCTCTGCTGTCAGCGTCTTCCTAGGATTTCAGACATGGGGGTTTCTCCCAGCCCTGTCTGGAGGTGCCATTGGGGACTGAACCTGGGAGCTCTCGCATGCTATGCAGACACTCTCCCACTGAGCTACAGACCTTTCAAGCCTTACCTTCAGGTGCGGATAATTCCCAGCAGAGATCTCTCTAAGCCCAGTTTCAGGCTCCCTCTCCTTGGGTGGCGGGATGACGACAGAAGACTTCAAACCAGCCTGGAACCAGTTGAAAACCTTCCGCCGTGTGTCGACGCACCACGCCACGTCCCCTTGGTCTGCCAAGCGACCCGTAACCCCAGAAACAATCACACGAGCGAGCACGGTTCAGGCAAGGCCACCCTCCCCAAACTGCCCGCCTATAAACTAGCTCGTCAGATACAAAAAGAGTACTTTGAAAGTTACAATATTATCCTTTATAATATAGCAATATATTTTCATAGGTAAAATAAAACTATGGTTATGCTTTCCCCTAATAATCTTTTTTTTTAAAAAAAGAAAAGAAATAAGAAAAAAAAGCGAGCTTTTAAGTGCAGCTTCCTCACCGAAGCTCTTATCGTCTCGAGAAACGTGTCAAGCGCCAGGCTAGGTCAGACGCAGCTATTTTGTAAAGGTGTGCAGTTGCTCCGGCTGTTTGGCTCCTTTCTGATGGTGGGGGGCGGGCAGGTAGACATTTGTGGGTCAGACCATGGTGGGTTTGCTGAGGTGGCATTAGGACCGCCGTTGCCAACACCTTCTCGGTGGTACCAGTGTCCCCTATTCTTCCGCCTCCGCAGGCATTTCCAGATGATGGGTGATTATTAGCAGCGGAGAGAAGTTGTGGGAAGGTGGCTGGAACATGAGCCCACAATGGCGAAGTCCAGAGAATGAGCATAGGGTGCCTGCTGTGCCGGACCAGTGGTGCACCTCCGAGTGGCCAACTAGAAGCCCGTGGGAAACCAGCAAGAAGGATCTGAGCACAAGAGGAGTCTCCCCGCCTGAGGTTTCCAGAGGCTGGTATTCAGACGCACAGCAGCCTTCAAAGCCATGGTGGCTAGAAGCCATGGGTAGCCCTCTCTCCCATGAATTTGCCTAATCCTCTTTCAAAACCATTTAGGCGAGTGGCCAACACTGTCTCCTGGGGAGCAGGGTAACGGGGGCAGAAAGGAAAAGGGCAGAATTGAGTTTGGGCACATACCATGCCCTGTTTCAAAAGCAGTATGCCATTTCAGGAGTCACGGCTTCCCCCCCCCCCAAGAATCCTGCAGTTTAAGGATGCTGAGATTGGTTGGCAGACCATGCGCTATTCCCCCCACGGAGCAAGAATTCGCAGAGTGGTTTGACAATCAATCCCTCTTCCCGGGAGACTCCGGAAATTGTAGCTCTGAGAGAGGAATAGTGGTGTTTCCTAATAACTGTTGTTGCATTTAACAAGCCACAGCTCCCAAAATTCTTTTTTTTGGGGGGGGGGGAGAGCCGTGGCTGTTGAAGAGGTATCATAGTGCATCAAACGGTGCAGATATGACATTTATCTTGTGCCTGGCATCTCATTGCCTTGCCAGATGGTTAGCTGAAGGGGACGTCTTTGCAGAGACCTCTTGTCCCATTTCCCCACCCCACCCTTTGTATACCTGGGTGTGTCGCCTCAGTGGCGGAGATGGCTTGTTTACATTTTTTTTAAAAAAGGTCACCGGGGGGGGGGCAGGGGCTGCCGCAAGGTGACTTGGTGTCAAAAATACGCTCCAGAGCTGATGCACACATTCAAGAAGAAAAAACTAAGCACCTGATACGGCTCTGCTGAGACTGTACCACTCTGGAATGTCAGGAGGCACCACCAAACTACACTTTCTCCTCATGTCATAAATGACCAGAATGCTAGAACATAGGAAGCCATCTTGTACTGAGCCAGATGAGCTCAGGCTTGTCCACACTGACTGGCAGCAGTTCTCCTGGGCTGGCAGATGTCTACCTGGCATAATTTGCACGCAAAGCAGGGGTTGGGCTCTTCCACAGGGCCAGGGTGCCACCTCCCTAAGCTAAGCTGCAACCCCTCTCTCTCTCTCTCTCTCTCTCTCTCTCTCTCTCTCTCTCTCTCAGATGGTGACTTTCCGAAAAAGGGGTTTTAACTGAAGGGGGTGGGCATCGATCCTGCAATCTTCTCCCCTTGCCCAAAGCGGTGTAAGAAAAGCCCCAGGCTGCAGTGTTTCACAAGCTCTTTCTATAAAAACCAAGCCCATCATAACTGGTAAGGCATTGAAAGATTGGCACCTCCGGCTGCACTGAGTGTCTCGGGCTCATTTCTGTTTAGTAAAAGAAAAAAAGGGGGGCGAGAATGCTCTCTGGTGAGCGAAGGAGTTACTAGGAGGGGTGTTAAATCTGATCCTGCAGTCTGTAATCATTGCCTCCCCAAAAAACCCCTTCAATTTGTAGTTAATTGCCTAACAGCTGCCTTGGAACAGGCTGCTCTGCGAAATTCATTTAAGCATTCATCGCAGCCCATTTTTTTCTTTCTAGCTTCCGGTCCCAGCGCGGTTTTGACGGGCTCTTCTCATTTCCGGTGAAACACAGGTGCTTTGAGCGATGGCGGGAGATGCCACGGAAATAAGGGGCCTGACCTGGAGAGACGAGGAGGGGCAGACGCGGGGCTGAGATCCTGCCAGCCAAACAGATAGGATCTGACGCTCCCTTCTCTGGATCCCTGTCAGAAGGACGGGGTAGGAAGAATGAGGCGGCTTTGGGAACAGGGGTTCGCCTGGTCGCCAGGGTGAGCAGAGAGGCCTTCCAGCCGAGCAGCCAGCAATTTTCTCTCTCTAGACTGGACCCAAAAAATTTGTTCTTGCCTCCAAGCCACTGATATGCCAGAAATGATCAACATGGGGGTGGGGTGGGGAGGAGGCTAGTAACTTTTCCAGACTAACAGCCATTGGGGATCCGAAATGGCTCAAGGGAGTAATCAATTAACCCTTTCCTACTCTGTGCAGTTCTGCCATGGTTGAAACCAGCTGCTAGGAGTCCTGCAATGTGGAACTGAGTCTGCATTCTGAGTAGCTTGAGGTAGAGGGAGGCTTGCCTTGAGAACGGGAGAGTGCAGCTGTCCAGGGTTCTGAAATGGAACGAGGCTCTTTCCGTGCCAACTATATGGGCTGCCGCTGCTTCTCTTCCTGGAATTTCCCCATAAGCCCATTGCCCACCGTGCTACCCCCTACCAGTGTGGCAAAGAGGATTTGGGAGGGGTGGGTGTGCCTGCTTTGAACAGCACCTCTGCCCTCTGCGTGGAGCCTTTGAGGACCCGACCTTCTCTCTCTCTCTGAGCCTCCATCTTCACATCTGCCACATGGGGGCCAGAAGACTCCTGCCTGTCTCACAGGGCTGCCAAACGAGGATTTGCAGCAAAAAGAAACATGCAGATGAGTTGAAGTGCTAGGAATAAAGACACAGGAAGCTGCTTTATACAGTCAGACTGCTTTCCCACCTAGCTCAGGGATGTCAACACAGGCTGGCAGCAGCGGCTGCCCTGGGTTTCAGGCAAGGGACATTCCCATCCCTAACTGGAGACGCCGGGGGTTGAATCTGGTGCCTTCTGCTTGCAAAACAGATGCTTTAACAATGAGGGCTGGCCCTTCCCTTCAAAATAAGAATTCTAGTCCTCAAAGATGCTCAAGCGTGAAGCCAGTCTCTATCTTCCTCTCCTTGCGGTGGAGGTGCCCTGACTCGCTTTTATGTAGCTAAAGGAACGCAGGGAGAGGCTGCCTTATATAGAGTCAGGCCAGTGGCCCATCTAACTCAGTATTACAGACACTGACCGGCAGCTGCTCTCCAGGCAGGGGTCAGTAACAGTCCAACTGGAGATGCCAGGAATGGAACCTGGGACCTTTTGCATGCAAAGCGGATGCTCTAGTGATGAGCCACGGCTCCTTTCCCAACAGGGGAAGCTGCCTTATATTCAGTCGCAGCATTCGGCCCATCTAGCTAAGCGCTCTGCACCCTGGCTGGCAGGCAAAATGTCCTCGTTCTGATCACTTCAGACAAATCCCAGCTTTTCTGGGAGGCCGGGGGACTGACCGAGAAGACTCGGAGTGGCTCGCACCATATATAACCTTCCTCCAAATATTTCCTGGCGAAGCAGGGCCTCTCCTAAGCCCCAAACTGGCATGGTGGTGGTGGTGGTGGGGAGAGAATCCAGTGGGCGTTGTAAGGATCCTGTCCTGAAGCTCCGCTCCGTTTCCTAAGCAACTTCAATTGCAAGGAATGCGGGCCACCTACCATCCTCGCTAAGTGGCAGCTTCCCTCCCTCCCTCTTCCCCGTTTAATGCTTTCTGGTGCTGCGATGTTCGGAAAAGTCACACACAGCTGCTGAAGGGGAGTTTTGACAAAAGACCGCGCATTCCCCCCCCGCCTCCCCTGAAATAAAAACCCCACATGCCGAAAAATCACTAAAAAGCACTTAGATCTACCTGGGGTGTTTTCTCCCTTTCTTCGCTCGCAATTAACCGGAGCCGCGGGGCGGCGCGTAATTAATATCGCTGAGCAATTACACGCTTGCTTTGCCTGTTCAAAGGGAACATGAAGAGTCACCTGCTCAGCTCTCGCTGGAACGAGCCAGCGGCCGCCTCGCGGAGCTCAGAAGCCGAGCCAAGGCCCCCCCAACAACCCCCCCCAAACAGCCTGAATGAGGAGCCCTGCCAGAGGGAGGCATTTGCCTGACAAAAAAGCAGGTGGTAGCGGTTGGGTGATGCCAACAATTGCCTTGACAAAAAGGAAGGGAGGGTTCAGAGCAGAGGGCTGTGGCTGTTTTGCTCCTCGCTCCCTCTGGGAAGTTAAAGGTAAAGGGACCCCTGACCATTAGGTCCAGTCGTGGCCGACTCTGGGGTTGCGGCTCTCATCTCGCTTTATTGGCCGAGGGAACCGGCGTACAGCTTCCGGGTCATGTGGCCAGCATGACTAAGCCGCTTCTGGCGAACCAGAGCAGCGCACGGAAACGCCGTTTACCTTCCCACCAGAGTGGTACCTATTTATCTACTTGCACTTTGACTTGCTAGGTTGGCAGGAGCAGGGACCGAGCAATGGGAGCTCACCCCGTCATGGGGATTCGAACCGCTAACCTTCTGATCGGCAAGTCCTAGGCTCTGTGGTTTAACCCACAGCGCCACCCACGTCCCTGGGTCTCTGGGGAGTTAAAAGGGTGTTAAAAGCAGGCAGCGTAAAAAGAGTGAGTCCCCTTCGGGAGAATGGAGAAACCCCTTTTTTACCACCAGCAGGTGACGCCAAACTGGGAGGGATAGCTAATGCTGCAGAAGAGAGAATCGGGTTGCAAGATGGCCTTGACAGATTGGAGAACTGGAACCAAACTGACAAAATGAATTTCAATAGGGACAAATCTTAAGTTTCTCCGCCTAGGAAGGAAGAACCAGCTGCAGAAATATAAGAAGGGGGGGGGGGCACCTGCCAGTAACATATGTGAAAATGGTCTAGGAGTCTTGGTGCACTGCAAGCTGAATCTGAGTCAACAGCGTGATGCAGCAGCAAAAAATACTAATGCTATTCTAGGATGCATCAACAGAAGTGTATAGTGTCCCGATCAAGGGAAGTAATAGTACCACTGTATTCTGCCTTGGTCAGACCACACTGGAATACTGTGTCCAGTTCTGGCACCACAGTTGAAGAAGAAGAAGATTGAGAAGCTGGAAGGTTTGCAGAGGAGTGTGGCCAAGATGATCAAGGGCCTGGAAACCAAGCCTTATGAAGAACGGTTAAGGGAGTTGGGTTTAGCCTGGAAAAGAGAAGACTCAGAGGAGATATGATAGCCTTCTTCAAATATCTCAAGGGCTGTCACACGGAAGAGGGAACAAGCTAGCTTTCTCCTGCTCCGGAGGGCAGGACTCGAACCAATTACAAGAAACGAGAAGATTCTGGCTAAACATTAGGAAGAACTTCCCAATGGGAAGAGTTGTTCAACACAAGAAGGTGGTGGATTCTCCTTTCTTGGAGGTTTTTAAACAGAGGTTGGGTAGACATCTGTCAGAGATTCTTTGGCTGTGATTCCTGAATTGCAGGGTGCTGGAGAAGGGGTGCCTTCTAACTCTATACTTCTATGACTCTAAGCACAAGGCGGCTGGGCTAAGCATTAAGGCTTCATACACAACAAAGCTGGGTCAAGGCCATTGACATCCAAATGTGGGGAGTGTGGGTTGCTTCTCTGAATTGTTCTCAGGGCCACAAAGTTACTCGGGCAGAGAGGGGAGAATCTAATAGTCTCCCCTGAAAATGTGTGCATTCTTGGGGATTGGGGACCCTCGTACCTACGAGTCTGCCTCTCCCGTTATGCCCCACGAAGAGGCTCAAGATCCATAAACAGCAACACCTTAGTGGTCCTGGGCCCTAAGGAAGTCAGATTAGCCTCAGCCAGAGCCAGGGCCTTTTCAACACTGGCTCCGGCCTGGTGGAACGCTCTGTCTCATGAGACCAGGGCCCTGCAGGATCTGATTTCTTTCCGCAGGGCCTGTAAGACAGAGTTGTTCCTCCTGGCCTTTGGCTTGGAGCCAATTTGATTCCCTCCCTCCCTTTCTTTTTTCTTTTCTTTTTCCTCTTACGAGGAGGCTACATTTTAATATTTTAATGTTTCAATATTTTAATGTTGTATTTTAATTTTGTTTTTAAATTGTAATCATTCAACTTGTTTTTATTATTGCTCGTAAGCCGCTCTGAGCCCGGCCTTGGCTGGGGAGGGCGGGGTATAAATAAAAAATTATTATTATTATTATTATTATTATTATTATTATTATTATTATTACATTCTCATCCCCTGCCTTCAGGTAGGCTCCGGATCTGAGCCTGTGGTGTATGGAGGGATTTTAATATCCAAAAATGAATTGTTTGGAAGGCCTTAGATTTTGCACACTGCAAAATGGTACTCTGCCTTTTCTCCAAGGGAGATCAATCAAGGTAGCAGGCACAATTCTCTGCCCCTCTCTACTTTAGCCTCACAACACCCCTGCGAGGTAGGGTTAGGCTGGGATACGCTAACCGCTAATGCGAACGGCGGCATTTTACGCATTTCCGAATGGGCTGTAGCCGAGTGGGAAGGGCTCAGCCTGGGCTCAATGAATCAATGGTAGGATTCAGACATGACTTAGACAGCGGTGGCGGGCAAACTGTTCAATCCCTGGTGTCTCCAACAGAGCCTGGATACGCCCCCTTGACTGAAACTCTGGACAGCCGCTGCCTGTCAGTGTAGACAGCACACAGCTAGATGGACCAAGGGTCTGACTCTGCATTAGGCAGCTTCCTAATGATTCCTAGTAATTGTTTTTTCAAAGAAGCTGTGCACTCCACACCCCTGAAAAATCCCAGGGCTTGTACACCCTTCAAATGCAAGCCAGTGGTATTTCAAACCAAGCTTGGAACTGATTTGACTGCCAGTGGCAATTCAGTTCAACCACTTTGACCGCAGTTTCATTAACCAGTGTGCAGCCTAATTGTCTATACGGCAATTCAAAGCGGGAGCAAACCAATTTAAGTGCCAATAGCGAATTACATTTAAACCGGGTTCAAACCAGTTCAGTCACCAATGGCTGTCAGCCGCGGAGCCTTTGAAAGTGCAGGACTGCCCACCACCATAAAAAACAAACAAACCTACAATTCCCACGGTGCTTTTAGGGGGGAGGGAAGCCCTAATAATAATAAAACGTTGATGAATCTGGGAAGCCCAGGTGAGAGGTTTGTAATGTGGATAGGCCCTTGGAAACTGCAGCGGCAACGCAGTTCAGGCTGGTAACCGCAACGTTTAAAGAAGGGTCGTGGCGATGTGGTCCAAAGGGATGTGATTTTTCAAAGCACCACTGGCGAACTGAAGGGGCTTGGGGCGATTCTCTCGGGAGGACAATGGAGAACAACTTCTCTTTCGCTTTGTGTTTCTTGGAGCGCTCAGAATCTGAGCAAACCCATTTCCTCAGTGGCAACCACCTTGCCCGTAGCGAGGGGAGGGCAAACGCCAAGCCATCTGGATGCGTCGAAATCGCTGCTTCGTCTCCGCCAAGAACAGCTTTAGTGGTGGAAAACTTCCGATTTCTCCAAGTCAAGGTAACTCTTCTTAGGCCTCAGGAAAAGGTGACACCTGCCATTTCCCCTTTTTCTTAAAAAACAAAACAAAAAGAGCAGAAGAGGCCACAAAGGGTACCTTTACGGCGGTCTCTTTGGCAAAACCAATTCTGAGGGAGCTGGAATGATACCTCGAGACCTTTGCCAAGATTCAGCAGAGGAGGAGGGGGGGAAGGGGGGGGCACCTGTGTTTCGGCCAATTCGCCACCTCCCCGGTCGCCTTTTGACTTTCTTCGGCAAGACACTTAATGCGCGGAGGGGAAGAAGGAATAAGAATGTTTTTTAAAAATAAAAATAAAAACAACCAGGGAAGAAAGAAGGAGATGAACAACCCCAATGCCAGTGGCTTGGGGTCCAACACAGTGGAATGGTCCCCCTACCTTGCGCCGTTGCATCGATGCCCTTGGAGTTGGCTTGTTTTTCGATTTTTGAAGACCTGAGATTGAACGTGGATTCCTACGGTCCACCAAACGCCGCTGTGAGGGGCTCTGCCGAAAACGCCTGTTTCACACCCCACCCAACCCCGACAACAGGGGGCGCTACCACCGAGACGAGCCCGCATTGTTTCCAGGCGACCCCACAAGGCGGCGGCCGGGGTCCTCTGCTCTCCCCTCCCCCCACATCCGGGGCCAGGATTGACACCCCCACACGGATAACAAAGACCCACGTGTGCGTTTGTGTGTTGTCGTTTCCCTCACGTCCGACGGGGCTCAGCAACTACTGGAGCTGGTATAAGGGGTGGGGAAAGAGGTTGAGCTGACCCCCAAAGGGCTGTCCGAGAGCGGCGTCTGGGGGGCGCCCACGCCCATGCTCACCCCCCGGGCTTCGAGGATGGTGGCCAGGAGCTGCTGCTGCTGCTGGCACAGAGCGTCCGTGATAAGCAAGGGCAAGGAGTGGAAGCTGCTGTTCAGCTGTTCCAGTTTGGACTCCAGCCCGCCTATCTGCTTCTCCAGGTCTTCGCTCCGGTCGTTCAGTTCCGTGATGAGGTCGTACATGACATTCTGCATCTGTTTAATTAAAAAAAATGTGAAAGAAGAATTTTTATTTTTTAAAAAAAAGAAGAGGCAAATTAGCAGGCTACATTGAAGTCAGAAGGGACGCGGGTGGCGCTGTGGGTTAAACCACAGAGCCTAGGACTTGCCGATCAGAAGGTCAGCGGTTCGAATCCCCGTGACGGGGTGAGCTCCCGTTGCTCGGTCCCTGCTCCTGCCAACCTAGCAGTTCAAAAGCACGTCAAAGTGCAAGTAGATAAATAGGTACTGCTGCGGTGGGAAGGTATACAGCGTTTCTGTGCGCTGCTCTGGTTCACCAGAAGCGGCTTAGTCATGCGGCCACATGACCCAGAAACTGTGCACCGGCTCCCTTGGCCAATAAAGCGAGATGAGCGCTGCAATCCCAGAGTCGGTCATGACTGGACCTAATGGTCAGGGGTCCTTTTACCTTTACCTTTATTCGGGTCACTTAGGGTTGTATCCCACAAATGCAACATTCATTTAAAGCACTACGATACCACTTCAAACGGCAGTGGTTCGCTCCCGCAAAGGATTCTGGGAGCCGTTGTTTGTTAAGGGTACTGGGACTTGCGAGGAGAGGTGGGATTATTGTAATAACCTGCAGTTCCATAAGGGTATATATTTGAATAAATGAATAAGTTAATTTGGATACGCAGAAGGTATTAAAAATAAATTTAAGGAACCACAGAAGGAGAGAGAAGGAAGTCAAGTTTTGAAACGTTAAAATGACCGTAATATTATTGAAATGTATAAAACTGAAAATCACATTTTATTTTTTTAAAGGGGGAAAAAAGAGTTGTTAGGAGATCCCCGCAACCCCCCTGGAGAGCTACAAATTCCAGAGCTCCCTGCGAAGAGGGATTAAATGTTAAACCATTGTAATGAATTTGCTGAACCAATTCTTAAAAGGGATACAAAAAAGGGAGGCGTGAGGAAGTCAGGAAAATAAGTTAACTAAAGATGAGAAATTTAAAAAGAGGGATTTTTGTTTTCTTTTTTATGCGTTTCTTTTTTCTTCTTCTTTTTTATGTTTATATAAAACATAATTTGTATTTTTGTATTTTGTAATTTTGTATTTTTCTGTTTTTGTATTTTTCTGAACTTTTTTACTGATAAAACTTAATAAAATATTATAATAAATAAATAAATAAATAAATAAATAAATAAATAAATAAATGTTAAACCATTGTGGATATCAGGGCTTTTATTCAGTTGGAACTCGACGGAGCTCAGTTCCGGCACCTCTCAGGTGGGCGCCATTGCCATTACAAGAGAACAAGGACGAATGAGTCCATGGTGAGCCCCGGCCCGTGTTTTTCTAGAAAAATTGGTGGAAACTGAAGCTCTGCGAGGGGAATGTGGGCCTAGGAACCAACTCATAGGGGCTGAAAGGGCGTCGCTCCCAATAAAATATCTGAGGGGGCTGTGATTATGTGGGGCGGGGCTTACCGACCGCCTCCAATATTTTATTCAAGTTGGGGAGGGGGGGTGCCTCTCCTAATGACTTTCAGCACCCTTAACAGTCGGGATTCCCCCGGAAGACTCCTGGGAACTGTAGTTTGGCCCTCTCTAACAAGCCCTGGGGAGGGACGCGGGTGGCGCTGTGGGTTAAACCACGGAGCCTAGGACTTGCCGATCAGAAGGTTGGCGATTCGAATCCCCGCGATGGAGTGAGCTCCCGTTGCTCGGTCCCAGCTCCTGCCAACCTAGCAGTTCGAAAGCAGCTCAAAGTGCAAGTAGATAAATAGGTACTGCTCTGGCGGGAAGGTAAACGGCGTTTCCGTGCACTGCTCTGGCTCGCCAGAAGCGGCTTCGTCATGCTGGCCACATGACCCGGAAGCTGTACACCGGCTCCCTTGGCCAATAAAGTGAGATGAGCGCCGCAACCCCAGAGTCGGTCACGACTGGACCTAATGGTCAGGGGTCCCTTTACCTTTAACAAGCCCTGGGGATACCCCCTCTCCTCAAGCCACCCGTCTCTCCAGGCCACACCCCTTCACCAGCCCTGCTTTGCACCCTCCTCAAGTGTTTTTGCCTAGCTGGAACGTGTCATGAAAACCAGCTTAAACGGGAGGGCAGAGAGGGATAAGCGTGTGGACCTTAGTTCCACAGGGATGGCCAGCAACCTGGATGGTTAGATAGAGATAGATAGATAGATAGATAGATAGATAGATAGATGATAGACCAGCTTATAAAACACACTTGGGGGTACAATCCCAGAAGGAAAGCAATTTTATCTAGAACCCCCATTGGCCTCAAAAGAGCACTAAGAAAACTCGCAGCATACTGTGAAACTGAACGTCTCAAAATCAATTATCAAAAGACCAAGATACAGTGGTACCTCAGGTTACATACACTTCAGGTTACATACGCTTCAGGTTACAGACTCCGCTAACCCAGAAATAGTGCTTCAAGTTAAGAACTTTGCTTCAGAATGAGAACAGAAATCGTCCTCTGGCGACGCGGCAGCAGCAGGAGGCCCCATTAGCTAAAGTGGTGCTTCAGGTTAAGAACAGTTTCAGGTTAAGTACGGACCTCCAAAACGAATTAAGTACTTAACCCGAGGTACCACTGTACTCGCTTTCGGGGGGAAACCAAAGCTTAGAAGCTGGGAACCTTCAAGGCCATAAATTAGAACAAGTCACAAATTATAAGTATCTAGGAATGGTGGCACAGGCTTCAGGAACCAACAAACCTGGATGGTTTAAAAAGAGGCCCGACAAATTCGCAGAGAATAGGGCTATCAACAACTACTAGCCACAAAGGCTAATTGGGAGGCAGTATGCTTCTGAATACCAGCTGCTGGAAAACACAGGAGGGGAAAGAGCTCTGAGGCTCAGGCGCTGCTTGGGGGCTTCCCATAATAATAATTTATTATTTATACCCCGCCCATCTGGCTTCCCCAGCCACTCTGGGCGGCTTCCACAAAGATCAAAAATACACTAATATGTCATACATTAAAAACTTCCCTGAACAGGGCTGCCTTAAGATGTCTTCTGAATGTCAGGTAGTTGTTGTTCTCTTTGACATCTGGTGGGAGGGCGTTCCACAGGGAGGGTGCCACTACCGAGAAGGCCCTCTTCCTGGTTCCCTGTAACTTGGCTTCTCGCAGTGAGGGAACCGCCAGAAGGCCCTCAGCACTGGACCTCAGTGTCCGGGCAGAACGATGGGGGTGGAGACACTCCTTCAGATACACTGGACCGAGGCCGTTTAAGCAAGCAAGCAAGCAAGCAACAAGCAAGCAAGGAAGCAGTGAGCTCCATTAGGTAAACACATTTCTTTCCCTGCTCCACGCACCGCCACCCGTCGCAGGTCTGAGCCGAGAAGAGAGTGTGTTATCACTTCCTTCCACAGGGTTGCCTGGCAACCAAACGTTCGGGGAAGCCCCGCATGGAAGGTGCCAGATCGCTGCCTCCCACCTCTGCCACCGCTCCCTGACTCAGAATCCCCATGCAGCCGAGAGAGGCTGGAGGGAATGGATTTCGGGCAAGGGGGAGGAGGCAGCCTTGTCCAGGACTGGAGCTGGCTCGGAAGAAAGATCACGGCTGCAATGTGGGGTACCCTCATCTCCCTTCTGGGGTTCCTTTGGTGAGCATCTTCAGATCAAACCCAAGTACAGTGGTACCTCGGGTTACAGACGCTTCAGGTTACAGACTCCGCTAACCCAGAAATAGTACCTTGGGTTAAGAACTTTGCTTCAGGATGAGAACAGAACTCACTCGGCAGTGGCACTGTGGCAGCGGGAGGCCCCATTAGCTAAAGTGGTGCTTCAGGTTAAGAACGGACCTCCGGAACGAACTAAGTTCTTAACCCGAGGTACCACTGTAGGAACAATGCAATTTGGGTACCATCCTGACGTCGGGCATGGTATAGTCCAAGCCAGTCCACAGATACATACTGTAGGACTCAAATCGCCTCATCCTATCCCCCATCTCCTAAATCAGGCATGGGGGGGACCTCCGGCTTGGACCACAGGGGTCCATGCACTGGTAACCTGGTTACTGCAATGAGCTCTCTGTGGGGCTGCCCTTGGGGGTTGGTCTGGAGGCTGCTGTTGCAGAACACAGTGGCTTGTGGGGGCAAACTCCTGCTAGTGTATGGGCACCTGAAGGGCAGGAGGAATTTGCACTGGTTGGCAATCTGCAACCAGGCCAAGCTCAATGGGTCTTTAACTGTTCTATTTGTTTTGTGTGTAAATAGCCTGGAGACGATGGTTTAGAAGGTGCTGTGGGTTAAACCACAGAGCCTAGGACTTGCCGATCAGAAGGTCAGTGGTTCGAATCCCCACGACTGGTTGAGCACCCATTGCTCGGTCCCTGTTCCTGCCAACCTAGCAGTTCGAAAGCACGTCAAAGTGCAAGTAGATAAATAGGTACCACTCCGGCGGGAAGGTAAACGGCATCTCCGTGCGCTGCTCTGGTTCGCCAGAAGCGGCTTAGTCATGCTGGCCACATGACCTGGAAGCTGTACGCCAGCTCCCTCGGCCAGTAAAGCGAGATGAGCGCCGCAACCCCAGAATCGGCCACAACTGGACCTAATGGTCAGGGGTCCCTTTACCCTTTACTTTAATATAATAATAATAATAATAATAATAATAATAATAATAATAATAATAATAATAATAAATGTGGCCCTCTGAGCCTCTGTCTGGCCCCTAGGACTCTCCCCAAAGCACTTCTGTTCCCCAGGCCACACCATTCCCTGGACCTGCCTCCTTTAGCGTTTCTGCCATTCCTGAGCTCTAGGTAATGCCTCTTTGGACGAGAACATATGCAGAAACTAGCCTACTGTATAAAGGTAAAATCTGCATTCGTTGCTCCACCCACTTTTGCCTCTGGCCCCGCCCACCCCAGGCACATGGCCCCTGAAAAGTTGCCCAGGAGGGAATGCGGCTCTCGGGTTTTGGGAAAAGTTTCCCCACTCTTGTCTCAAATTCCGGGAGAGAGAGAAAGAGAGAGAGAGAGAGAGAGAGAGACGGTTACCTTAGAAAGATCGACCAGGGTGTTGGCTTGGTCACTCAGTTTCCTCTGTTCCATCTTCACACCCCTTAACCTGGAAAAGGGGCGAAAGAGCAACCAATCAGCTCGCGGGCATTAAAAGGTGCGTCCCGCCTGCCCACCCAATCCAAAGCCCAGAGCTCTGATTCCACCTGTTGCCTTGCTGGGTTCCCAATGAGGACTAGAACATTGGCAAGCCGAGCCTTTGCCTGGAGGTCAAACACTGCCGGCGGCGCTACCGGAGGAAGACCCGTAGATGAGCCCCTTCCCATTCACCTGTACACCATCCTGGATTAATCTTATGTTGGCTAAATTTGCACCCGCACCGGGACGGTTTATTTTATCCCACCTACCTGATTTTCAGTTTACTTCATCTTTAACAGTTTACATATATCATAATTTCTAACCATCTCCCCCCCCCCGCTTACTTTAACCATAAAAACTTCACATTTTATCACTTATAAAATACATTATCTTCTACTTCTAACCCTACCGCCTATATCCACTTCCAAAGCTATTCTAAGATTTATTAACACATTTTTTTCAAATATTCCTTAAACTTCTTCCAATCTTCTTCCACCGTCTCTTCTCTCTGGTCTCGGAGTCTCCCGGTCAGTTCGGCAAGTTCCATATAGTCCATCATCTTCATCTGCCATTCTTCGATAGTTGGTAAATCTTGTTTCCCCTGTCACTTGTTAACTGACTTTTTTTAAAAAAACTTTTCTTTCCCAAAACAGCAACCTGGGGATGCTGTGGACTCAACTCACAGCATTCTGCGTGCAAGGCGGCTGCTGTTCCACGGACCCAAAGCCCTTCCTCAGCTGCCTTAGGGCGGAAGCAGCCCTTTGCTGCCCCTAGCGCAGAAAAGCCTTGCTCCAAATGGCTACAGCGACTCCTGACGTCCCAGGAGCAGCTCTCGGCAGGCTCTGCAACCTGCTATTCCTTATAGTTAGGAGATGCCAGCGTGGCGGAACAGAGGAGAAAAAAGCCCAGCTTACTGATGAATGGCTTGGAGGAATTTTCTCTGGTGTTTCCGGACTTTGGCGTGGTCGATTTTCTTCAGCAGTTTGGTGTGTTTGTAGATGAGCCAGGTCTCCCGCAAGACATTGGCAGCCGCGTTTTTGATCTGCAAGTGGAAAGAAGAGAAAGCCGGGCCCCGGGGTTAGCTCACCTGCCCAGGTGAAGTGCACCTTTTCCTTCCCTCTCTTCCTCCCCCAAAACAGCACATAGCCAACATCTCCATGAAGGATTAGGCAAGCTCACAGAGCAGAGGGCTCTCACCAAGCCCTTTATTTTCCTTTTTTAAAAAAATTCATTTTTATTGGGGTTTTTTACATATCATTTTCAACAACCATTTAACCTAACTTCTTATCTTACACAACGTTTTAGACTTCCGCCAACAACCTCTGATGATTTCCCGTTCTTTATCGCTTATTCTGCATTTCTTAATTTCTCTGTTACTCTTAATTATCATTAACTAATGATTCTCTTCATAGTCTTTCTTGCAATATTTCAAACAGTCCTCCTTACAGAACTTCTTGCAATCCTACTAGCGTAATCTGTTTGTTACAATTGCTTATCAAGTATTTTCCATCTTCAGGAAAAACGTGCCAATTCTTTTTGCAGCTGACATTTTGTTCCTTCCAGGCCCAAGGAGGAGGGACCAGCAGTCTGGGAAAAAGTTCAACATTTGTATAAAACAGCAGATCTTTATTTGCGAAAAAATAATAATCCTAAAAGTGGGGACAACGACCCCAAAACTGTCCAATGAGGGCTGAGTAGGCCCTCTTAATCATCTCTCTCTCTCTCTCTCTCTCTCTCTCTCTCTCTCTCTCTCTCTCACACACACACACACACACACACACACACACACATAGAACTCTCCCTGGAAAAGGTAGACTGCGCCTGCCCAAAGAGGTTCCATTTTGAAACCACAGCTCAGAGCCACCGATGAGCACCGACACGCCATTTGTCGGGACGGCTTTCCCCTGAGCTAGTGGCTACCTCCGTAAAATTTCACAACTGCAAATCAGTGTTAAGAGGTGCGGAGGCTGGCTGTGGTTAACCCAGAACACATTCACGCCTTGCATTCAAAGAGCTATGACACCACTTTTAACCATCGTGGCTTCCCCCAAAGAATTACTGGAACTGTAAAAGGTGATGAGGGTCCTTTGGCTTCCCCCTCCCCCAGCCCCGCAGCTTCGGCATCGCTCTGGGTCCCGTTCTGGGGGCTGGGGTCGGGGGTAGCTCGGGCTTCCCACGCCCCAGCCCCGTGCCTGGGGGGGAAAATAAATTTTCCCCCTTTATTTCCCCTCCCCCCCAAATCTAGGTGCGTCCTATGGGCCGGTGCATCCTATAGGGCGAAAAATACGGTATATATTTGGTATGTCTGAAAGGTCCCCTTTATTGCATAAGCCATTTTCGTGGGTTTAATTTGTAAAGGGAGAGGTGGGCCAGGCCTGAGATCCAGACTCCATGCCGCCCCTCTCTCCACGAAGGCCTCTCTGCCTCCCTTTTAATCCCGGGTGGGTGACAATTCTTAGTACAGAAGGAACTGCACTCTGCGTGCTGCGTTTCTGGGGACGCCCCAGGCCAAAGCGTGGCATCCTGGGATCTGAAAAGCAGCCAGCCCAAGATACACAGAAGGAGTTGCATTAGATGGACTAATGGTCTGACCCAAAAAATACCAGAGATTCCCCAACCCTCTGGTAATAAGCTGCTGTGCTAAATTTTGCATCCAGTTTAACTCTAATTGTATTTTTAAAACTGTTTTTAATACTGTGTTTTAATGCTGTAACCTGCCCTGGGACCTTAGGGTGAAGGCAGGTTTAATAATAATAATAATAATAATAATAATAATAATAATAATAACCCCCTTGTCACCCATTCCCTCAACCCAGAGAAGGATCTCAAAGAAACTCTAACGGCCTGGGTTTGTTGAAATCAGGAGAAGCATTCCAGGTGGTATCGGGGTCCTGAGCTGTAAAGAGCTTTCTAGGTCAAAACCAGCACTCTGAATTGCACGGGGAGCCAATGTAGCTGTTAACAGAATTGGTGTCATGCGATCTCGTTTGCCTTGAAGCTGTCAACAAGTCGGGCAGCCGCATTCGGTCCTAACTGAGGCTTCTGAATCATTTTTAAAGCACATTGCAGTAGTCCGACCTTCCAGTTACCACCGGGGCCACAGATTCCTGTAGCCAAGTTACCCCATGCCCTGGTCTGGTTGTAGCTGGGCCACCAGCCTAAACCGATCATGTTGGCTGGGGTTGTGTGGCAGTTACATGCAGCCTACCCCTGTCTATTAGTAGTATTAATTATAATTATTATCATGTTGTTGTTTAGTCATTTAGTCGTGTCCGACTCTTCGTAACCCCCTGGACCAGAGCACGCCAGGCACTCCTGTCTTCCACTGCCTCCCGCAGTTTGGTCAGACTCATGCTGGTAGCTTCGAGAACAGTGTCCCACCATCTCGTCCTCTGTCGTCCCCTTCTCCTTGTGCCCTCCATCTTTCCCAACATCAGGGTCTTTTCCAGGGAGTCTCCTCTTCTCATGAGGTGGCCACAGTATTGGAGCCTCAGCTTCAGGATCTGTCCTTCCTGTGAGCCCTAAGGGCTGATTTCCGTCAGAATGGATAGGTTTGATCTTCTTGCAGTCCATGGGACTCTCAAGAGTCTCCTCCAGCACCAGAATTCAAAAGCATCCATTCTTTGGCAATCAGCCTTCTTTATGGTCCTGCTCTCACTTCCATACATCACTACTGGGAAAACCATAGCTTGAACTATGCGGACCTTTGTTGGAAAGGTGATGTCTCCGCTTTTTTTAATTATTATCATATTAATGATTAATTCATTCATATTTATATCCCAGCTTTCCACCAAGGAGCTCAAGGCAGTTGCATGCTTGTCCTTCTCCCTGTTTTAAGCCACACAACACACCTGGGAGGTGGGCTAAGCTGAGTCAGAGACTGGCCCAAGGTCACCTTCATGGCCGAGTGTGGACAAGAACCCAGGTGTCCCCAAACCACTACCCTAGAGCAGGTATGGGGAACGTTTGGCCTTCCAGGAGTTGGTGAACTACAACTGCCATCACTCCCAGACGTAGGTTATGCTCTCTGGGGCTGATGGGAGTTGTAGTTAAGCAAAAATAAGATCTGAACAACTCTTCTAACTCACGGAATCCTTGAACCTCCAGATCAGGGGTCAGCAATTTTTTTCAGCAGGGGGCCGGTCCACTGTCCCTCAGACCTTGTGGGGGGCCGGACTATATTTTGAAAAAAATATGAACGAATTCCTATGCCCCACAAATAATAATAATAATAATAATAATAATAATAATAATAATAATAATAATTTATTATTTGTACCCCGCCCATCTGGCTGGGTTTCCCCAGCCACTCTGGGCGGCTTCCACAGAAACAAAAAATACACTAAAATAAATAACACACAAATAACACACAGATGCATTTTAAATAAAAGCACACATTCTACTCATGTAAAAACACCAGGCAGGCCCCACAAATAACCCGGAGATGCATTTTAAATAAAAGGACACATTCTACTCATGTAAAGACATGCTGATTCCCGGACTGTCTGCGGGCCGGATTTAGAAGGCGATTGGGCCAGAACTGGCCCCCGGGCCTTAGTTTGCCTACCCATGCTCCAGCTGCTGTTGCTGGATGATGGCTCCTGCCTGTCCCTGAACCCTGAGCCTTGCTGGCGAGGTCTGATGGGGGCAGCAACAGCATCCAGAGTGTCACAGGGCCCCTGCCCCTGTTCTAACAGAGGACGATGAGGACTCAAGCTGTGACCTTCTACATGCAAAGCATGTGACCTGCCCGCTAAGTGGCAGAGCCCCTCCCTCTGGAGGAAAGGAGCTTCCTTCTGGATCCAATTAAATTATCTGCAATGTGTGGTTAAGCTAATGCCAATAACAACTCAATTTCCACTTTGATTCCCCAGCCCTGGAGATGCCACACCGAGTAGCTAATACCTTTTTAATTTACAGGGCTATGGAGACATTTGCAAAGGGGGTGGGGCTGGCAACTGGCGGAAGGGAGAGGGGCAGGCAGGCAGCTCACAGCAGCAGCAGTGCAGTTTCCTGCCCCAAAGAAAGAGAATCTTGCCTGGAACCTGGGAAGATGGCTGCCAGTCAGTGTAGACAGTACTGAACTGGTGGTCTGACTCAGTCAATTATTATACAGCTTTCTGAAGACATCTGAAGGCAGCCCTCTATTGGGAAGTTTTTAATGTTTGGCGTTTCATTATGTTTTCTATATTCTGTTGGAAGCCACCCAGAGCAGCTGGGGCAACCCAGCCAGATGGGTTGTTTGTTGTTGTTTAGTCGTTTAGTCATGTCTGACTCTTCGTGACCCCCTGGACCAGAGCACACGAGGCACTCCTGTCTTCCACTGCCTCCCGCAGTTTGGTCAAACTCATGCTGGTAGCTTCCAGAACACTGTCCAGCCATCTTGTCCTCTGTCGTCTCCTTGTGCCCTCAGTCTTTCCCAACATCAGGGTCTTTTCCAGGGAGTCTTCTCTTCTCATGAAGTGGCCAAAGTATTGGAGCCTCAGCTTCAGGATCTGTCCTTCCAGGGAGCACTCGGGGCTGATTTCCTTGCCAGGTGGGTAGGTATAAGCAATGTTGTTTTTTCTGGGGGTACGCATACCCCTAAACATTTTGTAAATCTAAGTTTTGCCTCATTGAGGGGCAGTATTTCAATATGAGTAGGAAACTGAGAGCACCCCTAAACATTTTTTGTGGGGGGGGAAGCACTGGGTATAAGTAATCATCATCATCATCATCATCATCATCATGCCTGGTCTTTGGCCATGTTCGCTAGGAGTGATGGGAGTTATACTTCAGTAACATCTGGGGGTGGCAAAAGGTTCCCCACTTGTGGCCTACACAGGCTAGCAGCAGCTCTCCAGGGTTGGGGGTCTCTCCCGATCTTACCTGGAGATGTCAGAGATTGAAGCCGGGACCCTCTGCATGCAAGGCAAAGATTCTCTACCCCTGAAGCTGATGGAAGGCACTCTGTGCCACTGGGGCCACCTGAACCTCAAATGACAGCAAAGGAATCAGAAGTATCCCCAAGCTATGTACCTGGTCTTTCAGAGGGCAAGGCTCTCTTGCCACCCCCCACGTCTAGGGAGATGTGAAAAAGCAAGCCTTGCTCTCTCGACTCCCCCTTCACAGTTCGTCTTTTTCCTTTTCCTTTTCAAGGAGCTAAAAAGAAGCAGCTTCGAGGCGGGGAAGGCCGGTTCCGTCCATGAATCATTCTTGCTACGCACAAGGGCTTCTTCGGAAAAAACTCTCAAAGAAAATGGATTCTTGGAATTAGCAACCTGGGAGGGAAGCAAACCCACCATGCATGTGTAACATAAAAATGATGGATTGGGAGCTGTGCTTTGCTCATCACCTGTGAAACTTGTGTCCCTGCCTGGGTGGAGCTGGAGAAGGAAGAGGCTGGCTGATTGCATGTTGCATCTCAGTGAGTGTAAAATTGAAGATCGGCTTCCTCATACTAAGAACTCTCCTGGGATGATCTTCTGTAGATTTGGAACGGGGTTTAGTTTAAGGGAGAGGTTTTCTTTCCTTATTACCTGGAAGGCTGTCTGCCCCTTTACAGATCTGTCAGTTTGTTTGGATCTTCTGGCGAGATTCTTTTGGAGGGGTTTATTTCCTTATTGTGGCTGGCACAACCCTCTTTTAAATAAAACAAATAAATCATTTGACAATTATTAACAAAGCTGCTCTAGGACAAAAAACACACCGGGTCGTAACATTCTGCAAGAAAATATTATTTAGCATAAAAATGACAGGATTTCTGTCATTTCAAAACCCTCAAAACCTACTTGAATTTGTTTTCGTGAGACTTGATGGGACAAACAGTTTCCCCATAATTTATTTCTATAGTGACTTACAACTCTTGCTTGTAGATGATGATGATGATGATGTGTGTGTGTGTGTGTGTTTGTTTTGTAAGGTTCTCCACTTCTGGCTGTCTTAGAGGGCCATTGGCCCACTCTTAAAAGCTTTCTGCAAGCAATCAGTTCAGGTTCCTTCTGAAAACAGCCAGTTCTTTCTCCCCAAGCATCCCACCTGGTGGGGAAAAAGATGGGAAGGATGTAGGGAAGAGAGAAAGGGGGGTGGCCCTGTCCTGGTTTGGGTTTCATCTTGTCCGCCTCTGACTTTAGCCCTACCCACAATCATCATAAGGGATGCTGGTGGCGCTGTGGGTTAAACCACAGAGCCTAGGACTTGCCGATCAGAAGGTCGGTGGTTCGAATCCCCGTGATGGAGTGAGCTCCTGTTGCTCAGTCCCAGCTCATGCCAACCTAGCAGTTCGAAAGCACATCAAAGTGCAAGTAGATAAATAGGTACCACTCCAGTGGAAAGGTAAACGGCATTTCTGTGCGCTGCTCTGGTTTGCCAGAAACGGCTTAGTCATGCTGGCCACATGACCCGGAAGCTGTACGCCGGCTCCCTCGGCCAATAAAGCGAGATGAGCGCCACAACCCCAGTGTCAGTCTTGACTGGACCTAATGGTCAGGTGTCCCTTTACCTTTACAATCATCATGCAGCCCCCAAAGTTGTTTGATGACACCCCTTCGCCCCCAAAATGTTGAATGCTTTGAAAAATGTATCCTGCTCTGGGATCTGATCCAATTAAGAGTACTTTAAAAACAAAACCCAGAAGAAACAAATACATAAATAAAATACAATTGGCACACAAAAACCTTATTAACACCTTGATGCTGCCTTGCCAGAGAAATCTCTCTCCCCCTCCAGTTGTCTGACATGCACGAGACCTGGGAGATCTTCACGCAGGCCTGGAAGTGTTGGGGAACTTGTCATGATACGGGGCCTCTGAAGAAACAGCTTCTCGAATCGTTAATTTGCTCTAGTGCTCCCCTGATGGACATGCACACAGCCCCTGCCTGCTCTGAACAAGCCTTTCAGGCCGCTCTCCTCTTTCTCTCACTCCCCTTCAAAGAGAACACCTCTGACATTTCTCCCGGCTCCAACCTCGGGCAGCTCAGGGATCTTGCAAGACCTGCCCCTGGGGAACAAGAGCTCCTGTTCTCCGCCTCATCTAAAAAAAGCCTTCCATAAGCAAGCAAAATTATCCAGAGAGGCCGGAGAGAAAGCAATTTAGATAATGAATCTGGCGGAAGGGGGAGGGGGGAGGAGAGGTGGCCCCGGAGGACCAGAGGGGAAGTTGCTAGGCAAAAGCAACAGCCTAAAAAAAGAAGGTTCTGATGCAGCCTTTTCCGCCAAATCCAAGCATAAGGAGGAACGAAATTGGAATGTTTTAATGTCTACATTGGACCCGTTCCGTTGCCAATTAGCATTGCTGTAATATCAGGTACTCAAGTCCCAGGCTGGACAACTTTGTGGAGGGTCTGTCTATCGGCAGCTCATAGCCGTGATTTCTTACGAACCTCCAGCATCAGAGGCAGTCTACCCTTGAATACCAGCTTTACTTAAGTAAACCTGGGACCTTTCTTCCACATAGAGGAGGGAGAAAGGTTGTTTTCTGCTGCTCCAGAGAAGCGGACATGGAGCAATGGATCCAAACTACAAGAAAGAAGATTCCACCTAAACATTAGGAAGAACTTCCTGACAGTAAGAGCTGTTTGACAGTGGAATTTGCTGCCAAGGAGTGTGGTGGAGTCTCCTGCTTTGGAGGTCTTTGAGCAGAGGCTTGACAACCATATGTCAGGAGTGCTCTGATGGTGTTTCCTGCTTGGCAGGGGGTTGGACTCGATGGCCCTTGTGGTCTCTTCCAACTCTATGATTCTATGATTCACTGTCCACCCAGCTCAATACTGTCTACACTGACCGACAGCAGCTCCCCTGGGTTTCAGGCACGAGGCATCCCCAGTCAGACCTGGAGATGTTGGGGCCTGATCCTGGGACCTTGTGCATGCAAGGCAGATGCCACGGGAGGGTCTCCCCCCCATCTGCTCGCAGGCCGCTTACCCGCTTGGTGAGCTGTGTGTCCATCATGAAGTTGTGGACGTGCTTCTCGGCTTTGGTGAGCTCCAGCTTCCGTGCCACGACAGCCACTACCAGGGCGGTGCAGCCAGCCCCCTGGCAGGCGAAGGAGAGAACCAAAAACAAAACACAATACTGAGAGTTAGCCAGAAATCCAACCCAAATATTAACTCAGCTTCTTGTTTGCACTGCTGCCGCAGCCTCTTTGAAATCGCCGTGGCTGCTGCTTTGAATTTCCCCAAGGACAGAAATCCTTGCCCTTGCGGCTACTACCATTAGTATTTTTGTTTTCTAGCCCACGGTTTTGTTTCTGGCTGATACCTCCAACCATTTTGTATAGTGAGGAACCTCAGGCCTGGGGGATACCAAGGTGACCCTCCGGGCCTCTCAATCTTAGCCCTCGAAACTCTCCCTAGGCCAGGCAGATGAAGGCGATAGACTATATGGGATTGGCAGAGATGACCAGCAGAATCCGAGACCAGGGAAGAGAGACAGCGGAAGAAGACTGGAAGGAATTTAAGGACTATCTTAGGAAACATTGTAAAATTATTGAATGTTAGAATGACGTGGGTTTAGAAATTATGTGGTTTCTAGCTGTAATGATTAAGTAAAAAGAAAAGAAAGTCTAAAAATTTAAATGGATAATAAGGGAGAGGATTTGCTGAATTAATAATTGGAAATTGGAATACAGAAAGGGGAGGTATGAGGAAGTCGGGGAAGTAAGTTACAAGAAAATAAGGGATTGAAATTATACTTGTTTTTGTTTCTTTGTTTGTTTGTATTACTGTCTTGTTTGTTATTATATAATCTGTGAAACTTCAATAAAAATCTTTTTTTAAAAAAAAGAAACTCTCCCTAGGCCACAGCCCCTTCCTCAACCCCACCTCTATCCCCAAGGCCACACACTCCTGCTGGCCTTGCTCTGCACCCTCGCTGTGTGTTTTTTCTTGCTTGGGCGTGTCATCATCATCATCATCATCATCATCATCATCATAATAAAGCCAATAAAGCGAGATGAGCGCTGCAACCCCAGAGTCGGCCACGACTGGACCTAACGGTCAGGGGTCCCTTTACCTTTAGCTTTACACCATTCATTTAACACCTCATGGTACCACTTTAAACAGCCACGGTTTCCCCCAAATAACTTTGGGAGCTGTAGTTTGTTAAAGGAGCTGAGAGTTATTTGGAGAGTCCTGTTTCCTCCACGGAGCTACAGTTCTCTTGAGTGGTTTAATAATCAAACCTTCTTTACAGGTAACTCTGGGAGCTGTAGCTCTATGTGGGGGGCACTGGGGTCTTCTCTCAGCACCCTTAACAAGCAACTGCTCCCAGAATCCTTTGCAGGAAGCCACATAACACTGCGCTTTAAATGTATTGAGTTGATCCTCAGTTCTTGGTAGACACCTATAGGAATGGTATCCAAAGCAGGCAATTCAATAATAATAATAATAATAATAATAATAATAATAATAATAATAATAATAATTTATTATTTATACCCCGCCCATCTGGCTGGGCTTCCCCAGCCACTCTGGGCGGCTTCCAAAAAAATATTAAAATACTGTAATACATCAAACATTAAAAGCTCCCCTAAACAGGGCTGCCTTCAGATGTCTTCTAAAAGTCTGGTAGTTGTTGTTCTCTTTGACATCTGGTGGGAGGGTGTTCCACAGGGAGGGTGCCACTACCGAGAAGGCCCTCTGCCTGGTTCCCTGTAACTTGGCTTTTCGCAGTGAGGGAACCGCCAGAAGGCCCTCGGTGCTGGACCTCAGTGTCCGGGTAGAACGATGGTGGTGGAGACACTCCTTCAGATATACTGGACCGAGGCCGTTTAGGGCTTTAAAGGTCAGCACCAACACTTGAACTCTGATACTGCCTCTGGCTTGTCTTGAGGGGAGGATAGAGAGGGGAACGTGTGTGTAGAAACAAACCTATCTCTGCCCACTCTCGCCTCTCTGTCCCCCCGCAATCACAGACATAAAAGATTCTTCAGCCCTGATTGATTGATTGATTGATTGATTGTTTGATTGATAGATATATCCTCCTTTATCAAAAGATCCCAGGGCAGTGTACAACATTAAGAAGACATTTTATGAACCATAATAATAAAAACATAATACAAAGCGTAATAATAGACAGCACAGGGTGCCTGCCCTGTGAAATGCCTTCCCATCAGATATCAAAGACAGAAACTATTATACAACCTGCCACAGAAATCTGACGGCAGTCCTATATTGGAAAGTTTTTGATGTATTGTGTGTTCTCTTATACAGTGGTGCCCCGCAAGACGAATGCCTCGCAAGACGGAAAACTCGCTAGACGAAAGAGTTTTCCGTTTTGGAGGTGCTTCGCAAAACAAATCTCCTATGGGCTTGCTTCGCAAGACGAAAATGTCTTGCGAGTTCCTGTGGGTTTTTTTCCCCTCCCCCCCTTTTTCTAAGCCGCTAAGCCTCTTATCAGCTGATCCGATAAGCCGATAAGCCGTATAGCGCTAATCCGCTAATCCGTCAATGGGCTTGCTTCGCAAGACAAAAAAACCGCTAGACGAAGAGAATCACAGAACGTCCTGCGAGGCACCACTGTATTCTGTTGGAAGCTGCCCAGAGTGGGTGGGGCAACCCAGTCAGATGGGCAGGGTACAGTTGTTGTTGTTGCTGCTGCTGCTATTGTTGTCCTCAATACAGTCATACCTTGGGTTACAGCCACTTCAGGTTGCGTCTTTTCGGGTTGCAGACCGCAGAAACCTGAAGGTACTAGAATAGGTTACTTCCGGGTTTCGGTGGCTGTGCATGCGCAGAAGCGCCGAATTGCAACCTGCGCATGCGCAGACACGGGTTGTGAATGCTGCGGGTTGTGAACGTGCATCCTGTACAGATCGCGTTCACAACCTGAACATCCACTGTATTATTATTATTATTATCATCATCATCATCATCAGCGTCCAAGGCAGCTGCAATGTCCTGGTTCCCTCCAGCGCCACCATTTGGCAGGTGAATGATCAAGGGCGGGGGGGGAGTGTCAGACAGAATATGCCACTCACAGTTGTCCTGGGACCTCAAAACTCCCCACATAGCAAGGAGAAAAAGACAAACATATACAACAGCCTCTGCCCTAAAGATCTGCATCTGAGTCGCTATCCGTGGTGCTGAAACAGCACCTGCCTGCTCCAAAAGTGGACAGTGGTGCCTGCTGTTCATCCACAAGCCCCGTTAAGCAAGAAATTGCCTTAAAAGAACTGGTTTTTTTTTAATTAATTTGCTTATTAATGAGAACATTAAGGATAAATGCCTTTTATTGGTATTGTTACAAGCAACAAGAAGCACTTAGGAACTGTAAACCAACACAGTCGGGCTAGACTGCAGGCTTACAACCTAGACACATGTCGAAAAAGGAAACATAAAAGAATTAAATGATACAGACTTCCAACAGATTTATAGTCCTCAAAAAAAACCGAGGTATGGAACCAAATATTATGATGTGTGTTAACACACTTTAGAATGTATATAATTTATTTTATTTATAATTTATGGCATTGAAGCACCTCAATCTACCTTGACATATTATTTGATATTACCAGCTGAAGAAGGCGTTTACTCCGAAACAGGGCCCTGTCCTGGTCTCTACTATTGAGCCGTACATCTGATCCACACTCCGGATACTCCGTTTTGGCCCTATTTGATCCTTTATTCGTTATTCTTTATCCTGTTTTTATTTATATGGACTCTTTTTGACTGCCATTGAGACTTGTATAAAACAATTGTTGTGCACTGGTATTTCATGTACCTTTGTACCATATCACTGCATATTTGAAACTACATTATTTCTGTACTTAAACGTTGTATCATTATTTCTGTACTTAAACTAGCTTCAAACTGTGATTCTTAGCAGAATATACACGTTTTTCATCTCAACTCTTGAGTAGGAATTATTCCTTAAATTGAAAGTTGTGGCCAGAGTTCTTGGTATATCTTTTTCAGTGCATTTCCAACAAGAACTCCAATTTCTTTAAGGCTTACAACCTAAGGCAGCCCTCCCTGATCCAGGGCAATCCAGAAGTGCTTGGGACTCCAACTCCCATCAGCCCCCAGCCAGTAGGGCCAATGGTCAGTGATGATGGGAGTTGTGGTCCAACAACATCTGGAGGACCAGAGGTTCCCACACCCTTTGCTGCCATGACCTTATCACAGCCACCTGCACGGGTGATGGGGGAACTACACACCTGGGGGCTGAACGTGGCCTCCAGGCCTCTCCATCTGGCCCGCCAGCCTCTCCCCAGACCAGCCTGCTTTTGTCACCCTCCTTGAGTGTTTCTGCCTGGCTGGAAGATGCCCTGGAGCTCTGTTTGTGGACCTCGCTTCCCTTGGCGAGAATAGAGGAGAATGTGTGAGTGAACACTGGAACTAGCCCGTCGTGCAAGGGTAAAACGTGTATAATAACAATAATAATAATTTTTATTTATACCCTGCCCTCCCCAGCCAAGGCCGGGCTCAGGGCGGCTAACAAGCAATAATAAAAACAAGTTGAATGAATACAACTTAAAAACAAGATTGAAATACAACATTAAAATATTGAAACAGTAAAAATATTAAAATGCAGCCTCATCACAGGAGGAGAAAAGAAAAAGAAAGAGGGGGAGGGAATCAAATTGGCTCCAAGCCAAAGGCCAGGCGGAACAACTCTGTCTTACAGGTCCTGCAGAAAGAAATCAGATCCTGCAGGGCCCTGGTCTCATGAGGCAGAGCGTTCCACCAGGCCGGAGCCAGTGCTGAAAAGGCCCTGGCTCTGGTTGAAGCTAATCTAACTTCCTTAGGGCCTGGGACCACTAGGGTGTTGCTATTTATGGACCTTCAGGCTCTCCGTGGGGCATACCAGGAGAGGCGGTCCCGTAGGTACGAGGGTCCTAGGCCGTGAAGGGCTTTAAAGGTCAAAACGTGCATACATTTTGCTCTGCCTCCTTTTGCCTGCTATTATCCAGCGGCCCTCAGAAGGTGGACCAGAAGAGAATGAAGCCCTCAGCCCCTCAAAGGCTCCCCACCCCCCCACCCCTCCCCATCCCCCCTTGGCCCACTGGCCAAAGGGGAGGGAGCAGCAAAGCCGTCACAAATTGCCATGTAAAGAGTGAAGAGGTTCTTAAGCTCCGGGCGCCGGGTTACAAAACAGAGGCCGGGTGCGCTGAGAGATTGTAGCCTGTGCCTCCCTGCCCGCCTTCCCCCCTTGCCGGCCCAGAAGAATGACAGCTGGGCTGTGCCTTTTCTCTTTATCCGAGTGATTACATCCCAATCAGGACCGGCTGGGGCTGCAGAACGGCGCATCTGGCAGAGGGACGGTGGGCAAAGGAGCCGCTTCCTCTGCTAAACGAAGACAGATGCCAGGCCTCCAAACAGTTTAGGTAGAAGCGTTGTTTTATGGGTGTCATGGCGTGTGTCGGTGTACATGTCCACAGCAGGTGTTTGGCATATGAACGCATGTCCAACTTGACAGAAACACACATCTATTTTTGCCCTTTCTCTCTCATTCTCTCTCTCTTTGCTTTCCCCCCGCCCTGCCACCACCCTGGAGATTAGACACTCCAGTAAGCCCATCTCAGTCTTTAATTAACAAGCCTGGTCCGATCTCAATTCTGAAGCATTCCCATAAGCCCTGGCCTGGTGGGGTTTAGGGCTTTTGTTATCTCCAAACACACACACACACATGTTCACACCACACTCTCTCCCTGAATATGCAAAGGTTTTCTTTTTAAGGCCGCTCTTTTAAGGCAAAATCCTATTGCGGCAAAAGAAAGAAACCCAAAACCCAAGCGGTGTGGAAAATGGTGAGCCTGCTGTTTTCGAGTGATAGTAAACGACAAACCTTTTGAGGAAATCATCTTCAGAGAGACTCTGAATGAGCAGCCACCTGAAGTGAGCTGGATGCGAGAGGCGTCAGCTAAACCGGAGAAGCCCTCAAAAAAACCTGGGGCCGTTCAGATGTTGTGGGACTTCCAACTCCCACCAGTCCCATCCAACAATGCCATTGGTCAAGGATGATGTTGGAGTCTGAACCCAAGGCCAGGGGGGCGTTTTCAAAAAAAGGCATCTCTCCAATTGCCAGGAGACTGGGCAGCAAGTTGTAGGTGCCCGCTGCCATGTGTGGGTAGGTAAAGGTAAAGGGTAAAGGGACCCCTGGCCATTAGGTCCAGTCGTGACTGACTCTGGGGTTGCGGCGCTCATCTCGCTTTATTGGCCGAGGGAGCCGGCGTACAGCTTCCGGGTCATGTGGCCAGCATGACTAAGCCGCTTCTGGCTAACCAGAGCAGTGCACGGAAACGCCATTTACCTTCCCGCCAGAGCAGTACCTATTTATCTACTTGCACTCTGATGTGCTTTCAAACTGCTAGGTTGGCAGGAGCAGGGACCGAGCAACAGGAGCTCACCCCGTTGTGGGGATTCGAACCGCCGACCTTCTGATCAGCAAGTCCTAGGCTCTGTGGTTTAACCCACAGCGCCACCCGCGTCCCCCATGTGTGGGTAGACTGATTTTTTCTAAGAGCTGTTAAGCACGTGACCTTCACACATGCTGTTGCACAATAGACTTCAGTTCCCTGTGATATGCGGCCCCACTGAGACATTTGAGTATGAAAATGAGAAAGCTAAGCTTGCTAAAGGAAATGCAGGCTTGATAGAAAAGTTTCTAGTTCTATCCAAGGGAGGAAGAGAACAAGGACCTGCTACAGGAAGAGATCCCAACAAAAGAAGAGTGGCAGGTGACGTTAATGGACTATGCAGAGTTGGCGAAACTAACCGGGAAAATTCGGAACCAGCAGGACCAGGCCTTTTTGAAAGACTGGAATAAATTTACATTGTATTTGAGAGACAATTGTAAACAATTGACATCGTTAGTAGGGCTACAAGAAGTTTTGTAAGGTTAGAGATATCAATCATTATCAATATGATGTTTAAATGTTGTATTTAAGATCTGGATTTAAAGGTAATAATAATACAGTGGTACCTCGGGTTAAGAACTTAATTCGTTCTGGAGGTCCGTTCTTAACCTGAAACTGTTCTTAACCTGAAGCGCCACTTTAGCTAATGGGGCCTCCTGCTGCCGTGCCGCGATTTCTGTTCTCATCCTGAAGTAAAGTTCTTAACCTGAGGTACTATTTCTGGGTTAGCGGAGTCTGTAACCTGAAGTGTCTATAACCTGAAGCGTATGTAACCCGAGGTACCACTGTAATAACAAAATGCAATATCAGACCATAATTAGGAAAACCATTAGTTGAGGAGGAGGGAAGTCACGGGCCAAGATGGCCAAGTGGTCTTTATATATTATATGTAAGATGGATGTTTTGTCAATTTTTTTTTAATAAAATTCAATAAAAAATTATATATATAAAGAATAGAGAAAAAGGACCTGCTAGATCAGCCCACAAGAGCTCTCTCTTCTCTGGTGGTTTCCAGAAACTGGTATTCAGAAACATTGGTGCCCCCAACAAAGTCTACTAAGCAGTTGGTCCCTTACCTTTCCCGCCCTGACCTGGCCACAGTGATCCATGCAATGTTCACCTCCAGGCTTGACTACTGTAATTCGCTTACATGGGGCTGCCCTTGAAGCTGTCCCAGAAACTCCAGCGGGTGCAGAATGCTTCAGCGAGGCTCCTCACGGGGTCTCTGCCATGGGAGCATATTCACCCAGTGCTTTTCCACCTGCACTGGCTCCCGGTGGAGTACAGGGTCAGATTTAAGGTGCTACGTTTTGACCTTTAAAGCCCTTCACAGCCTAGGACCCTCGAACCTACGGGACCGCCTCTCCCGGTATGCCCCACGGAGAGCCTGAAGGTCCATAAATAGCAACACCCTAGTGATCCCGGGCCCTAAGAAAGTTAAATTAGCCTCAACCAGAGCCAGGGCCTTTTCAACACTGGCTCCGGGCTGGTGGAACGCTCTGCCTCATGAGACCAGGGCCCTGCAGGATCTGATTTCTTTCCACAGGGCCTGTAAGACAGAGTTGTTCCGCCTGGCCTTTGGCTTGGAGCCAATTTGATTCCCTCCCCCTCTTTCTTTTTCCTTTCTCCTCCTGTGATGAGGCTGCATTTTAATATTTTAATGTTGTATTTTAATCTTGTTTTTAAGTTGTATTCATTCAACTTGTTTTTATTATTGCTTGTTAGCCGCCCTGAGCCCGGCCTTGGCTGGGGAGGGCGGGGTATAAATAAATATTATTATTATTATTATTAGTATTATTATTACTAGCCATGGTGGCTCTGCTCTGCTTCCACTGTTGGATGTCCACAAGTCCTCTAGAGTTCATAACTTTAGAAGAAGAAGAAGAAGAAGAAGAAGAAGAGGAGGAGGAGGAGGAGGAGGAGGAGGAAGAGGAGGAGGAGTAGGAGGAGGAGTTTGGATTTGATATCCCGCCTTTCACTCCCCTTCAGGAGTCTCAAAGCGGCTAACAATCTCCTTTCCCTTCCTCCCCCACAACAAACACTCTGTGAGGTGAGTGGGGCTGAGAGACTTCAGAGAAGTGTGGCTGGCCCAAGGTCACCCAGCAGCTGCATGTGGAGGAGCGGGGAAGCGAACCCGGTTCACCAGATTACGAGACTACCGCTCTTAACCACTACGCCACACTGGCTCTTTTATAAACTTCTATCATGCCACCTTCGCCTTTTCTCTCAACTTAAAGTTCTCAAACGCTGCAAGATGGAGATGCATAGAACCACGCTTGCTCTTTGATATGTGCAGGTGGGTGAAACAAAGGATAGCGGTCTTCTCTCCCAAGGTGGCGCTGAGAAGGAGGAAGTGAGGTCAGCAACCCTGAGAGCATCCGTCCAAAAGCAGAAGGAAGGTCAGCACAGGTTAGGTCAGAAACACAGTCTAGGAAGTCGGGAGGTTATCCTCTCTACCACCTTCCTTCCAAGGCAGATCCCATCAGCATCGATACAAGCAGAGTTGCACTCCAACTGGAAGCGTACTTCAACTCAGGAAAAATCTTAACACTCCTATGTGTCATTCCACATCTTAAACCTGGGTTTGCTACCAGCTGCGCACTCAGCGGGGAAGCGAAAGCTATCCCAGCTCTCTGAGAAGTAGGGGGATTAATTTACCTTGCAAACCTACCAACTGTGCCCCTTCTCGAAACCAATGCATGAACCGAAACACACTTATCCTCTGGAAAGCTGCCGTGAATTTTGAAATGCAATTCTCCAGCCAAAAATACACATATCAGTGAAAGGAATGGTCAATGATGCATCATCTGCTAATTGGAATCTGCGGGAGAGATGCTCTGCCAAGCTTCAAAGATTTCAGAAGCCTGCTCCACGGTAACTCAGAACCAGCGCTAGAAATTGAGATATATAAACCAGGTGCCGAACGGCTCCTTAAACCAAGGTTACAGTTGCTGAAACGGAACGCCTAGTGGCCATTTTGGGGCTCGAAAGTCGTATTTTTCAAACCGGCATTTTTGGCTCCTGAAATTCACTCTGATTGTGCAGATAAAATATAGCTGGTAGAATTCTGCAGGATGTGTTGCTAGTGTGTGAAAGCAGCCAAGATCCAAGAATCCCCAGGCATATACCTTCAGATGGTGGAGACTTCAGACGCCATTCTACCATCTTCACTAGGTTGCAAAATGCACCTTGCACCCAGCAAATTTTGAACGTTGCTTGGAATAATGCTTTTTAATTCTGAATAATTCCAAATGTTGTTTTTTACAGGGTAGGGGTGAGTATACGGCACAAAGAGGGGGGGTGGCCCCCCAAAGTTTGGGAAACACTTGCTACACCACCGCTGGGAAAGCACTTGCAAAAATGTAAACACTGGGGTCACGGGTATTTGAAGAAATGCACCCCAAAATGCAAGCCGATGCACACACACAAAAAAAGCTTGTGGAAAGGGGGAACAGCGAGAAAACAAAATTGACAAACTAAAGGATGAGCTGGTGAGACCCATCCAATACTCCTGGAGATGCCCTACTAAAATTTATCATTCTTCATTTAAGCATTCACATAAAAAGTACCGTGTTTTTCGCTCTATAATACGCACCAGACCACAAGAGGCACCTAGTTTTTGGAGGAGGAAAACAAGAAAATAAATATTCTGAATCTCAGAAGCCAGAACAGCAAGAGGGATCGCTGCGCAGCGAACGCAGCAATCCCTCTTGCTGTTCTGGCTTCTGGGATAGCTGTGCAGCCTGCATTGGCTCCATAAGACGCACACACACTTCCCCTTACTTTTTAGGAGGGAAAAAGTGAGTCTTATAGAGCAAAAAATACGGTAACTTGCCGACCGAGCCCTGGTTTTAAATATTAAGCAGAGCCCTGCCGCTCTGGAGGAACTCTGCAGTTATCCGCTCCCTCCCTCCTGCCCACTCGGCCCTGAAGCAGCAGGATCCTACTTAGCGGGAGATTTCGCTGTTGTTTTTTAATACCTCTGTGCTCTGAGATCTGCCAGCCCTGGCAGGGAAGAAGCCTCAGGTGCTAAAAGACTCATTTTCTGGATGAATGGCGTAGAAAGGTCACTCTTGCCAGGTCTGGAGGGGATTTCCTCTCCAGCTCAGCTTGAGCTCTCCAAGCAGCCAATGCGCAGCTCGGCTGCGTCTCCATTACCGCCCTGCCTTGTATCAGCTTATCCCTGGCTGTGTCCCGCAATCCCACAAGTGTTACCGTGTAAGTGCGGAATATTGCATGGAGCGCAACAATCTGGCATCTTGAAAGACCCGTTTTTCTTCTAAGAACAAAAAATAAGAATAAAGAGGCTAGCCCTTAAGCTAGGCATGAGGAACTGCTAACCTGCAGGCCAAATGTGGCCCCTGGGGGGGGGATGTTCCTCCCCTCCCCTGATGCAATTAGGTTTTTAAAAAGTTTTCACATCAGCTCCAATAGAAGGCTCCCCACCCCACAGTCTAATTGCAGGGCAAGGGGCTTGTGATCTTCCTGGAAAGGTTAACCCATGGGTAGGCAAACTAAGGCCCGGGGGCCGGATCAGGCCCGTGGACGGTCCGGGGATCAGCGTGTTTTTACATGAGTAGAATGTGTCCTTTTATTTAAAATGCATCTCTGGGTTATTTGTGGGGCATAGGAATTCATTTGTTTATTTTTTCAAAATATAGTCCAGTCCCCCACAAGGTCTGAGGGACAGTTTGGTGACCCGTGGGTTAATCCTTCTCTTCCCAGCTGCAACCTGCAGAAGAATTCATTCATTCATTCACATTCTTTCTCTCTCTCTCTCTCTCTCTCTCTTTCTCACACACAAAATTTGGCTTAATAGCTAATTTCAAGCCTGACAGCTGGGTGCGTCTGTGTTCATGAGGTGTACAGTATCTGTGTGTGTGTGTGTGTGTGTGTGTACGCACTTACCCACATTAATGTGGTGTGTCCATTACTTTTTAAACCGCATGTTTAAAATAAGAAGAACTCTCATGTGTGCCTCTTGTTTTTTTATCTATTGCATGCTCAGAACAAACCTCTTGAAAGTAATGGGCCTGACTAACTTTAGGTGTTTTGCTACCTTTTTAAATATATATATATATATCAGTGGATCTACTTTGAGTAGAAGTTAGTTGGAAGGATTGGAACCAATGACTTAAAATGGCAGGGAACCAGATTTCAGCTTGAAATTTGAAGCGATGTAACAGTAATTGACCTATATGCCAATCTTGGTTCATGAGGCCATTCCCCCACCAAAAAAAACCAACCCACTCCCAGCTGTCAATCAGCTGATATCACCGTTGGTCGGCCATCATTCTCCATCAACATATGTTACAGAACAAGTAAATAAAACGAATGGCACCATTTCAGACTGGACCACTTCAGAGTGCTCTTCCAGATTTAAAAACTCCATATATTCCTGCAATGTAATTGGAAATTGTGTTGTGCATGTGGTTCCTATCCACACGGGATTCCCTGCAAATATAAAAGGGGAAGGAACAGCAGAAATTTGCTCTAGCTATAGAAGAAATCACTGTATATAAATAACATACCTTATTGCATTAAGCCCGAGAACCATGAGTTAATGTTGCTGGTTATAGTATTTATCATTTCCTTTCTATAAAATTATTTCATAATTTGCTTTTTGTGTATGTAAGTAAAACTTAATAAATGTTGTTAGGTTGTTGTTGTTGTTGTTTGAAAAGCCTTACAAGTAGGGGGGAAAATAGCTAGGACAGGCATAGGCAAACTCCCCCCTCCAGATGTTTGGGACTACAATTCCCATCATCCCTGACCACTGGTCCTGTTAGCTAGGGATGATGGGAATTGTAGTCCCAAACATCTGGAGGGGCGGAGTTTGCCTATGCCTGAGCTAGGACATGTATGCTGGCTGGCTATTTGTAGGGAGCTTTTTAAAGGCAAGAGAGCATCTTTTTTGTTTCAAAGAGGGAGTAATATTTCCTCTTTGCCTGCAGTCTAAGGTGGTTCAATCCATTTCATCATTCTGCTCCATGTGCAGATGAGGACTGGAAAGAGATTGGCGATCCTGGGGAGGAGCTGTAACTCACTGACAAAGCGGCCTCCTTGGATACTGTCAGGGGTTTAGGAGCAGAGGCACGGGCAAGGGAGGAAACAGAGAGCGAAGGGGAGGAGGCAGAAGAAAAGATGAGTGATGACGACGACCCGAGATCTCCTAGTCTTTCCAGTGAATCAGAGGATTCACAGAAAGGAGCACCAGTGGCCAGGGCAAGGGGGGAGTCTAGGGGGGCACCCCAGGAAGATAGAGCCAGAGGGGACTCAGGGGGGAGCAGCTGGAAATCGGGACCAGCGTCACCGCCAGGAAGCAGGGAAGAGGAAAGGAGCCAGGGGGGAAGCGCTGGCAGCTCACCACAGGAGGGAGGGCATGAGTCAGGAGTGGCCACACCTCCATCGGGGAGCGAAGAAACGGTTAAGAGGAAAGTGGAAGGTTGGGCGCGCGCGCCAAGTTCAAATGCAGAGGAAGGCGGCGCAGTAAGCAGCCCCGAAAGGGAACCAGGTCCTAAAGCCCGGCGCAAGGAGGCAGGAGGGTCCGGGTCAGCGTCAGAAGAATCCCGGAAGGAAGAAGCCCCGGGGGGTAGAGGGACCCAGAGGAGGACAGTCAGGCGGAAAAGGTGGAGCAAGGCTAGGATATTAAGTTGGTGCACACGGGGCGGAGACTCAGACGGAGCTTCGCCGATCTAGCTACTAGACGTAGAGTTGCGCGCAGCAGCGTGAGAATGGAAACTGTAATTCAATAAAGACTTTTACTTAATGATCGCTGGCTAGCGTGATCCTCTGTGAGCTAGGATCTTCAAGCAGCTCTGACAGTAAGCTCCGTCTCACGATTGTGGGCATCTACAGCCTCGAGGAGGGGAGAGAAACAGGTGCCTACTAGCGAGCTCACGAACGGCAGACGACATGACGGCTGAGCAGCAGATAGAGGAACTCAGAAAAGCAGTGGCACAACTGAATGCCGAGGCTCTCGCATCCAGGAAGAGAGAGGAGGAAGCAGCTGCCGCCTGCAGGGATCTCCAGGTCAGGTTAGACGTGCTGACAAAGCAGACACCCCGGCAGGAGGGAATTGGGTTGGCGAGACGGACAGGCGGGCTGGTCTCTCACTTCGATGGGAACCTGCAACAGTATCCCAACTTTAGAGCCGACGTACTGTGCGCACTGCAACTGCTGCATAAAGACTTTAGAGATGAGCAAGAGAGAGTGGGATTCATCATGTCCCATTTGCATGGGGATGCTAGAGCATGGCTACGCAATTTATGGAGAGATAAGGATCCGGCGCTCCAGAATGCAGATGCCTTTATTAAAGCGATGGATGGGTGTTTTTTATCAAGTATTGACGTGGATCTTGCACGGAAGGAGGTGCATGGGCTGAGACAAGGGAGGGCCAGCGTCAGGCAGTATCATGCCCGCTTTTTCGCCTTGGTCAGTGCCCTGGAATGGGACAGAGATTCGGCTCCTGTAAGAGACCTCTTTTGGGAGGGGCTGCACAACTCGATTAAAGATGAGATCGCGAGGGGGGAGAGACCCCGAACCACCCAGGAGGTCGTTCAGAGGGCACTGGCAGTGGGGGTGAGGCTGGAAGGACGTCCGTGGAGCAGGGACGAAGGGCGTGGAGGGCGCGAACCAGCCAGGGGCCCCTCCTTCCTTCCCAGAGAAGCAGCGCGGGCGCAATCCACGCCTCCGCCAGGAGGAGGAGCCGAACCTATGGAGGTTGGAGGTGCAAGGGCTCAGTCAGCAACCAGAGCCCTAGCACCGGCAGCAGTGAAAGCGAAGCCTCCTAGAGGGAACAGGAAGTGTTACGTCTGTGAGGAGCCAGGGCATATGGCAAAAGAGTGTCCCCAGAGGCTCCACAAGCTTACTGCAGCCTCGGCAATGGTGACTGCAGCAACGCAGCAAGGGGGACCACAGCAGGGAAACGACGCAGTCTGGCTGGAGGAAGAGGCCCTGGGGCCCAGCCAGACGTGTTAGTGACGCAGTCCCCAGAGGTTTTACAGCCCGTGAACCCCCTCCCGCCCAAACCAGTGGTGAGGCTCACCGCATCTCTCCAGCTGCCCAATGGAATCACCACTGACGTGCCCATCACAGTTGACTCGGGCAGCAACGCGGACTTTATAGGGCAGGACTTTGTCGACAAGCACGCTATACAGTTGCTGCCGGCCACACTGCCCCTGCAGGTTGTCACGGTGGATGGCAGGGAGTTGCTAGGGGGGCAAGTGGTGAAGCAGACGCCGCCCATGGCGATGCGACTTGGAAATCACAAAGAAATCATCAGCTTCAATGTCACTCAACTATCGGATACGCCCATTGTATTGGGAATGAGTTGGCTAGACAAGCACAGCCCAACGCTGGCTTGGTACCAGAGGCAGCTGATCTTCGGCTCTTCCTTTTGTGCTGAACACTGCATCGTGCCCCGGCAGGAAGGAGAGGAAGAGGAGTCACAGCTGCTGCTAGGCACGCTGCAAGCGATTCCCCACAAGTACGCAGAATTTTTGGAAGTTTTCTGCGAGAAGGAGGCAGACAGGCTACCCCCTCACAGACCATATGACTGCAAGATTGACCTGCTGCCGGGGGTGGCGCTGCCTAAGGGGAAACTGTATTCCATGTCAGAGGACGAGCTGCAGGAACTCAAACAGTTCATAGATCATAATTTGGAGCGCGGTTTCATCCGAGAGTCCAAGGCAGCGGGGGGCAGTCCAGTATTCTTTGTTAAAAAGCGAGACACACCCCAAAAAAGACTGGTCGTGGACTATCGCATTTTAAACAATGGGACCAAGCCGTCGGACTTCCCCATGCCCCGAATCGACGACCTCCTGGCGAAGGTGCGGAAGGGGAAAGTGTTCACCAAGTTAGACCTGCGAGGGGCGTACAACCTCATTCGTATGCGGGAGGGAGATGAGTGGAAGACGGCCATGTTCACGCCACTGGGTACCTACGAATACAGAGTTATGCCCTTTGGATTGCAGAATGGCTCCCACGTTTTTCAAGCTTTCATGCATCACGTGTTGGCGGGACTTCTCTACAAGACGTGCGTCTGTTTCTTAGATGACATCCTGATCTTTTCGGAATCGCAGCAGGAGCATGACAGACACGTCAAGGAAGTGCTGACCAGACTAAAGCAACATAGGCTCTACGCCAAGCTGGAGAAGTGCCAATTTGACGTGACGGAGGTGGATTTTCTGGGCTACAAGTTGTCTGACAAGGGGCTCGCCATGGACAGCGCCAAGGTTCGCGCGGTATTGGATTGGAAGAGTCCACGCAACCGGAAGGAGGTCCAGAGGTTTGTCGGCTTTGCGAACTTCTATCGCAAGTTTATCAAGGGCTTCGCTATGCAGACAGCGGCCATCACAGACACGCTTAGCTCCAAGAAAAAGAAGTTCGTTTGGACAGAGGAGGCGGAGCAGTCCTTTCAGGCACTCAAGCGTCTCTTCGCGTCGGAAGAGCAGCTGCTTCACGTCAACCCCAGCAGGCCGATGAGGGTGGAGACAGACGCCTCGGACAGAGCCGTGGGGGCGGTCCTGCTGCAAAAGGACCAGCAGGGGGTGTGGCGACCGGCAGCGTTTTACTCCAGGAAGCTCAGCAAGTCCGAGCAGAACTACACCATCTGGGACAGGGAGTTGCTGGCCATTCATGCAGCGTTCAAAGCGTGGAGGCACTTCCTGATCGGCGCCAAGCACACGGTGCAGGTTTGCACGGACCACAAGAATCTGGAGCACTGGCGCACGGCACAGTTCCTAAACCAGAGGCAGATACGTTGGGCTGAGTTTTTTGCGAACTTCGACTTCCGCATAGAGTATGTCCCGGGGGACACTAACATCATGGCGGACGCCCTCTCCCGTAAGCCACAGTATCTGGAGGACGCAACGCCAGCGGCCGCCATGCACATCTTCGCACCAACAGTATGGGCGTGCGCCGCGGCCACCGTGGACCTGGAGGCGGTGCGACGAGCGTTGCAGGATGACTCCTTCGCGCAAGCAAAGATGGCAGAGGTGCAAAGGGGCACGGCTGCGGCCGACGGTTTCCAGCTACGAGATGGATTGCTCATCCGTAAAGGGGCCATCTACGTGCCGGGAGACGACCTTCGCGCCAAGGTGCTGCAGCAGCTGCACGACGCGCCCACGGCCGGGCACTTTGGCAAGGAGAAGACGGTGGAACTAGTAGCCAGGGATTTCTGGTGGCCTGGAATGAGAGGGGAGGTCGCAGACTACGTGGCGAGGTGTGACACCTGCCAGAGGGCCAAACCAGTGCACAAACCGCCGGCCGGACTGTTGGAACCGCTGCAAACTCCGGTCGAACCTTGGGAAAGGGTGGCCCTGGACTTTGTCACGGATCTGCCCAGCTCGAGGGGCAAGACGGCAGTGCTGGTGGTGGTAGACCTGTTTTCCAAGATGGCGCATTTCATTCCGTGTGCTAAGGTGGCCACGGCGGAGCAAACCGCCAAACTGTTCATAGACCACGTGTTCAAGGTTCACGGTCTGCCACGGTCTATTCTGTCCGACCGGGGGCGGCAGTTCATCTCGAATTTCTGGCAGAAGCTGATGGGCTTCCTGAACGTCAAGATCAACCTGGCGTCGGCGAGACACCCGCAGACCAACGGGCAAGCGGAGCGGGTCAATGCCATCATGCAGCAGTACCTGAGATGTTATGCAAATCAACAGCCTGCGACGTGGGTGGATTACCTGCCGCTTGCCGAGTTCGCCTACAACAACACGAAGCACGTGTCCACGGGGGTCACGCCGTTCTTCGCCAACAACGGGAGGCACCCCAGAACCTTCCCGGGACTGGAAAGAATGGGAGAGGGGGAGCCGCAGACAGCAGATGCGTTCGCGTCGGAGCTGCAGGAAGTCCACGATCAGCTGAGGCGCCACCTGGAGCTGGCCAAGCATGCATACAAGGTACAAGCGGACAAGCACAGAAGGGTTGGCGAAGAGCTCCACGTGGGAGACTGGGTTTGGTTAGCAGCCCACGCAGTGCCGGCCAGGTCGTTGGCCAAGAAGAAACTAGGGCATAAACAACTGGGGCCCTACCAAGTCGAAGAGCAGGTCAACCCGGTAGCGTTCAGACTGGCACTTCCAGAGGGTTCCAGAATGCATCCGGTATTCCACAGATCGGTGCTCACTCCCTACAAGGCACCGCACAGGTTCCAGGAACCCGGAACGGCGCCGAGTCCGGTCAGAGACAGAACAGGGCACGCGGGAGTGGCACAGAAGGAGCGCATCAACGAAGTCACGGAGATTTTGGACTCCAGATGGGGGGAAGAGGGGGTAGAATACTTTCTCGCCAAGGAGGGCACCCCGGCCAGTGCGAACAGCTGGGTGCCGGGCTACGCCTTGGACGAACCTCTCCTCAAAGACGAGTTTCATGCCCTCTTCCCCCATAGACCTATGCCAGCAGACTTTTTCGACGACTGGCTTTTCACGCCCACGCTTTCGGCCAGCACTTTCCGGGGGTTCGACTCGGACGAGGACCCGACACAAGACGTCCGTTCCCCGGAGGGGTCACCCTCGGGATCTGCATCAGAACCCTCGTATTGGTGGGACGATAGCCCAGAGGAGCAGTTCCGCAGACGGTGGCTGGAAGGCCCAGGACGAGCAACACCGCCAGGAGGAAGTGAGGGAGAGACGGACATGGACGTTTTCGGGGACGACCCTGGTTTCGAGCACGGCGGCACAGAGATGGAAGCGGAGGTGACCGTTGTCGACGAGAGCAGGGAGGAAGACCCGCGAGACTTCAGATGGAGACCCGCCACGGGAAGCGACCGATATCCGACGTTCGTCCCTTTGCAACAGCAGCCCCCAGCTCCAGCACCGGAAGGAGGGGAGGGGGGAATGGGGGGCTTCGAGGGGGGGATGGATGTCAGGGGTTTAGGAGCAGAGGCATGGGCAAGGGAGGAAACAGAGAGCGAAGGGGAGGAGGCAGAAGAAAAGATGAGTGATGACGACGACCCGAGATCTCCTAGTCTTTCCAGTGAATCAGAGGATTCACAGAAAGGAGCACCAGTGGCCAGGGCAAGGGGGGAGTCTAGGGGGGCACCCCAGGAAGATAGAGCCAGAGGGGACTCAGGGGGGAGCAGCTGGAAATCGGGACCAGCGTCACCGCCAGGAAGCAGGGAAGAGGAAAGGAGCCAGGGGGGAAGCGCTGGCAGCTCACCACAGGAGGGAGGGCATGAGTCAGGAGTGGCCACACCTCCATCGGGGAGCGAAGAAACGGTTAAGCGGAAAGTGGAAGGTTGGGCGCGCGCGCCAAGTTCAAATGCAGAGGAAGGCGGCGCAGTAAGCAGCCCCGAAAGGGAACCAGGTCCTAAAGCCCGGCGCAAGGAGGCAGGAGGGTCCGGGTCAGCGTCAGAAGAATCCCGGAAGGAAGAAGCCCCGGGGGGTAGAGGGACCCAGAGGAGGACAGTCAGGCGGAAAAGGTGGAGCAAGGCTAGGATATTAAGTTGGTGCACACGGGGCGGAGACTCAGACGGAGCTTCGCCGATCTAGCTACTAGACGTAGAGTTGCGCGCAGCAGCGTGAGAATGGAAACTGTAATTCAATAAAGACTTTTACTTAATGATCGCTGGCTAGCGTGATCCTCTGTGAGCTAGGATCTTCAAGCAGCTCTGACAGATACAGAAGGGCTGCTGGTTCAATTCCTGGAATCACCAGTAAATGGATCACAGAGAGGAAGAAAAGAAAGGCTGTGTGAGAGAGAGAGAGAGAGAAAGCTGAGCTGACTCAGTAAAGGCCGCTCCTCTGGGTTAAAAGCGCGCGCGCACACACACACACACACAAACCTACATGACTGTGGACAGAAAGGCTGTTAACCAGCACTAAGGGGAAATCGATCTGCGTTAAGAGATCCCGATTATGTGCCCCAAGGAAAAGCACATGGCCGATCAACCCTTTCCAGTGGCGGGTGTTCAAAGGAGGGTTAGCGAAAATAAACAAGAGCAGGTGCCAAGCTCAGAGGGATGGGAACCTCGGAGAACAAACGGCAGGTCTTGAGGCAGGGTGGAATCGAGCTTCCAAGGTTTCCAGCGGGGCAGGAGACAGAGAAGCCGCTGTTTTGTCTCTCATCTCCACTTGGTATGGGTCAGAAAGTAGCAAGAGGCAGCCACCAGTCAGAAAGAGAGGGAGGGAGCCTCTGGTTCAGTGAGATGGTGTGATGGCCTGGGAATCTGATTCAGAGGCTGAACCGGAGGAATCCCAGCCTGCACAGGAGTCCCCGCCTCCAGAACCAGCTGAGCCGGGGCTGGGGCCTGAGCCTGAAGGGTCCTCACCTGTGCTGGATCCTCAGGTGCAGGCACAAGCTGAGTCTGCTCTGGCTCCTGAGGTGATGGAGGACCCATTGCCTGCAGGTGCTCCACTCTCAGCCCCGTCAGGGGAAGGTGAGGCGGCCTCTGGGTCCGGTAACCCTCCAGCCTCTCCTGAGCTGCAGAGGCTCAGGGCAGAGAGGCGGAGGGAACTAAGTTCCCGCAGGAGGAGTGCTCGCCTCCTAGGCCCCAGAGGAGATAAAGGCCAGTCAGCCCAGACCCAGGTTGCGGGAGCAACGTCGTTGGAAACCTGTTTCTGCCAGCACCCAGACCTGTTTTTCCGGAGTTCCCAACCACGCCTGGCTTCTTGCTTTGGACCCCGCTTCGCCCTTGGTGGACAGTCTCCAGTCCCTTGACCCAGGACCAGACTCTGACCATGCCTCATGGTAACCCCCCCCCCCCCAGGACCAGCACAGATGGCCCCAGAGACATCAAGCTCAGTATTTATGGTGTCGTTTTTCATCTTGGGTCTCGGGATGTTGAGAACACAAAAGCGCTGCTGGATCAGGGTGATGGCCCGCCTAATCTAGCATCCTGTTCTCAGGGCAGCCAACCAGGAAACCAGCAAGCGTGCAGGATCCAAGCACACATTGCTGGACCACAATCCCCATCATCCATGATCATCGGGCTAAGCTGGCTGGGGACAATGGGAGTTGTAGTCCAGCAGCACCTGGGGGACCCAAAGCTGAAGGACACGTGGTCTACCCAGCACCACTGGGCTCCAACTGTTGGGTCCATAGAATCATAGGAGAGTTGGAAGGGATCCAACCCGCTGCGAGATCTCTCAGGGTGAGAGGTGGGAGAAGAGAGGGATGCTCCCAGGTGAGAGCTGGGGGTACGCACCTTTTTCTGTATGGGGCAAAGTTTAAGAAATATTTGTGAGAGGGGATCTTGCATTTTTCGTTCTCTTCTGTTTCTTTTCATTTAATTTCTTCCTCTTTTTATGTAGATTAGGTTGTCTTCTATTGTAAAGCAGACACTTGGGTTGCGAACGTGATCCATGCAGGAGGCACGTTCGCAACCCACAGCAGTGCGTCTGCGCATGTGCGGACTGAGGTTCGGAGCGTCTGCACATGCGCAAAGCGTGATTTAGCGCTTCTGCGCATGCACGACTGCTGAAACCCGGAAGTAACCCGTTCTGGTATTTCTGGGTTTCAACGTGTCCGTAACCCCAAAAAACACAACCTGAAGCATCTGTAACCCGAGGTATGACTGTATTGTGAAAAGTGTCAACAAAACACACACATCCCAATACTGTCTTTTATTCAAGTTGGCAACCCTACCATAGACCCTCACCAGCTTCTAGAAGTGAATGTGGCCTCCAGGCTGCAAATTGTTCCCCAGCTCTGCTGAAGTTCAAAAGGAAGCCAGGCTGAACCCTGGAAACTTTAAAGAAGCTGCTGTGTGTGTGTGTGTGTGTGTGTGTGTGTGTGTGTGTGTGTGTGTCTTTCCAGAATCCATCCCAACATGCATCAAGAGGTCACACCAGGATTATTTGGGTGCTGCTGAATTAATGATTCTCCAGCTGCAATGGAGACGATCCTTGAAGATTGCCGTGCCAAAGCACTGATAAATCGTGTGGAAACCTCCCTAGTCTCAGATTAATGATGGGTCTTTTAAAAAAAGAGTTCCCAAGAAGAAGAAGAAGAAAAGAGGACAGGACAAAAGGAAAGGGTCTAGGCTGGCCAAGCCCTTCCAAATAAAGCACGTGGTATTTATTTATTGACGACTGATTGATGGCAAAGAATTGTCAAGGCACCACTGCACATCCCAGAGAACTGACCTCTGGGGAGTCGGGGAAATGGTGTTCTTAAACATTGCGCTGGCAGGCTTCTGAATAGTGAAATAAATAAACAGGAACGTTTTCTTGCAAAAGGAAGGGCAGGCTTACCCATTCGCACAAATCGTTTTCCTGGGTTTTGCTCATAAGAAGAGCCCGACTCCTAGATCAGGAAAATAGCCCATCCGGTCTAGCACATCCTGTTCTCAGAGTGGCCACCCAGATGCCCCAAAGACCCCAAAGCAGGACCCCAAGAGCAACAGCAATTCTCCCCACCTCCGATCCCCAACAATGCGGCCTCTGACGGTGGAAGCAGAAAATAGCCATTGTGGCTGGTAGCCACTGATAATCTTTTCCTCCATGAATTGTGTCTAATCCTCTCTTGAAGCTGACTAAGTTGGTGGCTGTCAATACACCTTGTGGGAGGGAGTTCCACAGAGTAACCATGTGGAGTGGAGAAGTGCCTTCTTTTAATCTGTCCCAAATCTTCCGACATTCAGCTATATCGGATGGCTCCAAGTAGCGTAAAAGAGAGAAGCTTCTCTCTGTGAACTTTTTCTCCATGCCGTGCTTGCTTTTAGGTACCTCTATCATGTCATATTCCCCCTTTCCTCTAAACCCCAAAGCCCCAAATGTTGTAAGATTTTGGTTGGCCTTTTCCAAACCTTTTCCAGCAAGGGGAAAAGGTTTTCAAGCAACCCAGCAACTGCTGGGAAATCTGTATTCAGCTGCCTTTTCTGAGATATAGGCTGCAATCCCTCCATCCAACGACCTGGGAATAAGACCTGCCAAACTCCATGGGATTTATGCTAATTTGCACCATTCATTTTGGGACGCGGGTGGCGCTGTGGGTTAAACCACAGAGCCTAGGGCTTGCCGATCAGAAGGTCAGCAGTTCGAATCCCCGCGATGGGGTGAGCTCCCGTTGCTCAGTCCCTGCTCCTGCAAACCTAGCATGTCAAAGTGCAAGTAGATAAATAGGTACCGCTCCGGCGGGAAGGTAAACGGCGTTTCCATGCGCTGCTCTGGTTCGCCAGAAGCGGCTTAGTCATGCTGGCCACATGACCCGGAAGCTGTACGCCGGCTCCCTCAGCCAGTAAAGCGAGATGAGCACTGTAACCCCAGAGTCGGCCACGATTGGACCTAACGGTCAGGGGTCCCTTTACCTTTAGCTTTACACCATTCATTTAACACCTCATGGTACCACTTTAAACAGCCACGGTTTCCCCCAAATAACTTTGGGAGCTGTAGTTTGTTAAAGGAGCTGAGAGTTATTTGGAGAGTCCTGTTTCCTCCACGGAGCTACAGTTCTCTTGAGTGGTTTAATAATCAAACCTTCTTTACAGGTAACTCTGGGAGCTGTAGCTCTATGTGGGGGGCACTGGGGTCTTCTCTCAGCACCCTTAACAAGCAACTGCTCCCAGAATCCTTTGCAGGAAGCCACATAACACTGCGCTTTAAATGTATTGAGCTGATCCTCAGTTCTTGGTAGACACCTATAGGAATGGTATCCAAAGCAGGCAATTCAATAATAATAATAATAATAATAATAATAATAATAATAATAATAATTTATTATTTATACCCCGCCCATCTGGCTGGGCTTCCCCAGCCACTCTGGGCAGCTTCCAAAAGAATATTAAAATACTATAATACATCAAACATTAAAAGCTTCCCGAAACAGGGCTGCCTTCAGATGTCTTCTAAAAGCCTGGTAGTTGTTGTTCTCTTTGACATCTGGTGGGAGGGTGTTCCACAGGGAAGGCGCCACTACCGAGAAGGCCCTCTGCCTGGTTCCCTGTAACTTGGCTTCTCGCAGTGAGGGAACCGGCAGAAGGCCCTCGGTGCTGGACCTCAGTGTCCGGGTAGAACGATGGAGGTGGAGACGCTCCTTCAGGTATACTGGATTCAAGAGCTTCTTCTCCACCATGAGGCCTAGAGGCATGGTTTTGAAATTAAAGCCATGCCTCTCAGGGAGCTGGACATTGCCGCAGAGCCTGTGCTCCTTCCCTGAACCCTGAATGTGCACAAGTTTTGGACCGTTGCTCGTTGACTCATAAAGCTCTAGGATTCTCACCAGGCTGTGGATCCGGCTTCCGAGAAATAAATCTGTCAAAGGAATATCTCCACCCAGTTGCAAACCTTCAGCAACATTCGGAAGGGGAGAGGACTTGCTGCTGCTGTATATTTCCCCTGGGTGGGGTAGGGCAGCCCAATCCAGCTCATTAATTAAAAGAGAGATAAACAAACCAGAAATGGTGCTGTGTGTGTAAGTAGCTTGGATTAATGGAGTGGGCTGGGGGTGGGCAGGCGAGAACGCTCCACAGCTGGCTCCGGAAGACATCTGGGACAACTCTGGAGAGGTTGGAACCACGGCAGAAAGTGTTCAGGAAGAGCCTTGCTGGATGGGACAAGCAAAGACCCGTCCAGCAGTCCAATATCCTGTTTCCCACAGTCTTGGGCCAGAGGCTCTTGAGAAATCACACCCCGCAGGGCGCGGGGGCAACAGCCCTTCCTGTGCTTTGTCCTCTACAGCTGGTAGCAGCTGGGTATTTAGAGGCAGGTTGCCACTGGACATGGAGGTTCCATTCCTAACCAGCAGAGCTTACCAAAGAGCAGGGTCGTAGTGTGGGGGGTGCAGGGGGGGCCGGCCGCAACATCTGGGGGTTAGGGTTAGGGGGCGCAAATCCACGGGTTAGGGGGCGCAAATTACTTGCCTTGCCCTGGGTGCTGACAACCCACGCTACGCCACTGCCAAAGAGGCTCTGCTGGTTCAGGCGAGAACGGCCATCTTCATTCAACATCCTCGTTTGCACACACACAGGCAAGCAGCGGAGGCTGCTGCCAGGCAGACCCCACTTGCCTGCACTTATTAATTATTGTTATTATTAATTAAATATGTACACCGCACAACGCCCACAGGTCTTAGGGCGGTTCACCACATAAAATCACAACCGGAAAACACAAGGTAGATAATAAAAATAGAAACAAGAACAACACAATAATGCCCCCTCCCCAATGCATTATTATTCTTATTAAAGGTAAAGGTAAAGGTAAAGGTAAAGGTAAAGGGACCCCTGACCATTAGGTCCAGTTGTGGCCGACTCTGGGGTTGCAGCGCTCATCTCATTTTACTAGCCGAGGGAGCCGGTGTACAGCTTTCGGGTCATGTGTCCAGCATGACTAAGCCGCTTCTGGTGAACCAGAGCAGCGCACGGAAACGCTGTTTACCTTCCCGCCGGAGCGGTACCTATTTATCTACTTGCACTTTGACGTGCTTTTGAACTGCTAGGTTGGCAGGAGCAGCGACTGAGCAACGGGAGCACACCCCATCGCGGGGATTCGAACCGCCAACCTTCTGATCGGCAAGTCCTAGGCTCTGTGGTTTAACCCACAGCGCCACCCGCGTCCCTTTATTATTCTTATTATTAAAGCACTAGTGGTGGCTTCTCCCAAAGAATTCTGGGAGCTATAGTTTGTTAAGGGAGCTGCGAGCTGTTAGGAGATTCCCTGTTTCCCCCTACCAGAACTACAGTTCCCAGAGTTCCATGGGAAGAGGGGACCAATTGTTAAACCGCTCTAGGAGCTGTAGCTCTCCGAGGGGAACAAAGGGATTGGCCAGTGCCTGCTGGGGCTGATGGGAGTTGGAGTCCAACAGCATCGGGAGGCTGCCAGCCCTGAAACAGCACTTCAGACGAGACGCAGAATGTTTAATCTTCCCCCAGGACTGCCCCCACGAGGTTCCCACTTACCATAATGCCTGTGAGCAAGCAGACGCCTTTGCCGCAGTATGTGTGTGGCACCATGTCGCCGTAGCCGATGGACAGGAACGTGATGGAGATGAGCCACATGGCACCCAGGAAGTTGCTGGTAACGTCCTGCTGGTCATGGTACCTGCCGAGGAAATACAGGCACAGGTAAGGAACGTTTTTTAAAAAAATAAAATTTTCATTAAATTTTATGTTACACAGTTTAAAATACTCATTTGACATCCTGAAAATATCAGTGTGACTTCCCTTCTTCTCCTTCCATTGTTTGTTTTGCATATTGATATGTACTGAAGTTCTCAGTTTTCACTCAGGTCCACATATGCAAATAAGGAATTGAAAGTGACGTTCAGTGATTGGATAGTTACAGCAAATGGTTACTGTTGCGTTGTAATGGAGCTCTATATAAGCAGGCTGGCTGAACCCTTCAGTTCAGTTCAGTTCTGTTCTGGCCTGTGAATAAACAAGAGCTGTCTGAAGAATCGCTGTGTCGTCTGATATGTTCACCCACAACTTAACACATATCATAGATTACTGCATATTTTTCAAAAACTAAACCATTCAGTATTCCATTATTGCACCCATCAAACTTATTTACACTGTCGAGTTTATCTTAACCCTGCCAACGTTTTCAGGTGTGCACAATTTCCCCCCAGATATTCAATAAACGTTTTCCAATCTTCTCTAAAGCTATGTTCTTCTTGTTCTCTAATTCTGTATGTTAAATCTGCAAGCTGCGCATATTCTCTCCGCTTAAGTTGCCATTCTTCTTCAGTTGGGACTTTGCTCCTTTTCCATTTTTGGGACTAACAAAACACGGGCCGCAGTAGTTGTTGTTGTTTAGTCGTTTAGTCGTGTCTGACTCTTCGTGACCCCATGGACCAGAGCACGCCAGGCACTCCTGTCGTCCACTGCCTCCCGCAGTTTGGTCAAACTCATGCTGGTAGCTTCCAGAACACTGTCCAACCACCTCGTCCTCTGTCGTCCCCTTCTCCTTGTGCCCTCCATCTTTCCCAACATCAGGGTCTTTTCCATGGAATCTTCTCTTCTCATGAGGTGGCCAAAGTATTGGAGCCTCAGCTCCATACATAAATAATCTTTTTCAGCCAAGGGCCACATTGCCTTTGGGGCAATCTTCTGGGGGCCCACATGGCAGCAGGGGGAGGGGCCAGAAGCAAAAGTGGCGGAGCAATAAATGCAAACTTTACCTTCCTACAGTAGCCTGGTTTCAACACACAATTCTCGCAAGACTACATCCATGGAAGAAGGCATTATATCAGATTTGAAAGATGCAGAAACACTCAAGGAGTCAAAACAGGAGCAGGGAAAGGTGTGGCCTGGGGAGAAGGGGTGGGGCCTACAGAGAGCCCCATGGGCCAAACAGAGAGGCTATCCCATTATTATTATTATTATTATTATTATTATTATTATTATTATTAACTTGTACCCTGCCCATCTGACTGGGTTGCCCCAGCCACTCTGGGCAGCTTCCAACAGAATATAACAGAACTCAGCAAAACATCGCAGACATTAAAATCTTCCAGATACAGGGCTGCCTTCAGGTGTCGTATAATTGTTTATTGTGTACAGAATCAATCTTTTATTCTCTGGAACAACTCGCCCGTTGAGATTAGACTGGCACCTTCGCTTTAGTTTTCGGTGCCTGCAAAAAAATATTTTTTGCTTAGGCAAGCCTGCCCAGCTATGTAAAGCTGATGTGCATTCTTACATATTTTTATCCAATTTTAACTATAATGGGAGGTGGGGGGGGGGAATAAGGCCAACCTGGATTGTAGTCAATGCTAGCCCTACTCAGAGTAGAATCACAGAATCAAGAATCATAGAGTTGGAAGAGACCACAAGGGCCATCGAGTCCAACCCCCTGCCAAGCAGGAAACACCATCAGAGCACTCCTGACATATGGCTGTCAAGCCTCTGCTTAAAGACCTCCAAAGTAGGAGACTCCACCACACTCCTTGGCAGCAAATTCCACTGTCAAACAGCTCTTACTGTCAGGAAGTTCTTCCTAATGTTTAGGTGGAATCTTCTTTCTTGTAGTTTGGCTCCATTGCTCCGTGTCCGCTTCTCTGGAGCAGCAGAAAACAACCTTTCTCCCTCCTCTATGTGACATCCTTTTATATATTTGAACATGGCTATCATATCACCCCTTAACCTCCTCTTCTCCAGGCTAAACATGCCCAGCTCCCTTAGCCGTTCCTCATAAGGCATCGTTTCCAGGCCTTTGACCATTTTGGTTGCCCTCCTCTGGACACGTTCCAGTTTGTCAGTGTCCTTCTTGAACTGTGGTGCCCAGAACTGGACACAGTACTCCAGGTGAGGTCTGACCAGAGCAGAATACAGTGGCACTATTACTTCCCTTTATCTAGATGCTATACTCCTATTGATGCAGCCCAGAATTGCATTGGCTTTTTTAGCTGCCGCGTCACACTGTTGGCTCATGTCAAGTTTGTGGTCAACCAAGACTCCTAGATCCTTCTAGAGTAAACCCATCAAAATGAACGAATCTAAGTTAACCATGTCTATTAACTTCCAATGTGTCTACTCTGAATAGGATTAGCACTGAATGCAAACGTCAGCTTTTAGCTTCTGACTTTCATTGGCAATTTTAATCTGTAGTATTACATTTTATGTAAACCCGTTTAGAGGGTTTTTAAAAAATAAAATAAAATATGTCTGTGGTGAGAATGAGCAGGAATGGTGAGACAGTTTCAGACTAGTGCAGAGAGACCTCCGGGAGTTGTAATCAACTCTTGCCATTGTGCAAAAAGTATCGCTGCACGTTAGACAGGGACCATAAAACATTTCAAACTGAAAAACGGGTACTGCGTTCTCAAAATATTCTCAAGGGGAGGCAGCCCAGGACTTTTTATTTCCTAGAATGCCAACCAGACATCAAATGTACCATTCTGGGGCAGCAAGAAAACGTGCAGCTGGAAAGGGACATTTCTGTGAATCAAAGAAACCCACATCCTCAAAAATGCCCCTGGCAAGAATTTGGGAACTGCATATATCCACTGTTCCCCACCCCAAACGAAAAACTTTGTGCCTGACCACACGAAAAGGGGGAGGGAGGGTGCTTACTTTCTGAAGAGTAGTGGGTTCGATCATTTTATTTTTAATTACAACGGTACCTTGGTTCTCAAACTTAATCCGTTCCGGAAATCTGTTCCAAACTAAAGCGTTCCAAAACCAAGGCACACTTTCCCATAGAAAGCAATGCAAAATGGATTAATCCGTTCTAGACTTTTAAAAACAACCCCTAAAACAGCAATTTAACATGAATTTTACTAACAAGACCATTGATCCATAAAATGAAAGCAATAAACAATGTACAGTGGTACCTCGGGTTACATACACTTCAGGTTACATACGCTTCAGGTTTGTTGTTGTTTAGTCGTGTCCGACTCTTCGTGACCCCATGGACCAGAGCACGCCAGGCACTTCTGTCTTCCACTGCCTCCCTCAGTTTGGTCAGACTCATGTTTGTGGCTTCGAGAACACTGTCCAACCATCTCGCCCTCTGTCGTCCCCTTCTCCTTGTGCCCTCCATCTTTCCCAAGATCAGGGTCTTTTCCAGGGAGTCTTCTCTTCTCATGAGGTGGCCAAAGTCTTGGAGCCTCAGCTTCACGATCTGTCCTTCCAGTGAGCACTCAGGGCTGATTTCCATCAGAATGGAGAGGTTTGATCTTCTTGCAGTCCATGGGACTCTCAAGTCTCCTCCAGCACCAGAATTCAAAAGCATCCATTCTTCGGCGATCAGCCTTCTTTATGGTCCAGCTCTCACTTCCATACATCACTACTGGGAAAACCATGGCTTTAACTATGCGGACCTTTGTTGGCAAGGTGATATCTCTGCTTTTTAAGATGCTGTCTAGGTTTGCCATTGCCCTTCTCCCAAGGAGCAGGCGTCTTTTAATTTTGTGACTGCTGTCACCATCTGCAGTGATCATGGAGCCCAAGAAAGCAAAATCTCTCACTCTCGCTTCAGGTTACAGACTCCGCTAACCCAGAAATAGTACCTCGAGTTAAGAACTTTGCTTCAGGATGAGAACAGAAATTGCGCAGTGGCAGCGGCAGGAGGCCCCATTAGCTAAAGTGGTGCCTCAGGTTAAGAACAGTTTCAGGTTAAGAACGGACCTCCGGAACGAATTAATTTCTTAACCCGAGGTACCACTGTACTGCAGTCACACAATCAGTAGTTGAAATGGGTTCCACACAACCACAAAAAACAAAAAAAAGAGCCACAAAAACAAAAATGTGAAATAAATAGTGAAAACAGACAATGAAAAGGTAAAACTAAAGGTAAAACGTACAAAGAAAAGGTAAAACTAATAATAATAACAACAGCCTTAAATAATTATACCGTTAAATATTGATTTAAACTTGTACTTACACGTGCTCTTATATGTGCTCTTTTCTTATACTTTCTGACTAAACAAAAATAAACCACAGTCGAATCCAATAAACTAAACTATGTCAAGACAGACTTCCTCTCATTTCCCGATGTACTTTACATTTACAACATTGAATGTACAGTACTTATACTTATTACCTTACACTTAATATATTTTCTAGTACTTTCTTATAACACATCGTACCATTTTTCCTTATTTATTAATGTTTAATTTACACAAGGGTAAGTGCAACACAGCCACTAAGGAGGTCACAGTGCAACCTATTGGTTTTAAGTATAAAAACGTGACCGGTGTTGGTGGAGAGTTTGAGGCAGTGGTGCCCTATTTGCCCTAACAGACTGGCCTCCACTGGCTGGAAGTGTCTGAGTGGGAAAGAAGTGAGAGGGAGCTCAGCTGAAGACAGGTGATGCTTCAGATTCTGACAGGTGATGATGACCCGTGAGGACAGCAAAACTGCTGTCAGGCCAACCCAGGCGCCAGGCTGCCAATGGCACCAACATTTAACGCTCCTGCATCACATTTGCAAAAGCACAAGCACTGCTTGGACAGGCAGCTGCAGCGCAATTGAAACTAAGCCCCAAAGGGATGGGTTTTTAAGAGGATTGGGCAAACTCAAGGAGGAGGAATAAGGCTCCCATCACCTCCTGGCAAATAGAAGGGGAAGAAATGGAGGCAGTGAGAGATTTTACTTTCTTGGGCTCCATGATCACTGCAGATGGTGAGAGCAGCCACGAAATTAAAAGACGCCTGCTTCTTGGGAGAAAAGCAACGACAAACCTAGACAGCATCTTAAAAAGCAGAGACATCACCCAGCCAACAAAGGTCCGTATAGTTCAAGCTATGGTTTTCCCAGTAGTGATGTATGGAAGTGAGAGGTGGACCATCAAGAAGGCTGATCGCCAAAGAATGGATGCTTCTGAATTCTGGTGCTGGAGGAGACTCTTGAGAGTCCCATGGACTGCAAGAAGATCAACCCTATTCATTCTGAAGGAAATCAGCCCTGAGTGCTCACTGGAAGGACAGATCATGAAGCTGAGGCTCCAGTACTTTGGCCACCTCATGAGAAGAGAAGACTCCCTGGAAAAGACCCTGATGTTGGGAAAGATGGAGGGCGCAAGGAGAAGGGGACGACAGAGGACGAGATGGTTGGACAGTGTTTTTGAAGCTACCAGCATGAGTTTGACCAAACTGCAGGAGGCAGTGGAAGACAGGAGGGCCTGGCGTGCTCTGGTCCATGGGGTGACAAAGAGTCGGACACGACTAAACAACTAAGCAACAAACCACCGTGGTTACGTTCTGCCTCCACAGTCAGAAGCAGCCATTTTTCCCCTGAATTATCAGCTGCTGGAAACGGCCGAGTTGGGGGAGGACTCTTGTGCTTGGGGGGTCCTGCTCTGAAGGTTTCCTGCAGGCATCTAGTTGGCCACTGTGAGTATAGGATGCTGAACTGAATGGGCATTGGCCTGATCCATGTCCTCCTTATGTCCTTACATCCTCAACCAAGCTATTCCTTTTTTGGGGGGTGGGCTCCAGTCATGGACTGGAAAAGGCAGGGTGAGCAATTACAGTCAATAGGGAAAGTCTAGCACAACAAACCTGCTCTCCAACCCCCACCCCCAAAAGAAGAAATTGGACAAATTACAATAAGGAATGTCATGGAGGGGAGGAGATGCAGTGAAAGGGCAAAAAGTCATAAGACTGTAGAGTTGGAGGGGACCACGAGGGTCATCTAGTCCAACCCCCTGCAATGCAGGAATATTTCGCCCAACAGGAAGCTCGAACCCACAACCCTGAGATTAAGAGTCTCGTGCTTTATCGACTGAGCTACCCCTTTATTTGATACAACATTGCCTGATCTCCTTGCAAACCAATCAGGACCATAGGCTCATTTCTGTAGATGCTTTTGCGCCCCCTCTCTATCCCTCATCTGGCCGTGATCAGAGTTCAAGGACAAATGCCAGTCTTGCAAAAACACTCCAGGAGAGGGCAGAGGAAGGCCAGGGAGTGGGTGTGGCCTGGGGGGAGCCCCCAGGGCCAGGAAAAGGGGTTTGGAGGGCCAGAGTTTCCACACCCCTGGCAAAAACACTAACGCTGCAACCCTGTTCACTCTTATTCCCTTGGAAGATGCAAAAAAAATTCTTTTTTGGGGGGTGGGGGAACGTAGTGGTACGCATAACCCTTAAAATTTTGTGACTTTTTCTACTTTTGTCCATTTACTGTTTTCATTTTTCCCGATTTGAACTATAAAATGGTCATTTTCTTGAGTCCAAACAGGAGTACACCTAAACATTTTATTTTGTTTTTAAGAAAGAAAACACTGCCAAGAATCATTTGCATCCTGTTAACAATGCATGCAGGAGAAACAGTAGACTTGTACTCCGATGCTCCAGAAGGCAGGATTAGAGAACCAACGGGTTAAAATTGCAACCAGGAAGGTTGTTGGCTAGAAAGGCATATTTTGGCAACCAAGGAAGGAAACACTGGGGAGGTGGCATCTGGAGAGAATTTCAAGGGCCAGACAGAAAGGTCTGGAGGGCCACATTCAGCCCAAATGCCTGAAGTCCCCCTTCTCCCCGCTCTAATTCAACACACACACACACACACACACACACACAGAGAGAGAGAGAGAGAGAGAGAGAGAGAGAGAGAGAGAGAGAGAGGAAATCATTTCCTACCCAGAAGCACTTGAACCAGGCAGGAAAAGACAGGGTTAATAATAATAATAATAATAATAATAATAATAATAATAATAATAATTTTATTTATATCCCACCCTCCCCAGCTGAAGCCGGGCCCACCCCTATCAATACCCTGGTGCCACGGCCGGACAACAGCAACATAAAATCAAGTTGCCGGCCAGTTGACAACGCTGGACATTCTCATCTTAAAGATGGGATTTGTCTTGCTTTTGGGCGAGGACAGAGGGCCCAGCTGTCAGCAACGGGATCCCAAAGTACGTCTCCCTCGTCTTTCGCAGCCTCTCTACCAGATCGTTAAACAGGCAAAAGCCAGATGGGGTTATTTTGGCTTGGTTTCTTGAGGGATCAGTTGGGTCCAAGTTTCTCAACCCATCACTCTCAGAATTATGGGGGTTTTGGCATGCAATTTTTTCTTCTTCCCAAAGAAGGAGAAGGGGGGGAGAGGAAATCTAATTCCCAACATCTCCTGGATGTGAAGAGGCTCGTGAAGTATGGGAGCATAAAAGTGAAATATGATGTACGTACACAGAGACAAACAGGCCCACTCAATGTTCGCCTGAAACACTTGCCTTCCCCGAATTCTATTTTGCAGAAAGTGGAGGAAGTTTGGGCAGGGGGCAATTCAACCAAAAGCTCAGGCCACCATTTACTAAGCTAAGGCTCAACCCAGGGAATTTGAAGGATTAAAGAACACTTGAAAATCTCTCAGTGTTTTTAGATTAAGTCTAGGACTTTGTCCAGGTTGAAGGGTGGGGAGTAGTGTTGTTATAGAAAAAAATCATCTTCCATGTTACACAGAACTCTTAGAATACACAAGGTTTGAAGTTACACAGAGCTCTGCATCAGGATGAATACGGATAACGCCTTTGACTAGGAAGTCAGGACTCTTGCCCCAGCTTAAGGTGATTCATGTCAACAGCACTAAATTGTGAAACTCCCACCCCACAGAGCTGCGTTGAACATCTGTGTTGCGGAACATTTGCTTTATGCTGAAGACCTCTCTGCACAGGTCTTTGGCAGTTAAGGGGTGGCTGGTTTGGCAATGGGGATTTGCCAGCTATCCTACAGGGAGGGAGGCAAAATTTGCCCATCAACTGACTTCAAAGTGACCCCTCCTGCAAATAAAACGTAAGCTGCCGATCAACTGTGCACACAGGGACAAACTTGTCAAGAAAACGAGGTCCCATGTTAAAGGTCGGAGCTAAATAGGGAAGGGAACTGAAAGGTCAGAGATGATTTATGACAAGGCTCACGCAAAGAGGGGTGAGGAACAAGAGTCGTGTCCTGCCTCCCCTGTCGGAGGCAGCAGGCCTCTGAATTATCCGTTACTGGGAATCGCAAGCAGGGAGAGCTGCTTTTGCTCTCAGGTTCCCATTGCAGGCTCCCCAAGATACATTTGGCTGGACACTGTGAGAAGATGCTGGAACAAATGGACCACTGGCCTGGTCCAGCAGGCCTCTAATTATATTCCTAGGAATAACAGATCACTGCCGATGGTGACAGCAGCCACGAAATTAAAAGATGCCTGCTTCTTGGGAGAAAAGCAATGACAAACCTAGACAGCATCTTAAAAAGTAGAGACATCACCTTGCCGACAAAGGTCCGTATAGTAAAAGCTATGGTTTTCCCAGTAGTGATGTATGGAAGTGAGAGCTGGACCATAAAGAAGGCTGATCGCCGAAGAATGGGTGCTTTTGAATTCTGGTGCTGGAGGAGACTCTAGAGAGTCCCATGGACTGCAAGAAGATCAAACCTCTCCATTCTTAAGGAATTCAGCCCTGAGTGGTCACTGGAAGGATAGATCGTGAAGCTGAGGCTCCAAGACTTTGGCCACCTCATGAGAAGAGAAGACTCCCTGGAAAAGACCCTGATGTTGGGAAAGATGGAGGGCACAAGGAGAAGGGGACGAAAGAGGACGAGAAGGTTGGACAGTGTTCTCGAAGCTACCAGCATGAGTTTGACCAAATTGCGGGAGGCAGTGGAAGACAGGAGTGCCTGGCGTGCTCTGGTCCAGGGGGTCACGAAGAGTGGGACACAACTAAACGACTAAACAACAACAACAGGAATAACAGTGAGAGAAAGGCTCTTTCCTTTACGCTCTGCCTTTTGGCTTCCTGCAGGAATCCAGATGGCCACTGCGAGAAGAGGATGCTGAACTAGACAGGGTTTTGCAAGGCTGTCCAACCCTATCTGGAAATGTTATTTGCATTTGAACCCAGGGCCTTCTGCATGCAAGGGAGACACCATGCAGTGCCCCTTTCCTTTTTTTATATACGAGCTCACCTGGAAACTGCTTTCGTTGCATCCCAGAGGAGGTGGGTGGTTATGCTGTCAAGAGACTCTCCCTTGTTGTTTGGTCTGTGGCCAGTATGGGGTGTTTGAAGGACCATGATGGGGTGGTTTGTATTTCCTCTCCTAGTTTGAGGGTAGCTTCTACTGGAGCATGGCCTGTGATCTTAACGTTGCTGATATTTGTTGTTTCCACCAAGGGGATCAGGCCTGGTGCGAGCAGGATCCTACCTAGTCTAGACCATGGCGGCCAGACTGTGGCTGTTGTCACCTGGGTTCTCGCCCCCATATATCATACAGTGGTACCTTGGGTTACATATGCTTCAGGTTACATACACTTCAGGTTACAGACTCCGCTAACCCAGAAATATTACCTTGGGTTAAGAACTTTGCTTCAGGATGAGAACAGAAATTGTGCAGCAGCAGTGGGAGGCCCCATTAGCCAAAGTGGTGCTTCAGGTTAAGAACTGTTTCAGGTTAAGAACAGACCTCCAGAACGAATCAAGTTCTTAACCCAAGGTACCACTGCATAGGCCTCCACCTTTTAGCATTCTTTAGTAGCCTGTGGGAATCTTTCGTTTTTCAGGGTTTTCCTTGGAGACAAAGGTTGCCAATGGGGTCATGGGGTGCCACTCCTGGGAGGTGCCACTCATGTTTAGCTTGAGGTAACTGTGTGTCCCTTTCCTTAAATATGATAGTAAGATTCTAGTCCTCATGGTTCTGAACCGAGGGTTGATTAAAACAGGGTCTTAGGAAGCTGCCTCCTATGGGGCAGCTTCTGATGTTCTTAGCTCAGCAATTCAATGAAAACCTGGACAAGGAAATATTCTGGGCATATAAGGAGGTGCTCACTTTTTAAAATCTTCTATAGATAATTAGGGTTTTCACATTATTAAAAGAGAACAGGACCTAACAAGTCAGAAAGCCGCATCCACCCTAATGTGACGTGGATGACTTATCTAAGACTTATCCAAAAGAGTTTTTAAAAATAAAACTTTGCTGTGATTCCCAGCACTGGGATGGCGAGGCAAGCAACAAGGTCAGGGTGAGAAGACCCGCTAGGGAGAAGACCTGCTATTATGGGCCACGTGGAAGGCACTGGCAAAGCACAAGAGCCCACCACTCAATATAAGATAAAGGAAACGTCTCCTCTCTGAAGAAGACAGACAGGAATATTGCAGATCTCTGGCTGTGTTCGTTAAGGGAATTGGAGGCAGGCAGGTGTGTGCAAGCAAGAAAGCAAGCAAGCAAGCAAGCAAGCAAGCAAACAAACAAACAAACAAACAAACAAACAAACAGAGGTTTACATGGAGGAAGAGGAGGAGGAGGACAGCTCCCAGTACACTAATGAGAAAGGGCTGCATTTCCTTTCTCAAGAAGGCAGAAAAACTGACACAAGCCTTGGATGCAGGAGGAAGGCTTCACGGCCCAAGGATGCAATAACAGCCTGGCTGCTGGATCAGTCTAACGGTCCATCTAGGCCAGCAGCCTCTTCTCCCAGAGGTCAAGTAGATGCCTCTTCCAGGATGGCCGGAAGCAGGACGAGACTGCAATGGCAGCTCTCTCCCTGGTGGTGATCCTCAGCAGCTGGCATTGCTGTTGTTGTTTAGCTGTTTAATTGTGTCCGACGCTTCGTGACCCCCTGGACCAGAGCATGCCAGGCACTCCTGTCTTCCACTGCCTCCCGCAGTTTGGTCAAACTCATGCTGGTAGCTTCGAGAACACCGTCCAGCCATCTCGTCCTCTGTCGTCCCCTTCTCCTTGTGCCCTCCATCTTTCCCAACACCAGGGTCTTTTCCAGGGAGTCTTCTCTTCTCATGAGGTGGCCAAAATATTGGAGCCTCAGCTTCAGGATCTGTCCTTCCAGTGAGCACTCAGGGCTGATTTCCTTCAGAATGGAGAGGTTTGATCTTCTTGCAGTCCATGGGACTCTCAAGAGTCTCCTCCAGCACCAGAATTCAAAAGCATCCATTCTTCGGCGATCAGCCTTCTTTATGGTCCAGCTCTCACTTTCATACATCACTACTGGGAAAACCATAGCTTGAACAATATGGACCTTTGTTGGCAAGGTGATGTCTCTGCTTTTTAAGATGCTGTCTAGGTTTGTCATTGCTTTTCTCCCAAGAAGCAGGGGTCTTTTAATTTCGTGGCTGCTGTCACCATCTGCAGTGATCATGGAGCCCAAGAAATTATTTGGCTTCAATTCCCCACATCTCCAGTTAAAAAGACCTCTGACGGCAGTGGAGTTCAACAGGTCAGTGGCAGAGCATCTCCTTTGCACGTGGAAGGTCCTGGGTTCAGTCCCTGATGGCATCAGGGAGAGAGACCCGCCTGAAACCCTGGAGAGCCACTGCCGGTCAGTGTAGACAGCATTGAACTAGATGGGCCAATGGTCCAATTTGCTATGGGGCAACTATTCAAATCCCTGTTTAAAGCAGCCCCTTGTTCAGAACCGCAGTCTTGCTGTTACGTTTAAGGAAAGCACCACAGCTTGGGGGTAGGGCACCTGCCCTGCGTGCAGAAGCCCCCCAGGTTCACCCTCCAATGGCACTGGAAGGGAAGAGAAGCAGCTCACACAAATACCTAAATACAGACGGTCATTTACCCTCGCTATATTCAACGTGCTCCCACCTGCCTTATTGCAGGGCAGATTTGAGGGTAAACCATACGCGGAACGAGTCTGCCCCTGCGGCTTGACGGAGGTAGAAACTGTCTCTCATGCCTTGTTACGCTGCCGTTTCTACGGGGATATACACTCGGTATTTCTTACCCCTGCTATGCAAAAATCTCCAAATGAATCCGAACTTCCATGTCTAAATTCCTGGGAGAGGACAAGGATCCTGAGATCACGTTAAGGGTAGCCAAATTCTGTGCAATTGCCATAAAACTTAGGGAACAAGCTGTGCTATCATAATGATTAAGGTTTTAAATGATAATTTTAGGTTATATGTTAGTGAGTAAGTTTTAATTTATATATATTTTTAACTGTTGCTATATCTGTATTGTCCCTGTTATAAGTAAAGGTAAAGGGACCCCTGACCATTAGGTCCAGTCGTGGCTGACTCTGGGGTTGTGGCACTCATCTCGCTTTACTGACCGAGGGAGCCGGCGTACAGCTTCCAGGTCATGTGGCCAGCATGACTAAGCCGCTTCTGGCGTACCAGAGCAGCGCACGGAAACACCGTTTACCTTCCCACCGGAGCGGTACCTATTTATCTACTTGCACTTTGACGTGCTTTCGAACTGCTAGGTTGGCAGGAGCAGGGACCGAGCAACGGGAGCTCACCCCATTGCGGGGATTTGAACCGCCGACCTTCTGATCGGCAAGCCCTAGGCTCTGTGGTTTAACCCACGTCCCGTCCCTGTTATACCTAACTGCAAATTCAAATGTATCCCTATCGTGTTTTATGACTTCCTTGATATTGTATGTGGGCTGGACCTGGTCTGTGACCGAAATAATAAAATTCATTCAAGAGAAGCAGCTCAGTCTTAAGACTGTTTGCAGAAGAACCCAGGAAGGGTCCTGCCGGAGATGGCCAATGGTCCATCTATTCCTGCTTCCTGTCCTAACAGCAGCCAACCCAATGCAAACAGAAGCTGAGCATAAGAGAGCTCTAACCTCTCTCTGGCATTCAGAAGCACTACTGAATCATCACAGCTAATAGTCACCGGTAGCCTTATTCTCTAGGGTAAGAAAAGCCCTGCGTGACAAGGCTAAATAAAGGGATCTGTCGACCGCAGCATCCTGACCCCGCAATAACCGACCAGATGCCCCAGCAGGGAAGCCTGCACAACAGAACCCCCCCCCCGCAACCAGTAATCAAAGGCATTCATACAAGCCCTATGAGAATGACATTCGACACCTGGCAAAACATGGAAATCCAAGCACCCCAGCTCCAAGGGGTGGGGTAGGGGTAGCAGTTTTGTCAGTACTCTGTGCATGCTCAGGAGCTATTCTGTTTCTGTGCAGCTCGTTTTCAAGTCACAGCCCCGCCTGGCATCAGAAGTGCTCTCCCGGCTTAAAACCCAGCAAGCTTAGCAGGAGTCCCTTCGGAAAGCAGCGCCGCCGCGCCCCCCCCCCACTCCAAAAGCAATCCTCTGTGGCTGATAGACTCTGGCTAAGCGGAGGAAAGAAACTAGGTCTCAGCAGGTGGCGCCCATGAGTCAGATAAATTCCCCTTATCCATTTCAAATCAACCCACAGCCTTTGTAGAAGCAGAGAAGGAAGGATTGCTTGCCTCCCCGTCTGAAAGAGGCCCGGGGTGTAATCCTACTCACAAGTAGGCACAAGGGCCTCAGTTTGCTTGTTCATTTCAATGGGTCTAACTCGGAGGAGGGCTAGCATAGGATACAACCGCTCTCTCCCCAAATATTCTGATCCCACAGGGAAGACATTCGCTTTCCAGAGGGGAGGCGTTGATGGTTTCAAGTGTGCTTGGAAATGCAGTTTGCAGGACCGCTAGCCGTCCACCCTAAACCAAGCACAGCCACAAGGCGGTCCAGTGTGGCTGCTCAGCTGTGCGCTCTGCACATCCTCAAGAGCCGCTCGCGAATAAAAAGAGAAGTCTCAAGGATGTCTGCCAGCATGTCACTGAAACCAAGCTGGGAAATAGAACACAGATATAACTTCAAAGGCGGGTGTGGAGATTATAAAACTGTTGTGGCTGGCCCTGCCTACAATCTATTATTGTTTTATTTATATTCACTGGACTGCCCATTTTTGCCCCGGTCCTGACCGTCAGTGGCATGTGGCCCCCAGAATGTTGCCCAGGTGGGAATGCAGGCCTCCGGCGCAATGGTACACTGGGCTATAGGTATCGGAGTATAACAGGCATAGGCAAACTCCGGCCCTCCAGAGGTTTGGGACTACAATTCCCATCAACCCTAGCTAACAGGACCAGTGGTCAGGGATGATGGGAATTGTAGTCCCAAACATCTGGAGGACTGGAGTTTGCCTATGCCTGGGTTAGAACATCGAAATCATAGCCTGGGAAAAGCCCTGGAACAGAACCATAAACTGTTCCGCCTGCTATTTGATAAAGAAAAGCATACAAAAAAGTCTCTATGGTTGGTATCTGACGCCCAGTCAATTGGTTAAAATGTACAAGAGAGGGTCCAAACTGTGTTGGAAATGTGAAGAGATTGAGGGATCTTTCATACATATCTAATGCTTATTTCCCCTAAATTGATTTTTGAATTTTGAATTTTATTGTTATTCATGTTTTTATCCTGTATTTAATGCTTCTTTTATAATTAAGTGTTTTAAATTTGTTGTTAGCCGCCCTGAGCCCGGTTTTTTAACAGGGAAGGGCGGGGTATAAATAAAAAATTATTATTATACATAGGTGGTGGCAAATACTATGCCGCCAAATACTAAGAGATCGTCTATGGTGAGCTTTTTTAATTTATTTATTTTAAATGCATTTCCAAAGAAACCAGAAACCTTTCTATTAGCGATAATTGGTGATGAGTTCCCCTCGAGGGTACTCAATTTATTTCTTTATGCAGCAGCGGCGGCTGGAATAGTGCATGCTAAAAGTTGGAAAGGAAAACAAACATCAGCAAAAGAACAATGGCTGTATGAATTGACAGAAGATGCCAAACTCACGAGCACAACAGCCAAAATAAGGAATCAGGATGGAAAACAAATGAAGGGCTAATGGGGAAACTTTTGGGGAGTTGATGCTAAATCAAAACTACAAATAGGGGTAATCCTCTGAACAACAAATAAAAAGGAGGACTGGAAGGGGGAAAGTAGGGTGAATTAATATATGGATATGCAGCAATAGTGGATCTATTACGAATGCCTTGGAAAGAATATTTGACAGTAAAGTATGATTTGTAAATAGAAAAATGGAAAATGCATTTTTAAAAAGGGGGGTGGAATGCCGCTCTTGGGCTTTGGAAAAGGTCCCCCCACCCCCGCTGCTATATATTAATAAGCAAATTCATTCCGCCAGCTGTATCCTCATGTAGCCAAAACAGCACTAGGTGCAAGAGAAACCGCAGCGGTTTGAGGGAAACCCCAAATTTTGCAACAGTACAAAAATGAAATTGGAAGGAATTCTACAAGGAGGGGAACCCCCCCCTCCAAAAAAGCAAACCAGTGAGGACTGAGCATGTCCAGCAGGCACAGAAGACTGATGGATTCATAGGGGAAAGAGAAGAGGATAAAATGGCAGCGATAAGTGGCTGGCACCCTGGGCAGGAACATTTCCTGCTGAAACATTTTGTTGCAGCACCCACCGCTTTTCTACCCTTTAAAAATGAGGGGCAACCAGAAAGCTGGCCAGGATCCAAGCTACTTTCCTCCTACAAAGATACCAGCAGTGGCGTAGCGTGGGTTGTCAGCACCCGGGGCAAGGCAAGTAATTTGCGCCCCCTAACCCCTAACCTGCCGCCGCTGCCAGCTTCTTATTGCTGCTGCCTGGTCTGGTCTGGTGTGGTTCTCTCCCGCGCTCAGCGCTGCGCTGGGCGGCCGCTGCACTGTCCCTCCCCCAGATAGTCCCTCGCTCTCTCTCCGCACCACACGCCTGGCACCCACCCCCTCCACAGTGGGTGGCGACCCGGCGGCTCGGATCGGATTCGCACAGCCAGCACTGCAGTGAGAGAGAGTGAGTGAGCCAGGTAGGGGCAGAGAGCTGAGAGTGCGAGCACGCCCCCCCAGATGTTGCGCCCGGTGCAGCTGGCCCCCCTGCACCCCCCGCACTACGCCACTGGATACCAGCCCTCATGTTTTTGCACCAACAGCTGATTTTAAAGAGAACTGGGAGCTGCTTTTATACTGAGTCCATCTAGCTCCATACTGTCTACACTGACCAGCAGCAGCGCTCCAAAATTTCAGACGAAGGGCATTCCCAGCCCTACTTAGGAGATTGCTGGACCTGCAACCAACCGATGCTCTACCGCTGAGCTACAGTCATGCACTACACTGCGTCAGAGGACCAGTCCATGCAGCTCAGCATGGTCCGCACTGACCGGCAGCAGCTCCCCGGGGTTGCAAGCAGGGTTTCCTAACCCGACCTGGAGAGGCCATTGGGGATTGAAGCTGGGATCTCCTGCAGGACCAGCTCTGCTGCTAAGCCATGATTCTGCAAGTGAGTGGGTGGGTGGGGCAATGAAAGGGGGGGGAGGTGCATGCCTGGGGGGGGCGCATAAGGAAATGTGGTGCCAGAGTGCCGGCCAATGCCAGCCGCCTCCAGCAACTCAAAAGAGAGATCCCTTGAGCAGAACGGGGTTTTAAAAACCGATCGACACATGCCTTTTTGTCCCCGCCGCATCCCTGCTCATTCCCCATTTTCTAAATTAGAGCTACTCTGCAAGACAGGTGGTTATTCCTGGCTCTCTTCCCCGGTTGCCAGGGAGTCCCGCCTGCACCCCATGTGCGTGTTATCTGCCCCCCCCTCCTCACGATTCTTCCACATGCAACTCCTGTACAAGGCTGTTTGTGAACACCAAGGCTCAGTGTGTGAGAGAGAGAGAAAGTGAGAGAGAGTGTTTGTACATCTCTCTCTAACTGCACATTTATTCCAAGCACGGGTGCCGGTTCCCAGCTCTGTATCTGCTGAATAATGCCATAGCACAGCGGAAGGGTATTTTTAGTAGAGGAAAAACCCGCAGGCAGGAAGGGGGGGTGGCTAACTAAACTCACTGCCTCCTCCTTCACCTGTCCTTCGAGTGGTGGTTAACTGAACCCCTTCCCTCACATACACCCATTCAAGGGGGGGGTTAACTTCACCCCATCCCTCATACACACCTCTCTGGGTAGTGGCTAACGTAACCCTTTCTCTCCCCCCCCCCAATTCGAGTGGCGGTTATCTTAACCCCTTCCCCACCACTCTACCTGTTTTCTATGCCCTCCATCTCTCTACAGTGGTACCTCAGGTTAAGTACTTAATTTGTTCCGGAGGTCTGTTCTTAACCTGAAACTGTTCTTAATCTGAAGCACCACTTTAGCTAATGGGGCCTCCAGAGCACAATTTCTGTTCTCATCCTGAAGCAAAGTTCTTAACCTGAAGCACTATTTCTGGGTTAGCAGAGTCTGTAACCTGAAGCGTATGCAACCTGAAGCATATTTAACCCAAGGTACCACTGTATTTTCCTTTTTTAAAACACAGAACAACAGACAGTGACAGTCAGAACAGAGGCCTCCTCAACTGAGCCACCCTTGCCCTGTTTAGCAGCGCTTAGCAGATTTGTTAATTTGGGGTACCACAGCCAGGGAAGGAAACTCCCTCCCTCCCTACTGCTCCCTCTTGCTGGGTGTGGGGAGGAAGAGGGGAGGGCAACCAAGGAAACAAACAAGGTTGGGTGTCCACAGAGAGCAGATGATATCTGCACTTGGCACCGGCAGCCAAATTTCTGTTCCGTCCCTTTGGGAGTTTTTTATTTGGGGGAGTCTGGTTGGAGGCCAGCTGTTGCTCTCATGTGAGCTGTTCCTGCTTTCGGTGAAAACATCTGGACCCTTGGCGTGCGCATGCATATTCTCACGCACATGCACACTGTCACCCGACAAACGGTTTCTCTCCACACTGCGTTCGGTGCGTGTTGAGTGGGTGAGGGTTCCTTTCCAAGAGCAAGGATTCTGCATGCTAGACTCCTAGAGCTAGGCTGTCCGCACACCCTTTCGCAAAGAGGAAGAGATGAGGGTCAAGTTAAACACCACCCCTCCCCTACCGCTGAACAGATCGACCCCTTGCAAGCAGAGAAACAGAGGTAGAAAGGGGTGTCTGTGTTTAACTTGACCCTTTCAATGCAGCTGCATCTCTGCCTGTGGTACGACATCTGCCTTGCGTGCAAAAGGTCCTTGCATGCAGAAAAATCCCCAGCATCGACACGTAGGGCTGGGAAGTGTCCCTGTCTGGAACCCTGGAGAGACGCTGCCAGTCAGTGTGGACAATACTGAGTTGGGTGGACTCAGTAGAAGGCAGATCCCTATGTTCCTCAGAAGGGATGTAGTTCACTGGTGGAGCATCTGCTTCCTACCAGGTGTAGTCCTGATTAAAGATTGCTGTTTGTTCACCATCAGGAATGAAGCCTAAATGGGCGTCCTAAATGGGACGCGGGTGGCGCTGTGGGTTAAACCACAGAGCCTAGGACTTGCCGATCAGAAGGTCGGTGGTTCGAATCCCCGCGACGGCGTGAGCTCCCGTTGCTCGGTCCCTGCTCCTGCCCACCTAGCAGTTTGAAAGCACGTCAAGGTGCAAGTAGATAAATAGGTACCACTCTGGTGGGAAGGTAAACGGCGTTTCCGTACGCTGCTCTGGTTCACCAGAAGCAGTTTAGTCATGCTGGCCACATGACCCGGAAGCTGTACGCCGGCTCCCTCGGCCAATAAAGCCAGATGAGCGCCGCAACCCCAGAGTCAGTCACGACTGGACCTCATGGTCAGGGGTCCCTTTACCTTTACCTTTAACAACAACAACAACACGTGCCCATGAATTGCTATCTGCGAAATGACTGTTGTGTTGATGTTGACTCTTAAGGGGCTTCTTAAGAACCTAGATGAGCTCTTCTAGATTAGGCCAATGGCCAATCTAGTCCCAGGATCCAGTTCTCCCAGTGGCCAACCAGTTGCCTTTTGGAAAGCCTGCAAGCAGGACCTGAGCACCTCACACACCCCACCTGTGATGCCCAGCATACCACTGCCTCTTACAGCGCAGGTAGACATCATCCACTGGGGAGCCAGCATGGTGTGGTGGTTACAGCATCAGACTAGAATCAGAGTTGGAAGGGACCCTAAGGATAATCTCATCTGACCCCCTGCAATGCAGGAATATGCAGCTGTCTCCTGCGGGGATCGAACCTGCAACCTCAACGGTATCAGCACCACGCTCAAACCAACTGAGCTATCCAACCTGACTAGGACCTAGGAGACCAGGGTTCAAACCTTCATCTCATCCACAAAAGTTCACTGAGCGCAACTTTAAGACAGTCCCTGTGTCCTCTCAGCCTAACCTACCTCAAAGGGTTGTCATGGAGATTAAATGAGAAGGGAGAGAGCCACGTAGGCCACCTCAAGGTCTTTGGAGAAAAAAGGCAGGGTACAGATTAGATAGATAGATAGATAGATAGATAGATAGATAGATAGAGTGGTACCTCGGGTTACATACGCTTCAGGTTACAGACTCTGCTAACCCAGAAATATTACCTCAGGTTAAGAACTTTGCCTCAGGATGAGAACAAAAATCGTGGTCCGGCGGCGCGGCGGCAGCGGGAGGCCCCATTAGCTAAAGTGGTGCTTCAGGTTAAGAACAGTTTCAGGTTAAGAACGGACCTCCGGAACGAATTAAGTACTTAACCCGAGGTACCACTGTAGATAGATAGATAGATAGATGATAGATAGAGAGATAGATAGATAGATAGATGATGGATAGATGGATAGATAGATGATAGATAGATAGAGAGAGAGAGAGAGAGAGAGAGAGAGAGAGTGGTACCTCGGGTTACATACGCTTCAGGTTACAGACTCTGCTAACCCAGAAATGTTACCTCGGGTTAAGAACTTTGCTTCAGGATGAGAACAAAAATCGTGCTCCGGCGGCGCAGCGGAAACGGGAGGCCCCATTAGCTAAAGTGGTGCTTCAGGTTAAGAACAGCTTCAGGTTAAGAACGGACCTCCGGAACAAATTAAGTACTTAACCCGAGGTACCACTGTAGATAGATAGATAGATGATAGATAGAGAGATAGAGAGATAGAGAGATAGAGAGATAGATAGATGGATAGATGAGAGATAGATAGATGATGGATAGATCGATGATAGAGAGAGAGAGAGAGAGAGAGAGAGAGAGAGAGAGAGAGAGAGAGAGAAAGATAGATATAGATATAGATATAGATATAGATATAGATATAGATATAGATATAGATATAGATATAGATATAGATATAGATATAGATATAGATATAGATATAGATATAGATAGATAGAATGTGGAGAATGAATCGTTTTTCTTCTTCTTAAACGCACACACGTGGAATTAGGGTGGACCGGATTACTCAGTGTGGAAGGCGAAGGGGGAGTAAAAGAAGCTGGCAGCTAGAGAATTGTTGGCATCTGGCGTTCCGCAGGGCACCCGCTGGCATCCTGCCAACCTCCCCCACCTTGGCAAAGATCCGCCGCTCGCTGAGTCTTTCATTCTTCTCTCCCTTCTCCCTCCACTTCCCAGGGAGCCTGGCTGCTAGGGAGCCTGGCAACAGGGGTATATTCCACCCTCTAAGCCGCTCCCATCGCTTGCCAGGCACTAATGAGGTCGTGGGCGTTTGGGGTGGGGGCAAGGCTTAGTCAGTCCTTTCCCTTAATTATTATTTTTGCAGGAATGCCCACGAGTGGTGACTCTTCCTTGGCACCCAGCCTTGCAAACGGTTCGGAGACTGGCACACACAATCTCGCATCTTTGGGAGGTTTTTTTTTTTTTTTTGTCTTCTTCAACTGCGGGTTGACTTTTGCCCGTGGCAATAGGTCTTTTTTGGGTGGGTGGGTGGGTGGCTGAGGTTTTCTGGGGACGGGTGAAAAGAGCAGAAACTCAGTTGCCGCTTTAAACCGATCCCCTGTCAAAACAGGAACCAGGCTGACGGCTGAAGGCGGGGGTCGCCTGTCTCGTGCTCTGCTCGCCAGAGGCCTCTCCTGCCAATCGGAGGCAGCTGGTTCGTCCTGAGTCATCTGTCGCCGGGCAATGCCACCTCTCTCTGTGGCAGAGGTTTTGTGACAGGAAGGTCTGGCCAACAAATGCTACCCAATTTTGGCTGGGGAACCGATGGGCCCATGAGTGGTTGCCGGAGAAAAGGAGCTAAATCTGAGTAAACACAAATGTCATTGGACTCCAACTCCTGCCAACCCCCAGCCAGCACGGACAAGGGTCAGGTATAATCAGAGCTGCAGTCTGAAACATCTGCAGAACACCAGGTTGGCAATTCTTGACCTGCATTGACTGAAAGCTGCTCTCCAGAGCTTTCCCAAACAGGAGTCTTTTCCAGTCCAATCTGGGAATGCTGGGCATTGGGCATGGGACCAGCTTGAACCACTCTCAATTCCAACCTGATACAGTGGTACCTCGGGTTAAGTACTTAATTCGTTCTGGGGGTCTGTTCTTAACCTGAAACTGTTCTTAACCTGAAGCACCACTTTAGCTAATGAGGCCTCCTGCTGCTGCCGGAGCACGATTTCTGTTCTCATCCTGAAGCAAAGTTCTTAACCTGAAGCACTATTTCTGGGTTAGCGGAGTCTGTAACCTGAAGCGTATGTAACCCAAGGTACCACTTTAATTGCCACCTGCCCAGATTTTAACGTGTCTGAATTAATTTTAAGATGTATTTTAATTAATTGATGTCTGTTTTTATGCATATTGTGTTGTTTTTATGATGTTAGCTGCTCTGAGCACGGCTCAGCTGGGGAGGGCAGGATACAAATAAAAAAATATTATTATTACTACTACTACTACTATTATTATTATTATTATTTCCACAATGGTTGTGCTCTGCCTCCACGGTCAGAGGCAGCCGTGCTTCTGAATAAGGAAAAAAGGTAAAGGACCCCTGGACACTTAAGTCCAGTCAAAGGCAACTATGGGGTTGCGGCGCTCATCTCGCTTTCAGGCCAAGGAAGCCGGTGTTTGTCCACAGACAGCATTCCGGGTCATGTGGCTAGCATGACTAACCCATTTCTGGCACAATGGGACACCGTGATGGAAACCAGAGTGCATGGAAATGCTGTTGACCTTCCCGCCGCAGCAGTACCTATTTATCTACTTGCACTGGCGTGCTTTCAAACTGCTAGGTTGGCAGGAGCTGGGACAGAGTAACGGGAGCTCACTTTGTCCCAGGGATTCGAACCACCGACCTTCCAATTGGCAAGCCCAAGAAGCTGGTGGAAGCCACAGAAGCGCAAAGTGTTATTGCATTCGGGTTCTGCTTGCATGTTTCCCCTGAGCATGTGTTTGGCCACCGTGAGAACAGTGGACTAGACTGGCTTTTAGTTCTTCTTAGGTTCTTTTGCATGCAAGCGCTCTACCCATGAACCACAGCTCTTCCTTTCCATGCCCTTATCACTTTGTGAGTGGCAAAAAACCCCAGCAGAACTTATGCAAAGCAACGAAACAAGAGGAGTGCACAAATGTTGACTTTTTGTAGTTGCTGGGTGGCAGAGCTGCATGCTGGCACACACAAAACCATATCAATAAAGCACTGGTACTAGTCATGGCTTCCCCCAGAGAACCCTGGGAATCCTGGGACTCGGGTGGCGCTGTGGGTTAAACCACTGAGCCTAGGGCTTGCCGATCAGAAGGTTGGCGGTTCGAATCCCCGCGACGGGGTGAGCTCCCATTGCTCGGTCCCTGCTCCTGCCAACCTAGCAGTTCAAAAGCACGTCAAAGTGCAAGTAGATAAATAGGTACCGCTCCGGTGGGAAGGTAAACGGTGTTTCCGTGCGCTGCTCTGGTTCACCAGAAGCAGCTTAGTCATGACCTGGCCACATGACCCGGAAGCTGTACGCCGGTTCCCTCAGCCAATAAAGCAAGATGAGTGCCGCAACCCCAGAGTGTGTCACGACTGGACCTAATGGTCAGGGGTCCTTTTACCTTTACCTTACTAGTCATGGCTTCCCCCAAAGAATCCTGGGAACTGTGGTTTGCTAAAAGTGCCGAGAGTTGTTGGGAGACCTCTGTATTCCCCTCACAGAACTACAATTCACAGTGGTTTAACAATCAAGCCTTCCTCCCAGAAAACTCTGGGAACTGTAGTTCTGGGACAGGAGTACGGATCTCCTGACAACTCGCAGCATCCTTAACAAACTACAGCTCCCAGGATTCTACAGGAAAAGCTACGACAAAGTGGTATCATAAGAGTTTCAAATGCCTAGGGCAGGCGAGTAAGACCCCCATCGGCACTACACATTTAAAGCAGTACCGTACTACTTTGAACAATCACGGCTTCACCGAAAGCACCATGGGAGCTGTTGTTTGTCAAGGGAGGGTTAGGAGGCCTCTTATCCCACACACACCCCAGCTACAATTCCCAGAGTTCCCTGGGAAGAAGGATGGATGGTTAAAACCACTCTAGGAACCGCAGCTCTGTGAGGGGAATAGGGCACTCTCAGTGCCCTTAACAAATGGCAGTCCCCCAAAATCCTTGTGAGAAACAATGGCTGTCAATGTGCTTGAATTGTATGGTGCAGAATGGCCCAGGTTGCAGAGGAATGATTTGCCAACATCCATCTTTTCAGCTCACAGAATAACCTTTCCCCTCCTCACACAAATATAGGCCCTTGGCAGGAGTGGTCGCACCTATAGGCCTCCAAATTTCACTGGATTCCAACTCCCATCAGCCCCAGGCAGCACAGCCTGTAGACAGGGGTGATGGGAGTTGTAGTTCAATGAATATTCCTGGGTCCCAACTCCCATAAGTCCCAGACAGCACAGCCAATAGACAGGGATGATGGGAGTTGTAGTTCATTGAATATTCCTGGGTCCCAACTCCCATCAGCCCCAGACAGCACAGCCAATAGACAGGGATGATGGGAGTTGTAGTTCAACGAATATTCCTGGGTCCCAACTCCCATCAGCCCCAGACAGCACGGCCAATAGACAGGGATGATGGGAGTTGTAGTTCATTGAATATTGCTGGATTCCAACTCCCATAAGTCCCAGACAGCAGGGCCAATAGACAGGGATGATGGGAGTTGTAGTTCAATGAATATTCCTGGGTCCCAACTCCCATAAGTCCCAGGCAGCACGGCCAATAGACAGGGATGATGGGAGTTGTAGTTCAACGAATATTCCTGGATCCCAACTCCCATCAGCCCCCAGCCGGACACACACAAGAGGCACCTCCCTACGGCACACCCCCTGCGTCTCCGTGCGCGACTCGCGAGCTCACCTCTCACACACACGCACCGTCCAGGCAGCAATGATCCACAAGGAGATGCTGAAGACCAGGAGGACAGTCCCGGGGCAGATGGTCATGAGGGTCTTCATGACGAAGCGGGTGTTGAAGTTGATCTTGTTGAGGGCCCCGATGCTGCGGGACGAAGCGTCCGTGAAGAGTTTGCTGTGCAAGAGCATGACCCGGGCGATCAAGTAGAGACGCAGGAACATGGGGATGGAGAGGATAATGTCCACGTCCGCCTCCGCCCGCGAAGGCGTGTACGAGAAGGCCAGCCGGGCCGTCCAAAAAAACTTGTACTCCCCAGGGATGGGGTGAATGGCGCACACCAACATCTCCAGGCTGATGTAGAGGATACGTTCGTAGGTCATGGCGATCCGCCAGTCGTCAGCACCATTGTCGATCACAAAGAGCTGGCGGGGGGGGGGGAGGGAAGGGAGAAAACGGCAAGGGTTAGAAGAGATGGGTGGGCAGGGCTGGCAGCAGAATGTCGTCGCAGCGTGGGGCATCCTGTAAAAGGATGTCTGCCAGTCACCCAGCCGTGCCCCACTCCACAATACTCCATTCCGTCCTCCCCCAGTTTCTCCCCAGCAGATACTTAACATTCAATGGACATTGAGAATGATGAATCCTCACTGAGTTTAGGATTTTTTTTCACGAAAAGTTTTTTCCTCTCTCTCTCTCTCTCTCTCTCTCTCTCTCTCTCTCTCTTGTTCTTCTGGGGATTCCCTCAAGATGTGTCAATACCTCCCTTTTGTGAGTGGATAGGTTCAAGCAGTGGTGTTTTTTTCCTGGGGGGGGGGCGCAGGGGTAAGCATTCCCCCCTAAACATTTGGTGAATCTTTGTACTTTTGTCCATTTGCTGTATTTATTTCTCCCGATTTGAACTATAAAGTGGTGATTTTCTTGAGTCAAAATGAGAATATCCCTAAACATTTCTTAAGGAAAAAAGCACTGGGGTCAAGCATAAGTGACCTTAACTTAGGGCTATAGTGGATAATTATTATTATTGTTATTTACACCATTTCTATACTGCCCCATAAATATATAAACTTATACCTGTATATGTGTATGTATATGTATATGTATATATACACATACACACATCTACACTGCTTTTTTTCTTTAAAAATGTTTAGGAGTACTCTCATTTTCCTACTCATACTGCCCCTCAATGAGGCCAAACTTAGATTCACAAAATGTTTAGGGGCATGCGTACCCCCAGAAAAAAAAGCAGTGTGCGTGTGTAATTCTAACCAATGTACTGACTAAAACATCGAGTATTAAAAAATGCATAGTTAGCTTATAAAAATGTTACATTAATACAAAATTACTAATAACTATGAACCAATAACTATAAACCAACTATAAACTATAAACAAACTTTGGACGCACCTTCCCTCTCAGCCTCCTGGCTGTCACTCATAGTCCCCACCCATCTACCACCCCCCGCTCTCCGCAGAACCCATATCTGTGTCCCATTCAGCAGGCAGCCACACAGTCCACACCCAGTCCCAAGTACCAAAGTTTGGCGTGTTTCCTAGCGGATACTGAAGAAGATGGAAAGAAAAGACACCCTTTCCAACTCACAGATCTCACTCCGGCCTCTGCCCCCTTCTTCTTCACCTCAATAGTCTCTACTTGTCCATTTCCTGGAGACATCGGGCCGGAGGACCAGTGTGAGAAACAGGATGCAGGGCCAGAGACAGCGGGGACTCGATTCAAGTGGGCTCTTAGGCAACCTTTGTCCTCACAGAGCAGGGAGGATAACTGCTGGCCAATAAGGTGGAGATCTTCCATTGTGTGTATAGGAAACCAATGCTTAATTACAACCTGCATTTGTCACAGATAATCACATTAATACACCTGCAGGAAATATTCCCCATTGGAGAGGAGGGGGGGAGTCGAGATTTCCTGCAGGTATATTAATGGGATTGTGTGTGAGAACTGCAGACTATTATTTCCCACCCTCCGCCATCATCGTGACCAAGAGCAGCGTCTGGGCTCCCCGCTTGGAAAGTTTTCATGCCTGCCTATCTGCAAGGCAGCTGTAGTCTATTTAAAGGGAGCCAGAGGCCTTGGGCCAACCGCCAGCCAGCAACTCAGCCCTTCCTGCCTGGGGCTCCATTACATACACACAGAAATTCCATTGATCTCTCTTGACATCCGTCCTCCCTCTACCCCAAACAACAACAGAATGGATCTATTTCTCGGAGACGGGCTCACTCCTACCCTACCCAACAACATGTGAACGTTGCCACCAGGTTTCCATGGCAACCCCATCCTAAGTCCAGAGGTACCTAATTAGTCTTCCCTGATGCTAAGTTGGCAGCAGGGGAAGAGAGAGCAGAGGGGAAGGCCACATCTACAACATTCATTTAAAGCACTATGATACCTCATGGCTTCCCCCAAAGGATTCTGGGAGCTGTAGTTTAAGGGTGCCAAGAAATATTTAGGGACCCCCCCCACTCCGTTCCTCTCCTAAAGCTATAGTCCCCAGAGAGGTTAAATCATAGACCTTCTCCTCATCCCAGATAACTCTGGGAATTAGGGCTCTCCTAAACTGAATGAACGCCAACTCCCAGAATTCTCTGGGGGCAGCCATGGCTGTTAAGGGTGAGGAAAGTTGTCAGGAGACCCCAATAGGCCCCATCACAGAGCTATCGCTTCCATAATTGTTTAACAATTAGTCCCTCTTCACAAAAAACTCTGGGAAATGTAGTTCTGGGAGAGGAACGGGGCTTTTCTAACGACTCTCTGCAAGTGTAACGAAAGGCAGCTCCCAGAATTCTCTGGGGGAAACCATGATCGTTTACAGGAGCATTACAGTACTACGGCAAAAAGAGAGGTATTGATGAACAGGGAAAATAAAAAATGCAGTTCCCTTTAACAAATAGATTGAAGGTATATACAAACTCACTACACATGAACAAGCTGTGGACAAACGTAGACTTTCCATGGACAAATTCAGCAATAAATACCGCATTAGGTTAAGGTCTGCTTAACTACGATAACATTTTTTTGGTAATGTATATATTCACCTTTCTCTGTGTGGGTCAAGTTAAGATTAACCCGTGAAAAAGGACTTTGTATTACAGTGGTACCTCGGGTTAAGAACTTAATTCGTTCCGGAGGTCTGTTCTTAACCTGAAACTGTTCTTAACCTGAAGCACCACTTTAGCTAATGGGGCCTCCTGTTGCTGCCGCGCCACCGGAGCACGATTTCTGTTCTCATCCTGAAGCAAAGTTCTTAACCCGAGGTAATATTTCTGGGTTAGCGGAGTCTGTAACCTGAAGTGTCTGTAACCCAAGGTACCACTGTACTCTTTCCCCTCCCCACTTCATATTTGTTTAGATTAGTTTGGTTTTATATTGTATTTTGTTTTTTTGAAAATCTTATTAAGGGGGGGAGGTGATAATAATAATAATAACAACAACAACAATAATAATAACAGTAATAATACAGAGGAGGAGGGACTACCAAATGCCACTTACTCAATACTGCCCACCTGCCCCCGAAGCATAATGGAAGCCAATCAAATCAAGGACAATTGGGGATCCTCAGGCCCACACCAACAACCTTTCCCCTCCTCTCTCGTTGCATAAATAAAGCAGCATTAATAAATACACACCACACTCCATGCCAGAAGCTTAAATGCCTGGCTTTCCCAACCACAAACACTCCCTTTTTAAGTCTCTCTTGGGGCTGTGGTGGGATTGCATTGCAATTCAGAGAGGAAACCCATTTGGAATTGCCCAGAGTGAAATGCTAATTAATGAAAGAGCGAGGGGGGGGTGCTGTCATGCATGGCAAGGATTCCCTTGCCTGTTAAGGAGCTTTAACTCAGGCAGGTGTTAACTCCAGAATCCGCCACTCATTGCCAGGGACAGCTCACCCCAGAAGTATTTGCCGCTAAGTAGCACTTACTGCTAGACAGCATCTTAAAAAGCAGAGACATCACCTTGCCGACAAAGGTCCGTATAGTTAAAGCTATGGTTTTCCCAGTAGCGATGTATGGAAGTGAGAGCTGGCCCATAAAGAAGGCTGATCGCCAAAGAATGGATGCTTTTGAATTCTGGTGCTGGAGGAGACTCTTGAGAGTCCCATGGACTGCGAGAAGATCAAACCTCTCCATTCTGAAGGAAATCAGCCCTGAGTGCTCACTGGAAGGACAGATCGTGAAGCTGAGGCTCCAAGACTTTGGCCACCTCATGAGAAGAGAAGACTCCCTGGAAAAGACCCTGATGATGGGAAAGATGGAGGGCACAAGGAGGAGGGGACGACAGAGGACGAGATGGTTGGACAGTGTTCTCGAAGCTACCAGCATGAGTTTGACCAAACTGCAGGAGGCAGTGGAAGACAGGAGTGCCTGGCGTGCTCTGGTCCAGGGGTTCACGAAGAGTTACAGACTCCGCTAACCCAGAAATAGTACCTCGGGTTAAGAACTTTGCTTCAGGATGAGAACAGAAATTGCGCAGCAGCGGCAAGGCGGCGGCAGCGTGAGGTCCCATTAGCTAAAGTGGTGCTTCAGGTTAAGAGCAGTTTCAGGTTAAGAAGGGACCTCCGGAACAAATTAAGTTCTTAACCCAAGGTACCACTGTATTGTGATTTTACGTTGTGAACTGCCCTGAGACCCGAGGGTATACAAATTTAATCAACAGCCGCAACAACAACACCACCAGTTCTGCAGTTTGGAGAGGTCCAGCAAGCATAGATGAGGTTAGGCAACCTTGCAGACTTTTAATGACCCACCACCTTTCCAAAGCTAATCCTTGGCTTTGTGCAAAGCCCAGAGTCTGGAAACACACAGCTTCCTAGCCCAGCCCTTGAAGACAGATAAAAGTAACTTTCTGAGCAGAATTCACGGAAGTTGGCAAAGAAGACAAGATGAAATTGCTTCTCGCAGTGGACATCTGTCACCAGAAACTTCCCTAGTGCAAACTAACACATCTTAAAAGGTAGCACAGTTCACACGTAGGAAACTGCCTTATAATTTTCACAGACCCTTGGGCCCACCTAGCTTCCCCCCCCAATATAATCTTTATTAGTTTTACAAATTTCATATTACACATACATATTATATTACATTTTACATTTGTACTTGCTCCTAAGAGCTGACTTCCCTCCTTCCTTCTTCTGACTTATTTATATCACCTCTAAATTTTTCGCATTATCTTTATCCATTTTATATATTTTTATATATTTTATATATTGTTATTCTGCTTCCACATTTGTCCATAAAATGTCTGTAGATGAATAAATCCTATATATACAGTTCTTATTGTCTATCTATATATCATTTGCAACTATTGTTTATTTTGATCGCATTGTACATGTTTCTTCTTATTGTTGTTATTTTTCCAATAAAGTTATTTGTATTGCACATTATGAAGTTTGTTTCAATTCTACTGGTTTCTCTATTTCACGCATATCTTTCCTATGTACAGCATAATTTTTTTCCATTCTTTTTGAAATGTTTCATCGCCCTGTTGTTGGATTTTCCCTGTTAATTTAGCTACAGTGGTACCTCGGGTTAAGTACTTAATTCGTTCCAGAGGTCCGTACTTAACCTGAAACTGTTCTTAACCTGAAGCACCACTTTAGCTAATGGGGCCTCCCGCTGCCGCTATACGATTTCTGTTCTCATCCTGAAGCAAAGTTCTTAACCTGAAGCACTATTTCTGGGTTGGCAGAGTCTGTAACCTGAAGCATACGTAACCTGAAGCATATGTAACCCAAGGTACCACTGTATTTCTGAGTATTCCATTACCTTCTGTTGCCAATCTTACACTTCCTTGGCCCACCTAGCTTAGTGTTATCTATACAGTGGTACCTCGGGCCACATACGCTTCAGGTTACATATGCTTCAGGTTACAGACTCCGCTAACCCAGAAATAGTGCTTCAGGTTAAGAACTTTGCTTCAGGATGAGAACAGAAATCGTGCTCCAGCAGCGCGGCAGCAGGAGGAGGCCCCGTTAGCTGAAGTGGTGCTTCAGGTTAAGAACAGTTTCAGGTTAAGAACGGACCTCCGGAAGAAATTAAGTAATAATAATAATAATAATAATAATTTATTATTTGTACCCCGCCCATCTGGCTGGGTGTCCCCAGCCACTCTGGGCGGCTTCCACAGAAACCAAAAAACACTAAAATATCATACATTAAAAGCTTCCCTGAATAGGGCCGCCTTAAGATGTCTTCTGAATGTCAGGTAGTTGTCCATCACCTTGACATCCGATGGGAGGGCATTCCACAGGGCGGGCGCCACCACCGAAAAGGCCCTCTGCCTGGTTCCCTGTAGCTTCGCTTCTCGCAATGAGGGAACCACCAGAAGGCCCTCAGCGCTGGACCTCAGTGTCCGGGCAGAACGATGGGGGTGGAGACGCTCCTTCAGGTACTTAGCCCGAGGTACCACTGTACTGACAGGCAGAGGCTCCTCATCATTTCAGGCAGGGGACATTCCCAGACGTCCCTGGGATTGAACCCGGAGCCTTCAACGCGCAAGGCAGATCCTCTACCACTGAGCTATACCCATTCTGTAACAATAAAAAGATCTGGAGGTGGGAAAACCCGTTTGCAGGGGGGGAGAAATCAAACGAGCACAGAATGCTAAATGCCGGGGGGGGGGGTCAAGAGTGGAAAACCAGGGAGAGTAGGAACAGAGCTGCTGAACAGAACGCAGCAACATTTTGTTGCAGACTTGTAATTACACAACCATTCATTCCCCCCTCCCGGCCTTCCCATATTTCCTCCACCAACTTTCTATGCCAACCCGCAATAATTTCAGGTTGGGGAACACGAGCAGCATCGCAACGCCATGGGTGCTTTTGCAGAGTGCCAGAATTCAATCATGTGTCTGATTCGGAACAAAGCTCTCTTGCCTCGTCTCCCCCAGAGGCCTGACCTTTACCTGAGACACATCAATAACATCTGCATCACCTGGAGCCAAGCAGGGAGGAGCCCCTGGGGAGAAATTCCACCTGCATTTCGGCAACCTCCACACCATCCACCAAAGCCTGGACCAGTCTACAAAGCAGGCTCCTTTTTGGATAGCACAGAGCATTGATGCAATGGCCGTATAAAGACATTAAGAAATATATAATCAGTGTTCACACATTATCTACAGCAGACAGAAGCTCAAGTGATCTACGCCAGATCACCAGTATTCACACATTATCTACAGCAGACAGAAGCTCAAGTGATCTACGCCAGATCAGCGAGAAGGTCTTCCGACTTCCAAACGTCTAACCCAGTGTTTCCCAAACTTGGGTCTCCAGCTGTTTTCGGACTACAATTCCCATCATCCCTGACCACTGGTCCTGCTAGCTAGGGATGATGGGAGTTGTAGTCCAAAAACAGCTTGGAACCCATAGAAATAGAAGTTACTTTCTGAAAATACTACTATACAATAAAGGTAGTGGAATGGTTTTTTAATTTAAAAATCCCCCTCGCTCACCAAAAAGCAAATCCAAAAACTTTACAAAGAGGCTCAGGCATGCCTCTTTCTGTGCGGGAGCTAAACACCAGGCATTGTTTTAAAAAACTTGTGTTAGAAAGATATGGCATGTCTACTCAGAAGTCTCTTAATGGGGCCTACTCCCAGGTAGGCAGGTACAGGATGGCAACCTAGGCTTTGTTTGGCACTGGGGGGGGGACGGGGCTCTTGTGCTGTATAAAAAGGTAAAGGGACCCCTGACCATTAGGTTCAGTCGTGGCCGACTCTGGGGTTGCAGTGCTCATCTCGCTTTATTGGCCGAGGGAGCCGGCGTACAGCTTCCGGGTCATGTGTCCAGCATGACTAAGCCGCTTCTGGCGAACCAGAGCAGCGCACAGAAACGCCATTTACCTTCCCGCCGGAGTGGTACCTATTTATCTACTTGCACTTTGACGTGCTTTCGAACTGCTAGGTTGGCAGGAACAGGGACTGAGCAACGGGAGCTCACCCCGTTGCGGGGATTCGAACCGCCGACCTTTTGATCGGCAAGTCCTAGGCTCTGTGGTTTAACCCACAGCGCCACTTGTGCTGTATAGCAGGCAGAAATTCAACAGGTTAAGTTTCTTCTGGTACAATTATGGGAAGGCGTGCCAGAATCCTCCTGTTTAATGCTCTGTTGGTTTTGCTGTGTATTTTCCTTGAATTCCTTTCTATTCCATAAAGACGGTTTAAAAATTTGCCAGCCAGCGTTGAGTTATGCCTTTTCATTTGTGGCTATGCATATTATAGCTGGCTGCAGTAATTCAAAATGATTCCTGGGTTCGGGGGGGGGGGGGAATGTTTTCAGCAGCACACCAGTGACAGGTGATATAACAACCAAGATGGAACAGTGCTGAGAAAAGAAGAAAGGGTTTCAAACATGTTCATTTATGAACAACAACAACAAATGAATACAGTGGTACCTCGGGTTACAGACGCTTCAGGTTACAGACTCCGCTAACCCAGAAATAGTGCTTCAGGTTAAGAACTTTGCTTCAGGATGAGAACAGAAATCGTGCTCCAGCAGCGCAGCAGCAGCAGGAGGCCCCATTAGCTAAAGTGGTGCTTCAGGTTAAAAACAGACCTCCAGAACAAATAAACCCAAGGTACCACTGTAGATTATCTCCCCCCAGTCTCTTTACGTTCCTTTCTCTTTTCTGCTCTTTCGGTGGGAGGGCAGCCATTTTGCATTAGAGTCTCACCCCCGGCCTGATCCAGAAGGGCTCTTCTTATCTTTGTATGTTCTCTGACTTCCCACAGTTCTTCCCCCAGCATCCACTATTCAGAGGTAGACTGCCTCTGAATGGGAAGGCTCCATTCAGAATTCACTCTAGAATTCACCCCTGCAAGATAAATAATGGCGAACAAGTTGGATAGCTTTGGAGAAGATGACATGAGTTTATGGAAGAAGAGACTATGTTCTCCCTCAGCATGCCTCTGAATACCAGCAGCTGGGAATTGAAGGGAGAGTTGCTGTTGCACTTGGATCTTGTCCGTTGTTGTTCTTGTTGATGATGTTGATGTTGTTGATGGTGTCCCAGGGCAGGTGACAACAATTAGATGGATATTACATAGCTCAGAAAAAGGACAACAAAATGATCAAGGGGATGAAACAGATCCCCTAGGAGGAAAGATTGCAGCACTTGGAATTTATTAGTTTTAGATAGAAAATCTGAGAGAGAGATGACACAAAAGCAATTTATGCTAATATGCATGGCGTCGAGAAAGGGGATGGGTTTTCATAACCCTAGAACATGGGAAAATTCCTTCCAGTAGCATCTTAGAGACCAACTAAGTTTGTTATTGGTATGACCTTTCGTGTGAATGCACACTTCTTCAGATACAGCTCATATGGTACCAATAACAAACTTAGCTGGTCTCTAAGGTGGGATGTGGGTGGCGCTGTGGGTTAAACCACAGAGCCTAGGACTTGCCGATCAGAAGGTTGGCGGTTTGAATCCCCGCGACGGGGTGAGCTCTCATTGTTTCGTCCCTGCTCCTGCCAACCTAGCAGTTCGAAAGCACAAAGTGCTTGTAGATAAATAGGTACCACTCCAGCAGGAAGGTAAATGGCATTTCCATGCGCTGCTCTGGTTCGCCAGAAGTGGCTTAGTCAAGCTGTACGCCGGCTCCCTCGGCCAATAAAGCGAGATGAGCGCTGCAACCCCAGAGTCGGTCACGACCGGACCTAATGGTCAGGGATCCCTTTACCTTTACTTTACCTTTAAGTTTGTTATTGGTATGAGCTACTAGAAGGAATTTTTTTTATTTTGTTTCGACTACAGCAGACCAACACGGCTACCTACCCGTAACTAGAACATGGGGACATCCAATGAACGTTGGAAGATTCAGGACAGATCAAAGGAAGTCCTTCTTCACACAAGGCACAGTTGAACTATGGAACTCCCCGCCACAAGAGGCAAGGATGGCCACCAACTTGGACGGCTTTAAAAGGGAACTAACTAGGCAAATACGCAGAGAAGGCTATTAATGCCTGCTAGCCACAATGGCTAGGATCTCCCTACGTTCTCCCTCCACAGTCAGGGGCAGTAATGTTTCTGAATCGCAGCTGCTGGGAAACACAGTAGGGGCCAGCAGCTCCTGAACCCGGGTCCTGCTTGTGGGCTTCCTGTTGAGGCATCGAGGTGGCCACTGGGAGAACAGGATACTGCACAAGATGGGCTTTGACGGTCAAACTTTGACCTGATCCTTCTGGGCCATGGGTAGGCAAACTAAGGCCTGGGGGCTGGATCCGGCCCAATCGCCTTCTAAATCTGGCCCATGGACGGTCCGGGAATCAGCGTGTTTTTACATGAGTAGAATGTGTCCTTTTATTTAAAATGCATCTCTGGGTTATTTGTGGGGCATAGGAATTCATTCATTTATATATATATTTTTTCAAAATGTAGTCCGGCCCTCCACAAGGTCTGAGGGACAGTCCCCCTGCTGAAAAAGTTTGCTGACCCCTGTTCTGGACTCCTCTTCTGAAATGCATCCCTGACCAACAGCAGAGCATTCTGCACTGCAATCTCCAGGCATCTTTTTCTTAAAAGGAGGAGGAAATTGCCAACGAGGCAAATTCTCCTCCTTTTTTCCCGGCTCCCACCAGTATCAAAAACACCGTGTCTTGGGTTACGGGGGCCTGAGAAAAACCGGGAAGAGACGCTGAGCCTAGCAGAGCGGAAGAAAGCAGATGTTTTGCACAGGGCGAGGAGGTGGGATTAGCACCCTCCACAGCTGCCGGGTTCATGCTTAGTTACACGAAGCCGATTTCTCTCTGTGTACTCAGGGTGAAAGGGCAGCTGGGAGCGGCTGTGTATTGTCACAGCAGCAGCAGGAGGCCATCTGTACAATAGCGTGCAAGCCATCCCAGCTTCAGGCTGGATCATAGGCTCCTAGATGCAGCTGTGTCATACACCCTCTGAACCACTCGCAGAATCGTAGCGTTGGAAGGGGCCACGAGGGTCATCTAGTCTAACCCCAGGCCATGCAGGAATCTTTTTTGTCCAACGTCGGGCTCGAACCCCTGACCCTGAAATTAAGAGTCCCATGCTCTTACCGACTGAGCTGTTCTAGGGATTTAAAGTCTCCTACAGAACTTCAAGGAAAACTGACCTAACTTGAAAGTAATCAGGGGACAAGCAATATATACCATATTTTTCCGTCTATAAGACGCCCCCATGTATAAGATGCCCCCTTATTTTTGGAGACTCGGATTTAAGAAAATGGGAGGAGATGGCCCAGAGTATAAGATGCCCCCTAATTGTTTACATTATTTTTTTAGGGGGAAAACCTTGTCTTATACACAGAAAAATACGGCATACAGTGGTACCTCAGGTTACATACGCTTCAGGTTACAGACTCTGCTAACCCAGAAATATTACCTCAGGTTAAGAACTTTGCTTTAGGATGAGAACAGAAATCGTGCTCCGGAGGCACGGCAGCAGCAGGAGGCCCCATTAGCTAAAGTGGTGCTTCAGGTTAAGAACAGTTTCAGGTTAAGAACAGACCTCCAGAACAAATTAAGTTCTTAACCCAAGGTACCACTGTATATTACTTTGCCGGACAGTGTTAGGATTTTTATCACTTTCGTTAATGATAAAACTAATGATTTATCTCCTTCACAATATATTAGGGTTTGCTCTTTTGACAGATTTTATGTATTTTGGTACGTGTTATTCCAAAACTGCTGTTTCTTATACCTCGCCACCCACGCCTAGAGCACAGCCGACTTCCCATCCCTGCAGGTAAATCGCCCACGGGGGTCCATCAAAGGAACATGGTTTTATGAGTCGGCCTGACAGCTCATTCAATAATCAAGGCAGCCCCATTCACAGCAGTGCTAAACAAAGCTGTCCCCATGCTACGATTGCATGACATACCCTCTTGAGAATGAGGGCCACATTCCCTCTTGGGCAGCCTTCCGGGGGCCTAGAGGCATATGACAGTGGTGGGCGGAGCCAGAGGCAAAAAAGTGGGCGGAGCAACTAATGCACGGAGAGTCCTGAGGGTCAGACAAGGAGGTCTCAATGTCCATATTTGGCCCCAGGGTGGAGGCTCCCCACCCCTGATTTCCAGATCCTTTAAGCCGAGGGGACAGGGGACTGCCCCACTGAGACTTTCTGTACACAGATCTATGGTATATTCAGTGGTACCTTGGTTATCAAACTTAATCCGTTCTGGAGGTCTGTTCCAAATCCAAAGCTTTCCAAAACCAAGGCACGCTTTCCCATAGAAAGTAATGCAAAATGGATTAATCCGTTCCAGACTTTAAAAAAACAACCCCTAAATCAGAAATTTAACATGAATTTTACTACCTCTGTTGCTGCTCTGTTAATGGTTCTCTTGGCTTTGCAGCTTTTATCCATTTCTTCACTCACACAATCAATCAATCTGTAGCTGAACTGGGTTCTACACAGTCCCAAAAACAAATTAACCAAAAAAGCCGCAAAAACAAAAGCACCAAATATAAGCTCCAAATATCTAATCGGAAACGGGGGACTCAAATCAGAAATGGAACACTCAAATAGGAAGAGGAACGCTCAAATCGGAAGCAGAATACTAAAAACGGGGTAGGTTCAGCTTCCGAAAAAACGTTCGCAAACCGGAACTGTCACTTCCGGGTTTGCTGCGTTCGGGTTCCAAGTTGTTCGAGAACTAAGCTGTTTGGAAACCAAGGTACCACTGTAGAGAGAGAGAGAAAGACCACCCTAAGTGTCAGAAGCGAGCCAGCAATAAACCACATGTAGTAAGTGAAGACAACTCTTTATTAGAAGAAACAAGGTCAGCTCAGGAGGGCCTGGCCTAATGAGCACAGCAATTTTTCTTGGTAGGTCTTGCCCCTACGATGCAGTTGTGGAGGCTGAAGATCCACTCCCCCCTTCCCACAGCTGCCTCAATCTACTCCTTCCCCAGTCCTTCAGAAGCAATCTGAGACTATGCCGGCACACCTGCCTTTGCTCCTCCCACTTCACACCTCCCCTGTTCCTGGGAGACAGGGCGAGGGAGGAGACACCCATGTTTCTTCACCAGCCAGACTCATATCCGCCTCTTGGCCTCCCTGCTCACTAAACCCTGTTACCGCTTCAGCTTCGGGCAACACCTCCTCCCTGTCTTCTCCCTCTGACCACCTATCGCCGTCCCTGTTATATACTGAAGTTCTCACCCTGGGCCAGCAGGGGGATACTGTGGATAGTTATGCAAATGAAGGATCGAAAGTGACGTTCAGTGATTAGATAGCTTGTATGCAAATGAAGGATTGAACGTGACGTTCAGTGATTGGATAGTTTTAGAAAGCTGCTACAGTTACGTTGTACTGGAGCTCTATATAAGCAGGCTGACTGAGCTCCTCGGTTCAGTTCTGTCCTGGCCTGTGAATAAACAAGAGCTGTTTGAAGAATCGCTGTGTCGTCTGATATGTTCGCCCACAACTTAACAGTCCCACCACCCATCCCCAAGTCTTCTACCTTTGGGGGTTCCCCAGCTGGAGCGTCCCACCTCTCCTCTGCATCCAGCCAGTCCATGGCGTCGAGGGTTAACTCCGCGCTCCCACCCCTACAGCCTTCCACTTCTCCATTAGGTCTTAGGACCGCTGACAGCTGCCTGACAACGGACAAATGTGCCCCCAATTCCCTCCCTCCACCAACACGGGAGCAGGCTCGCTCCAAATTGATACGGACAGAGCACTCCCAAACAGAACACGTCCCTCTAAAGAGAGCTGCAATCCGTTAACAGGCGTCAGACGAGCCCTGAGGGAGAGCTGGTGGCGGCACTGAAACAGGAGAAGCAGCCAGCATGCCCTTATTGGAAAAACAGGTTTAGAAGGGCGCAAGAGCAACTGGTATTCATTCAGAATCATTGCTGCCTCCGGCCATGTGGGCAGAACACAGCCACTGTCATGGTTGGAAGCAGAGGAATGCTGGGAGGATCGAGACGGGAAACCACCAACGGGAGAACCCAGCGCCATCCCAAGACAGACTCCAAAATGGCACCAGGAAAGAAGGGGGCGAGGGAAGATCTACGGCAGGAACGAGGAGGAGGAGAAAGATAGGCATCAGAATCTGTTGTCCCTGCGGACCCTGCTTCCAGTTGCCTCCCTCTGCCTTATGGGTGGGCTGGTCCCAATTAGGATGAAATCCCACATCTTAGAGATGTTTAGGGAAGCTTTTAATGTTTGATGGGCGGGGTATAATAATAATAATTATTATTATTATTATTATTATTATTAGATGGTTCTGGAGACCCCATAATTGCAAAATGCAGGCTTTATACCAGATGAGTGACTCCACATCCGGAAATATCCAATTTCTTTCTTTCTTTCTTTCTTTCTTTCTTTCTTTCTTTCTTTCTTTCTTTCTTTCTTTCATAAGAATGGTTCTAGACCTCAAGATAGGTGTTTTAAAAATACATGGGCCAAAAGTTGAAATTTCAGAAGCGAGAGCCTCGAGAGAAGTAAAATAATGTATGCCAATGGGCACATGCAAATTTGGATCTATTTATTTATCAAGGGAGCTTTTACTAGATATACAAATTTGGGTTGGGTGGGTGTGCTTCATTTATTTAAAACGTTATATGCTACCTTTCCCAGATTCGTTGGCTTATGTAAAAATGCATTCTAAAAATAAAACAATCAGCAAGACAAGCACACAGAAAATTCAGCAATGACAACAGCAAAAAGGAGTTCAGCGGACAAAATATCATTAACTCCGAGAAGCCCGAAAGACGTAGGCAAGTGTGCAGGCTCATCACAAACAAATCTCTCAAACACAATTTATTTTTAGTGTCTGACGGGCAGAAACTCAAAATCTGAAGCTTCTCTTGGTATTGAGCAGCAGCGTTCTGAGTTGCTACATTTGTTGAATGCCTACCTGCCACGAAGCAGTTGTGTAAGTACAGAAACAGCAGGCCACAATTCTGTTGGAGGGCATGATGAGCCCTCGCTCTCCTTCCAGCCTTGGAGCTGTAAGAAAGGCTGTTGCCTTTGGACATCACAACAAACCATGGTTTTATCAAAATGGGAGCAAGCCCAATTTCCACCCTGGGCTCTTACTCTTCCCCACCTCACTGCTGGCCTGACCAGGAAAAACTTCAAGGTTTCTTCTTCCAGTTTTGATCAACTACAGTGTGTCTTGTCACCCGAAGCAAAAAAAAAACCCTGTGGTTTGTCTGAAACAAGCCAACTTCAAACCACAGTTTACAAAGTCAGCTTGTTTCAAACAAACCATAGTTAAGATTGCACCCACACCCTAAACTGTGGTTAAACTGTTCAAAAATGGAGGTGAAAAGGGGGCGGGGCATGCACAATCCCAGCAGAAGCTAGGTTCAACCCCAAAATGACAAACCACAGTTTACCATGACATCATAATGCAGCCAATTTCCCCAGTTGCTTGGGATCCACTTGCAGTTCCATTGCAGGATCAGTCCCCCAAAACTACCTCCCCGTCCCCAAGCCTAGAGCTGGGGAAAGGGATGGGGGTGGGGGGTTCTGGAGATCACCCCCAACTTTGTGCTTGATATCTGGAGGTGCAGGGGCAAAACATCACCCCTTTTGTAGTGCCATTTTGGCTAAAGGGTATAAATGCTATAAATCAGGCATAGGCAAACTCGGCCCTCCAGACGTTTTGGGACTACAACTCCCATCATCCCTAGCTAACAGTACCAGTGGTCAAGGATGATGGGAACTGTAGTCCCAAACATCTGGAGGGCTTGAGTTTGCCTATTCCTGCTATAAATCAACAAAATAACATTGAAATGCACAGAAATAATTGTGATTTGCAATAGGGGAAGTCTCTGTGAGATGGGGGTTGCGATGGGGAGTGTGACTCCAAAAAGGCCAGTTGCTTGCAGAAATGACTGGCAGAATCCGGGACCAGGGAGAAGAGTTGGCAGAAGAAGATTGGAAAAAAATTAAGGACTATTTACAAAAACATTGTAAAATTAAGGAATGTTGAATGATGCTGGATTGAAATTAAGTGGTTTCAAGCTGTAACTATGATAAAACGACTTTCTTTTTGTAAGCAAGAATTTAAAGCTATAATAATCTAAGATGTTGAGATAAGGATTTGCTGTACAAACAATTTAAACTGGGTATACAAGAAGGGGAGGTATGAGGAGGTCGGAGAAATAAGTTACAAGAAAATAAGGTGTGAAATTTAAGTGTTTTTAATATTTTTATGTTTGTTTTTTCTTTTGTTTGCAAAAAAATTGGAAACTTTAATAAATATCTTTAAAAAAACACAAAAAGGCCAGTTGCTTGCACCCAACAAACACCCACCCTGGACCCAAAGACCCCCATGAATGCTTCAGACCGAGAATCAGTTCCATCTGGCAGCGGTTCCTGTTTAACAAGCAAGGAAAACACACACAGCTGAAGGAGTAATTCCTTCTCCCATCGCTCTCCTGGCACGCTGCAGAGCTAATAAAATCTGTGGGGTAGGAGGAGATGAGCAATGGGGTCAGGGTGACCCCGGCAAGGGTGGATTTCAGAGGGAACCACTGGGTATACTCGTTTGCGGAGGGGAATGGGGTGGGTTTTCTAAGCCAAGGCCAAAGCAGAATACGGAAAGAAAGAAAAACAGTGTGAATTGTTCCCCAGCTCCTCTTTCATTGCTTTTAAATATTGGCAGCTGAGGGGTGGGGGGGTGTAAAGGAGCCAGAGTCCAGTCATGGCTGGACTAGGAAAGGGTTAGGGAACGTCCGGCCTACAGATCTTACTAGGCCCAACACGGCTCCTAATTTGGCCTGTGAGACTGTTTTCTGCAAAAAATAAAATAGAATAAAAGGCACCGTTCCAAAGGAGCATTGGGAAGGTTCAGGAGAGCTCCTGAATGTTGCTTTCAAAGAGGGGCTCACTGATCAGTGCTGTCAACAAGCCCATCTGAAACTGTGGCGTCGCCTCACTAACAGTGAAGGGCAGGCAAGAAATCTAATAATTAATAATAAAATCCCCTCTTCCACCCAATTATCTTCGTATATACATAAAAGCGTCAGGTATCGCCACACGCTGAAGTTTGACACTCGCTTCCATGCCTCTCATCCACTTTGGTTTCTGCACCGTTTGAAGGGCACTCTGCACATGTTCAGAGGCCAGACCTAATCCACACATGTGGGGTCTAACTTTTTTTTAAAAAGGAGGAGGAGGAAGAGGAATAAATGCCTCATGGGGAAGATGAGCCTGGCAATGAAAGGTTGTGGGTTTAGTTTAGTGCCCATACCACCACCCCATCAAAAAAAACCCCAAATAAACCCGAAGCCTGATTGTGAGCCCCTGATTCAAGCCTTCTGGAAGGCGGCAGGAGAACATGCGATCAGCAAAAACAAAAATGCCAGGAAGCCGTGTCAATTGCTCTGGTAACCTTGGCAACCCACAGCCAGACAGTGGCAAGGAGGAGGCCTAGTTGTCACCCATTGGGCTACACCCCCCCCCCAAAAAAAAGGATGGGATCTCAAGCCATTTGGGTCCATGGAACATTTCCTACTGATCACAAAGCATTTTGGGGAAGGGGAGAAAGGGGAAGCTCCCTCTCCCAACGCATCCACACATATTTTTTTTACTTTATATATTTTCACACAGATGCGAAAATCAGCTCTCTAAAGCAGGGGTAGGCAACCTAAGGCCCGGGGGCCGGATGTGGCCCAATCGCCTTCTCAATCCGGCCCAGGGAATCAGCATGTTTTTACATGAGTAGAATGTGTCCTTTTATTTAAAATGCATCTCTGGGTTATTTGTGGGACATAGGAATTTGTTCATTTCAATTGGCAGAAATGACTGGCAGAATCCGAGACCAGGGAGAAGAGTTGGTGAAAGAAGACTGGAAGAAATTTAAAGACTATTTACAGAAATATTGTAAAATTAATGAATGTTAGAAGGATGTTGGATAGAAACTAAGGGGTTTCCAGCTGTAATGCTTTAGGAGATATGAAAAAAAAGGTTTATAAATGGGTAAAAGCTTAATGGTAAGGATTTGCTGAACTAACAAATTGAAGTGGAATACAAAGAAGGGAGGTACGAGGAGGTCTGGGGAAATAAGCGTAAAGAAGATATGTTATGGAAAATTATTTGTTTTTTAACTGTTTTTATGTTGTATTTTTGTATTTTTTTTTTCATAGTTATATTTTAAAAACCTTAATAAATATCTTTTTTGGGGGGAAAGGAATTTGTTCATTTCGCCCCCCCCCAAAAAAATAGTCCTGCCTACCACATGGTCAGGGACACGGGTGGCGCTGTGGGTTAAACCACAGAGCCTAGAGCTTGTGGATCAGAAGGTCAGTGGTTCAAATCCCCGCGATGGGGTGAGCTCCCGTTGCTCGGTCCCAGCTCCTGCCAACCTAGCAGTTCGAAAGCACCTCAAAGTGCAAGTAGATAAATAGGTACCACTCCGGTGGGAAGGTAAACGGCGTTTCCGTGCGCTGCTCTGGTTCGCCAGAAGCGGCTTAGTCATGCTAGCCACATGACCCGGAAACTGTACGCCGGCTCCCTCGGCCAGTAAAGCGAGATGAGCTCCGCAACCCCAGAGTCGGTCAAGACTGGACCTAATGGTGAGGGGTCCCTTTACCTTTACCTTTGCCACATGGTCTGAGGGACAGTGGACTGGCCCACAGCTGAAAAAGGTTGCTGACCCCTGCTCTAAAGAAACCCCAAAATTTGAGGGAGAGGCAGGGAGGGATCTCGTTTTACTGGCAGGATGGCGTCAATGGGCTGAGACGAGGAGCTGCACAGCAATGCCTAAACCCCAAAGACAAACCTAATCCTCTCTCCACACTTATTGCCCACCCTGAGACCTGCGGGTATAGGGCGGAATATAAATTTAATAAATAATAATTTCCCCTCCAGGCTGCTGCATGTTGGGAGTTGTCAGGTCTCATTCCAGTCCCCTTCCTTCTATGACTTGGGGTTACTTCAAGTTGTACCCACAAAACTCTTCATTTAAAGCAAAGGCGGGCAGTGGCCCTCCAAATGTTGCTGTCCCCAACTCTCATCCGTCAAACCAGAATATTCACCAATATGGTCAATATTCACAGACTACCACTAGAAGGGACGCGGGTGGCGCAGTGGGTAAAACCTCAGCGCCTAGGACTTGCCGTATGGTCGGCGGTTCGAATCCCCGCGGCAGGGTGAGCTCCCGTCATTTGGTCCCAGCTCCTGCCCACCTAGCGGTTCGAAAGCACCCCCAAGTGCAAGTAGATAAATAGGTACCGCTTTATAGCGGGAAGGTAACGGCGTTTCCGTGTGCTGCGCTGGTGCTGGCTCGCCAGAGCAGCTTCGTCACGCTGGCCACGTGACCCGGAAGTGTCTGCGGACAGCGCTGGCTCCCGGCCTCTAGAGTGAGATGAGCGCACAACCCTAGAGTCTGTCAAGACTGGCCCATATGGGCAGGGGTACATTTACCTTTACCCCTAGAAGACCACAGCTTAGCTACCCTGCAGCTTCAAATCTTTCAGCTGCCGTTCCTCAAAAAGGAATTCCAAGGTGGCATACATAGAAGCGCGAATGAAACTCTTCACCGAAGCATAAAGAAGAAATGTTAACAGACTGGTTTGGGGTTTCAAAAGTCTATTCGGGGTTTCTAGTCCTTAAGAAGAGCTGGCGACAGCACCCATTTGTTCTCTAGCTAGGGAAAGCTCTCTGCGGGTGCCCCGGCTGATGTGATTTTGCTGACTGATTTATGCCACTTTTATCACACCCTACGGTGTGTGTATTTCGTTTTAATATGCCATTCCTTGCGTTCGGGGTCCCTTTAGGCTAAAAAACAGTATATAAATAAACTGCGTCAAATTATAAATAAATAAATACACAAAAGTCATCGCCAGCACGTGTGTCCTCTGGGGGTTTTTGGACTACAAATCCCACCAGGCACTGCCAGCTGGAGAAGACTGCTGTTCTGCTGAAACCTTTCAGCGGTTCTCAACCTGTGGGTCCCCAGATGTTGTTGGACTACAACTCCCATCATCCCTGAGCTCTGGCACTGCTAGCTAGGGGTGATGGGAATTGTAGTTCAACAACATCTGGGGAATTTCAAGCAATTGGTAATAAATAATAATAATAATAATAATAATAATAATAATAATAATAATAATAATAATAATAGAGAAATCAATGTAACATCAACTCGTAGGACCGCAGGGGCATTACCTGAACTTCTCGGGTGTGATAGGCAATGATGAGTCCCAGCAAGATGATGGTGGAAAGGCTTATAAGGCATTTGAGTGCCAGTGAGAACATGGAGCCCTGTCAAACCGAGAAGGAAGGGAGAGGTTAGCTGTAAAGTTCAAAGCAACACACACACACACACACACACACACACACACACACAATAACCCTGCAGAGCAGGCCCTTCTCCCTTTCACAAGGGGTGTGAAGCAGCAGGGGTTTTTAGGGTGATGAATAGCAATAATAACAGGATTGCAAACTATACATGTCCTACTCATGGTACATTCACTGAAATCCACATAACTGAGGCCGCTGTCTGCACCATACATATAAAGCAGTATCATACCACTTTAAACATAGAATCATAGAACTGTAGAGTTGGAAAAGACCCCATGGATCATATTATTATTATTATTATTATTATTATTATTATTATTATTATTAATACTCCGCCCATCCGGCTGGGTTTCCCCAGCCACTCTGGGCAGCTCCCAACAGAATATTAAAAACACGACAAAACATCAAACTTCCCTAAACGTAGTTGTTTATTTCCTTGACATCTGATGGGAGGGCGTTCCACAGGGCGGGCGCCACCACCGAGAAGGCCCTGTAACCTCACTTCTCGCTGTGAGGGAACCAGCAGAAGACCCTCAGAGCTGGACCTCAGTGTCCAGGCTGAACAATGGGGGTGGAGACGCTCCTTCATCCCATCTGGACTATTTATTAACTTGCACCAGAGTCCTAACCACATCTACTCAGAAGGGAGTCCTACTGAATTCAATGGGGTTTACTCCCCGGTAATTGGGGTGAGGACTGCAGCCTCATTTCTCAGCAACTAAGGACAGCTTGAGCTGGGGAGATGATTTTGAATGATTTTGAAACAGCAGCGGGCAGGGGGGTGGGGACTTTACACGCTTCCCCATCCTTGGGTGCTTTAAGGTCAAATAAAAGTGATCCGGTCGTGTCTCCTTGTCTCCCCCTCCCCCCCCCAAAAAAAGAATAAGCCACAAAGAAGTGCAAAGGCATTTCGATTTCTTAACAAGCATTTTGTTCCATCAGTTGCTTTTGCAAGGGGTGCAGTGCCTGCTGTTCCTGGAGGGCAAAATAAAGCTTGGAGCGAAAATAATCACCATTTTCATTCATGCCCTCATTTACTGAGCACACATCCCTCACTGATTTTTGTTTTTTAATGGTAATTGCTTCCTCGGTGGCCCCACTACACTTTCCTGTGCACACACACTCATTAGTTTAGGATATTGCTTGGGTAATAACTGTGTCCTTTCCATTTCTCCACCGTGCTTGTATTGGCTGTTGTATGCCGTCCTCCCTCCCCTTACTCCCTCCGGCTTCTTTCATTTTACAGAAAAAGAAATACAGATTTATTCTTTTTCAGGAGGCAAAAGCAGAATACAGTAAGCATCTAGCAGCATTTCGCTGCTGCTGCTCCTCTCCTGGCCGCGAGATGCATTTATGAGGGCTGCACTCGGCATGTGCTCAGGGGCACATCGTTTATTATTTTTATTCATCGAAAAGCAGCTCCCTGTCAAAGCGGAAGAGAGTTGAGAGCCAGGTACAGAATAGCTCTGCTAAATGGGGGGCCTCATCTGCTCAGAGCAAAACCCAGCAGGGTCCTCATGTTGGCAGTGGGTGTGACTAAGAAAGCGGGGTTCACAATGCACCCCACCCCATCCCTCTTTATTGCTTATTCAGCTGTTTCCCAACCCACTGGGCAGTGGTGGGCGTTATGTACTGAAGTTCTCACCCTGGGCCAGCAGGGGGATACTGTAGATAGTTTTCACTCAGGTCCACATATGCAAATAAGGGATTGAAAGTGACGTTCGGTGATTGGATAGTTACAGAAAGTGGTTACTGTTGCGTTGTAGTGGAGCTCTATATAAGCAGGCTGGCTGAACCCTTCAGTTCAGTTCTGTCCTGTCCTGTGAACAAACAAGAGCTGTTTGAAGAATCGCTGTGTCGTCTGATACGTTCACCCACAACTTAACAGTGTGGATCTTAGAAAGGGGGTTGTGAACCTGCGTTATCACCCTTCCGCCTGCAGAAATTCAACAGGGCTGACAATGGGGAGAGGTGAAACATCCCTGCTGGATTTTTGCAGCTGTTAAAAAGGCACAGGAGCCCCGCAGAGCAACGGACTGCTGGCAATTTTTAGGAGAGCTTAAAGGAGAGGCCCTCCAGGCAGCAGAGAACCCAAAGCTATTTCTCAGAACGATTTCCTTCTGATCCTCTCCATTACTGTCCATCGATTTCTCTCTCCCTCGTTGAGGAACGGAGGAGTTAGCCCTCCGTTGGAAAGAGCCCCTTCATTTACCAAAAAAGGCATTAAAGCCTCATTATGCTTAGTACCATCCGCAAGGAGCACACACTCCTGCCCTGACCCTCTCGAGGCTTTAGATATTTCTCATCCCAGCCTAGCGCAAAACCCAATTAGTGTCTCTGGATGGATCGAAGCGACCTGAAATTAGCCACTTGCAAATCGCTCGGGGAAAGAGCAAATGGCGGCGGTTACCCCCACATGCACCTGCCCATCCCAAAACTGCTTTCCTCACAAAATCCACAGGCTGCAATCCAGAACATAGCCAATCCCCACTGAACATAACAGCAGCCTGTTGGGTCAGGGTAACAGCCCATCAAGTCTAGCCTGCTGTTCTCACAGTGGCTGGCCAAACACGCCGGGGGGGAGCCCGCATGTAAGGCCTGAGCCATAGCTGTCAACCGTCCCTTATTTGGCGGGACAGTCCTTTATCCCAGTGCCATGTCTCGCTGTTGTCCCTTATTGATGATGTCCCTTAAATTTCCCGGGTTTCAAAGGAAGCAGCTCCTCTCCCTCCCTCCCTGCCGGCCAGGCTCCAACTGCGTTGCTTGGCTGCGTTGCTCACCCAATAAGGAGCCTAAGAACGACTGGGGGGTGGAGCTTGCATGCCTTGTGCTGATCAAATCGGCCGCGTTGCCTGGGGACTCGCCTTTGCTCAGCGCTTCCCAGCGGAGAGTTGACGGAGGTTTTCCTTGCTGCATCCCCTTTGCCGGGTTGCTGCGCTGTGGGAACCACCGCTTGAGGCTTCGTTTGGCTGCTGGCTGGGCTTTCTGCCTTTGGCTCGGAGGGGCTCAGAAGTCGAACATACCTGTGCTCTGAAAATCCCTTATTTTGGCTGCTGATCCCTTATTTCTGAGGTTGCTGGCCCCTTATTTTCAAATCTGTAAGTTGACAGCTATGGCCTGAGCGCACCAGCAACTCCCCCCACCTGCCATTCCCAGCCACTTGTATTCAGGTGCACATTAGCGCTTCCAACAGTGGAGGCAGAACATAGCCATGCCCATCATGATTTTGTACAATCCTCTTTTAAAGACATCAAAGTTGGTGGCCTTCACACTTCTCAGAGCCAATTCCAAATTTTAACCATGTGCAGAGAAGTAGTTCCTTTTGCCTGCCCTGAACCTTCCAACATTCCGCTTTATGGGAAACTCCCCTATCCACACCTCCAGCCTTTCTCCTTTTCTCTAATTCATGGGTAGGCAAACTAAGGCCCAGGGGCCGGATCTGGCCCAATCGCCGTCTAAATCTGGCCCGTGGACTGTCCGGGAATCAGCATGTTTTTAAGAGAGTAGAATGTGTCCTTTTATTGAAAATGCATCTCTGGGTTATTTGTGGGGCCTGCCTGGTGTTTTTACATGAGTAGAATGTGTGCTTTTATTTAAAATGCATCTCTGGGTTACTTGTGGGGCACAGGAATTCGTTCTTCTTTTCTCAAAATACAGTGGTACCTCGGGTTACATACGCTTCAGGTTACAGACTCCGCTAACCCAGAAATAGTACCTCAGGTTAAGAACTTTGCTTCAGGATGAGAACAGAAATCGTGCTCCGGCAACGCGGCAGCAGCAGGAGGCCCCATTAGCTAAAGTGGTGCTTCAGGTTAAGTACAGTTTCAGGTTAAGAACGGACCTGCGGAACAAATTAAGTACTTAACCCGAGGTACAACTGTATAGTCCGACCCCCACAAGGTCCGAGGGACAGTGGCCCGGCCCCCTGCTGAAAAAGTTTGCTGACCCCTGCTCTAATCCATAAAGCCTGCCAGTGTTAGGAACTCAGATATGTAAGCTAGGCGCCAAAATGGCTCCTTTAAACCAAGGTTGTAGTCGCCAAAACATAACATCTAGTTGCCATTTGGGGGCAAAACAGCTCTAAAGCCTTATTTTTCAGATAAATGACTGGCTGTGATTGATTCTCAGCTAAGCATCTGGCTAGTTCAGATATCAACCCTGAGCTAGGTTACGAGCTTTGAGAACTTAAAGAAGAAAAGTCGCTTGATCCAGGGACAGTCCACATATATATTGGCCTATTTCGTCCCCTTTTTCTTAATGGTGACTGCTCGTGATCAGGTTGCACAAAAAAAGCATTTTGGTTCCAGAAATTAATTCCGATTGTGCAGATAAAATATAACTGATAGAATTCTACATGATCAGGGTGTTAGTAGGTGAAAGCAGTCCAGATCCGATTATCCCCAGGCATTCACCTCAAAATGGCAGAGATGTTAGGCGCCCAGGAATCTTCACTTGTGGTCGAAAGCCAGGTGCAAAATGCGCCCGGCGCATGACTAGTTTCGAACACTGAAAGCCCTGATGTTGCTCCATCCCCTTGTTAAACAGGGGTGTCATACAGGTAGCTATGCTGGATGGCAAGGTCTGAGGTAAAATCCTCCTGCCAGAGAAATCAGGGAAGGATTTCATTTTTTTTATTATGTTAGCCTGGAATAGATTTGGACTTGCTGGCAGAGAACAGGCAAGGAAGAAGCACAGAAATTGGGATGGAGCAATCTCTCTTAATAGTTTGGCCTTGCTGCGTTATGTATTTGAAGATGAGAGACAAGAAAGAGACCGGGGAAAAATTGATACTCTCTTTGTTAAACGCTACCTGGATCAAATCAACTAAACATGAGCAATCAAGACCATTGGCCACGGCTGCTGTGGTTGATAGGAGCTGGGAGTCTAGCCACATCCATTCAACTCAAGCCAAGTGCCTTACTCATGAAGCTGTGCTGGGATTCAAACTGGCGTCTCCCAAGTCCTACCCCAGCACTCTAACCATGTGGTTCAAGAGTGTCAGTCTAGGGTGGAAAAGGGATGCAGTCATATCCACACTCAGCCACAAAGCTCACAAGGTCAGCTTGGGACGGTCGCCATGTCTTGGGTCCCATCACAAGGCTGTTGGGGAGAACTAGTCTCTCCCCTTGCCATTATTCCACACCTTGGGTCTGAGGATGTGAGGGAAACAGGCTTAACCTTTCCCCCCTCCCCGTTTTTGTTTTATGTCTACTTTCAGACCTTTCACTCAAGCAAGAGGAAGATAACTTCATGAAAATACAACCACTCACATGTAACTTTGGAGGTTTGGGGGGGTTTTTTTGCGTGAAATCTATTTTCACCTGGATTACTTTAAATGTTGCTGGACTACAATTCCCATAATTCCCTGGACATTGTCCACATTGACTGGCGCCCCAGGGGTCCGGTTCTAAGGCAACAAAATACAGTGGTACCTCGGGTTACATACGCTTCAGGTTACACACTCCACTAAGCCAGAAATAGTGCTTCAGGTTAAGAACTTTGCTTCAGGATAAGAACAGAAATCGGGCTCCAACAGCGCAGCGGCAGCAGGAGGCCCCATTAGCTAAAGTGGTGCTTCAGGTTAAGAACAGTTTCAGGTTAAGAACGGACCTCCGGAATGAATTAAGTACTTAACCCGAGGTACCACTGTAGCCATAATCACTCAGCCTATCCAACCTTCCAGGGCTGTTGTGAGTTTAAAATGGAGAGGGAGAGAGAACCATGTATGCCACCTGGAGGTCCCTGGAGGAAAATGGGATAGAAATGTAATAACAGGCAGTGTGGTGCAGTGGTTAGGTGTTGGACGACAACCTGGAAGACCAGGGTTCAAATCGCCACTCGGCCATGAAGCTTACTGGGGTCAGGGCCTCTTGGCCTATCCTACCTCACCGGGTTGTTGTGGGGATGAACAGAGGAGGGGGAGAGTCTGTACAGGGGGGAAAGGTGGGATATGCATGCAATAAATAATCAGCTTGAAGCCGCTCCTCTGCATTCAGCCCCCCTCCAAAAAGAAAAACTCTGTTTCTCCCACCCCACAAAATAAAAAGGCATACCCAGTTGGGAGACCATGGGGGCTCAAAGCAGAACAGCGAGAGGGAGGAACTGGAAAAGGTTTCGGCACAAAATGTTGCCCATTTCAAAGAAGAAGAAAACTGCAACATGCAGATTTCTAAGGATAAAGGCAGGCTGATTGGCATCCCTGCAGGGGCACTGCTGGCAAGGCGCCACCCGAGCCCAGCCCTGGTGGAAGGGAATTCTCTGCCCGCCTCTGCTCACAGCTGTTAGTTCCCCTCTTCCCCAGCCGCCCACGCAAAGGGTGCCCCTTGCCAACTCAGCTCCAATTTCCTGAACACAATAGGATTGGCCGGGGAAGGGCAGGGGGAAGGAACTGGGGCTTTTGCGGTGGGGTGGGGAGAGGCGCGGTTGCGGAGCATTATTTATAGCTCCCAGGAATCTCCAGCTCCACCGCAAAAAGCGTGCCACCCTCTCCTTTGAGCCAAACGGCATGGAATCGAGAGCAGAAAGCTGCCAAGCTGTCCCCTCAACTGTGGATGCTGCCCCCCACCTCCTCTGCCCTGGTCCGGCTGGCACAGCGGGTAGCGACAGCCCTGGCAGGGCAGAAAGAGATTGGTCCCATCTGCAGTCTGCATGTGAACCAGCATCATACCACTTTGAACAGTCATGGCTTCCCCCGCAAAGGATTCTGGGAGACGACATGTGTTAAGGGTGGTTAGAAGACCCCACTTCCCCTCACGGAGCTATAATTCCCAGAGGAGAAGGGACTGTTCCTTAAACCACTCTGGGAACTGTAGCTCTGCAAGGGGAAAGAGAGGAGGTCTCCTAACTCTCAGCACCCTTAACAAACTACAGTTCCCATAATTCCGTGGGGGAAACCATGACTGGTTACAGCACTCACTGCTTTAAATGGATAGTGTATGTGACCATTATTACCACCACAGTTGTTTGGCCGGATCCTGTACAGTGGTACCTCGGGTTAAGTACTTAATTCGTTCCAGAGGTCTGTTCTTAACTTGAAACTGTTCTTAACTTGAAGCACCTCTTTAGCTAATGGGGCCTCCTGCTGCCGCCGCGCCGCCAGAGCCCAATTTCTGTTCTTATCCTGAAGCAAAGTTCTTAACCTGAAGCACTATTTCTGGGTTAGCGGAGTCTGTAACCTGAAGCGTATGTAACCCGAGGTATCACTGTACTTGAAATTGCCTCTGTTAAGCCATATTCACATCCTTGTTTAAAGCACTATGGCAGTCATAGGCAAACTCGGCTCTCCAGATGTTTTGGAACTACAACTCCCATCATCCCTAGCTAACAGGACCAGTGGTCAGGGATGATGGGAGTTGTAGTCCCAAATATCGCTGTCAACGTTTCCCTTTTTTAAAGGGAAATTCCCTTATTCCGAATAGGATTCCTCGCAAGAAAAGGGAAAAGTTGACAGCTATGGTCCCAAAACATCTGGAGGGCCGAGTTTGCCTATGCCTGCACTATGGTATCACAGTCATGGCTTCCCCCCCCAAAGGATTCTGGGAAGTGTTGTTCGTTAAAGGTGCTGAGAGTTCTTCAGAGGAGGCATACGTTCCCCTCACAGAGCTACAATTCCCACTGTTCCCTGTGAAGAGGGATCGATTGTTGAACCACTCTGGAAATCAGCTCTGTGAGGGGGAATATGAGTCCCCGACAACTCTCAGCACCCTTAATAAATACGAAGAAATGTGCAGGGACATCCTAAGCGATTTCTGCAAAATGAGAGTGACTGTGGCCACCTTGCATATTTTTCCTGGTACTGAGGAATGCTGCTCCCTGTTACTGTTAGACAGCAACAGCATCTGTTTGTGTGTGTAAAAAAAAAAAATCAATATTGTGTAATCGCCACAATCAGGATCAGCAGGAAAAAACTGATTTCCTGTGGTAAGAATACAGTTGCATGGGGTGGCTGTCTCTCTAATTTTGTGTCACACTGCGGCCATTTTGCGTTAGGCCATGTCCATTCCCCTAAAAGCAGCTTTTTTGTGACAGGTGCCCTCAGTGCTCTCACATTCAAAATGTGCCTGTTAACTGAGCTTAACCACTGCATATCACTTCCTTGTTTACCTAGGCTGTTAAGTTGTGGGGGAACATATCAGACGACACAGCGATTCTTCAAACAGCTCTTGTTTATTCACAGGCCAGAACAGAACTGAACTGAAGGGTTCAGTCAGCCTGCTTATATAGCGCTCCTGTACAATGCAACTGTAACAATTTTCTAAAACTTCCAATCACTGAACGTCACTTTCGATCCCTTATTTGCATAACTATCTACAGTATCCCCCTGCTGGCCCAGGGTGCGAACTTCAGTACATAACATAGCCCTCCAGTTTTCTTCTATTGTTTCACCTGTGGTCAAACCTGTAAGACTGTAAGCTCATGGGGCAGGGCCCTGTCCTCATGGGCTCTGTATAGCACCAGACACACCCAAAATAACAATAACGTGTTCTTATTTTTGTTACAATTCCCAGCATTCCCTGGGGAAAAGAATCGATTGTTAAACCATTCTGGGAACTGTAGGGGGGAACCGCCTAACAACTCTCAGCACCCTTGACAAACTACAACTCCCAGAATTGTTTGGGAGAAGCTATGGTGTATGTTGTGAATGTGGCCTTGATGACAAGCTGGAAGATGCGCAGAGAAGGGCGACCAAGATGATCTAGGGTCTAGAAACCAAGCCTTATGAGGAATGGTTGAAGGAGCTGGGTATGTTTAGCCTGGAAAAGAGGAGACTGAGAGGGGTTGGACTAGATGACTCTTGGAGTCTCTTCCAACTCCACAATTTTACGGTTCTATGGTGATCTTTAAGCTCTATCAGATTCATTTGAGAAATTTCAGACAGTGCCTACGGCCTCTCTCACTGAACAAACAAGATTAACCGTGCAGTCCTCAGTCTACTTAGAAGGAAGCCCCACTGTGTCCAATGGGATTTACTCCCAGGTAAAAAAAAAAAAAACAAAACAAAGTGAGGATGACAGCTTTCAGGAGTGCTTAAGTTTTTCCTTCCAGGATCTCACTTGTCCCATCACCCCTCCTAAAAATTTCACAGTTCCTAGATTTCAGCTCAAGCTCATAACAGGCACAACAGCTACGCTCCAACCAGACCTTGGGCTGGCAAGATTTATTTACACATCAGCAGGGGAGAGAGAATAAAAGTCAGTTTGGGAGAGGGAAGGAGGAAACCTAGCTCTGACTGTTGCATCTCTGCAATTTCATTTTGAATATCCAGAACCTCACAGACAGAGCCTGCAGGCCCAAGGAAAGTAACCCTCCAACAGCAGCAGAACAGTTTGATTAAAATCTGGTGTGTACAGTGGTACCTCGGGTTACAGGCGCTTCAGGTTACATACGCTTCAGGTTACAGACTCTGCTAACCCAGAAATAGTACCTCGGGTTAAGAACTTTGCTTCAGGATGAGAACAGAAATCGCGTGGCGGCAGCGGAAGGCCCCATTAGCTAAAGTGGTACCTCAAGTTAAGAACAGTTTCAGGTTAAGAACGGCCCACCAGAACGAATTAAGTTCTTAACCCGAGGTACCACTGTTGTAGCTTTGATTCAGATGACAAACTTGAGCAACTAAACAAGCAAGCAGATACATTTCTGGGTCTGCCTATTTTCATCCTGTGCTTTTTCCATTGTTTCCTCTGTATGAAGTTTTTAAAGATTAACAAATATGTTGATAAAAAGGAAACAAAAATGCACTAATGTTTTTCTAAGTAACAAAGGGAATGGTCAACTCAGTAAATCACAGAATCATACAATTGTCGAGTTGGAAGGGACCCCAAGGGTCATCTAGACCAACCCCCTGAAATGCAGGAATCTCAACTAATGCAAAGGTCCACAATCTCCTGAGGGTTGTTTAGTCGGAATCGCCTTTCTTGTAACCTGAATCCATTTGTTCAGGTCCTACCCTCCAGAGCAGGAGAAAACAATATTGTTCCATCTTCCATGTGACAGCCCTTGAGATATTTGAAGATGGCTATCTTCTCTTCTCTCAATCTCCTCTTTTTCCAGGCTAAATATACCCAGCTCCTTCAACCGTTCCTCATAAGGCTTGGTTTCCCGACCCTGGAACTCTGGCGACTTAATATTTCTAGTTCCTTTTATTTTCCTTCCATTTCCTTTTCCTGAAAGCTGCTATTAAAATTCAACTGGGGGGGGGGGGGTTTGAAAAAAAAGCAAAATAAGAAGGTAAGGATCTGCATAAAACAAGGGTGCCCCTGAGGATGCGCAGATTACCCCGCACAAAGCAGTTCAACTCACAAGGAAGCAGGGATTTGGGGCTGGGAGCTCACACTGCTTAGCTGACTCCATCACCTCCTTAATATATATATATTTTTAAAAAAGATATCAAGTGCAGCTCTTCCTCAGAGCTGGGAAAAGAGTGAATGCAGAATCAAGATTGGGGGGGGGGGGAGAGAGAGAGAGAGAGAGAAGGCAAGAGATATATTTAGCTCCCAACTGGCATGAGAAGAAAGCAAAGAAACGCTTCCCCCAGCCTAACCTTGGGACCTGCTATTGTGTTGCAACAAGGGGCAGGCTCCGGATCACACCAACCCCAGAGGTGGCAAAGTGCCAGCCTCACACACATTCTTCGTGGGGTTTTGTTTTGTGTGGGTTTTTTTCCGGGTGGTGGGGGGGGAGAAGAGTGTGAGGGTGTGTGTGATTTTCCTTGGCAAGTCCCCAAAGAGCAGCCCTGCCTCCCCGCCAGGCTTCTCAGGCCCTGGAAAGAGTTCCCATGCCAACGTTCCCTTCCCCGCAGAGAACTTCACTCCTTCCCCCAGCCTTCTAAATGCAGACACGCAGGTACCCAGGCGAGCCTGGCAGGAGAGCGGGGAAGGTGGTGTCGGAATCAGAAGCAATCAGGGCAAGGGAGAATATCTTAGCATTCATCCCAGGGATTGGGTGGGGTTGGACCCAGTGCCCTCGGGGGAGGCGGCTGGACTCCAGCTCCCAGCAGCCCCCAGACAGCACATGGGGTGATGGGTGTTGTAGTCCAGCAAGACCTGGAGGGCTTCGGCGGTGTCCTAAACACATGTCCCAACCCATCAGGGACCACATCTTAAATGCACTCACAGAAGGGTGAAGTGAAGTCTCCTTGACTCCAGCTCCCATCATCATGGATAATGGTCAGGGATGATGGGACCTGGAGGCCAGCAACACCTGGAGGGCCTCGGTGGCTTCCTAAACACATGTCCCAACCAATCAGGGACCACATATTAAATGCACTCACAGAAGGGTGCAGTGATGTCTCCTGGACTCCAGCTCCCATCAGCCCCCAGCCAGAATGGTCAATGGTCAGGGATTACGCATCTGGGAGGGCCATAGTTGTGTGGTGGTTTGAGTGTTGGACTAGGGCTTGGGTGACCAAGGTACAAATCCGCACCTGACCAAGAAGATCGTGGGGTGACCTTGGGCCAGTGGCTCCCTCTCAGTCTAACCTACCTCACAGGGTTGTTGTGGAGATGTCCTGATCTCCTTGGAGAAAATGGTGGGATATGAATGCAATCAATGTTGGGGGGGGGGAATCACAGTTTCCCCTAACCCTCATTTATGCATCACTCCACAGTATCCTCACAACAACCTTGCAAGGCAGGGCAGTATGACTGTTGTTATAGCCATAATGCAGATAGGGCATGGAGGCAGAGAGCTTAAGGAAGGGGCGGGGAATCGAGGCAGCCACAATCGGGAATCCAAGGACACAGTCCAGCCTGGGGGAAATAATCAGGGTGCAATGCAGAACCAGCGAGGGGTGTGGCGAGCCAGACAGAGAGGTCCAGGTGGACACATGCTCACCCTTAAGATTCCCAATCGCACCCACAACTTTGCAAGCCTGGCGCGGTGTGCTTGCCCCCCCCCCCATTATCTGTGTTTAGCAAGAGGCCAGGAAGAAGCGGCAAAATTAAAATAAAAAAACCAAAATTAAAATTTTCACCTGGGCCACGGATGGGAGAGTCTTTAGCCCTGCAGATTATTGGTTGGACTACAGCTCCCATCATTCCTTGCTGTGGCCATGCCAGCTGCTAGGGCTGCTGGGAGTTGGAGTCCAACAACACCTGGAGAGTTGCAGCCTCCCCAGCCCCCTGTGCACTCATGTAGCTCAAGCCCTGCCCATCAACCCTGCTGGTCAGATGCTAAAGCACTGCAGCCACTTTCTGCCCTCCCAAAAGGAAAGGCACCTTGAAATGCTGCAGAGTGTCATTGTGAAAAGAAAAGCAGCAGCATAGATGTCCCCGGAGGGAGATTCCTAGAGGGGAAGCCAGGTCTCCGCCTCCATGGAGCTTACAGTGCCAAACACACAAATGGGGGCAGGGGCTGAACAGAGGGAGACAGGACATGCTCAGTGATGGGAGGAGAAGAGGGGACCTTTTTTCAGTCTGAGGGCCACACTGCCTGCTGGGGGCCACATGCCAGGCATGGGCGGGGCCAGAGGACAAAGTGGGCAGGGCAACGGATGCCCATTTTCACGTCTGTACTTCCAGCTAGTTTCTACATTTAGCTGAGATTCCTGCACTGCAGAGAGTTGGACTAGATGACACGGACGGTCCCTTCCAACGCGATGATTCTACATTCCCACGACATTTTCCTCCAAGGAAAACAAGGCGCATTATCAGAGTTCAAGAACACATTCCAGCCACACAAAAACATCCATGGAGGATGCAAAGCAGAGACTTTAAAAAGTGTGGCTGGGGAGGGGGGGAGTTAGAGAGGCTTGAACCCCCAAGCCTAAAATTCTCTACCCCACTACTGTGGCGTATGGAACAATTTTTTCCAAACGAGCTAGTTCAGGGGGCAAAATCAATCCACCTGTGTGTGGGTGGTGCTGTGGGTTAAACCACAGAGCCTAGGACTTGCCGATCAGAAGGTCGGCGGTTTGAATCCCCGCGATGGGGTGAGCTCCTGTTGCTCGGTCCCTGCTCCTGCCAACCTAGCAGTCTGAAAGCACGTCAAAGTGCAAGTAGATAAATAGGTACCGCTCCGGCGGGAAGGTAAACACCGTTTTTGTGCGCTGCTCTGGTTCGCCAGAAGCGGCTTAGTCATGCTGGCCACATGACCCGGAAGCTGTACGCCGGCTCCCTCGGCCAATAAAGCGAGATGAGCGCCGCAACCCCAGAGTCGGACACGACTGGACCTAATGGTCAGGGGTCTCTTTACTTTTACCTAAGTATGAACTTCCATGTCCCATGGCAGTCTATCTCTCCATACCAGGCCCCTCGGAGGGGAGCAAACATCAGGCAATGCCCTATGACCACATCTTGGTTTTGGTGTCTTCGGGTTTCTTCCCGTGTAAGAGTTGGGGTGTCTAGGCGACGTTTCGACGAGGTCTCACATCTTCAGCACCAGCCTGAAGATGACGAGTGAGACCTCGTCGAAACGTCGCCTAGACACCCCAACTCTTACACGGGAAGACACCCGAAGACACCAAAACCTGCATATATATATATATATATATAAAATTTCTATGCTGCTCTTCCTCCCTAAGGAGTGGTTTAACAATCAATGCCTCTTAACAGGGAACTGGGAATTGTAGCTCTGCGAAGGGAACTGGGGTTTTCCTAACAACCCTTAGCACCTTTAACAAACTGCAGTTCCCATAAGTCTTGTGGGAGTAGGGAGGGAAGCCATGACTAGTTAAAGTGGTATTGTGGTGCTTGAAATGTGGCATAAAGAAGGGCTGTTAACATCTGTCACCCTCCAGATGTTGTTGGACTACAACTCCCATCATCCCCAGCCAGCACTGGCCTGTTGAGATGGGAGTCAGAAGGCAGCAATATCGGAAAGGGCCACTGGATTCCTCATCCTCAGGTTGGAAAATAAGGTGACTGATTTGGGATGCGTGTGTGCATAACAAGAACTTATGAAAAGAGTGGTGTCAAGGGGATGGGTAGAAAAAGCGATTGCCTTTTCTTCCTAATATTGGAATTTGGGGAATGACCCAATGACATTAATTGGCAGCGAGGATTCAGAACAGATCCTGCCCTCCCAAAGGATCATATGCACAAATGATACTATAATTTATTATTATTATTATTATTATTATTATGAATTACATCTGTATCCCACCTTTCCTCCCAAGGAGCTCAAGGCGGGTTACGTTGTTCCCCTACACCCCATTTTATCTTCACAACAACCCTGGGAGGTAGGCTAGCCTGAGAGTAAGCGATTGGCTCAAGATCACCTACTAAGCGTCACGGCTGGGTGCGGATTCGAATCCTGCTCTCCCAGGTCTGAGTCTGACATGCTAAGCTCACTTGTATCTATATGATATATGAGCGATTGTTCTTACTGTTTTAAGATGGGTGTTATATATAAAATTAAGATTGTCTTTAAAATACGCTAATATTTTAGCTGTTTTTAAACACATGCAGCTGTTTGATATATGCTTTCATGATATTGCAAAACGCTTTGGGATGCCCGCTGGGAAATTATTTGTCAACAAAATTAACGATAAATAAATACGTTTTAATATTATGTCAGTTATTGGTGGCAGTATCTAGCTGTACACACAGCCGAGGACTGTTATTCTTTAAACATTCGTTCCTCCAGCACCACTCCTTTAACAACGGATGGAGAACCTGTGGCGGAATTCCAGCTCCCATCACTCATGACCAATCCTTCGAGAGTCCAGCAACATACAGAGTGCTTTGAGTTTCCCCATCTCCACAATCAATGAGCTGAAGCAGGGGAGTTTTCGGCACAGAGTTCACCTCTGGAACTCCGTGCCACAGGGCAGCGCAAGGCTAACTGGGCTCAGATAGGGAGCCAACAGCCCCCAAGGGGAAGGCAACTCCCAAGCAATAAAAACTCTCAGCAGATACCAAGCCAGAGCAACATCCTTAATTCTGCCCCCTACAGTTCTGGTGCCCGTGAAGCTCGAATGTCAGGTTAGAGGGACCCCTAAACAAGGGTTTGAGGAGTTATTTCAGCCCCCAAAGCCCTTTAATTCCTGCATAAATATAGTGGAGGAAGAGGTGTGCCCGACTGAGAGCAACATGTTAAATGGCCTTTGGCCGGATCCAGCCAGGCTTTTCTTAAGTGCTTTTTTTTATTAAAAAGGGCCAGCAAAAAGGGAACATGGGGAGCTGCCTGAGTTCAGACCACTGATCTCAATATTGTCTACACAGGCTGGCAGCAGCTCTCCAGGGTTGCAGGAAGGGGACCTCCCTACCTGGAGATGCCACCGAGGATCGAACCAGATAGCTTCTGATGCAAAATCAGATTCTCTGCCACTGAGCTACAGCAGCAGCAGAAGGGAGGAGGGAAGAAGAACCACTGTGCATTTCAGATTCGGGGGGGGGGGGCACGAACCCAGCAGCATCAGGGCCCAGAAAGGGGGTGCCTCATGTCTCAAATAATTAAGGGGTTTCCTGTCCATCCTCCTCCTCTCTCTCTCTCTCTCTCTCTCTCTCTTGTCAAAAATCACATGATTGCAAGCTGAAAAGCAGCTGCAAACCCCAGTAGCTCCCTACAGAAAGCAACAGCCAGATTACCCCATAGAAAACCCTGATTGAGGAAAGAGGGGGAACATGGAGGACAATCTCGGCTCTGAGTCAGGGGGTGGGGGAGCTCTCAAAATGCAACCCATCACCCCTCCGCTATGATGTATTACAAGCCTTAAACGGCAGCCACCAATGCCCACCCCCCCCATCCCAGAATATTCTCCTATGGAGACAGCAGTAGGGCGTGCAAGCCAAAGAGTCAAGTCGGGTGGGTGGAAAATAAGAGAATACTGTGAGCAGAAACCCACTGACCATTTTCCCCCCTGCTCCCCACCCCCAAGCATCTTCCAATAGCGATTATAGAGATGGACGCTGGCTAGGTGGGAAAATGCACTCCAGGCTGCATGCCCGATCCCATTTACATGCGAGTAAACCCCGCCGGGTTTAATGGGATTTAATTCCGAATAGGCACGGTTTGGATTACACAGCAGGGGGGAAAGCACTGTGACCCCGCCCTTCTCTCTCTTTCTCTATCTACCACCTCCCCCCCCCCATACCACCTGTATCCCTCTCTTACTGGAGAAGGGGGTGGGGGGGTCCATCAAGCCTTCTTTCTGGGGAGGTAAGGTAGCAATTTGGGCGGAAGGAGCCACCAGTCTTCCCTCTCACCTAAGCATGCCATCCCTTCCGCCCCCCCCCAAAAAAAGAACCAACCGCAACTGTGAATGGAGGGAGGGGAAAACCCAGGCAAACTTCAATTGGCGCTAACGTTACCATGGGGAGCACATTCATGCGCGCAACTTCGGTTGCTGTTGGGGGGGGGAGCAGCTTTCTATCCCACCCCCTTTACGACTGAGATATGTTAACGCCACCTCCCACCCCCCACAAGATGCTAGATACCCTCACCCATTTTTAGACGTGGCTCCCCTTTTTCCTTCCACCCTCCCTCCCCAACAAAGTCACGCGTCGCGATTGAGAAATTGCCTTCTTGGTTTGGAGAGCGCCGGTGCGCGCTTTTTGGAGAGGTTGGAAGGCGCCTTCCAGGACATCCCCCCCCCAATAAAACCACACACACGCCTTCCGAGGCTCCGGGGGGAGCGGCGCCTACCTTGGAGTACAAGCCCCACGACAGCTCCGTCTCGATGACCATCACGACGATGCCGAACATGCCGAAGATGAGCGCGTAATCGCTGAGCCTTTTCCGCTTCTCGAAGAGGGCGCGCCGGTGGCCCAGGCGGTAGCCGATGTTCTGGTTCTTGCGCTTGGGCGCCTTGGCGAAGGAGGGCCCCCCGACGGGCGGGTGCTTGTGGGGGGCACCTCCGGTCCCCGACAGCGCTGCCGTGTTGGGGTGCAGCCCTTGCGGGGAGTGGTTGTCCTCCCGGGAGATGACGATCTCCGGCGGGTGAGCCCCGGCGCCCAGAAGTTGCAGCGGCTGCGCTTCGGCGGCGGCCTCGGCGTCCAGCAGGTTCCGACGGGAGGCGCTGAGGCGGCTGAGCGGCTTCATGACGCCGCCGCTGTACTTGCACGAGCTCATGGCGATCTCGGTGAAGGGGTTGCTGTCCCGCCGGTGCGCCAGCGGGCTGGCCTGCCGGTGCTTGCCGCCCGCGCCCGCGCCGCCGCCGCCGCTGGAGCTGGGCGAGTGGCCCGGGGCCGCCCAGTGCTCGCCGCTTACATTGGGCTGGCTCCCTTGGCGGGAGGAAGGGCGGAGGGCGGCCACCGGGGGAGGAGCCCGCAGGGGACCCGCCGCCGCCGCCGTCGTCGCCGCCGCCGCTGGAGCCAAGCTGGGGGGCGCGGCGGACGGGCGCGGCTCGTCCCCCGAGGGCGGGCAAGGCGGGCGCGACTCGTCGGCGTCCAGATCGCCCACGCCGGAGTCGTGGAAGGGCCCCGACGGCTCCATCTCCCGGCCCTGGCTTGCCCCTGCCCGGGCTCAGCGCGCTGCCTCCCCCAGGGCAGGGGCATCCAAGCGGCCCCCTCGGATGCCCAGCCTGCGGGGGGGGGGTGGCGAGGCGGCGGAGGAGGAGGAGAAGCGACGGCCCGGAGCTGCCGGCGCCAGCTGCTGCAGCCGAGCCGCGAGCGGGGCTTGAATGGACAGCCAGCCAGCGCTGCCTCTCGCGCGCGCCGCCAGCCAAGCCCACCTGCCGTCGGAGGCCGCTCATTGGCTGCCCGGGAGCAGCCGCCGGGCTGACATCACCCCCTCCCCCGCCCGCCGCCCCCTCCCCAAAGGCACCGGCGGCCAGTGCGCCTGTGCGCGCCCCGCGGCACCACGGGAATTGGAGTCCGCCGCGCCTTTGCCCTCGACTGGGCGTACGGCTGGGCTGCGCTTTTGGCTCCCTCGGGATCGCCGCGCGAGGCTGAGCCATCGGACACGCGAGCCCAGGCAGGAGTCCGCGGCAGGGCTCGCTCGCACCGAGGTGGGGTGTGTGAGGCAGGTGGGGAGATCAACAGGTGAAGCTTTGCGCGCCGGCATCCGCTGCGAAGCTTTGCCGATGGGATTTTCACCCGCCGGCGTGTGTCTGCCTTCGCTCTCTCCATCGCTTCCCTGATCTCATTTATACCAGTCTGTCTATTTGCCTGTTGTCTTTGTCCATGGAGTTTTCTTGGCAGGGATACTGGAGTGGCTTGCCGGTTCCTGCTCCAGGTGGATCACGTTTGGTCAAAACTCTCCACTATGACCTGTCCATCTTGGGTGCCCTGCTCGGCATAGTTCATAGCTTCTCTGAGTTATTCAAGCCCCTTCGCCACGGCAAGGCAGTGATCCATGAAGGGCCAACAAAGGTCCGTATAGTTCAAGCTATGGTTTTCCCAGTAGTGCTGTATGGAAGTGAGAGCTGGACCACAAAGAAGGCTGATCGCTGAAGAATGGATGCTTTTGAATTCTGGTGCTGGAGGAGACTCTTGAGAGTCCCATGGACTGCAAGAAGATCAAACCGATCCATTCTGAAGGAAATCAGCCCTGAGTGCTCACTGGAAGGACAGATCGTGAAGCTGAGGCTCCAATACTTTGGCCACCTCATGAGAAGAGAAGACTCCCTGGAAAAGACCCTGATGTCGGGAAAGATGGAGGACGCAAGGAGAAGGGGCCAACAGAGGACGAGATGGTGGGACAGTGTTCTGGAAGCTACCAGCATGAGTTTGACTAAACTGCGGGAGGCGGTGGAAGACAGGAGTGCCTGGCGTGCTCTTGTCCGTGGGGTCACGAAGAGTCAGACACGACTAAACGACAACAACAAGTCTATCTGCCAGTCAGTTCTATCCCTCTTGAGAGCACGTGGAAGGATGGAGTGAAATAACTCCAAACCAAATAAATATGTCTCTCTTTAATCTATGTATGTTTGTTCGCGTAAGTAACAAGAGCCTTGCTGGATCAGGCCAGGTCTGGGATAGCTCAGCCGATAGAGCATGAGACTCTTGATCTCAGGGTTGTGGGTTCGAAACCCACCTTGGGAGAAAGATTGTTGCATTGCAGGGGGCTGGACTAGATGACCCTCGTGGCCCATTCCAGCTCTGTGATTCCTTCTAGTCCAACACTCTATTCCCAAAATGTCCAACGAGAGGCCTCTCCAGGTTCAATCCCCGGCAGCATCTTCAAGTGAGGCCAGGATAGATTTCTTTATGAAACCCTGGAAAGCTGCTGCCAGTCAGTGCAGACAGACCTGACTGAATAAAGCTGCATATAAAGACATATGACATACAGTGAAATGAGAGTTGATCCCCAGAGTGAATAGGGACTTGGTGTATCACAGGCATAGGCAAACTCGGCCCTCCATATGATTTGGGACTACAACTCCCATCATCCCTAGCTAACAGGGCCAGTGGTCAGGGATGATGGGAATTGTAGTCCCAAAACATCTGGAGGGCAGAGTTTGCCTATGCCTGGTGTATCATATGGTTACCCAAAGCACATACAGTGGTACCTCAGGCTACAGACGCTTCAGGTTACAGACTCCGCTAACCCAGAAATAGTACCTCGGCTTAAGAACTTTGCTTCAGGATGAGAACAGAAATTGGGCTCCGGCGGCAGTGGGAGGCCCCATTAGCTAAAGTGGTACCTCAGGTTAAGAACAGTTTCAGGTTAAGAACAGACCTCCGGAACTAATTAAGTGCTTAACCTGAGGTACCACTGTACTATGAATTTTGCTTCCAGGAAAGAGAGAAATGGCCACAGATCTGGATGACTTCCTTAGGGTCTGGATGACTTCCCAAGGATCATCTAGCCCAACCCCCTGCAACGCAGGAATATCAGTGAGATAATACATGGCAGAGGGCCATCTAACCTCTGATACTCCATATCAGAAGAGGGCAGGGTACCACATAGTGGCTGTTTCTCTCTTTTCTGGAAGCAGAAAGCCGCAGCTGAGCCACCACCAACAACAAAAAACAGATGGGCAGAGGATAAATAATAAAATGATCATGATGCAACAGGACGTCCCTATTTTCATCAGAGAAATGTTGGAGAGTATGTATTCCCACCTCAGAGGGAGGAGAGAAAGTGGATGGGATAAGTTTTCGCCGTCTCCTCTTACCAGGACATGAGGTCATCCTATGAAGCTTGGAAGGTTGGAAGATTCAGGCCAGGAAGAAAAGGAGTATCAGTCTTGATGCATTTTACATCCGTTTACACAAAAAGCAGCTGAGTGTTTGCAAAAAGCTCTTCTCTGACCAAGAGGCTCAGCTCTCTCAGGGGCAAAGCTATAATCTCTTGGCCTGGCCTCTCATTGGTTCTGGCGCCACCTACTGTTGGCTCCTTGCCTTACCAGCCCCAATGGGCCCTAGCCATCAGTGCTATTTACCTGTTCCTCCCTCCCTGAATTGTAATCTCCTCGGGTCAGGGACTTGCCCTTAAGCTTGCTCTGTAAAGCTGCCTCACTCCGTGTCAGATTGTTTGCCCATCAAGCCCAGTACCACCAGTTATGACTGGCAGAAGCCCCCCAAGGCAGAGAGTGGTATCTTCCATAATCTCCCGGTCATTTTAACCGGAGATGGCAGAAATTGAACCTGAGACCTTATGGGTGCACTACTGATCTGCCATCCCTCTCCAAAAACCAGACATTCTGATGATGCTGTACGAATTAACATTCTCTATTTCCAGTGTTCAGACTGCGAATAGAGGGGAAGCCAAAAGAGTGACCAACCAAATGCAAGGAACACCCGAATTTAGCAGAAGTACCAAAAGTGGGGGTGGAGGGGACTAGGAGAGATTAAAGAAGCTCAAAACCAGACCAGTGAGAACAGAAGAGACCTGCTAGATCAGGCAAGTGCTCCATCTAGTCCCGCATCCTGGTCTCCCAGTTGCCAGCCAGATAGGAAGCCCCCTTGCGCACAAAAGCAGGTCTCCCTTCCTGTGGTTTTCAGCAACTGGTATTCAGAAGCATTGGTCCCCTGGCTGTGGAAGCAGAGCAGAGCCATAGCGGCTAGCAGCCATTCACATAACTCTGTTCTCCACAAATTTGCCCACTCCTCTTTTAAAGCCACCCAATTTGTTGGCCATCACTGCCTCCTGTGGGAGTGAGTTCCACAGTTTAACGATGTGCTATGTGAAGAAGTAGGGACGCGGGTGGCACTGTGGTCTAAACCACAGAGCCTAGGGCTTGCCGATCAGAAGGTTGGCGGTTCGAATCCCAGCAATGGGGTGAGCTCCCGTTGCTCGGTCCCAGCTCCTGCCAACCTAGCAGTTCAAAAGTACGTCAAAGTGCAAGTAGATAAACAGGTATCGCTCCGGCGGGAAGGTAAACAGCGTTTCCGTGCGCTGCTCTGGTTCGCCAGAAGCGGCTTAGTCATGCTGGCCACATGACCCTGAAGCGGTACGCCAGCTCCCTCGGCCACTAAAGCGAGATGAGCGCCGCAACCCCAGAGCCGGCCACGACTGGACCTAATGGTCAGGGGTCCCTTTACCTTTTATGTGAAGAAGTACTTTCTTTCATCTTCCAACATTCACCTTCACTGGATTCCCACCAGTTTGGATGTTGACGAGGGAGGAAAAACTCCCCTCTGTGCTATAGATATTTTTGTATACCTCTTACTCTCCTTTTCTCTAAAGCGATAAAGTCTCAAATGTGGCCCCCTGAGCCTGCTCTGTAGCCACAGACTGCTGGCTGTTGAAGGACGATTATTTAATTAGAATATTAAAAGAGGGGACTGTTGTGTAACACTGGAGGTTAAACCATTTGGGCAGCAGGATGCGGAAAGCCCCCTGAAGACGAAAGGCAGTAAACCCGCTTGATAGCTGGCCTACCAAAGGGTAAAATGGCGCAGGGCACCAACTGTGCAGTTTGTGAAAAGTGCGCTTAGATAGTACACTTAACGGTTCCTGGGCGTTAGCCACCAAATGGAGCACATTAATGCTATTTCTGAAGCAAGAATGGTGGTTGGTGCCATATGCTTTACACCTCTCTGCCCGCGTCCTGCTTGCCCTAGGCAGCAGGACGGGTTCGTTTAAGAAATATCGCTTTTAATTTCACATCCCGTTAGACAACGACATCAAATGCAGAAGGAGCAGCGGGGTTCCCGTCTCCTCCAAACTCTCAGGAGCGAGGCGTTTTGCGCTTTGCATTAAATGCAAAGGTTGCCTCCGGCCGGCGAGGATCTGCATCGGATACTTCCCGAAGGAACTGCAGGGTGCTGACTCGAAATGGCCCATTAGTGAAGGGTTACTTGGAAAACCAACAGACCCGACTGTCTCAGAATGGTCTTAGGAAAATATTGAGGCCAAAAAAGAAAGAAATCTGAGCTCAAGAAGATTCTGTGGTTGGAGACACATTAGCCCAGCTGGGCGTTTGGGGATGGGTCCATAGCTGTCAACTTTCCCCTTTTCTTGCGAGGAATCCTATTTGGAATAAGGGAATTTCCCTTAATAAAAGGGAAACGTTGACAGCTATGGATGGGTCTGCTGGGGCCCACTTGTAAGAGCCTTCTGGCCCTCCCCTAAGAAGTGGCTTTATACTCAGTCAAAACATTGCTCCCCCTGGCTCAGTACTGTACTGTCCACACCAGGCTTCCTCAACCTCTGCCCTCCAGATGATTTGAGACTACAGTTCCCATCATCCCTGACCACTGGTCCTGATAGCTAGGGATCATGGGAGTTGTAGGCCAAAAACATCTGGAGGGCCGAGGTTGAGGAAACCTGGTCCACACCAACTGGCAGCAGCTTTCCAGGGTTTCAGGCAGGGGATATTTTTCCCAGCCCCGCCTGGAGATGCTGGGGCTCTTTTGCATGCAAATCTGCTGTCAATACACCAGGCATGGCCAAACTTGGCCCGCCATATATATTTGGGACTACAACTCCCATCATCCCTAGCTAACAGGACCAGTGGTCAGGGATGATGGGAGTTGTAGTCCCAAACATAGCTGTCAACGTTTCTCTTTTTTTAAACGGAAATTCCCTTATTCTGACTAGGATTCCTTGCAAAAAAAAAAAAAGGAAATGTTGAAAGCTATGGTCCCAAAACATCTGGAGGGCTGAGTTTGGCCATGCCTGCAATACACTCTCCCTCAAAGCAAAGTAAGAATCTAGTCTTCGTCAGTCATAGAGCCAGAGTTGGGAGGGACCCAATCATCTAGTCCAACCCCCCGAAATGCAGGAATATGCAGCTGTCCCATACAGGGATCGAACCTGAAAGCTTGGCCTTATCAGCACCACACTCTAACCAAGTCCAAATGAAGGGCTGCTTTAAATAGGAATGTCAGATGCTGCCTACCAACTAAGACAACTGGTCTACCCAGCTTAGTTGTGTCTGCAGTGACTCCCAGTCCCATCAGGAGACACCAAGGATTGCATCTGGGACCTCCAGCCAGCAAAGCAGATGCGCTACCCACTGAGTTATGGCGCTTGCCCCCCCCCCCCCAAATTATTATAGTCCTCATCGTTCTTAATGAAGGGCTGATTTAAATAGAAGTGTAGACATCTGAGCCATATCATTGGTTCACCTATGTCTGATGCTCCACCCACTGAGCTAAGGCCCCTCCCACCACCTCCTTGCTCCCTCGCCTTTCGCTCTGGCTCAAACAACAGCTGCATCAAGTGGCTGATGCAGTTTTTTGTTCCTTCTGTTCCGAGTCTTTTGAATGACTTTGAAAACGGAATAGATTTATGATGTGTGTGTGTGTATAAATTTACTTTGTTCCTTCTATAAGTGAAATCAGGTGGTGGTGAGTGCCAACACAAATACTTCCAAAGGGGAGTAATTGGGGAGGTTTCTGTATGCTTAGACTAAGGAAACATTAAGTTTGCAAAAGTACCAAACACATCCCCTCCCCACAAAAATATCCACTCAGGCCCTGTCTTCTTCTTCTTCTTCTTCTTCTTCTTCTTCTTCTTCTTCTTCTTCTTCTTCTTCTTCTATCTGCCCTTCACCCTAAGGTCCCTGGGCAGGTTACAACAATTAAGATGGGTATTATACAGTTCAGAAAAGGGCAACAAAATGATCATTGAGACGAATCAACTCCTCTATGGGGAAAGATTGCAGCATTGGGAGTTTAGAGAGAAAAAGTGAGAGGTGACACAAAAGCAATTTATGAAATTATGCATGCCATCGAGAAAGTGGATTGAGAATACTGATTTTTCTCTCTCTCATGACCCTAGAACTCGGGGACATCCGATGAAGCGATCGGGAGTGTTAAAGGAAGACCTTCTTCTCACAGCGCTGAGTTAAACAGTGGAACTCCCACCTGCAAGATGGCTGACAATTTGGGAGGCTTTAAAAGAGGATCAGACAGATTCACGGAGGAGAGGTCTATCATTGCTTCTGAATAAGAGTTGCTGGAAGCTGCGGGATAGGCGAGGGTTTCCCACAAGGGTCTGGGTGGCCAGCTCTGAGACCAGGATGCTAGACTGGATGTTTAGCTGCATAGCTGTCAACCGTCCCTTATTTGGCGGGAAAGTCCCTTATCCCAGTGCCATGTCCTGCAGCTGTCCCTTATTATGTCCCTTAAATATCCCAGGTTTCAAAAGAAGCAGCTCCTCTCCTTCCCTCCCTGCCGGCCAGGGAGGAGGGAGGCTCCAGCTGTGTTGCTTGGCTGCGTTGCTCACCCAATAAGGAGTCTAAGAAAGACTGGGGGGTGGAGCTTGCATGCCTTGTGCCGATCAAATCTGCCGCGTTGCCTGGGGACTCGCCTTTGCTCAGCACTTCCCAGAGGAGAGGTGACAGTGGTTTTTCTTGCTGCATTCCCTTTGCCGGGTTGCTGCGCTGTGGGAACCACCGCTTGAGGCTTTGTTTGGCTGCTGGCTGGGCTTTCTGCCTTTGGCTTGGAGGGGCTCAGAAGATGAACATACCTGTGCTTGGAAAATCCCTTATTTTGGCTGCTGATCCCTTATTTCTGAGGCTGCTGGTCCCTTATTTTCAAATCTGCAAGTTGACAGCCATGTTTAGCTGAGATTCCTGCATTGCAGGGGGTTGGACTAGATGGCCCTTGGTGTCCCTTCCAACGCTACAAATCTATGATTCTATTACTAGATGGACCATTGGCTCATATTCTTATACGTATGTGTTGTATGTCCTTTACAGAGGATAGTCCTCTCTTTGAAGGTATTTTTTTTTACAAAGTAATAATAAGAAATAAATAGGAATAAAAATGTGCATGTCACCCCGAGACCTTTCCATCGTAACTATCCAACCTCCTAGAATTTCAACACCTATTGCGATGGTTAGAACCCTTTCCGTTTAAACGGTACGAATTCTACGAAACACCTTATTTGAATGTATCTTCTGCCTAAAGGACTGTCTAGTGTACTTTAAACCTGAAATAGGGAGGGCAGGAGGGAGCCCTGAAGTGGACCATTCACAATGAGCGCTTAGACTACAGCAGGTACACAGGGCTGTCTTCGCCACTGGGCTGAGATTTCTTGTATTCCTATTGCAATTGTAGCCATTCTTTCTTTCTAAAATGGAACCGAGACATAAACACGGCCACTTTTTCCTCTTTCTTGGTGACGCGTGTCCTTTCTTGGGAGCCATTCCAGTGAGGCCCAAGGAGCCACAGAACATTAAGTGTCCACTGGGAAAGGAAACTGGGGAAACTGGGTAGAGAGGGCATGGAATGGAGTAGCCCCAAGTGGGGCATGGCTGGCCAATTAGAACCCTGAACAGGATCGCTCAATGCTGCAATGTTTTTGCTGCAATTCCCACTTGTAAACTCTTCATTAAACAAAAAACAAAGACCACAAATAAATCTCTGGAGCTCTCCTTTCTGCCGGAACGATTATCTCTCCAATCTAGGCCCCTAGTTTCTCCCAAGAATTTTCTTAGTCCCCCCCCCCCCATGTTGCCTGGACCTAGCCTGTTACCACTGACCACTGCACAAGTGTCTCTCTCCACTTGCACCCCAGATGACCGCTCTGGAAGCTGATGGCCGGCCAATGTCACACTGCCCCTTTGGCCACTTCCGCCTCCCTCCAGTTGTCCTCTGCAAAAGAGTCCAAACTTGTTACGTAACCGGGACTGATCGCCATGGAAGCCAGGAGGAAAAAGTGCCCATTGTAATTTCGTGGGAAACATTTGCAGTCTTTGTTCCGAAAGCCAAACTCCCCACCCTCCCTTCTTGTTGAAGTCCTTGCCTTTGAGAAATAAATCTCTTTCATCCATGAGCCTTACAAAAGGAAAAGAGAAACAGCCAATCTGCCAAACACAGAGTCCCAAGTGGAACGCCAAATGAAGCCAAAAAGAGAGAGAAAGACCACAGGCAAACCTGGAGGCTTCTGGGAAAATCACAACATTAGGGATGGTTTGGCAGGCCTCAAAGTGGTTGTTATGACGATGGAGCCGGTGTCTATTTTCAGTTATTTAATAAAATTTACATACTGCTTGGTTGTACATAGAACATCTAAGTGGGTTACAAAAATATTATTATTATTATTATTATTATTATTATTACATTAATATCCTATTTTTTTCCTCCAAAGAGCACAAGGGGATGTACATAGTTCTCAATTTTTCCCTCAAAACAACCCTGTGTGGTATGTAAGGCTGAGAGACAGTGATTCACCCTGGTTCCAGTAGTAGATAGGTAGCCGTGTTGGTCTGCCATAGTCAAAATAAAAAAATTCCTTCCAATAGCACCTTAAAGACCAACTAAGTTAGTTCTTGGTATGAGCTTTCGTGTGCATGCAGTGTATCTGAAGAAGTGTGCATGCACACGAAAGCTCATACCAAGAACTAACTTAGTTGGTCTTTAAGGTGCTATTGGAAGGAATTTTTATAGTGATTCACCCTGTGGGTTTCGTAGCTGAGTGGAAATTTGAGCCCTGGTCTCCCAGGTTGGAGTCTAGTGCTCTAACCACTGCTCCACACTGACAATAAGAGATACGAGTTAAAAACATTATTTTTAAGAAAGGGAATAATTAATATTGACAATAAAAGCACATGACTTCTACATGTCTCAATAGGCTGAAATGTTTTAAGCAGATTCTGAAAAGTGTGCCCGCCCACATTAAAAGATTGATTATAATTAAAATTGATTAAAAGATTGCTAAATATACACATACATACAGTACACACAGACACTGAGTTGAACCTTTGGTCCATTTAGCTCAGTATTACCCACTCTGACTGGCAAGCAACTCTGCAAGACTTCAAATGGGGAGTCCTTTTCTGCCCCATGTGGAGAATCCAGCTCACCAATTCACCAAGAACATGTTCTTTTGCTGTAATAGTGTGCAACTTTTAAAATAACCCCCCCTCAATTTTTATTAAAGTTTTCACAATGCAATAGAGTAATATCTAGAACAGATAGAATCAAAAAGACAAGAAAGAGAGGATTAGAGAGAAAGGGAACAAAAAGGACAGAAGGAAATAATAATAATAATAATAATAATAATAATAATAATAATAATAATAATAATAGACACAGGTTTGATCTTTATAAGAAACCTCATTTGGCACAAACGCACCCTGATCATCAGCCACCAGTAATTGGGAAAGTAATGGGCTTCCTAATGTACGAGTTGTTGATAATCCACCTGCTTATTTTGGGGAAATGCTTCCCCCCCCCAACTCCGCTCTCCTGCTTTCTGCTCTCTAAGAGGCTCCCATCTGCACACACACACTGTCTTTCCTCCAAAGGTTGATGGTGGCAGGTTGCCATGGACACAGCATCCAGGTACCTCTCTTCCTGCTCTGCCTCAGCCAGCAAAGCCTGGGACTCAATGGCCTTGCAAATCACAAAGCAATCAGGGAAGGGACATTCCCACCCCCCGCCCCCACTGCTTGTCCCCCACACCGGAGAGGCTTGCATTTGCCCAGCACACCTGAAGTTCAAGGTTAAAAGCCACCTGTACTACTTCCGGGAACTGCTGGAGCTAAGAGAGGATAAAAATATTTCTTATACACTGTTCAAATTAAAAAAACCACTTAACACCACTGCCAGTAAAATGAACAAGGAGAACAATTAATGATCAATTTAAAAAAATAGCTACCCAAAAATCCACAGATGGAAACAGCAAGTTTCTCAAATAAATAAATTTATTTTTATTTTATTTTTTTAAAATTGCAACATTGAACTGCAGCTATCTGGGCAGCAGCTTTGGTATTTTTTATTAATGTGGTGTAGTGGTTAGTGTTAGACTAGGACCTGGGAGATCAGGGTTCAAATCCCCGCTCAGCCATGAAGCTACCTAGCTGACCTTGAGCTAGTCAGTGCTCCTCAGGCTAGCCTACCTCACAGAGTTGTTGTGGAAATAAAATGAGAACATATTCCACCTTGAGCTCCTTGGGGGGTGGGGGAGATGGTATATAAATGCAATTAATAAATAATAGAATTGTAAAATTGGAAGGGACCACAAGGGTCATCGGGACACGGGGGGTGCTGTGGGTTAAACCACAGAGCCTAGGACTTGCCGATCAGAAGGTCAACGGTTTGAATCCCTCCGATGAGGTGAGCTCCTGTTGCTCGGTCCCTGCTTCTGCCAACCTAGCAGTTCGAAAGCACGTCAAAATGCAAGTAGATAAATAGGTACCGCTCCAGGTAAGGTGAACGGCGTTTCCGTGTGCTGCTCTGGTTCGCCAGAAGCGGCTTAGTCATGCTGCCCACATGACCCGGAAGCTGTACGCCGGCTCCCTCGGCCAATAAAGCGAGATGAGCACCGCAACCCCAGAGTCGGTCACGACTGGACCTAATGGTCAGGGGTCCCTTTATCTTTACCTTTACAAGGGTCATCTAGTCCAGCCCTCCGCAATGCAGGAATCTTTTGCCTAACCTGGGGCTCAAACCCACAACCCTGAGATTAAGAGTCTTGTGCGCCACCAACTGAGCTACCCCCAGCATGATAAAAGATGGTGATGATCGTTGGGAATGGGCAGAGCGGACCTACTGAGAATAATAGACCTAAGTTAGTGGCGCTCAGTAAAGCCAGTGGTTCTACTCTGAGTAAAACTTAGCTGGCTACAACCCTGTATGATACTGAACCTGCGCTAGCGGGCAGAGAATATTGGGTACACAGTCCACAGGGCCAGGATGCGAGAGATAATCTGGATCAATTGACACAGAACACGGAAGGTTTCTGCTAGTATAGGTGAAGACTGAAGAAAACAGTTAACCCAGGTGTGCAGACTCTGGAAATTAGTTTGTACTTGAGATCTTTGGCCTCTGACATCCCAGGATTTGTCGTAGCCCCAAACCAGAGCAGGTTTGTGTGTGTGTGTGTGTGTGTGTGTGTGTGTGTGAACAGCAGCGATCCTAATTCCGCAACAGGCTTTAAGAAAGCCCCACCCACACATTCCCATGTAACTGTAGTTACATAAGACCCCTCCTTCCCCAAATAATCTCGAGTTGCCCTATTTGGCAAAAAGAGGAAAGTAGCTGGGGCAAGGCCAGGATTACAAGAGAACATCTGGAGAACGGTGTCTAGGATGCTCAGTGGCGGCAGGCAGCTGGGATCCCTCTGCATCCTCGCAAAGGTAGCTGTGTGGCAGACTTAAATCTCCATCCTCAGAGGGAGGATACCTCTGACGGGGATGGGGAGCCCGGTGTCCAGCAGAGATTGTTGGGACTCCAACTCCCATCAGCCCCATCCCTGAAATCTACGGAAGATGGGCTAATAATAATAATAATAATAATAATAATAATAATAATAATGGCCATTTGGTGGGAGGAATAACAAGCTTCAGCTTTGGAAGGCCTGCTGTGTGTGATCACAGCATTTGGGGTTGGACTAGATGACCCTTGGGTTCCTTCTATGATTCTTCATTCTCCTCTCCAGTCAGGTTCCGCTTGCGAACTTCCTAGATTCAGGACTGAGGAAAGGGAGGACTGAGAAAAGGATGGACGAAAGCTTGCTCCAGGAAGAGGCTGTGATGAGAGATCATTAACTACGAACCCCAAACTACGAACTCCAAGTTTTGCAGTGTTTCTTCGGGTTGATAGCTGATGAAACTGCCATGGCAGCCACCAACTTTGGAAGAGGACAAGGCAAACTCATGCAGAGGGCTCTCTACGGCTACTGGCCGCAGTGGGTTAATACCAGTTGCTGGGAACCACAGGAGAGTCGTTCTTGGGCTCGGATCCTGTTTGCAGCCTTCCCATTTGGACACCTGGGCGGCCACTGTAAGAACAGGCTAGCTGGTCCAGCAGCTCTTCTTATGCCAACAGCCAGGATAATTCAAAACAGAGCCTCCATCTCCTAAGGCAGTCTACCCCTGAACTGGAGAGATGATGGAGAGAAACAATCAAGGATGCTTTAAGTGCCCTGCCTGGGGGCCTTCCATCAGCAATGCTGGACCAGTGGCGTAGCTTTGGTTGCCAGTGCCTGTGGCTGCACTGGGGGATGGGGGACAGGCAGAATAAGCATGTGCATTCAACTCATAGCTGTCAAGGTTTTCCTTTTTTTAAGGGAGATTCCCTTATTCCGAATAGGATTCCTCGCAAGAAAAGGGAAAAGTTGACAGCTATGATTCAACTGCCTAATGGTGTCCGTCCGCATCAACCAGGAGATTGCAGCCACAGAGATAAGAAAAGAAGAGTCGTTCCATTGTCTGGAAAGGTCATTTCCTGGTTTGCACCGAGTATATTGAGGCAATTTGGCCAAACTGCGGGAGGCAGTGGAAGACAGGAGTGCCTGGCGTGCTCTGGTCCATGGGGTCACGAAGAGTCGGACACGACTAAACAACAACAATATTGAGGCAGCACCGGGTGTTGAAATTTTGTGCCCCTATTTTGCACCCGGGGCAACCGCCCCAGTGCACCCCCCCATGCTATGCCACTGTACGGACCGAGATGGGCCCTATGTTCTTAATAGGGTAGAAATGAAATAGAAATTCAAAGTTGGGTTAAAGACCCTAACCCCAGGAAGAAGAAATAGCCTCTTCTTCAGCTGTGGGAGACTCTCTGCCCCAGCCCCCAGGAAAAGTCCCAACCCGCATTCCTGAGGGATCATACATCTCTCTTACACTTCTAAAATCCAAACATCAGGTCCCCGGCTGCCGGAGAGGGTATTAAGAATCATATCCTTATACTTAGAAGAGGCGGATAATCTCCCAGGCTGCAGAAAAGCATTAAGCAGAGGGCAGAGAGAGAGATTCTCAGCTGGTACAACTCTGAGCCCATGCCTGCCCACGTCAGTGCTTTGAGCATCCCCACAGCAAGGTTTCGGGAACCTCAGGGCCAATTGTGGCCCTCCAGTGCTTTTCATTACTATTATTTATTATTATTCTTTTTTGAATTTATATACCGCCCTATACCCGGGGGTCTCAGGGTGGTTCACACAAGAGATCAACCTTAAAAACCACAATATATATAATCAAAATGAAGACATCCCAACATCCCTCTATGGCTACTTTATGAACAAAGAGGGGAGATCCGATCAGAATTCCTTGCATCGCATCAGCACTAGTTCTGCTATTATGAGCTTTTTCTATGGAAGGAATTGTTTGTTTAGGTTTACATCCCTGCTTCTCGGGGCAGGCTTAAGACTCTGCTCGAACATACATTGACCCTTAATTTTTTTTTCTTAAAAAAATGTAAACGGAATGCAACGTGTTAACGCATCCGTAACTTGAAGCGCATATCCGGATGATGAATTCGTACATTTTATGCCCAAACCTCACTTATACCTCTGCTTCCCTTTGGACCACATCAGTGAGGACGAGAGGGAGCGGTTCTTGTCATCTGAGCAGCCCAGGACCTCCAGACACACTGCCTAGGCTTGCGCCCTGGAGAGGTCACTTGGGTGTTGCTAACACAGCAAAAACACCACAAAGGCAGCAAGTTACCGGTCTCTGCAGCCACAGCAGGCAGTGCGATTCTCCTGCGGTTTGCCTTCACCCCTGGAAGCGTACTCCATTGTCTCTCGAGACACGGATGCCAACAAAAAGTAGGCAACCGACAGCCTTCCGATAGTAGAGCATTTGACTGCAGATCACGAGGTCCCTAATTCATACCCATGCTCCCCCTTTTTCCAGTGGAAATAAATGCAGTGCTGTTAATCTGAAATGGCTAGTTTCCAAATCATGCTGTCTTTGATGAGAGGCAGTGGTGGTGCTGGGTTAGGGGGTTGGACTAGGAACCAGGAGAGAGCAGGCTTCAGATCCCTACTTGGCCATTAAGCAGGCAAGGCACTACAGTGGTACCTCGGGTTACATACGCTTCAGGTTACAGACTCCACTAACCCGGAAATAGTACCTCGGGTTAAGAACTTTGCTTCAGGATGAGAACAGAAATCCTGCAGCGGAAGTGCGGCAGCAGCGGGAGGCCCCATTAGCTAAAGTGGTGCTTCAGGTTAAGAACAGTTTCAGGTTAAGAAGGGACCTCCGGAACGAATTAAGTACTTAACCTGAGGTACCACTGTACTTTTCAGTCTAACCTACCTCACAGGGTTGTAGAGGGGGAGAACCATGAGCAACCTGAAGAAAAAGTAGATAGATAGATGATAGATAGATAGATACCTGTAGATAGACAGTCAGTCAGTCAGTCAGTCTAAAATTCCTGGTAGAGGACAAGGATCTAGAGATCACGCTAGTAAAGGTACCCCTGCCCGTACGGGCCAGTCTTGACAGATTCTAGGGTTGTGCGCTCATCTCACTCTATAGGCCGGGAGCAAGCGCTGTCCGCAGACACTTCCGGGTCACGTGGCCAGCGTGACAAGCTGCATCTGGCACGCCAGCGCAGCACACGGAAACGCCGTTTACCTTCCCGCTATAAAGCGATCCCTATTTATCTACTTGCACCCGGAGGTGCTTTCGAACTGCTAGGTTGGCAGGCGCTGGGACCGAACGACGGGAGCGCACCCCGCCGCGGGGATTCGAACCGCCGACCATGCGATCGGCAAGTCCTAAGCGCTGAGGTTTTACCCACAGCGCCACCCGCGTCCCTTTAGAGATCACGCTAAGGGTGGCCAAATTCTGTGCGACTGCCATAACACCTAGGGAACAAGCTGTACTACCAAAATGATTAAGGTTTTAAATGTCAATTTTAGATTATATTTTAGTGATCAAGATTTAATATATATTTTAAACTGCCTCTATATCTGTATTGTCTCTCTTATACCCAATTGCCATTCAATGTATTCCTGTTGTGTTTTATGATTTTCCTGATATTGTAAGTGAGCCGGAACTGCTCTGTGACCGTAATAATAAAATTCATTCATTCACTTCACAGATAGATAGATAGATAGATAGATAGATAGGGGGAAAACAACAAGCTCAAATCAGCCCCAGCCAGCCAGGCCAGTGGTCAGGCGATGTAAAGGCCAGGACCTCAAATGGAGGAAACCTTGATTTGGCTGATCCCAAATGCAAGAACTATCCTGACCGACTCCACGTTCTGCACCTGAGCAAACGAGACTCCAGACCCACCTGACGGAAACTGGACTATTCTAGACAGACGAGAGCCGGAAACTATAACCAATCCAAAGCTTTATTTTGAGTACAACAATCTTCTTCCTCTCCAGAGGGGAAGAGAGGAGATGGGCATTTGGTTGAGCAGTGAGTGGCATTAGCAAGAGATTATACAGCCGCACATCCAGTTTGCGGTGCGGGGAAGGAAGTCAGGTGTGCTGAAAGGAGCAGAGAGAGGACCTCGTCCCGTGTACCTGGGCTGTGTTTGCACGTTACACTCAAACCACGGTTTAGTGCAGCATTATTGAGCGGGACTGCCTCTCCCACGACCCTCAGCCTCCTGAGTAGCCAGGACAGTGTCAGAAGCTGTTGCAAGCTTGCATCTGAATGAGGCACCACGGCTCGACTATGGTCTGTGTCAAAAGATGCCAAATGCAAACCATGGTTTCGTGAAGCTGCCTTGCTGAAATGAGCCCTTGCTATGGTGAAACTGGGATTGGACATGGCAAGTTTAAGGGGAATTGGAATCTTCTGAAATCCTCCTTTTCTGGCTGTGCGAGAGGATAAGGAGAGGGGAAACGCACGACCCCTAGAGGGGACTAGGCTCATTCGCGTGACACTAAACCGTGGTTTGGCATGATGTACAAACATGGCCAGGGAATATGCTAGGTATTCTGTAGCCCGGGGGCAAATCAGGTTGCATCAATAGCAAACCTTCACCCTGTCCCTAGTTTTGCTCCCAATACCAGCCCACGTGACTATCTCACCCCAGCCCAAGCGCTCAACTCTCAATTCCTGCACAGTTTGGTCGGCCCCCTCTCCTCTTCAGCAGCAAAAGCCTGCCCTGCAATTTCTCAGCTTAGAAGTTGCCAACTACTTTCCCCATCATGGCTCCTGTGTCCTTCAGTACTTGCCGAACAGCGTTCCCAACCAAGTAAAAAAGCCCTGTATTGTTTATGTTCTGGGGATTAATCCAACAGGCTCAGCTCTCCCACTCTGGCTTGATCCCCACCTGTTGAACTTCAGCCCCCTGCCTCGTTCCCATCACATAGCAAGGAAAAGGCACAGGAGCCTTGGTAAGGGAAGAAGTTGGTGAGATGATTTCCAAATTAAGGATTCAGTTGGGGAGCCAGGCAAGCGAGGAGAACAGGAGGAGGTCAGCACTTTTAAGAATAAGGCACAGCGATTCCCCCCACCTTAGGGAAAGTGTGTGTGTGGTCAGTCATTAGCAGAAGCAGCTAAAAGTAACACTCAAAAGCGTTCCTGTCTCAGATAAAAATCAGCTTGAATCTGGGACGAGGAGCAGGACTGGAAAATGCCCCCTGAAAATAACATGCATATAATTCAACCCGCCGAGGGGACCCTATCCTGCCGGATTCAGGTGGACAGGATGATTGACAGGCACAGAGCTAGGCAAGGGTTACGAAATAAGATTTGTCCGGGGAAACAGAGCCGCAGAAGTGTGAAGCTTGAGGTTATTCTGCCCCCTGGTGGCCGAAAGCTGTAAAGGTCTAAAACTGCGACCCAAGATGGGAAGGAGGAAGGAAAACCCGAAACGGACCAAAAACCGCCCACTCCCCACAGCACAAACATACATTTCCTGCAAACATCAGCCCCCACCTGATGCTAGGTGAGGAAGGCGCCAGTGCCAGGTACGAGTGCAAAAGAACGGCCCGCGGAAATGACACACAAGCGAGCAGCCGGCCAGGATGGAGATGCACACCCTGCCTGGAATGGAGTCCCGGGGAGGGAAGAACTGGCACTGGATTATGGCACTCGCTGGAATGGACTCTCCAAAATGAAAGGAAGAGTGGGATGGGTGTCAAAAAAAACAACCCCGCCCAGAAATGCCTTGCCTTGAGGCACACCTGACCGCAGCCCGGTGGCTACGGCGGCATTCTCCAGATTCTCTTTCTTTGGTGATGCAGCCAAACCCCAGCCCAGGTCCCGAAGGAATGGAGGGTGGGGTGGAGGGAGACAGAGAGAGAGAGAGAGAGAAAGAGAAGGAGGTGGAGATAACACAAGGGCCCTGGGTTGCGCTACAGCTTGCTGTGGATAAACTGAATCAGTTTCTCCAGCTGAGCGTCCAGGGAAAGCTGGTCTCCGTCATTGGTGATGACCCAGTCATAAGGCACGCCCTGATCCAGACCACATTCGGATTCCGCGTCGTCAATCCCTGGGGGGGGGGGGGGAGAGGAGAGGGAAGACAGGCAAAAGTTGGCCATTTTGTAGTGATCAGGTGGGATTGCTATGAGGAATTACAGTGGTGCCTCGCAAGACGAAAAGAATCCGTTCTGTGATTCTCTTCGTCTAGCGGTTTTTCCGTCTTGCGAAGCAAGCCCATTGACGGATTAGCGGATTAGCGCTATTAGCGGCTTTTAGCGGCTTATCGGATCAGCTGATAAGCGGCTTAGCATCTTAGAAAAAGGGGGGGAAAGGAAAAAAAACCAGCAGGAACTCGCAAGACATTTTCGTCTTGCGACACAAGCCCATAGGAGATTCGTTTTGCGAAGCACCTCCAAAACGGAAAACTCTTTTGTCTAGCGAGTTTTCCGTCTTGCGGGCCACCACTGTATAACAAATATAGAGTAAGCCATCTGTGTCAGCAATGAAAGCATTGCGTTGACTGGGTTTAAACTATTTTGATATGATTTTTGATCAATCCACACCTCTGCATCCCTGTTCCATTTCTCTTTCTTGACCAGGCACGTACACAGAGGGGCAGGCGTCCTGGGTCATCAAAGACAGTGGGCAGTTTCTTTGCTGTAGCTTTTCTGATATGTTAATCTTAGGGCCAGGAAAAAGGTCTCACATAAAGGTGATAATGATCGCTGTCTTCCTGGCCATCCTTCTTATCATGTGTGTTGATTGTTTATGACCTCCAGGGTTGCTGAATACACTCCTTTGTAGTTTTCATTCATTTACCCCAAAAGTATGCATGCTTAACTAGTGTTTGTAGTTTAACTTTGTCCCCACGTGGGGTTTGTTGAAATGCTCAGAAGAAATCTGATTGGTTCTCACAAACACTCTGTAAAAAGCTCTTTTGTGAATAAAACGACCTGGGCCAGGGGCTGGAGACAGAGAAATTATTATATACACCCTTCCCATAGTCTTGCTGGTTCAAGCCTCTGTGTGTATTCTTATTAATCAGAGTTCAATCCTTCCTTTACTTTGGGAATGCCTCACATTTGACTTGCTGGTGCTAAATGGTCTCGGTCCCGTATAGCAGGGGTGGCCGACTCTCAAGAGACTGTGATCTACTTTTAAAAACTGGTGATGATCTACCCCCGTTTTGGGGGGGTTCAAAGTTGTTGGGATTTTTTTTTTAGGGAGGAGGAAAGCCCTGTTTTTTAGGGGTTTAAAAAAAAGCTTCGGTGGGCAAAATTCCATTGGCGGGGGGGGGGGGGTTAAAGGCAAGGAACAAAGGGGTAAAGTCACTCACAAAAATATCACTATGGATGAAACCAGCAGCACAGAAAAAGCTCCATCTTCCCTTCCAGAGATCAAACAACAATGGAGGGCAGGGCGAGGCAGGAGGAAGTTTTAGTGATGCTAAGGAAAGGAAGCCAGAGATTGACCGCAATCTACCCACCTGGCGGGGATCTGCCAGTAGATCACAATTGACCTGTTGGACATCCCTGCTGTATAGCGATTTAGATTCTCAAGAATACAGTCATACCTCGGGTTGAAGTCACTTCAGGTTAAGCCTTTTTGGGTTGCGCTCCACGGCGACCCGGAAGTAACGGAGCGCGTTATTTCCAGGTTTCGCCGCTCGCGCATGCGCTCAAAATGACGTCATGCGCATGCGCAGAAGTGGTGACGCGGGTTGCGTTCGCATCCAGAGGTACCACTGTAATCTTTCGGAGAATATTCTCGAGAATATTCTCAATTAATGAGAATATTAGAGAATTTTCATTTAAAATAGGAGAATGTACATGTTATAGGACAAGTCAAAAAAATACGATTGGCATGTTAAGGTTTGATACAAGTAAATTCAGTAATAGGCTGTCTTGTGCTTCTAATAGTGCTAAGACTTAACAACTGTTTTGGTGACTAAAACACAGCTTGATAAACAAAACTATATGCATACATATAAAAAAGAAGCCATTAACATTAAATATATTATCATTATATGATAATATATTTCAGTATGTGAATCTCTGGTAAATGGCACCTGGTACCATAGAATGGCACCGCAAAAACCAGTTACTGGCACTAAATAAAAATATAGAAACGCCAACTGTTTAAATCAAGGCCACCTCACATGCTGTTACACATAATTGTACAGGCCTATGTACTTTAAGTGTATAAAGCATTAAAGCTACTTTCTGTAAAAACAAAATCACACTGTATGGCCAAAGGTATAGAATTGCTAAGAATAAGGTCACACCAAGACAGAAAAAAAGGCTATTACATATAGTTGAAATACAAACAAATTCAAATGTTCATTAAATTAAATGAATAGCATTTTTTAAACTAAAACTAAACATAAAAATGTTTTCTGTAGCTCACATTTCAGAACTGCCAATTGGTGAATGGCACAATGCCCAGTAATGTAAGTGGATCAAAAAAAAAAAAAACATTATTCATTACTTACACTGGCAATATCACAGCTTGACTTATTATTTACTAGACTTTTAAGGTTTGTAAAACTGGTTCTTACATTAGAATTTGCAGTTTGTGGAGAATATTCTCCAGAGAATTTTCTAGCAGAGAATATTCTCACCTTACCTCACTAGTCTTTTATATCTAAAGGAGTGTCTGAAGGAGATCAGTAACTCTTTGACTTTTAGAAGACATCTGAAGGCAGCCCTGTACAGTCATACCTTGGAAGTCGAACAGAATCCGTTCCAGAAGTCCGTTCGACTTCCAAAACACTTTCAAACACCAAATCGCGCCTGAAGCCAATCAGAAGCTGCGGAAGCCCCGTCGGACATTCGGCTTCCAAAAATAGTAGTTCACAAACTGGAACAGTCACTTCCGGGTTTGCGACATTCAGGAGCCAAAACGTTCAGGAACTAAGCTATTCGAAAACCAAGGTACGACTGTATAGGGAAAATTTTAATGTTAGATGTTTTGTAGTGGGGGTTATATTTTGCTGGAAACCGCCCAGAGTGTCTGGGGCAACCCAGTCATATGGGAAGCATATGAATAATAAAATTACTATCATTATTGACACAAGATTCCCAAATTCAGGTGGTGGGGAAGAGTGGATAGGACATAGGAATGGCAGGATAAGGCCACCATCCTGACCAGAGATGCCAGGATAGCTCCGCTGGTGAGAGTGTGGTGCTGATAGCGCCAAGGTTGCAGGCGCGATCCCCGTATGGGACAGCTGAATTGAAATACTTTATTGTCACTTGTACAACTTGTATACAGTGAGATTACACGAGCACCCCCCACTCAGCTCTCTTAGTCTTAATTCCCCTCGTTTACTGACGCACACCCACCAAACCCACAAGTCAGTTCCCCTGTTGTTATCTTTTCATTCAGCAGCCTAACAGCCCACGGACAGAAGCTGTTCTTTACCCTGTTGGTGCGACTAATCAGACTTCTATATCTTCTGCCTGAGGGCAGGAGATCAAGAAAGTGCCGGCCAGGGTGTGAATCACCCCTGAGAATTTTCCTCACTCTCCTGAGGCAACGTTCTTCCGCTATTTCATCCAGCGGATTCACGGGACAGCCCATAATATCTTGTGCTGTATTCCCCACCCTCTGTAGGCACTTCCTATCAGATGATGTCAAACCAGCGTCCCACACTGTGATGCAGTATGAAAGGGCACTTTCTATTGTTGACCGGCAGAAGGAGATCATCAGATGTTGATTGACATCATTCTTCCGCAATATTCTGAGGAGATGGAGTCTCTGTTGGGCTTTCTTAACCACCTGGGTTGTATTCATTTTCCAAATAAGGTCTTGGAAATATTCCTGCCTTGAAGGGGGTTGGACTAGATGACCCTTGGGTCCCTTCCAACCCTACAATTCTATAATTCCATGCCCACGGAAAGCCCAGACAAGCAGGACTGGAGCACCAGTCCCCTCGTTGGTTTCCAGCACCTGGTGTTCAGAAGCATCGTCAAAGCGGATTGGCTTTGACTTGATTGCTCACCTAATATATATAGGAAGAACAGTCCTTAGGGGTAGAGAAAGCTCCTTTATAGCAGGTCAACCTCGTTGGTTCCAGTCTAGTCCAGTTTTGTCTACACTACATTGCTGCATCTCTCCAGGATTAACCCCCCAGAGAAGTGTTTCTCAAGTTTGGGCCCTCAGCTCTTGTTGGACTACAACTTCCATCATCCTTAGCTAGCAGGACCAGTGGTCAGGGATGATGGGAGTTGTAGTCCAACAACCCAAGCTGGGGACCCATGAACTTACTAAGCTCGCTTCTCACCTTCCCAACCTCGTTTCTTCATGCAAATCCAGGACTGTGGTGAGGCACAACAAGCCCTCCATTGGGGGCTGCGTGACGACAACCTTGCCTTTCCATGTATATAGGAGGGAAAGGTTGCCATTTTATGTTCAGTCATATTTTCTCGCAGAAAATATTATGATCTGAAATATTATTTTTATTGGAGCAGGGATTTTTTCTACTTACTGCAAAGAACTGTCAAATAATTAAATGTTTTTGTTTTGTATTGAATTTTAAAAGCCTAATTGAACACCAAGCCCTGCATTGGCCAATGAGCAGAGAAACAAGAGGCAGGCGTGCCTGCGGCTCACTCACCCATTACGAACACCCAGGCCCGTCTCTTTCGCGTCTCCTCCGTGGCTACGACACGCACCACTTTCACCAGATCCCCATAGACGTCCTGGAACCACTCCACGTCCGAGATTCGCCTCGTGTCACTCACTATCTGCGTGGGAAGACTGGCGGGTTAACATCCGGGGAGCTGGGTTCGAATCAATCCCTGCCACCAGCAATTTGCCACCGCTCAGCCTTACCCAGATGGGCTGTGTAACGCCCTCGACCACAATACGGCAGAAGAATCCCGGGTCGGTCTGGCGCCGCTCCTCTCCCCATCGGATCATGTCCTGCCGATACGTCTCCTTATAAGAGCTGGAGTCCAAGAGGCGCTGGAAGTCCAAGCCGTGCTCCTATAGGGGAGGCCAGAAAGGTGAACCAGTTATCAAAGCTCCAGGATGAAAACGATTGGCAAACAAGACCAATCCAAGAGTCTACTCCTAAGTAACTTGTGGGACTCACTTCTTCGTGAAATACTGTCAGGAGCTGGAGTCAGGTGTATGCCAGCGATGAACCAATAAACCACCTGATGTCAGTGAAGTTAACTGTTTATACAAAGAGACCATATAACACCGGTCCTGAAAGACCTGTATTGGCTCCCACTACATTTCCGAGCACAATTCAAAGTGTTGATGCTGACCTTTAAAGCCCTAAACGGCCTCGGTCCTGTATACCTGAAGGAGCGTCTCCACCCCCATCATTCAGCCCGGACACTGAGATCCAGCGCCGAGAGCCTTCTGGTGGTTCCCTCATTGCGAGAAGTGAAGCTACAGGGAACCAGGCAGAGGGCCTTCTCAGTAGTGGCACCCACCCTGTGGAACGCCCTCCCATCAGATGTCAAGGAAATAAACAACTATCTGACTTTTAGAAGATGCCTGAAGGCAGCCCTGTTTAGGGAAGTTTTTAATGTTTGATGTTTTATCGTGTTTTTAATTGGGAGCCACCCAGAGTGGCTGGAGAAAACCCAGCCAGATGGGTGGGGTATAAATAATAAATTATATTATTATTATCAGCAACTCTTCCCAGCAGGTCTTGCTTTCCCCAATGAGGCGGTTGTGAGGACAGAAGGACCCTGCCTTCCCACAGCTCAGTCCTCCCCAAGCAATCTGAGACACCTCAGCGTGTCTGCCTTTGCTCCACCCTCTTCATACCTCTTCTGGTCCGGGGATACCAAAGGGGAGAGGAGCTGGTCGCAGCAGGAGGGGGAGACTCCCTGGTGTCTTCAGAAGGTTGCCCCCCCTCCCCCTGGGCCCTCTCCAGCCTCCACTTCTGTCTCTGATTCTGGGCCTCTCTCTGCCACAGGCTCCTCCCCGCTCACTAAGCCTTGTTCCCTCTTCAGCATGGGTAGGCAAACTAAGGCCCAGGGGCCAGATCCGGCCCAATCGCCTTCTAAATCCAACCCATGAATGGTCCTGGAATCAGTGTGTTTTTATATGAGTAGAATGTGCCCTTTTATTTAAAATGCACCTCTGGGTTATTTGTGAGGCCTGCCTGGTGTTTTTACAGGAGCAGAATGTGTGCTTTTATTAAAAATGAATCTCTGGGTTATTTGTGGGGCATAGGAATTCATTCATTTTTTTTTTCAAAATATAGTCCGGCCCCCCACTGAGGGACGGTGGACCAGACCATGGCTGGAAAAGGTTGCTGACCCCTGAACTAGATCATAGGTAGGCAAACTAAAGCCCAGGGGCCGGATCCGGCCCAATCGCCTTCTCAATCCGGCCCGTGGACGGTCTGGGAATCAGTGTGTTTTTACACGAGTAGAATGTGTGCTTTTATTTAAAATGCATCTCTGGGTCATTTGTAGGGCTCAGGAATTCATTGATCCCTCCCAAAAAATATAGTCCGGCCCCCCACAAGGTCTGAGGGACAGTGGTCCGGCCCCCTGATGAAAAGGTTTGCTGACCCCTGCTCTTCAGCTTCTACCACCTCCTCCTCCTGGCCTGCTCCCTCTTCTCGCTCTGACCTCACATCGTCGTCCCACCACCACTCCTCTGGCTCAGAGCTTTCTTCCCCTGGGGGTTCCCTGGGGGATTCCCCAGCTGGTGCCTCCTGCCATTCCTCTTCATCCAGCCAGCCCATGACAAATGCATGTGGGCAACTCTTTTTAAGACAGGGATAAGACAAATTCACTAAGATCTGGCCACAGTGATCCATGCGACGGTCACCTCCAGGCTTGATTATTGTAACTCGCTCTACGCGGGGCTGCCCTTGAAGCTGACTCAGAAACTCCAACGGGTGCAGAATGCCGCAGCGAGGCTCCTCACGGGGTCTCTGCCATGGGAGCATATTCACCCAGTGCTTTTCCAGCTGCACTGGCTCCCGGTGAAGTACAAGGTCAGGTTTAAGGTGCTGGTTTTGACCTTTAAAGCCCTCTGCGGCCTAGGACCCACGTACCTATAGGACCGCCTCTCCTGGTATGCCCCGCGGAGTGCCTTAAGGTCCACAAGTCGCAAGGTGGTTAGATTGGTCTCAACTATAGGGCCAGGGCCTTTTCAGTACTGGCCCCAACTTGGTGGAACGCTCTGTCACAAGAGACTAGGGCCCTGTGGGACTTGACATCTTTCCAAAGAACCTGCAAGACAGAGCTGTTCTGCCTGGCTTTTGGTTTGGACTCAGTCTGACCCTTACGTTTCCCTCCCCTTATGGTTTTGATCTATGGCCTACTTTTAAAATGAGACTGCATTTTAAATTGCATTTTAACATGTATTTTAAATTGGTTTCCCCCCCCCCCATTATGATTTTACTGTAATTTTACTGGTGTTAGCTGCCCTGAGGCTGGCTCTGGCGGGGTATAAATAAATTTATTATTATTATTTATTACAGTGGTACCTCGGGTTAAGAACTTAATTCGTTCCGGAGGCCCGTTCTTAACCTGAATCTGTTCTTAACCTGAGGTACCACGTTAGCTAATGGGGCCTCCTGCTGCTGCCGCCGTGCGATTTCTGTTCTCATCCTGAAGTAAAGTTCTTAATCTGAGGTACTATTTCTGGGTTAGCGGAGTCTGTAACCTGAAGCGCCTGTAACCTGAAGTGTCTGTAACCCAAGGTACCACTGTATTATTATTATTATTATTATTATTATTATTAAGAGGAGAAGAGACAGAGGAGAGGGAATCTATCCGAGGCTGTCAGCAAAGCTATCCGAGAACATCAAGAGAGCCTTGCTGGATCAGGCCAAAGGCCCATTCATTCCAGCTTCCTGTTCTGACAGTGACCAACCAGATGACTCAATGGGAAGCCCAGAGACAGAAGCCAAGCACAAGAGAAACTTTCTCCCCTCCTGCAATTGCCAGCAACTGGTAAATGGAAGCATTGCTGTCCCCACCTGTGGATGCAGAGCATAGTCATCATGACTAATAGCCATCGTTAGCCCTCTGCTCCAGGAATTTTGCCCAACCCTCTTTTAAAGCCACCCAGTTTGGTGCCCATCACTGCCTCTTGTGGCAGGGAGTTCCACAGTTTGTTTATCTTTGATTTGTCAGCAATCTTCCAGCATTCAGCTTTGCTGAGCTTCAGTGAGTTCTGGTATTACCGGAGAGGGAGAAGTATAACTCTCCGAGACACGCGTGATTTTATAAACTCCCATCGTGTCCCCTCTCATCTGCCTTTTTCTCTGAAATAGAAAGTCCCCGAATGCTGCTGCAACCTTCTCTCACAGGGGAGTCGCGCAACCCCCATCAATCAATTTCGGTCGCCCTTCTATTTTCCAACTCTCGGCCTAACTCGGCAAGGATGCTATCATGCACATAACAGGAAAGATAAAAGGGTACAAACTGGAGGAGCCACAACCTACCTTGGCGTACTGCTCTTTGAGAGGTTCTGACAGCCGCAGGATAGTGCAAACATCAGGGCCCAACCTGCCAGGAGAGAAAAAAATTAAATTAAGCAGATCCAGAAAAGGCAAAAGTTTCCATCCTCAAGGACCCTTTAGGGGAGAAGGGCTATGGGTAGGTAGGCAAACTAAGGCCTGGGGGCTGGATCCGGCCCAATCACCTTCTAAATCTGGCCCGCAGACAGTCCAGGAATCAGCATGTTTTTACATGAGTAGAATGTGTCCTTCTATTTAAAATGCATCTCTGGCTTATTTGTGGGGCATAGGAATTTGTTCATTCCCCCCCCCCCAAATATAGTCCAGCCCCCCACAAGGTCTGAGGGACAGCGGACCGGCCCCCTGCTGAAAAAGTTTGCTGACATCTAGGCTATAGCTCAGTGGCAGAGAGTCTTGTTTTGCATGCTAAAGGTCCCGGGTTCAAATCCCAGCGTCTCCATGGAGACAGTCACCCACTGCGAGAACATGATGCTGTACCAGCTGGGCCACTGGCCTGATCCCAGCAGCCAGGCTCTTCTTCTGAACTCTGTCTTGGCTTAAACAAGGCCTAGTCTCTCCCCATCAGATCCGCTGCAAAGTTTGAGAACATCACCTGCTTCCAGGGAAGGGCTTGGCAGACTGTGGATCTTGCCTGCTTTCCCACAGAGCCTAGGACTTGCCGATCAGAAGGTCGGCGGTTCGAATCCCCGCGTTGGGGTGAGCTCCCGTTGTTCGGTCCCTGCTCCTGCCAACCTAGCAGTTCGAAAGCACGTCAAAGTGCAAGTAGATAAATAGGTACCACTCTGGCGGGAAGGTAAATGGTGTTTCCATGCACTGCTCTGGTTTGCCAGAAGCGGCTTAGTCATGCTGGCCACATGACCCGGAAGCTGTACGCCGGCTCCCTCAGCCAATAAAGCGAGATGAGCGTCGCCGCAACCCAAGAGTCATCCATGACTGGACCTAACAGTCAGGGATCCCTTTATAATAATAGTTTATTATTTATACCACACCCATCTGGCTGAGTCTCCCCAACCACTCTGGGTGGCTCCCAATCAGATGTTCAAAACAATACAGCATTAGATATTAAAAACTTCCCTAAACAGGGCTGCCTTCAGATGTCTTTTAAAGATAGGATAACTGCTTATTTCCTTCACATCTGAAGGGAGGGTATTCCACAGGTCGGGCGCCACTACCAAGAAGGCACTCTGTCTGGTTCCCTGTAACCTCACTTCTCGCAATGGGGGTTGGTCTTTACCTTTACCTTTAGGACTAACGTTGGATTAAACTCCTGCAACCTTCCCTCTTCCCCACACCCCTGCAAGGTGGGCTTCTTCCAGCTGCCCATGCCAACTTTTCTACACTTCCCCGCAACCTTCTCCCAGCCCCGTCGCGTGTTGCGTCACGTGTGAAGGGGGAGGAAGGAAACAAAAGGAGGAAACACGGAAGACCGCCTTGCTCCCCATCCCTAAGACGTGGGGTGTCGCTTCTTTCCCCTCCTAACCCCGGGGAGAAGGGAGGTCGGGGCCGATCTCGCGTGCGCTCCCGGTTCAGACGTTCGCTGCGGACACGGGAACGGGATTGAGAGAAGGCTTGCCACCACCCCTAAAAAAGGCTTGGAAATTTAAAAAATGGGGGGACCGTGGCGTGTCACTTCTTTCACCTCCTAAGCACGGGGAGAGGGGAGGTCGGGGCCGATCTCGCGTGCGCTCCCGGTTCAGACGTTCGCTGCGGACACGGGATTGAGAGAAGTCTTGCCACCACCCCTTTAAAAGGCTTGAAAATTGAAAAATGGGGGGAAATACAGGTTTGGGAAGGTCTCTCCCCGCCGGATCCCGCGCGCACGTGGAGCGGTGGGTGGTCTTTCGCCTGCATCCCACCCACCCCGCCACCCGCCATCAGAACGCTTCCTCCCGCCCGCTCTTGTGCAATCCCCGCGGGGCTGCTTACTGGCTCTGGATTTCCTCGGCCACGAAGTCCTTGCCCGACTTTCTCTTCCCGCTGAAGAGCAAGATCAGCTTCGGCGTCTGGGCCATTGCAAGGAAGAACTCCGCAGCAGCAGCAGCAAGCAGCACTCAACAACGTCTCCCTCCCTTTGCCGGCCTTAATGGTCTCGTCCGGAACTGAGCATTCCGTCCCGCCGCCCGCCGCCCGCCTCGCACCAATGGGGACGTCGCAGGCGCCGCTTCCTGGAAAGCGGGCGCTACCAAGTGAGGAAAGCGAAAAAAGGGGGCGGTGGAAAGAGACGGGCGGGACGAGGAAGACCGAATCACGCGGCGTTGGCGGAATAGAACGATCTGAAAGAGGGAGGGGCTATTCTTAAACTACGCCCCGTATGGAACCTGCGTCCTGGTGTGTTAGGAGGAGACAGGCGTCATTTGCATATTTAAATATGATATTATTATTTTTTAAAAAAAATCATCTCTCTTTAGGCACGAAGGACAGAAGGGGGTCATTTGGGAGGCTTATGCTGCAATACATATATTCCATTTTTTTAAAAAAATAAAGAAGTTTTTTACGTTTATAAACATTTCCTGAGTGTTGAGTGTTTGGAAATAGTTAAGAAATAATGACTTTTGAAATATGTATTAAAAAAGGGGGGTTTTCTCTTCTCTCCCCCACCCAAGTTATAGCTGATTCACAGTGATACCAAAACAATTCTACTGAATTTAAAGTATTTTAGATTTCACTCTTAAATTTGAAAAAGTGTAATGAGCATGCCCATTTAAAAATGAGTGGTGTATACTTATTAGTATTAGAAGATAGTCTTTAAGAGGAAGTGAAGGAGTAACTTACCAAGGATGGTCCAAAAGAAATAGCAGCATTTAAAACATTCAGATTGGTAGCTAGGTTTGAATATGTAAGCCGCAGGTGCGTACAGACACACAGAAATAGTTCTCCTGTCTTAATGTACAAAGCAAAGTATTTTGCCCCCCTCTCCACACAAAACCCTGTCCATTGAGGTCTGTGCCTGCTCTAGTAACGGAATAATAACTGATCTGGAGTTGGCAGATGCAATGGAGTACCCAGGAAGTGGGCATGGCTGGCCAGCCTCTTAAACAAGAGCCCCCATCCTGTTGCAAGTTCCACTTGTTATGGCTAATATCCATTGACAGAAGTCTCCTCTTCATGAATTCACCTTTTAAAAAAATCAACCTATCTAAGCAAGGGGCCAGTGGTCGCAGGTGCCTATTTGGGGATGATTGGGCGAAAGGCAGGGAGCCCAACAGAAGGTGGCGCCAGAGAGCCCAAAGACAGGCAGAGCCACCCATTTCTAGTTCCTGTTTCCCCATGATCCTCCTCACTGCTGCCTTCTACAAGGGCAACATTGAGAGGAGGGAGGAAGCGGATGGACTGGTTGTAAGTTAAGAAGAAAGGCAAGTGAGGGTTTTTGGAGCCCTGCCACATCTGCTCTAGTGAACCAGCCTCCACTGGAGTGGGCACTGAGATCTCTTGTGCCAGTCAATCTCCTTCAGTTGTGAAGAACGTGTGGCTTTAAAAAAGCTTCTGCCACAATGGACTCATTCCGCCTCCTCAATTCCAACAGCACATTCAGCAACTTGGGCGCAACTGATGTGAAAAATCGCTTCTTAGTCTTGCAACGATTACACCCCAGCTCTGGCCAGATAATCTGAAGTACGATTCTCCTGCTCTCAAGGTCATCAAACCCACCCAAACCTAGCAGGGGCCCGTCTAGCCAAAAACGTAGACAACTCTATGGTAGGGTGGATGGCTGGAGGACGAGTTGTGTGCTGCTGAGCCACAAAAAGGGGATGAAGGTTGAAGTTCCCTTGTAAATCCATCTGTCTTTGAGGTTCACCCATCCATTGATACATGGCAAAGGCGGGTGGCACATTCTTAACGGTGGGATTTGTGACCTCTTAGTGTGGTTTTCCCAGTAGTGATGTAAGGAAGTGAGAGCTGGACCATAAAGAAGGCTGATTGCGGAAGAATTGATGCTTTTGAATTATGGTGCTGGAGGAGACTCTTGAGAGTCCCATGGACTGCAAGAAGATCAACCCTATCCATTCTGAAGGAAATCAGCCCTGAGTGCTCACTGGAAGGACAGATCCTGAAGCTGAGGCTCCAAGACTTTGGCCACCTCATGAGAAGAGAAGACTCCCTGGAAAAGACCCTGATGTTGGGAAAGATGGAGGGCACAAGGAGAAGGGGACGACAGAGGACGAGATGGTTGGACAGTGTTCTCGAAGCTACCAGCATGAGTTTGACCAAACTGCGGGAGGCAGTGGAAGACAGGAGTGCCTGGCGTGCTCTGGGGTCACAGCGTCACCAAGAGTCGGACACGACTAAACGACCAAACAACAACAAGTGTAATTTCAGCAGTGCAATGGGAGTTGGCGCACCTGTCTGGCAAGTGAGATGCTAATCTAGGGTTGCCATATTTCAAGAACTGAAAATCAGAGAGTACAAAAGTTGAGGGTGGGGGGATTGCCTGGACATTTAGCCCATTTTTCGAAATTCCCCCCGGACGCTAATTTCGCCGGACATGTCTGGGAAATTCCAGGCGTATGGCAACCCTAGCTATCCCAAAGATACTGGAGGTGGGAAACTACTTTGCTTATGCTCTGAGATACAATTCCTCCTTCACACACACTTCAGCGAGCCAGTATCCTGCATGCATTGTTGGGAAAGAGAGGAGAGTTTGAACAGGGGCAGGAACACAGGGAGCTGTGTCAGAGGTTTGGTCCATCTAGCCTGGCGTTGTCTACACTGACCGGCAGCAGCCACCCAGGATTTCCCCTCACCCAGTGCTACATGGAATTGAATTAGGGACCTCCTTCTGGCAAAGCAGGGGGTTGATCACTCAGCAGTGGTCCTTTCCTCAAACTCAGGAATTACTCAGACGCACAGGCCGGAAGATTCACAACGATATTCTTAGCAGGTGTCCTTGCCTTGAAAAAACAACAACAGCAAACGACCGAAAGCTGTTGCCATGGCAAAACAAAAAGAGGATATATTGTTGGAAGGACATTTCCACCCTGCCATCATCACCCCCCCCCCACTCCCTCCCCACATCCACCTTACGGCCTTCAATGGGCCACTTAATCAGAGACAACCTTGGAAAGAAAGGAACAATCAGTGCCTTTATTTGGTTTCCGACACACTCACAGTGCAAGAAATTGTGAGGGAGTAGGGAGGGGGTGAATGTGGGGTGGGGAAGAAGGAAAACAAGCCATCCCCCCAAGTGACTCAACCCTTCCCCACCCCCACCAGGTGAGCAAATGATACCCCCATTTCCACCATTCCTAATTAGAGAGGAGGATGAGAATTTCGGGAGAATTTCAGAGTTTAGAAGGGACAACAGCAAGGTCACGGCGTCCCGAGAAGCAAAATCTCGCCGGCGTCCTATTTCTAATTTGGGGTTCCAATCCATTTTCCTTACAGTGGTACCTCGGGTTACAGAGGTTTCCGCTAACCCAGAAATAGTACCTTGGATTAAGAACTTTGCTTCAGGATGAGAACAGAAATTGTGCGGTGGCAGCAGCGGGAGGCTCCATTAGCTAAAAGTTAAGAACAATTTCAGGTTAAGCACGGACCTCCAGAACGAATTAAGTTCTTAACCCGAGGTACCACTGTACTTATCCCGAGCCAAAAGAGAGGTGAGCCAGGACCCCTGGATCTGGGTGCGAAGGCCCTATAGAGAGACCCTGATTCACCCCCAGCAAAGATCTCTCTCAACAGGAGGGGACATGGGGTGAAAAAGGATTGCTTTCCTGACGATAATCCAACCGTCCTCTACTAATGGTCATTACTGAGTGGAAGCAAACTTGGGGTGGGGTGGGTGGGGATGGAGGGCTCCGAGTGGACTTGGGGGGAGGGAGGACAATGTATCTGGGTGACCCCACACATCAGAACTTGGCATGTTGATAAAAACACTTCCCTGCCAACGAGTAATGGCACCAACCCCTCCACCGGGACATCAAGTAATCCTTGATAGGCCCAACTCCTTTACCCTCCCCACCCTGAGCCAGATTACTACTGGCAGGTCCTGCCATCCTAGCCATGGGTCCAGCTGGTGCTCTCTCGCCCGTTCTTGCGCCCGTGTCCCTCGGGGTTCCTCTCCTTTGGGTGGCGCTGGGCGCTGCTGTCCCGCTGCGCGAATCTGGGGAGAAGGCAAGAAGGTTAAGGCTGATAACATTGAGTGTTAAGTTGTGGGTGAGCAATTCTTCAAACAGCTCTTGTTTATTCACAGGCCAGAACAGAACTGAACTGAAGGGTTCAGTCAGCCTGCTTATATAGAGCTCCAGTACAACGTAACTGTAACAGTTTTCTAAAACTATCCAATCACTGAATGTCATTTTCGATCCCTTATTTGCATAACTATCTACAGTATCCCCCTGCTGGCCCAGGGTGAGAACTTCAGTACATAACATTGAGCCACGCAGGTGCAGAGCACACCATTGGCAGTCTGCTTCCCCTTCTCGTTCCCCACAACCAGGAACGTCTCAGAGCCACGTATGACATGGGGAAAACATACCGTATAAATAGGAAAATAAGAAGAGCCGGCCGGATCAGGCCAATGGCCCGTCTAGTCCAGTATCCTGTTCTCACAGCGGTTCCTCAGATGCCCCCGTGGGAAACCCACAAGAACGACCCACACACAAGAGCAACTCTCCCCTCCTGTGGTTTCCAGTCGTTGTTATTCAAAAGCAGGACTGCCTGAGACTGTGGAGGAAGATCACAGCCATTGTGGCTAATAGCCACCAGTAGTCCTCTCCTCCATGAATTTGTCTCTGAAAGACATCTAGGTCGGGGGCCATCACTGTGCCCCACAGAATCGAGTCCCATAGTTTAGCTAGGTGAAGGAATAAATGTGAGAACCAGTGGCGGCATAAGCGGTTTAAATGTCACAGTAGGACCTGGGGGACCTGGGTTCAAATCCTCCACTTGGTCACGAAGCTCAGTGGGACTGCATTCAAACTATACATTTAAAGCCCCTAGAGCATGGGTAGGCAAACTAAGGCCCGGGGGCCAAATCCGGCCCAATCGCTTTCTAAATCCGCCCCTCGGACGGTCTGGGAATCAGTGTGTTTTTACATGAGTGGTGGTGTAGTGGTTAAGAGCGGAGGACTCGTAATCTGGTGAACCGGGTTCGCTTCCCCGCTCCTCCACATGCAGCTGCTGGGTGACCTTGGGCTAGTCACACTTCTCTGAAGTCTCTTAGCTCCACTCACCTCACAGAGTGTTTGTTGTGGGGGAGAAAGGGAAAGGAGAATGTTAGCCGCTTTGAGACTCCTTCGGGTAGTGATAAAGCGGGATATCAAATCCAAACTCTTCTTCATCATCATCTCTGGGTTATTTGTGGGGCCTGCCTGATGTTTTTACATGAGTAGAATGTGTGCTTTTCTTTAAAATGCATCTCTGGGTGATTTGTGCAGCATAGGAATTGATTTTCCCCACCAAAATATAGTTCGGCCCCCCACAAGGTCTGAGGGACGGTGGACCGGCCCCCTGCTGAAAAAGTTTGCTGACCCCTGCCCTAGAGAATCTCCTTCACCCACAACTTCACAGGCTCTCTCTCTCACCTGCCCGCAGGGGCTGCCCCCAGCTGCCTCAGGATCACCTCCTCGAAATTATCCGCTTCCTCTTCGCTGCCTCCCAGCTGTTCCGCCAGCTCCTCCAGCGCGTCCTCGACCTCATCCAGGAGCTCCACAAAGCTCAGGCGGTCGTGGGCAAAGGCCCCGTCGCTCCCAAAGTAGCCGTCAAGGGCGGCCACTAGTCCTCCGTAGTGCTCGGCCCAGCCCAGCCCAGTCAGGTAGCTCTGGAGCATGGGCAAGAAGCGCGGCTTCTGCACTGGCTCCAACCCTTCCTGCCGGGCGCACTCGCCGACACCTGCGCAGCCCTGAGGAGGCCGGTACGGGTGCTTGGCCAGCGCTTCCCACAATGCACCGGGCTCAGCGGGCTTCTTGGCCTTCCGGTGCTCCCCGTCTCTGGCCGGCTTGGCGTCTCGCGGCCCCTGGTGCTTCTTGGGACGGTGCGGCCCGTCGTTGCCCATCTTGGGAGCCTTGTACGGAGGACGGTGTCCCTTCTCTGGGCCTTCGCCGTGGTGCGTGGGCTTGCGCTCCTCGTGGCCGTCGTGCCTTTTGTGCCAGGCCCTCTCCTTCCCTCGCTTGGCTTTGTGGCCATCTTTCCAGGACGGTTTGGCCCCCTCTTCGGCCCCCTCCAGCTCCTGGGCCACCCTCCTCTCCACGCCGTCCAGTTCCTTCCGGAGCCCTTCGGATACGTTGCCGGGCGGAACTTTCTGGAAGGCCCTCCCCAAGTCCCGCCGCACCGACGCCAGCAAGGAGCGCAGCCGCCGTATTTCGGCTTCGGGCCTCTCTGCCTTTTCCCGCTGGCGGTCCTGCGAGGGCAGCTTTTCCGGGCGCAGCTGGGATTTGGAGTCGCCCGCCTCGGCCAGCTTCTCCCGCAAAAGATGGAGCTCGGCTCGCGTGGCGAGGAGGGAGGCCGTCTCCCGCTTCAGCGCCTCCGCCAGCCTGGAGTTCTCGGCAGCTAAATTCTGCCGCTGAGAGGTGAAGTCCAGCGCCTCGCCTTCCGTCTTGCGCAGGAGCAGCTGCAGTTCCTCCTTCTGGGCCTGCGGTTTTCCAAAAGGAAAGGAAAATGGAGATGCGTTTGTTCGCTGGAGCAAAGACGTGAGAGGAAATCCGGATCCCAGGACGGAAGTGACAAAACATCACCAGACCGAGGAACCCGGAACAATTATTAAGGGCCGCTCCCCAAAAACTGTTTGTGGAGCATTCGTTTCAGCAGTAAAATTCAGGACAGAAAGGAGTTATTTCGTCATTGTTGCTGTCATTAAAAACGCCCACCTAGTCCCACATTCTATTCTCTTTATTTATTTTAAGTTTTTATTTATACCTTTTCAAATGTATACATTTCATTAATTTTAAAAATCATTTTAACATTTCAAAGTTTGACTTTGAAAAAACTTTGGGCAAGAAAAAGAAAAGCTGGACAACTTTTGTGTCCTGATTTTCACTTTTTGAAATATGGTAACCCTCGCATAAGTATTTAAGAAGGAATGAAAACCACTGATGGATTATCTGTCAAATTATCACCAATATATGAAGGATTTGTAATATAAGCAGTGGATTACCGAAATATTTAACGGTAGATGGGCTTACATAATAAATACATATCTGTTATAAAACAGCTAATGAAAAAAAGTAAAAATCAAACATCAGGAAAGGAGGGGCAGGAAGTCAAGAAGAAACATTGTGTGTTAAAAAAGATTTGTATGTGATGATAAATGCTTTGAAATATTATGGGATACGTAATGAAAATGATATGAATGGGGAGGGGGAACAAATGACAAATGGGGAGGGAGGACTACTGTTATGAGAGAGAAGAATCAGGTCCTAACTTATTAAGGTAAAGGTAAAGGACCCCTGGATGGTTAAGTCCAGTCAAAGGTGACTATGGGGTTGTGGCGACCATCTCACTTTCAAGTTTGTACACAGACAGCTTTCTAGGTCATGTGGCCAGCATGACTAAACCACTTCTGGTGCAACGGGACAATGTGACGGAAACACTAGAGTGCACAGAAACGCCGTTTACCTTCCCACCACAATGGTACCTATTTATCTACTTGCACAGGTGTGCTTTCGAACTGCTAGGTTGGCAGAGCTGGGACAGAGAAACGGGAGCTCACCCCGTCGCGGGGATTCGAACCACTGACCCTCCGAACGGCAAGCCCAAGAAGCTCAGTGGTTTAGACCACAGCGCCACCTTTTACCTAACTTTTACTGTCTCCACCAACTGGCAGCATCTCTCCAGGATTTCAAGTGGGGGACAATCCCCCCCTACTCGGGGATGCCCCTGGGGATTGAACCGTGGACCTTCTGCATGCAAAGGAGCTGCTCTGCCCTCCTTCGCTCCACCCAGACCCTCCAGCCACCTGCAGTTCTGCTTGCATAAGCCGGATGTCTTGATTCTCCTTGGCCAGCTTGTCTAGCAAGAGTCCCATGGCATCCAGGCTCTGGCGGTCACCATCTGATGACATCACCGCTTCCTTGGCTCTCTGAAGCTCGTCGCCAGCCGGGGGTTCCTGTGGGGGCGAAGCTGGCCAATCCTGCTGGGGTGGGGAGTCACAGTGAGCCTCAGCCTTGTTGGCTCCCGGTACGTTTCCAAGCACAATTCAAAGTGTTGGTGCTGACCTTTAAAGACCTAAACAGCCTCGGCCCAGTATACCTGAAGGAGCGTCTCCACCCCCATCATCCAGCCTGGACACTGAGGTCCAGCTCCAAGGGCCTTCCGGCAATTCCCTCACTGCGAGAAGCGAAGCTACAGGGAACCGGGCAGAGGGCCTTCTCGGTGGTGGCACCCGCCTGTGGAACGCCCTCCCACCAGATGTCAAAGAGAAAGACAACTACCAGACTTTTAGAAGACATCTGAAGGCAGCCCTGTTCAGGGAAGCTTTTAATGTTTAACAGACCACTGTATTTTAATACAGTACTTTGTTGGAAACCGCCCAGAGTAGTTGGGGAATATTATTATTATTATTTGCAAACATCAGGATTTGAACATCACAGCCAAGTGTTGGTCCCTGAGGGCTCCGACCTCCTGACCCTCCCAAAGCATCCCATTGGCTGGAATCTTTGGCTGGGCAGCAAGCCAGCAAGAAGATTCCATATGCTGACCCAGACCCAGTATTGTCTGCACAGACTGGCAGCTGCTCTCCAGAACTCCAAGCAGGAAACCCCCCGTTCCCTCTTGCGTCAGCACAGAGATAAGAAGACTCACCACCCCAACAGAGCCAGGATGGGGCTCTTCACTGTCTGAGCTTGACCAGGTGCTGAAAATGTCCACTGGGCCTGTAGGAGACAGCCGGGGCGGGGCGGGGGGAGGATGTAAAGGAGAAAAAGGGGAGAGCTGAAAAAATTAAGAGCCTCTTTCATATTCATATACACACACACATATATATATATATAATTAAATTTTCTCTTTTACAAATTCAGAATATTCATTTAAACATCTTTAAAATATCAATGACTTTCCTTCTTCTCCTTCCATGGTTCATTCTGCATATCATAAATCCCTGCATATTTTACATAAACTAAACAATTCAGCATTCCATTATTACATGCACCAGAACTTATTTACCCTGTTCAATTTAACTAAATGCTGCCAACGTTTTCAAACGTACACAATACCCCGCCCCATATATTCAGGAAACATTTCCCAATCTTCTTTAAATGTATGTTCTTCTTGTTCTCTTATTCTATATGTTATAGAGCCTCTTTCTAAGCCGGCAAAATAGGGGGGGGTTCTGTTTTGGCTCCCCACTGGTGCGGAAAGGGAGTTAAAACAAGACTTACCATCATCTTGGTCAAATATGATTCCTGTAGAGAGAGGTAAAGAGAGGCAAAGAGGCTTTATTATTACTTATTTCATGAAATGCCATTTGATTGTTTTTTTAAAAGCCCTCACCGTGGTTTGCAAAAAGGTTAACACAGAGGGGCTACCTTTGAAGGTGACCCGGAAACTGCAATTAATCCAGAATGCGGCAGCTAGACTGGTGACTGGGAGTGGCTGCCGGGACCACATAACATCGTTTCTGAGAGATCTGCATTGGCTCCCAGTACATTTCCGAGCACAATTCAAAGTGTTGGTGCTGACCTTTAAAGCCCTAAACGGCCTCGGTCCTGTATATCTGAAGGAGCGTCTCCACCCCCATCGTTCTGCCCAGACACTGAGGTCCAGTGCTGAGGGCCTTCTGGCGGTTCCCTCGTTGCGAGAAGTAAGGTTACAGGGAACCAGACAGAGGGCCTTCTCGGTAGTGGCACCCGCCCTGGGGAACACCCTCCCTTCAGATGTGAAGGAAATAAGTAGCTACCCTATCTTTAAAAGACATCTGAAGGCAGCCCTGTTCAGGGAAGTTTTTAACATTTAACACTGTATTGTTTTTAATACTTGATTGGGAGCCGCCCAGAGTGGCTGGGGAAACTCAGCCAGATGCGCGGGATATAAATAAATAATAATAATAATAATTATTATTATTATTATTATTATTAAGACTGTCACAGGCCCATCCCAGAGGGAACAGCTAGCAGAGTTAGCCCCCACCCTAGCAAGGCCACCGCTTACCCAAGGATGCCAACAAGGCCAAACCTAAGAGGGCAAGGAAACCGAACAGCCATTTTGTCCTGGGAAGGCCACCGTCGTCGCCCTCGAAGGCCTCCGCGCCGCGATCTCTGCCGGCCCCCGGCAGAATGGGGGGCGCGTCCCGCCCCTTCCGCCTGCGCAGGCCTTCGACGTCACGCTCCTTGGACGCTTCTTCCCCACTGCTGGAAGTGTTTCCCTCTTCCTCCCCCAGAGGGCCTGGGAAGGGGAAGGAGAGAAAAGAAGAGGGCAAGAAATGAGGATCAAAATATTGCGTCAACTGGAGAAAACAGGCTCACCTGTGGCCGCTCGCCTATGGCGAGGGTGAAATTACTCCTGGCAACCAAGCAAAGAAGCTTTTACAGGTTGCGGATGGAGAGGTGGCGAGTCGCCCTCTTTGCTCCTGAACCCTGAGCTCTCTTTGTGGAAATTCAACACAAAGGTAGAGCCTACCTCTGAACCTCATGGTTCCTGCTCCACATCCTCAATAGGAGTATAGCATCTAGATCAAGGGAAGTAATAGTGCCACTGTATTCTGCTCTGGTCAGACCTCACCTGGAGTACTGTGTCCAGTTCTGGGCACCACAGTTCAAGAAGGACACTGACAAACTGGAACGTGTCCAGAGGAGGGCAACCAAAATGGTCAAAGGCCTGGAAACGATGCCTTATGAGGAACGGCTAAGGGAGCTGGGCATGTTTAGCCTGGAGAAGAGGAGGTTAAGGGGTGATATGATAGCCATGTTCAAATATATAAAAGGATGTCACATAGAGGAGGGAGAAAGGTTGTTTTCTGCTGCTCCAGAGACGCGGACACGGAGCAATGGATCCAAACTACAAGAAAGAAGATTCCATCTAAACATTAGGAAGAACTTCCTGACAGTAAGAGCTGTTTGACAGTGGAATTTGCTGCCAAGGAGTGTGGTGGAGTCTCCTCCTTTGGAGGTCTTTAAGCAGAGGCTTGACAACCATATGTCAGGAGTGCTCTGATGGTGTTTCCTGCTTGGCAGGGGGTTGGACTCGATGGCCCTTGTGGTCTCTTCCAACTCTAGGATTCTATGATTCTCCTCGATTGGAACCCTGCTCTTGACCTCCAATAATACCTTCTGCTTGCCAGGATGAAGTCAGAGCGAGTGAACATCTGTAAGCAAGGGCCTCTGGCGACCCTACAAAGCTAAGGTTTCGTTTGCTGTTCCACCTACTGTTGCCTCCTGGATATGTCCACCACTAGAATGTGGCCCCCTGAAAGCTCCCCACAAATAAATGCGGCCCTTAGACCTGACAAGAATCTCTGCCCCAACTAAGTCCTTAAGCACATCTGTCCAGACACTAACATGAAGCCTAAAACACATGCAATTGCTTGGATTTGTGTTCTGTTTCCTTGCCCTCTGCACTTCCCCTATTGCTTCTTCCGGCAGCCAAAATGTAGATGTGTAGGCTGCTTGGGGCAGAGATCTGTCAAAGGCCTCCGCATTATTCCACAAAGAACTGCCTATGCTGATGGAACTACCGTATTTTTCGCTCTATAGGACGCACTTTTTCCCCTTCAAAAATGAAGGGGAAATGTGTGTGCGTCCTATGGAGCGAAGACGCCACAGCCCCACGACCCTCTCCTGGCTGGAGAGGTGACACGTGGCTATGGCAGGAGTCTCTATAGCTGCGCATCACCTCTCCAGCTGGGAGAGCACTCGCGGGGCTAAAGCAGCCCCCCACGAACCTCTCCCGGCTGGAGAGGTGACGCGTGGCTTTAGAGGCTCCTGCCATAGCCGCGCGTCACCTCTCCAGTCGGGAGAGGGTCGCTTGGTGCTTCTTTAGCCCCCCGCAACCCTCTCACAGCTGGAGAGGTGACGCGCGGCTATGGCAGGAGCCTCTCCGCTGCGCCTTTCCGCTGCTCCCTGACCTGCTCTTTGGGGCTGGTGGTGGGCTTCCCCCCCACCAGCCCCAAAGAGCAGGTCGAAAGGAACCTGAAGCCTGGAGAGCGAGAGGGGTCAGTGCACACCGACCCCTCTCGCTCTCCAGGCTTCCAAGGTAGCCGCCTGACCACACCTTAAACGGCACCTTGTTTTAGAGCGGGAAAACAAGAGGGGGAAAGTTCTCCCCCTCTCTGTGCAGCGCCTCCTGCCGCTTCACTGAAGGGGCGCTGGGCAGAGAGGGGGAGAATTTTTTTTTCTTGTTCTCCCCCCTCTAAAACAAAGTGCGTCCTATTGTCCGGTGCGTCCGGCGCAAAGTGCGAAAAATACGGTAAGTCACCTGCTTTGTGGATGAAGACAGTTCCCTTTGGGACAGGCACAGATCCTTCCTCAGCCTCGCAGGTGCTGGCCTCCTTTGCATGTGACAGGGCGGGCTCTGGGGTCTTGACTAGCGTGGGGGTTTCTTCAGAACTGGGGTCCACCACCACCTCAGGACCCTGGATCGCGAGAGAGAGATAAGGATGCTTGTAAAATCGGCATTGTTCTCGAATTGTGAGTGTGTGTGTGTGTGTGTGTGTGTGTGTGTGTGTGTGTGTGTGTGTGCCTACTTCCTGGCAACCTCATATCCAGTGTTGCTTGAGAGTTCTAAGATACAAAAAAAAATTGGTGTAGTTTTAAAAGGTTCAGTCTGCCATCTTGGTTCAAAATGGTGCCCAACCAAAATATTGCTCAAAAAAAAGATACGCTAATATGCCTAGATTAAAATGTGAAGTACTAGATGGAAGAAAAATTAGTAAGGAAAGATAATAAGAATATATAGATGATTTGAGAAGATTGTAGAATGCAAAGATTATTGTAAATTGTATAATGTGGAGGAAATCGAGTGGGGGCGGAGGGAAGTGGGAGGAAGGAAAAAAGAATAATATGACGGATTGAGGAAATATAAATGTATATAAATATAAATAAAAATGTATATGGATGGGGGGATGGGGAAGAAATGGCGTTGGCTTTGGTACATCTGTATTGTAATGTAATATGTGAAAACCGATAAAAAGAAAAAAAAAAAGAAAAAAACACAAAATGGTGCTCAACTGTATCCAGGTAAGAGGAGCCACCGTACAAAATTTGGTCAGACCAGTTTCTTTGTACAGTAATGGCTTTCATTGGCCAATTACCGCCATTGACATGTCCAAAGCACTGCTGCCAACTCCAGGAGACCCTGGGTGCCTGGGCACCCACAAAATTTTCGCTGTGGGCGCTGGGCCTACTGCCGCCCACTGCCTTACCTCCAGGGTGCATCTGTGGCCACAGCAGGCCCCAACAGAAGAGGGCCTGTGTGGATCGTTTGGCTAATTGCCAAATGGAATTGAGTTCAAAGAGGAACGAAGCCCCAAAGTTGGAGAATTCTCATATACATGCAGAGAATTAAGCGAATGCTGTACCTTCTGACTGGCGCCGTCTGCATCAGGGCGGTCGACGAGGGTTTTGCTCTCGCCGAGAGGGGCTGTCCGAAAAAATGCCTGTGTTAAAGCTAGTAAACAAATGCGTTTATTATGTTCATCTGCATCCTTTCCTTTTTTTGCGGGAAATTCCCTTATTTCAGCGCCGTTTCCCGCTGCTGTCCCGGATTGTTAGATATCCCATAGACTGTCCCCGGGACAGGTGAGGCTGCTGATCCCTTATTTTCGAGGCTGCCGATCCCTTATTTTCAAATCTGAAAGTTGACAGCTATGATCCAGGGTGGGGAACCATTTTCAAAGCCAGAGGCCCGCATTCCCTTCTGGGCAACTTCCGGGTGGGGGGGGGCGCATGCCAGGAGTTGGCAGGGCCAGAAGCAAACATGGACGAAGCAAAGGGTGTCAGGGTTCAAAGACAAGTTTCAGCCAGGCAAAAACACCCAAGGAAGGTGCAAAGGAGGACTGGTGAGGGGCGGGGCCTGGAGAAAAGGGGCATGGCCTGGTGAAAGGGGGTGTGGCCTGGTGAAAGTTCCAAGGGCCAGAGAGTAAGAGGGCTAGAAGGGCCACATTCAGCCCTCATGCCTGGGATTCTCTCTCTCTCTCTCTCTCTCTCTCTCTCTCTCTCACACACACACACACACACACACACACACACACACAGTAACTAAACCGGGTCTGATGAAAATACCAGGTATCCTCCATCACTGAAAATATGCTTCCCTCCTTCAGAGCAGTGGGGTGAGCAAAGCAGCTTCCCCATTGTATACTGAAGTCCAGCTTGCAATATCATGCAGAGGATTGCAAAGCAACAGGGGCGGTCAGGAAATGCCAGGTGGGGTCAGGAAAGGGCATGGAAGGCAGCTAAGGGTTGGGCAAGGGCCTCATCCATTGCTACATACCTTGTGTCTCTTCCTGGGCCGGCTCAGACCCAGGCTGCATTTCCAAGCCAAGGTCTTCTACAGGTAGAGCCTGGAGGGGCAAAACACGTCGAAAATAGAGGTCACAAAATTCCCTTTTTTCTCCTAGAGTGGCATGGGGGAGGATCTTTACCTGGCCCCGCCCCTGTGGGCGAACTTTGGCAGGTGAGTGGGGCAACCCACTTGTCAATCACTCAGCATCATTATGGTTGTGTGTGGTTTTTTTGCAACTATGTTTTTATTTATTTATTCTTGGATACAAAAGAAGAAGAGAACAACTGTGACAAAGCATCCGAAATAGAGATTTATTTATTTTTTAAAGCAAAATACCCAGGCGTGCAGGATGAATTCAACTGCCCATGGTTGATCATTATATTTGAGGTTGATCATTCTATTTTTAGGGCCCACCCTATTTTCCTGACTGAAAGTTGTTTAAAAGTGTTTGTTATATTGTGCTTTAATGTTGCAACTCACCGTGGGACCTTAGGGTGGAGAGTGGAATAATAATAATAATATAATAATAATAATAATACTACAGGTAAACTGCCCCTGCCCACCCACCAAAGTCCATCACAAGGAGCTCCCGCAAGGGTTTAATAATAATAATAATAATAATTATAATTATAATTATAATATTATAATAATAATAAATTTTATTTATATCCCGCCCTCCCCAGCCGAAGCTGGGCTCAGGGCGGCTAACAGCAATCAAAATAGTTCAACATTCTAAAACATTCATTATAAAATTAATTAAATCAAATTAAAATCAAATTAATGGCAACCATCAAGCAAAATTTTGTGCAGATTGCCAGAGGAGGGGGTCAGGCTGCGCCCTGACAAAAGGCCTGGCGGAACAGCTCTGTCTTGCAGGCCCTGCGGAAGGATGTCAGGTCCTGCAGGGCCCTAGTCTCTTGTGACAGAGCGTTCCACCAGATTGGAGCCGCGGCCGAGAAGGCCCTGGCTCTAGTTGAGGCCAGCCTAACCTCTCTGAGGCCTGGGATCTTTAGGGTGTTTTTATTTGCAGACCGTAAATTTCTCTGTGGGACATACGAGGAGAGGCGGTCCCGTAGGTACGAGGGTCCTAGGCCGTATAGGGCTTTAAAGGTTAAAACCAGCACCTTAAACCTGATCCTGTACTCCACCGGGAGCCAGTGCAGCTGGTACAGCACCGGATGGATATTATCTCGCAGCGAAGACCCCGTAAGGAGTCTCGCTGCAGCATTCTGCACCCGCTGGAGTTTCCGGGTCAGTCTCAAGGGCAGCCCCACGTAGAGCGAGTTACAATAATCCAGTCTGGAGGTGACTGTCGCATGGATCACAGTGGCTAGGTCAGGGCGAGAGAGGTAAGGAGCCAACTGCTTAGCTTGGCGGAGATGAAAAAATGCCGCCTTTGTTATAGCTGTAATCTGCGCCTCCATAGAGAGGGAGGTATGGCCAGCTGGTTGCCAGGTGCTTGGGAACTGTAGCGCAGGGGGCTTTTCTGCCTCCCTAGCACCAAGCGCTTTGCACTGAGCCCCCTGCTAAAATGAGAAGGGGCAAGCTCCATTTCTGCAGGGATTTCCAACGGAAGCCACTTGGCGCTGCAGGAGAAAGGCACAGGGGTCTCTCTCTTGCCCATCAGCTGCCTGGCGGAAGCGGGAAAAGATAACCTGCTTTGAGCTCCCGACTGTCTCCCCATGGTCACCTGGGCACCTGCCCCACATATGACACCTTGCCTGGAGCCAGTGGGCGTGGTTTGGGGGGAAACGGTCCCATGGGCCAAAGGGTGGGTGATGGTGGGCGAGATGAAGCCTGGTGAAGAAAGGAAGGGGTCGTAGCTCAGTATCTACTCTGCCTACGGAAGGCTCCAGCTTCAATTGGCTGCATCTTCTTGCCTTCTGAAGGGCTGCATGTCCCACGTGGGTGGGGCCAGAGGCAAAAGTGGGCGGAGCAACTGATGCAAATGTTACCTGTGTACAGTATAGGTAAAGGTAAAGCAACCCCTGACCATTAGGTCAAGTCATGACTGACTCTGGGGTTGCGGCGCTCATCTCGCTTTACTGGCCGAGGGAGCCGGCGTACAGCTTCCGGGTCATGTGGCCAGCATGACTAAGCCGCTTCTGGCGAACCAGAGCAGCGCACGGAAACACCGTTTACCTTCCCGCCGGAGCGGTACCTATTTATCTACTTGCACTTTGACGTGCTTTCGAACTGCCAGGTTGGCAGGAGCAGGGACCGAGCAACGGGAGCTCACTCTGTCACGGGGATTTGAACCGCCGACCTTCTGATTGGCAAGTCCTAGGCTCTGTGGTTTAACCCACAGTGCCACCCGCGTCCCTACCTGTGTACAGTAGGCCAGTTAATAAACACACCCCTCCCCCAATCATCCATCCAAAGGAGCATTCCACCCCCTCAAGAGGGTACGAAGCAATGCTGGTGAGGGGGTGTGGCTTGAGGGGAGGGGGTGTGGCCTGGAAAGATGGGCGTGGCCTAGGTAGACTGATGTTTCTTAGAAAGAGGGTGTGGCCTCAGGAAAGGGGTGTGGCCTAGAAAGAGGGGTGTGGCCCAGGGAGAGTGGGCGTGGTTTGAGGACGCCCTCCAAGCCTGAGGTTGCCCACCCGCTTCAAACCTCACTGCCAACATCAGGGATGGGGCATCTTCCAAGGGACTCTAGCTTCCATCAGCCCCAGGCAACAAGGACAACAGTCCAGGAGGATAGCCCCTAAAAACCTGGAGGGTTGCAGGTAACCCTACCCCCCCCCAGCCTACAGAGAAAAGAAGCAGGTTCTAGGGCCCACCACTGACCCCAACTAGTGTCCTCCTCACAAGAGGTCAGGCCTGGGAGACCCAAAAGCCTATGAGGAGAGGGCTTTTGAGGAGCTCATTCTGCTGCCCCACCCCTGACGCCTTGCCCCTGCCCCACAGAACCTTCGCCCCTCTCCCCAGTTTGTTTTCGGCTCCCGCTCACCTCAGAGCCGGCAATCACCCAGCTGTTGTTGTCCGACTCCCGGGAGTCTGAATTGTCAGTCATTTTGGCTCATGCCACGGGGCGTTGGGTCAGCGGGGCCTCCTAGGGATGCAGACCCCCAATTGGATGGGGGGCTGGAAGGAACAGAAGACGTCTGAAGAGAGAGAGAGACAGAGGAGGTTCTTTATCAGCCTCGAGTACAAAGGAGGCGAGGCTGGCCGCTTCACGCCGGGGGAATTTGACTGGCAAATTAATTTGGGCAGAGAAATTGGGGCACAGGCTGCAGATGAGAGTGGAGATGCAAAAACCTGGAACGGGCCAACCGGCCTCTCTGTTTCCCACCCCAGCACGGTCTGCACTGGCTGGCAGCAGCAGCTATGGTCTCTAACCCCATGAATAAAGATCCCAGGTCTCATGGTTTGGAGCAAACAGCTGGTTTAAAATAGGAGCATCGGAACAGAGTCAGACTGATGGGTCCATTTAGCTTAGCGTTGCCTACACTGACTGGCAGCAGCTCTCCAGGGTTTCAGGCAGGGCAGATCCCCAGCCCTACCTGGAAATGGCAGGGACTGAACCCGGGACCTTCTGCATGCAAACTGAGCTAAGGCCCTTCTCCATATTCTTTCAACTTGACAGCTCAGGGAAGTTACCTAGCTTTAAGAATCATATAAAAGAAACTCCTTTGCCAGTTTCCTCCATTCAACACTATTTTGCCCTTGGGAAAACAACTCTTTTCCCTGCCACCTCCCCAAGTGTGAGGACGTGTATACATACCTCCTACCCCAGGTAGTAGGGACGCAGGTGGCGCTGTGGGCTAACCCACAGAGCCTAGGACTTGCAGATCAGAAGGTCGGCGGTTCGAATCCCCGCGATGGGGTGAGCTCCCGTTGCTCGGTCCCTGCTCCTGCCAACCTAGCAGTTCGAAAGCACGTCAAGGTGCAAGTAGATAAATAGGTACCGCTCCGTCGGGAAGGTAAACGGCGTTTCCGTGTGCTGCTCTGGTTTGCCAGAAGCGGCTTAGTCATGCTGGCCACATGACCCGGAAGCTGTATGCCGGCTCCCTCAGCCAATAATGCGAGATGAGTGCCACAACCCCACAGTTGGCCACGATGGGACCTAATGGTCAGGGGTCCCTTTACTTTACCCCAGGAAGTGCCCAGAGGTGACAACTGCTGAGCTGATTGTTGGCCAAGGAAAGCCTAATCCCATCACCAGACCTGCCAAGGGGTCCAGACATGCAAAGGAAGTTCTATTCTATTTTGGGTGGTGGGACTTCAGAGGTGTTTGCCTATGCTAATCTTATACCTGGGTCTTGCCCTGCCATGCCTGCTTATGCTAATCTTGTACCAAGGACTTGTTTGGACATGTTTGCCAAGGTTAAACTAGCGTAACCCCTGTCTACCTCTCCCCTTTTGTGACATGTCAGTAATGTAGCAATGATGCTGTACGAACTGTATTCTGGGATATGGTGGGAAACTTTAAAAAGTCCTTGTCACTCCATCCTCGGGGTTCAAAATTCTTCTTTGAACTCGTTGCGCAATAAACTTTGGTCTACAGCTATTTGCTCCGGTTGGTGGCTGGACTCCTTCCTTTATTCCGCAATTTTAAGGTCATAGATATGTAATAAATGTTCATAAATGTACCAAGCAAACACGTACATAAATATATAAACCACATGTCTGAAAACTCCACAGAAAAAAAGTCCTGAACAAATTGACCTCAACTATTTCTTTGCAAGGTCAAAGTGGGAAACCTCCCCATTGTCTTTTCCCTTCACAAATCCTGTCTTAAGGGCACATTTAAGATATGAATAGGGTGTGAGCCTGTGACCTGGCCCAGAACTAAGTATTTATCATTACAAAAGACTAGCGAGGCTCCCCAGGCAATCCAATCAAGTGACCATTAAACAGGTAACCTGGCAGGCAGGAGGTAAACAAAACACTCAGATTTCAGCCCTTCTGTGACCTATGTATGATGTTCCTGGGGGTGGTCTTGATCTAAAAGGTAAAGGTAAAGGTACCCCTGCCCGTACGGGCCAGTCTTGACAGACTCTAGGGTTGTGCGCCCATCTCACTCAAGAGGCCGGGGGCCAGCGCTGTCCGGAGACACTTCCGGGTCACATGGCCAGCGTGACATCGCTGCTCTGGCAAGCCAGAGCCGCACACGGAAACGCCGTTTACCTTCCCGCTAGCAAGCGGTCCCTATTTATCTACTTGCACCCGAGGGTGCTTTCGAACTGCTAGGTTGGCAGGCGCTGGGACCGAACAATGGGAGCGCACCCCGCCGCGGGGATTCGAACCGCCGACCTTTCGATCGGCAAGCCCTAGGCGCTGAGGCTTTTACCCACAGCGCCACCCGCGTCCCTTTTGGTCTTGATCTACTGGGTGGCAATTTCGAAAGTCTATATAAGGCCTTTGTGCCATTGTTCTGGGTTCCTCCTCATTCCTGCGTGTGTTGAGCAGGACCCTGTTGCAACAGATCAATAAAGATCAGGCTTACTAGCTGCTTTGCTTCTCAATGTTCTCTGGTTGGCCTCTGTTATTTTCTCCTACCGATAGGGAACCTACATAAGGACTCTGTATGGGCTCTTGCATACCCCATAAGGGAAAAAAGGCAGATTTTGTTTACAACAGCAGGGACTCGCAACGAGATGGGTGACTGAGCAGCCTCGCACCTGTAACAAAATCAGTGGAGTTGAGTCACAGGGTTGTACCCAATGCTGGTCTTTAGAGTAGACCCATTGAAATTTAATGGCTTTGACTAACTTAGGCTGTATAAACACCGTACATTTAAAGCTCTCACCCCAAAGAATTCCCAGCACTCTTAAAAAGGTAAAGGGACCCCTGACCATTAGGTTCAGTCGTGACCGACTCTGGGGTTGTGGCGCTCATCTCGCTTTACTGGCCGAGGGAGCCGGCATACAGCTTCCGGGTCATGTGGCCAGCATGACTAAGCCGCTTCTGGAGAACCAGAGCAGCGCATGGAAACGCCATTTACCTTCCTGCCAGAGTGGTACCTATTTATCTACTTGCACTTTGACATGCTTTCGAACTGCTAGGTTGGCAGGAGCTGGGACCAAGCAACGGAAGCTCACCCTGTCGCCAGGATTCAAATTGCCGACCTTCTGATCGGCATGTCCTTGGCTCTGTGGTTTAACCCACAGCGCCACCTGCGTCCCAGCACACTTAGGAAACTACAATTCCCAAGATTCTTTGGAGGGGGGGGAATGTGCTTCAGATGTATAAATAATAAATAAATAAATTTTATTTGTATCCCACTCTCCCCAGCCAAAGCCAGGCTCAGAGCGGCTAACATCATATAAATAAGGCAATATGCATAATACAATATACAATATGCAAATATGTATGGTGTATATGTGGTACCCCGCAAGACGAACGCCTCGCAAGACGGAAAACCCGCTAGACGAAAGGGTTTTCCGTTTTGGAGGCGCTTCGCAAAACGAATTTCCCTATGGGCTTGCTTCGCAAAACGAAAGCCCATAGGGAAATCTCAGGGACCTCTTTTAAATGCTAGCGGTGGGGAGCAAAGCCTTCCCCCCCCTTCAGAAGAGGTCCAGGAAGGCTGGCGGGGCCGAAAGGCTTTGCTCCCCAGCGCCAGCATTTTAAAAGCAGTCCGGGATAGCAGGGAAGCGCTTCCCGCTATCCCGGACGGCTTTTGAAGGCAGGAGAGGCATGCCGGCAAGTCTCCGCCAGCAGCGGCAGCGGTGCCGCTGCTGGCGGAGCGCTCCGCGAAGCCTGCGCGCGCTAATGTCAGCGCGCGCAGGCTTCGGCATGCCGGCAGAGGTCCGCGAAGCCTTGGCCGGACAGGTTTTGAAGGCAGGCGGGGGGAGCAAAGACTTTCGCCCTCGCCAGCCTTCAGAAGAGGTCCAGGACCTCTTCTGAAGGCTTGCGGGGGGCAAAAGTCTTTGTCCCCCCTGCCTGCCTTCCCAGGGGCTTTTAAATCGCCCCGGACAGCGGAGAAGTCCTCCGCTGTCCCGGGGCGATTTTAAAATGCCGCCCGCCAGCATTTTAAGATAGCCCCGCACAGCGGAGAAGTCCTCCGCTGTCCCGGGGTTTTTTAAAATGCTGGGGGTGGGAAGAAAAGCCCTTGTCCCCCCCCCCCCCCAGCCTTCAGAAGAGGTCCGGGGACAGACTGTCCCCGGACCTGGTCTGAAGTCGGTTTCCCTAGGAACGCATTAATTGATTTTCAATGCATTCCTATGGGAAACCGTGCATCGCAAGACGAAAAAACCGCAAGACGAAGAGAATTGCGGAACGAATTAATTTCGTCTTGCGAGGCACCAAGTAGGATGTACTCTTTGAGTAGAAAGTACAATAGATAAAACTCATTTATCTCAGTGGGTCTACTCTGAAGTGGACTGAGTTGGAGCCAACCCAGAATAGACAAGAGTAGAACATCTTCCCTTATTAGTTTGGAAAGGAGGGTGGGGTGGGCAGTTTTAAAAACGTCTTCCAGGCAGAGCTATTCTTGCTGGAAAGAGAATGTGGGGAATCCAAATTATGCCGGACTCTGAACGAGGTCTGATTACCAGCACTCCGAAAGCAAGGAGAGGAAGAGGAAACAAGTCCTCTTGCAAACAGAAAAATGGGGCCCTGGGACAAAGTTGGTGGGTTTTTGGCGGGTGACACACACAGGTGTCAAATGAATAGGTACTCCAGACCTCCCCTTAAAAAAAAAAAGATGCCCATATCTAAAAACCTCTATTTTTCTTCTCTTCTTAAATGTAATAAAAAGAAATCGAACAAAGAATTAAAACCTTAAACCATAAAGATTCGCAGTTTGGAAACAAAATTACAAAGATCCAATGCAGCTCTAAAAGGATAATAAAGTATTGTCTCTTACAAATATTCCCTTTGGTATTGGTAAGAATAAAATCAATCTCCACTTGTGATGTCCCTTATTGTTGAGAATCTGGCATTTGCATATACTGGTGGCACTGAGTGAGCCTGCAACTCCATATTTTGTAGAAGAAATAAAATCAAGGCATATATGAAAATTAAAAATGGTCGTTCGAGCTCTGCCCATTATGTAGTTTTAGTTTATGGGACATCTCTTCAAGTAGGGCAATCTGCCAACCCTTAAACACAGCAATCCCGATGATTAAGATTAAAGGTCTTCCAGGATTTAGCAATGCAGCCGGCCTGGTCTGCTGTTAAGAGATGAGAAGTAAATTCTTCACTTCTCAAGACCTCTTCTCTCCCCTCCATGCAATACATTCTTGTTAAATATCCCCCCCCCACCCCACCCCTTCCCTGTAGGGAACAGCTGTCAGAACAGGAGACTGACTTTGGGGAAAAGGAGGGAGGTATTTTTAGTCGCTTTTAATACACTTTAGCAGGTGGAAATTGCTGAGCAGACCAGCCCAGACTGCTTTGGAGGGACATGACAAGATCTTTCTTGCCTCCTGCCCCAGAATCCATTTAACTCCAAGCTTTTCTACTCCCATAGGGAGCTCCAGAAGGGAAATAATTCCTGCTCCCCCCACAACAAGTAACTCTCCACTATTCCTTTTTTGGACGCAGGGTTTTAAACAGCCTTGCTGGTTTGGGTTCCCACCCCCCCTCTCCTGCTAGGCCCCCGTGGTTATACGAAGGAAAAGCACCTTTTTTCAGAAAATTCCTAATCTGGAAGTTTGAGGAAAAAGAAGGAAGAAAAAGGCTGCTGTTTTAAATGTTATCTTATTTTTTAAAAGCATGTACCCGTGGATGCTAACACTCACTGCAGGTGCATGTAATGTTTGCCATATTCAGGGTATAAAAAGGTGACTAAATTAGACCCATCTGTTTCAAGAGTAAAACTGAGTTGGAGACAAGCCTCTCGAGGTAGGAAACCGTTAGTCCATTGGTCTATCTAGCTTAGTGTTGCTGACACGGACTGGCAGCTCTCCAGGGTTTCAGGCAGGACACGTGCCCAGCCCTAACTTGGAGATGCTGGGGATTCGAACCCAGGACCTTCTGCATGCAAAGCAGGTGCTCTGTCATTGTGCTACAGCCCTTCCGTTCCATTGAACTGGCATAGGAAAGTGCCTTCTAGTGAGTCAGACTGTTGGTCTATCTGGATCAGCACTGCTGGCACTGACTGGCAGCAGCTCTCCCTGCCGAAAATTGGGAGAAAAGAGAAAAGTTTTGGGGCAGGATCCTTGGAGTGAAATAGGCACTATTGTTCCTCTTTCAGAAGCCTAATCCCGTGGGACAAAGCTAATTCCCAACACCACACAATCACAAATCCCCAAAGTCACACTGCACCCCTAGTATGTACATATATTTCTGTGTCCCCTGATCCTGCCCTCAACGTACAAAGAGGCTGTGGTTTTACAGCAGGCATCAGAAGATGCAAGCAGGAAGCGGCCTTGTTTTGCTGCTCTCAACTTCTGCCCCCCCCCCCAGCTCCGATGCCATAGCAACCCTGGCAGCGGTGCCCTTAATAGGAGATTTATGTGGGACAGCGGAACCTAGCCGGGCCGGATCCTTGGCGGCAGTGGCTACAGGCAGCCAAGCACCACCCGACACAGGCAGGGACAAAAATGGGCCTCTCTATACAACAACACTTAAAAAAAAAAATTCATAGGACAAGAGAGTCCGCAGCGGTGTGGCGGTTAGTGTGTCGGACTATGACCTGGGAGACCCAGATTCAAATCCCCTCTCAGCCTGACCTCTCAGCCTGACCTACTTCACAGAGCTGTTGTGCAGGTTAAGGGAGGGAGGGGGAGACCCATGTACACCAACTTCAGCTCCTTGGAGAAAAAAGCAGGGTATAGCTGCAATAAGGGGGTTGGACTAGATGACCCTTGGGGTCCCTTCCAATTCTACATGAGGTCCTGGCAGCACTTCAGCAGGGATGTGAGAGGGCTTGTTGCGGGGCAGGAACCCGGAATGGTGCTTCCATCATACGTGAGCTGCCTGGTATCTTCAGGGCATCTCATAATGTCTTATAGCCAACGTGGAGCCCTCCACTACAACTCCCATTATCCGTGAGCAACTGGGCTATTCTGATGTTGGCTGATGGGAACTGGAGTCCAACAAGAGACGGAAGGGCTTCATACCTATGATCAGACCCTTCGTAGGTTTCGATGCAACCCATTAACAAAGCTCTTCCCCCTGGAAATAGCGTGAGTTGTGGATGCGAAACACGCACGGCTGCAGATAACTCAAGTTGTTGGCTCTAGAGCAAGTGGGGAGAGCTACAGCCCTTGTTGGACTCTCATAATTCCTCAGCAGTTGCCCTGGGGTCCTTGGCAGGAAGGGCAAGATATAAGTTTAATTAAAAAAATAAATAACAAGTCCAAAAGGATTTGCAGGGCCTGTCCCTACCCTCTCGCCTCAGCCATAGATCGCCACCTGGCCTGCCTTGAAAGGCTGTTGTGAAGCAGTGGTGGATTTCAAATCCCATCACCACACCCAACCCAAGCAGGAGGGGTGATGGGAGTTGTAGTTCAGCAACTTTTGGAGAGCTTCCCTCCCCCATCCCCTTTTTACAGATCGCTTAGCAAAAGGACACACATAACTTTTACATTCAAAATAAGGGCATAAAGGCTTATTATATTAGCAAATAGTGCAAAGTAATAAAACAAAAACTGGTAATAATATGATAGCCAGGGATTTGGGACCTGTTGACCTCCGGAGATGTCGCTAGATTAGAATACCCATCCTCCTTGCCCACTGGTCGTGCTGGTCGGAGCTGGTGGGAATTGGAATCCCTAAACATCAGTGGTTTGCCCACCTGCCATAAGGTTTAGGGTGCAACCTTGTAACCTGATAGGAAGTCCCATTGAACTGAATGGTTGCTTACTTTCCGGAGTAAACATGTGCAGAACTACAGTTACTGAGTTTTTACAGTCATGGGATGCGGGTGGCGCTGTGGGTTAAACCACAGAGCCTAGGACTTGCCGATCAGAAGGTTGGCGGTTCGAATCCCCGCAACGGGGTGAGCTCCCGTTGCTTGGTCCCAGCTCCTGCCAACTTAGCAGTTCGAAAGCACGTCAAAGTGCAAGTAGATTAATAGGTACCACTCCAGCGGGAAGGTAAACAACATTTCCGTGCGCTGCTCTGGTTCGCCAGAAGCGGCTTAGTCATGCTGGCCACATGACCCGGAAGCTGTACGCTGGCTCCCTTGGCCAGTAAAGCGAGATGAGTGCTGCAACCCCAGAGTCGGTCACGACTGGACCTAATGGTCAGGGGTCCCTTTACCTTTACAGTCATGAAATCAATGATTTGGAAGTCCTCCAGCCCAACCCTCAGCAATGGAGGAATTGCAGCTGAATAATCCCTGACAGATAACTGAAGGTGTGAAGCTCTTGGGTGTTCAAAAAGTGGTGTGTGCGAATGTTGAGCATGACAGCCAAAAAAGAAAACAAAAACCCTGCAATCACCAGGAATAAATCAGCCTGTAGAACTGTCAACTTGGAAAGCAAAAAAGATGGACACCTTACAAGCATTCCTAGCGTTGAAGTGAGGATTATACAGCCAATTAAGATCTCGCCTCTCCATCAAAACACAACCCTAACGATTCCAGGGGCTTGCAAACTCAAGAGTATACAGAACTGGAGAATAAATTCTTCTGGATTAATTCATGCAGGGTATGTGGGCACGACTCTGTATGCAGGTACAATATATGGGCACAGGTGGGCTTTTGCGATGGGACAGGAGAACCTCTCCCAACTCCAGCATCGCCCCTCTCAAACCGCGCATAAAAGGATCTGGTCTAGACCCTTCCCTTTGCACTGATCGCTGGGCGAAACGCCAGTTTCCCAGTTTTGGAACCAAAGCTACCTGCAATAGATCCAAGGCAACGGTGGTTGGGGGAGGGGAGCACATTTGGAGGGATCTCAAAAAACGAGTTCCATCGAAACTGCAAGACTACGCGATAGATAGATAGATAGATAGATAGATAGATATCCCGGAAAAGCAGCAACTCTCTCCCAGAAGACAAGGTGAAATCACAACCAACCCACCCCTCTAAAGGGGCAACGGGAGAGTTGATGGGGCTGTTGCCATGGTAACCCTGCATCAGCGACCCTCGGGGATTCCCTCTGCTGGACCAAATCATGCCGCCGCCGCCCCCCTCTTCCCTTGAGAGCTGCTTGCCCTAAAATTGGGGGGGGGGCCTCTCCGGTGACCCATACCATTACCCCACAACGACCCCCTTCCTCTTCACCTTTCCATCCATCCTTACCTTAGTCTAGGGGGCTCTCAGATCTGGAAGTTTTTTAGAAGGTGGAAAAAGGAAGGCTGCGAACGCCTCTTAACTTTGTATAGGAAACTTCGCGGCACTTTACCCTGCGGGGGGGGGGGAGGAAAGGGGCGGGACCTCGGGGCCAGGCAGCCTATCCCAGGGGTTGGGAGAAATGAGTTTGGCCAATGAAGGGGAAGAGAGGGCAGGACAGGGCGGGCGGGGGAGGACAGCACTGTTTTGGAATCCGCAATGCAATCCTGAGGCCGGCAGATAAATGTGTGCGAAACCCCCTAAATGGGGAGAATTCTGGATCGGGAAGGAGGAGCACGCTTTGCGGGGAGATTAGGGGTCCCCCCATAAGATCAGCCTTTTTAAGGCTTGGGGGGGGGTGTAGAGAAGGGGTGCCCCCCCCCAGTCAGCCATTTAGGATCCTAGCGAGCAGGCATGACTAAGCTGAGCGAGGCTGGAGAGAGACAGCGACAGCTGGGAGCCCAAGCAGAGAGGCGGGTTCTGCTGCCATCCCAGGGACACTTTATATGAACCCTGGATAGCTCAGTTGGCGAGAGCACTGGGCTGGTAACGCCAGAGTCGCAGGTTCGATCCCCGTATGGGGCAGCTGCGTTGCAAGGGGGTTGAGCTAGATGACCCTCAGGGTCCCTTTCAACCCTGGAATTCTATGGTTCTGGGAAAGGACTGGGGGACCTGTCGCTGCCACCACCCCCTTGCAGGCTGGCTGCTAGGAGACCCTTGCTGCTGACTCTAAAGTCAGAACATGGGAAGAGCGAATGGCCCAGTATCCTGTTCTCACAGTGGTCCGCCAGGTGCCCCAATGGGAAGCCCGAAAGCAGGACTTCCACTTGCTGGGAGTAACTGGCATTCAGAAGCATCACTGCATCCAACTATGGAGGAACAGCCGTCATAGTTAGTTGCTCTCTCCCCCACGAATCTGCCAGCTTTGTTAATAATAATAATAAAATAATTTATTATTTATACCCCACCCATCTGGCTGAGCTTCCCCAGCCACTCTGGAAGGCTCCCAATTGAGTGTTAAAAACAAGACAGCATTAAATATTAAAAACTTCCCTAAACAGGGCTGCCTTCAGATGTCTTTTAAAGATAGGATAGCTGCTTATTTCCTTCACATCTGAAGGATGGGTGGGCGCCACTACCGAGAAGGCCCTCCGTCTGGTTTCCAGTAACCTCACTTCTCGCAATGAGGGAACCGTCAGAAGGCCTTCGGCGCTGGATCTCAGTGTCTGGGCTGAACGATGGGTGTGGAGACGCTCCTTCAGGTATACAGGACCAAGGCCGTTTAGGGCTTTAAAGGTCAGCACCAAAACTTTGAATTGTGCTCGGAAACGTACTGGGAGCCAATGCAGATCTCTCAGGACCAGTGTTATGTGGTCCCAGCAGCTGCTCCCAGTCATCAGTCTAGCTGCCGCATTCTGGATTAATTGCAGTTTCCGGGTCACCTTCAAAGGTAGCCCCACATAAAGCGCATTGCAGTAGTCCAAGTGGGAGATAACTAGAGCATGCACCACTGGCGAGACAGTCTAACCCTGAAATTTTGGGTCCCCTATGATGGGAGTAGTCAGGATTTATGTTGGGGGGGGACAGGACACCCACCTGTCATCATCCTCCGCCTGGCTCCATCTAGCAGATTGGGAATGAAATGTCTCAACAAGGGTTGTTTTAAATTACTTTCTTTTGGTCCCAAGTGCTCAGAAAAATCTTGTCAAAATCTCCCTACAATTTCAAATTTTAGTTAAGCGTTTTTATTTATTTACTTTGATTTAAGGGGGGGGCTACCCCCTGGCTACTATGTCCATGGTCCCTTCCAAAGTTTTAAACTCATTTTGTACTGCAAACCCCACGTTTTGTGCTCCCCCCAATTGAGTAACTGATGCTCAAACTGGGGGCCATAAGTGACCCCCCCAACCCAACACTGTCCACCTTGTGCCACAAACCCTGTGCTTTCTTTCGAGTATCACTTACTCAATTGTGGGGTGGCACACAACACAGGGTTTGCAGCACAAAACTATTCCGAAATTTTGGCACCAGTTTGGAGTGAATTGGAGAATGTTGGGTTCTGCTCAGGAGTAGACCTGCTGAAACTGAAGAACATGGCTCTTAAGTCTATTGATTTAAATATGTCTACTCTAAGTAAAACATTGTTGACTAGCACCCAGGCAAGGCAGGCAAAGGGAACACAAGACCTTTTAAAAAGGATGATCTTGATATCTAAAGAGGCTACCACCTGCACCCGGGAAACAATTGTCGGGGGGGGGGGAGCCTTTTTTCAGCTTGAGGGCCAAATTCCCTTTTGGGGAACACATCTGAGTGGTGGGTGGGGCCAGAGGCAAATGTGGGTGGAGCAACAAATGTCTCTGGAGCAAGCTAAAGACCTGAGGGAGGAGATCATCACCCCACTCGTACTAACCATCCCAGGGCGCTCATCCACTGCCACAATGTCCTTTCGTCTATCAGATCAAAATGATCAGACTAACAGCAAAGGTTGCTAGGTTCATAGCAGGGGCAGTCAGAATAAGGGCTACTAACTGACTGCTGATTCAGGACTTTAAATTGTGCTTTTATATCAAATTTCCTTTTCTGCGTATACTGTAATGTTTTACTGTTACTATGGCCATTGGCTAATGCGAATAAAGTTTTCTCTCTCTCTCTCTTGAGCAGGCTTCTATCTTATACCCACAGGCTTGTATCTTATTCTCCCCCCCCCCCCAAGCAAGCAAAAGGCATTGTCAAGAGTTCAAGGGCACATTCCAGCCAGGTAATAACAGACAGCCTGGGGAAAGTCCTGTAAAATTCCAGAGAACAACACCCCCCGATGTTCCTCTTCCCTGGCCCAAAATTATTTCCCTGCAACGCTGCTTCTAAGGAGCGTAGCGGCTTCCACTCTCAAAAACAAATCTGCAAGGCACGCTCAGCTGAAAAATGCTGACCCTGGATCATCAGGTGGGCTTTGGAATTCCAGAGGGATTTAACCCAGGGAGCAAGCTCTGCAAGGAGGTGAACAGGGGATCCCAGAATTGATCAGCAGCCCCGATACCTGATCTGCATCCTATAGCATGTTGGCTCTGTAACCGGATGGTTTTTGGCTTTAGAGATGCGTTTGGCTGAGAACGCAAAACAAACCCTTCAGGCCAGGTGATTCAGCCTTCGCCATCCTGAGAAGGGGGTGCAGACATACCTGCCACACCTAAATCTCTGCAACATCCACCTCCACCCCTGCAGATTTCAGCAAGAGATGGGACATTTTGACAAGCCAGCAAGATAAATCTCAACCCAGGTCACCTGCACCCAAGTGAACAGTTCACTTTCTATATATATGTACTGTATATTAGCATTCATTTATGTAAGGTTTTTGGAGTGGTCGCAGCACTCACAATAACCGTGAACGGGAGGTCAATTTTATCTCATAACGCCACCTTGCAGTCTGTCTCCTGGAAGCACAGGAAGTTCTCTAATCTTCTCAGCAACCTTGTAAAGGGAGGTAAAATTTTATCACAGATGCACACCTGTTGCGGAATCAGACAAGAGCCTCTTTCACCAGTGTTCTTTTCTGTACCGTGGAAATGGTTCACTCTGTCCTCTCCCTCCCACCCACCTCCCTTAACTTCTACTCCACTGTTGGAAGATTTACCCTAAAAGCACCGCAGCCAGAATTCCCCCTCCCCCCCAAACCAGAGATTTTGCCTTTAGATTTCTAAGTCCCCTGCCAGCCTCTTTCTTGGCAAATCTCAGCAGTCCAGGCTTGTCCTTGGCAGCTGAGTGGGTTTGGGGCTTTGTTTCTTCAGCAACCAGCCCGGGGGAGGGGGGGTGCTTTGAAAGGAAGCAGAAGCTGAGAGGTGACACTTTGTCAAGGAAGCAAACAAGGGGGGGGGGAATGCCTTTTTGTGTGTGCGTCTCAGTAGACTCTGTTCTTTCAAGCCTCGGATTGTCCAAATGGGCATTTTTGTGGCTTTGGCATGTGGAGGAGATGCTTAGCCAGGATGTTTGGGGGTCAGAAAAATAGAGCAAGGGCATGAAGGTCTGGTTTGTAAATTACTTTTGTGTGCTTATTCCAACAGGATCAGATCAATTGTCTCTCTAATCGGGCATCCCGTTTTCAACAGTGCACAGAGGGAGTTGCCTTCTACAAAGGCAGACCACTGGCCTATTTAGTTCAATACGGCCCACACTGGCAGCAACTCTGAAGGGCTTCAGAAGGGGGAGGCAGTATATGCCTCTGAATACCAGCTGCCAGGAATCACAAGCAAGCAGAGTTGTTGCTGCACCCAGTTCCTGCTTGTGAGCTTCCCGTCGAGGCAGCTGGCTGGCCACTGGGGGAAGAGGACGCCGGACTAGATGGACCACTAGCCTGATCCGGCGAGGCCCTTCGCATGTTCAAATGCAAACCACTAATTCATACACACATGAATGTATAAGTACCCAGGTCATTGCTCCCTCCCACTAGCTTTCAAACTGAGTTTATAACAGCACGGTACAAAACGTTTCTTTTAATACGTTCACATAAAAACCAAGAGAGTGAGAGATAGAGGCTGTAGGTGTCTGTATGTGTCTGTGTGTGTGTAAACGCACGCGCACACAGCAATGATTCCCTACTCCCCCAGATTCCCTTCTTTTCAAAAAGTCCAGCAGGACAAAACAGATTTTTTTTTAAGAAAACAATTATCAAAATCACACCAGTAACCACTTGACCAAAACACACACACACAAGTACAAAAAAGGTCTGGGTCTAAGGGAGAAAACAAACAAACCCGCCAATTTCTTTTTAAAAGTAAAAATTTAAAAAACCAAAAAGATGTCCAAGAGTGTTTCCTCTTGCATGGCTCTCTTGAAATGCCCTCTGAAAGAGGTTCAGGGCAGGGGTGGTCTGTTCTCCGTTACTTGAGGGCCTCCTGTCGACCTTCAAAATATCAACCCTCCCCACAGGGCCCAGGCTTTGGCAGACTCACACCTGGCAGTAGTTCTAGGGAAATGGGAAACTGAGGGAACCGTGTTGCATCTGAGGAGAGCGGGTGGCGGTCCTCTTCTAAGAAAACGCCAGCGGAAGAGAGAGCAGAGACACCCCCAGTGAAGTAACCGCTCTCCAGTTTATGCTAAATTGCCGTCCGCTGGGTATCTGCTGCCCAAGACTGGCTGTTCTGTAGCTTCGAACCGCAGGAGCGGCTATAAAGAAAGCCCAGGAGGAGGAGATGATGGAATGCTCGAAGGCTTGGGAAGAACAGCTCCAGGTTCCGGAGGTCACAGGAGGTCGAAAACTCTGTCCTCCCCTCCCACCAAATCCTTTCAATAACCGAGAGGCTTTGAACATCTGCTACCCGTGTTCCTTGGACAGGCAGCAGAATCCACGGACGAAGCCGAAGAGTGTCTAGTGGCGCAGAGCAGGGATGCCGCCACCTCCGACGCCCAGGCAGAGGGAAGCGGCTGCGACGGCTCAGCCGTCGTTGGCGGCCACCAGCTGCCCCATGCCCTCTCGGATGTAGACCGACTGGATCTCCTTGGTCTTCAGGCAGAAGTCACAGGCCCAGACGGCCGAGGCCTCGGTGGTCAGCAGCCCGTAGGCGTTCTCGGTCATCCCCGTGCACTCCCGGTGGAACCACTTCTGGCACGAGGCCTCGCACAGGATGGCGTCCTGGTCGTCGTTGACCTCGCTGCGGCACGCCCCGCAGGGGTACACCAGGCCAGGCGGGGGCTGGTGGCCCGAGTTCCCGGAAGCCTTGCTGGAGGGCGGGAGGCTGTTGGCTTCGGGCGTGCCGCCCCCGCCGTGCCCCGTGCTGTTGGGCGCAAAAAGGGGCTGGGTGCCGTTGATGGCGGCCGGCGAACCGCTGTGCTGCTCCTGGCTGAAGGTGCTGGGGGGCGGGTTGAGCGGCTTCCCCCCACCGTTGTCTTCGCCGCCGCCAGGGGGGAAGCTGGGGTCGGGCCCGGGGAAGGAGCTGGGGTTGGGGGGCAGGTTGGGGAGGTTCGGGCGCTGCATGGGGGACTGTCCGAACAGGTTGCCCGGCTGGTTGAAGCGCTGGGCCATCGGGGGCCCCCCGGGGGGGTTTAGGGCGGGCCCTGGGCCCATGTCGCCTCCGCGCGGGGGCTGCCCCATGGTTGGGGAGATCATGGGGCCGAAGCCGCCCATGGGGCCCTGCATCAGCTGCCCCCCGGGGGGGCTGAAGTTCTGGCCCAGGGGCTGGCCAAAGGGCTGGCCGCCAAAGCCCATCCCTCCGGACTGCACGTATCCGGGGTTTTGGGGAGGCATGTTGAAGGCGGGACCCATCTGGCTTGGTCCGAAAGGGGGCGGCTGCCTCCGCATGGGCTGCGGGCCCCCGCCGTAGCCGGGCGGCACCTGTGGCCCCATCGCCCCCTGCATGCGGAAATTCCCAAAGGGTCCGGGGCTGCCGAGGAATGGCGCGGAGGCAGAGCCGACTTTGGGGGCCCCGAAGTCATCCTCAAAGGGGTTCGACGCCACCAGGTGGTCCACCATGGGCGTGGGCGGGGGAGCAAATTCCGAGAGGTGGGAGTAGGCAGGGCCCTGGAAGGGAAAGATGCGCCACAGTTAACAGGGGGGACCTCCGCTGCACGGATTAAACCAATCTGTACATTATGCCCAGGGAATTCTGGGCTGCTCCACCATGGGGCTGAAAACAGGGTCGTATTTCTCGACCAGCCTCGCCATCCAAGATGGCCATTTGATTTAACCAGGTTAATTCTTAATGTTTCCCCCCCCCCCCATAACTCAATTGATCTTTTTTGGAAAATGACACCCTCTCCTCAACAAAAAATTATTGAGGTATACAGTGAAGACATGGCGTAAGAATGTGATTTAACCCAGAGCAACCAAAGAAGAGAGGTCCGGAGGGTGGCAACCTGAGAACGGGGCCTTTTCTGCAGTGGCTCCCCATTTGTGGAATGTTCTCACTTGGCACATTTGTTACATATCTCTAGACGCCAGGCAAAAAGGTTCCTCTTCAACCAGGCCTTTGGCTGACTGACATCTGATGCCCTTTTAAATGTGAGGTGCAAGGGGGGGTTAACAGGGTCGTCTCTGGTCTTATTTTTCATTATGTATTTTGTGGTTTTTTATTGTAATATTGTGTTGTGAACCACCATGAGATCTACGGGTACAGGGTGGTACACTAATAATAATAATATTAATATTAATAAATAATAATAATAATAATAATAATAATAATAATACAGCTCTGGATGTCTGAGAAAGTTCAGGACTGTTTGTCTTATTCATGTAATCGATAAAAGAGTGTCAGTCAGTTGTAAATGACTCTTTGCATCTCTGCCAGCCGTATTTTGTTGGTCAATTTCTCTATGAGGACTAGTCACCAAATTATGTTAAATTATTTCAATAAGGATGCCCCTTCCATGTCTTTCTAAAACATATGGGCTATAGCAAGTCTAACTGCTAACAACAGTTAACTAATAAGAGATTTAAATGAGATATCTGCATTCTGAACCAGAGATATATTCAACAGGCTGAATGATTTGTTTGACTAGTGATATTAGGTATCTCAAATAATGACCATATTTACTCGAGTCTAATGTGCCATCGAATCTAATGCACAATTTTCAGAACTTTGAAACAAAACAAAACAAAAAAAAGTATTTCCTGGCGAATGTAAATGTGCCATCGAATCTAATGCACACCTTCATTTTTGCAACGTGATTTGGCCCAAAAAGATGAACTTTAGATTTTTAGTAAATACAGTAATTATTTCGCAGCTACTACTTTAGCTTTAAGACAGTTTCAAATCTGCTTTTTGATCAGGCAAGAAATTCACTTTCCAAATGACTGAAGCATCAGAAAATGGACGCAGCAAAGCGGTAGAATCTGTGTGGAGCAGGAAGAAGTAAGGAAAAGCCCAGATCCAGAAATCTTACTTGGAAGAAAATTAAGGTGCATGCAAGAGAGAAGGGAAACAGACAGTAATTCTCAGAGGCTGCTCTGTAGAGATTTATTAATGCTGATTCATATACGGTCCAAACAGGCACACATCCCAGTCACGTTACCTGTGTATTGGACTTGCGGCGCTTCTTCTCGGGACTCTTCATTTGAAGGCCTAATTAGGAGGAGAAAAGGGAGGAGAAAATGAAATGTAGATGCGGCAGTGGCAAGCTAATCCAAAGTCTGGGTGGTCAGTCACAACCTGAACATCCCGGTGCACTGCCTTGCAACTAAGCCCGCCCACGTCACTAGACCACAAAACCCAACAACACCCTGTTTGCCTGTCTACAGATAACTATGCTAGAAATTTGTGTTTCAAAACCAAAATCTACTGCATCGAGATCATTCCCTGCCTAGTTGCTTGGGAGGAGGGAAGAACCTTGCTTTTCCAGAACTTTAAAAGAGACATTTGAAAAATGCATTGATTGAATTAAGTGCCACTGGATGTTACAAAAGCCACCACCTTTAATATGCTTAGTGATAGCCCAGCCCACCTCCTTGTGTCTGTAAGCATATTAAAGGTGGTGGCTTTCGCAACATCTTGTGGCACTTAATTCAATCAACGCATTTTTCAAACATCTGTCTTCTGGAAAAGCAAAGTTCTGGAAAAGCAAAGTTCTTCCCTCCTGAACAGATTTTGCTTTGGGGCAGTGCTGGAGGGGAACAAACAGTATGAGAGGGGAAATTGCCTTCAGGCCCTGCTGAAATATTTGCCTGGGCACTGTGGAAAACTGGGTGGTGGGTATAGAATCATAGAGTTGGAAGAGACCACAAGGGCCATCGAGTCCAACCCCCTGCCAAGCAAGAAACACCATCAGAGCACTCCTGACATATGGTTGTCAAGCCTCTGCTTAAAGACCTCCAAAGTAGGAGACTCCACCACACTCCTTGGCAGCAAATTCCACTGTTGAACAGCTCTTACTGTCAGGAAGTTCTTCCTAATGTTTAGGTGGAATCTTCTTTCTTGTAGTTTGGATCCATTGCTCCGTGTCCGCTTCTCTGGAGCAGCAGAAAACAACCTTTCTCCCTCCTCTATGTGACATCCTTTTATATATTTGAACATGGCTATCATATCACCCCTTAACCTCCTCTTCTCCACCCTGTGATCTTGAGATGAAGGGCAGCATATAAATTGAGTTGTTACTACTACTACTACTACTACTACTACTAATTATTATAATGTGTCCATGCTCATATTAAACAAAACAGTTCTTAGATTCCTCTAAAGCATGCGTGGATAAACTGTGGCCCTCCAGATGTTGTTGGACTACAACTCCTATCAATGGCAATGCTGGCTGGGGCTTATTGTGTCCAGTTCTGTGCAGCACAATTTAAGGTGGATATTGACAAGCTGGAACAAGTGCAGAGGGCAACCAAGATGAAACCAAACCTTAGGAGGAACAGTTGAGAGTTGGGGATGTTTAGCCAGGTAAAAAGGAGACTGAGAGGAGATACATCTGAAGGGCTGTCCATGGAAGATGGAGCAAGCTTATTTTCTCCTGCTCCAGAAGCTAGGGCCATAACCAATGGATTCAAGTTGCTAGAAAGAGGATTTCGACTAAACATCAGGAAGATATTTCTGACAGCAAGAGCTATTCGACAGTGGAACAGACTCCCTCGGGAGGTGATGCACTCTCCTTCCCTAGAGGTTTTCAAGCGGAGGTTGCATGACCATCTGTCATAGATGCATTGAGGGTTTGCACCAGATGACCCTTGGATTTCCTTCCAACTCTACAATTCTATGAACACCTGGGAGAACCACAGGTTCTCCATTCCTGTTCTAAGGGACTAGATGAATTCATGGCACAATTGTCCATTGGTAGTTGGAACTGATGCTTTTGAATTATGGTGCTGAAGGAGACTCTTGAGAGTCCCATGGATTGTAAGAAGATCAAACCTCTCCATTCTTAGGGAAATCAGCCCTGAGTGCTCATTGGAAGGACAGATCGTGAAGCTGAGGCTCCAAGACTTTGGCCACCTCATGAGAAGAGAAGACTCCCTGGAAAAGACCCTGATGTTGGGAAAGATGGAGGGCACAAGGAGAAGGGGACGACAGAGGACGAGATGGTTGGACAGTGTTCTGGAAGCTACCAGCATGAGTTTGACCAAACTGCGGGAGGCAGTGGAAGACAGGAGTGCCTGGCGTGCTCTGGTCCAGGGGGTCACGAAGAGTCGGACACGACTAAACAACAACAACAAAAAGTTGTCACTAAAGCTAAAATAAAAATCACCTGGAGAAGACAAGGATTGAACTTGGGACCTTCTATATGTGAAACAAGATGCTCCACCACTGAGCTACCGCTCTTCTCTATAACAAAGGGACATGGGAAGCTGCTTTATTCTGAGTCAGACCACTGGCTCATCCAGTGTATTGACTACACTGACTGGCAGCAGCACTCCAGGGATGTACACAGGACCTTCCAAACCCTACGTGGAGCTGCTGGGGGGTTCAACCTTGCACCTTCTGCATGCAAAGTACATCCCTTCCTCTAACATTAAAAGATTCCTTTCTTTTTCACTTACTACATTAACATACCACCTTTTTTCTTCCAAGGATCTCAAGGTGGTGTACATGGTTCTCACCATCTCACAACCTGTGCGGTAGGTTAGTCTAAAAGATGGTGACTGGCCCAAGGTCACCCAATGAGCTTCATAGCTGAGCAGGGATTTGAACCTTGGTCTCCCAGGTATTCCAACACTGTAACCATTACACCACAGTAATGGTAGTAAACAAAGGGCCAATTTAAAAAGGAGAGCAGGAAGCTGCCTAATCCAGAGTGAGGTCATTAGTCCTTCTAGCTTTGCACCGCCTACCCTGGCTGGCAGTAGCTTTTCGGGATTTCGAAAAGGACATTCCCAGCATTGGGGAGCCAACCTGGGACCTTCTGCGTGCGGAAGAGATGCTCCCTGCCTCTGAGCTTGCAGCGCTTCTCCCGACTGCCCTGTTCCTTCTAACTCACCAGGGTTCACGCTGTCACACTGAACAACAGACTCAAAAGGACCTAGAGCTACCAGGGAGAGCTTAAACACAAGGCTGCTCGAGCCCCTGTAAGTCCCATCGATTTCAAGGGCGGAGGGAGCTGCCACTCGAAACGTGCCGACTCCATAAGCCTAACTTCCGAGTCCCACTGATTTCAATGGATCTGATCTCAGAACAGCTAAGTCCGAACCCAACGTGCACGTTTTAAAAGAAAACAAATATTTAAATTCCAGAGGGAAAAGGGGGTTCCACCCATAGACAAGACACCCCCTGATCATCATCATCATCATCGTGCGCCCTCCCCTGTCACTCAAGGGCTCCGTCTCCATGGCAACCACCCTCGCCCGCCTCCCGGGCCCTTACCGGCCTTGCCCTGCTTGCGGCCTGGTCCTGTGGAGATGTTCCCTGGCGGAGGAGGCGGAGGACCCGGAGCAGGCGGAGCTGGGCCGACTCCCCCCTCCAGCTTGTCGGGGTGCGGGGCCGCCATAAGAGGGAAAAGGGGGGGAGGGGGGAGGGAGAATGGGGGGGAGGGGAAGAGCAGCTACGAGCGCTGGAGGGGCCCTGCGCGCGCCATCGCGACGAGAACAGGAAGCGGAAGCCCAAGACCATAGAGTTGAGAGGACAGAGCACAGCTTCCGTCTTCCACCGGCTTTGGAAGGAGAACGCGCGCCGCTGTGCCGCTCTAGGGACTAAGCAGCTCTATGGCGACAGAAAAAAGGCGAGCCTCGCTCAATAGTGAAAGGAAAGGAGGGACACTCTATTTCCCCCTCTCTATGGCTCAGGGAACCTAGCCAATAAGAAGAGAGCTTAGACATGAGGCGAGTGAAGGGGGATTGGGATGTACCATTTCGTCGGCGGGGGGAGGGAATAGAGAAACTTTTTAACAGACACAATAGATCCTGACCCTGAGTAAAATTCCTCAGGCGGAATGAAATCAAGGCACGGCCGGAAGGTTAAGACCACTTTTTTTCAAAGAACGGGTGACATGACACACATCCTTTCCGTACCTACCCCTGTGGAATATTCCTAAACGGCAGGCGAAGGACAGGCTTAATCCTGACAGGCACGGCCGTTGGCCAATCAGCGGCAAGGAACAAACCGCTCCTAGCCAATGGAGCTTAGGCTCTGCCTTAAGGAATCATGGGAATTGTAGGAACGAATATGAACAAGCTATTCCCTACTGCAGAGGCGGTGGGAGCGAGCGCCGCCAGCAGAGAGTTTGGGGCATAGCCTTCAACGTTTCCCTTTTTTAAAGGGAAATTCCCTTATTCCGAATAGGATTCCTCGCAAGAAAAGGGAAACGTTGACAGCTATGGTTTGGGAAAGCAGCTGGAATTCCAGAGATACAAGCAAGTGCGCTATACAGGCGACGTGGGGAGGAGCCGGTGCTTTGGGATCAGCTCTGGAACAGTTAAGAACTTCTATATTAGAAGTAATTAGCTATATTAAGAAAAAGTTTAATTATGATAAAAGTGCGTATTGGCAACAAGTAATATGAAATCGAAATATGGAATAGACGGGAGGTTGGGTCTTTAGTGTTAAGACCAATATATGTTTTATTGTTTGCTAAGAAGATTATGTGTCCATGGTTATTCCTGTGTGCAATTTGGTATTTGTGTTTTTTTTTCTTGCTGTATCAATAAAAATCTAAAAAATGAAGAAGAAGAAGAGGAGTTTGGATTTGATATCCCGCCTTTCACTCCCTTTAAGGAGTCTCAAAGCGGCTAACATTCTCCTTTCCCTTCCTCCCCCACAACAAACACTCTGTGAGGTGAGTGGGGCTGAGAGACTTCAGAGAAGTGTGACTGGCCCAAGGTCACCCAGCAGCTGCATGTGGAGGAGCGGAGACGCGAACCCGGTTCCCCAGATTACGAGACTACCGCTCTTAACCACTACACCACACTGGCTCTCAAAAAAAGTAAGACCCAAGTAAGACTCTTTGCTGGGTGCCCCCAACTCCACCCCACCTGCAGATAAACAGGCAAACAAACAAAAAGTGAGGTTCCGGCAGCCACAGCTTTAAAGAAATACCAACTTTTAATAATAATAATAATTATAATAATAATAATCATCATTGGGTTCCTTTGGTATAATCAAGATAAAATCAAACCGATAAAAAGTGTGTGTATAGGATTGGGGGGGGGGGACACGTGAGGTGGAAATGAAGTCCCCCAGGGTGGGGGGACAGGCACAGTGATCATGGGTGTGTTTGTGAGGAAGGGGGGGGGCTACACTTTGGCTTCTGGAGTATAACAATGTACATGCAACACTAAAGTTATCAAACCTATTTACAGACCTGGGGAGGGAGGTGTGGCTGCAGCCTGAGCACTGCAAGGAAACGTGGCTTTCTTCTCTCTCTGGGTCCTTTGGGTGCTATGGAAAGCTTTGTGCTCCCCACCCCAATATTGCCTCATTGCGGAAGGCCCTCGAGTTCAAGGACGTGTGTCCCACAAGTCCCGAGGGGTCCCTGCGCTGCTAAGGCTGTGCTTTCATAGAATCACAGAGGTGGGAGGGACCCCTAAGGGCCATCTAGTCCAACCCCCTGCAATGCAGGCGAGGAGAGGGGCTGTAGTGTAGGGCGTAGCCCAGAGTAATCCCGCCCCCTCCTCCACCTTCCCTGCAGGGCACTTTTGCCAACAGGGATGCCCAAGACGTGTAGGAGTGCCCGCCGGGGCACAGTGATGGCTGTGCAGGTCCTAGAGATTGGGGGGGGGGGGGCAAAAGAGAACAACAGCCTTCTCTCCCACCCCAACCCCACCGCCCTCCAAAGCAGGCCACCACAGCAAGAGGGATTTTGCATAAAATCTCAGACCTGTAAAAGGGTCAAGGCACGCAGAGTTAATTAATATGTAAAGTGAGTGTTTTTTTTGGGGGGTGTATGTGTTACACATCTGGGTCCAGGGGGAGAATTGCGCTCTCTCTTTTTGTGCTTTACAAAAAAAAAAAAGGGGGGGGGAGAGAGGCTATTGTTTCCCTCCCTCCACCCTCTCCCCCACAAAACAACAAAATACGACCACCAACTTTGGCATTAGCTGAATCCATTGGGCAAAGATTCAATCAGGCGCTGCTACAAACGGGAGACGGGAACGGACTTCCGCCCAGCCGCTTTAAAAAGTCAATAGAAGAAGGGCGAGGTTACCTGAACTGGGGGTGGGGGTGGGGTAAAGAGGCAGGCGAAGTTTGGGGCTCTTCTGCCCCAAGGGAAGCTGTGCAGGCACGGAATCCAGCAAGGGCACAAGAAACCGAGACCCTCGCGCCCTCGCTGAGGACTAGCGCCCTGCGCAGGCTTTTCAAAGGTGAGGCAGTGCTGGCCCAGGGCCTCCTTGTGAGAAATGAAAGGTGGGTGACGATAAGCGACAGGAGAGTTTGTTGATAATCAGAGAGCATCTTCTACCAAGGAGGGATTTGTGGAGTGAGGCAGGTGTCCAGCTCGCAATAAAAGGGAGACGCTTTGGCAGAGATGGCAGCGCTCTGGCCTGTGGTGGAAGGAACCATTGATGCCTAGTGTACAGGCGACACGTGTGTGAGGAACAGAACACCCGTAAAAGGCAGGAGAAGCTGAGGTGAAGCTGCTGGAAGGGGCAAGGCGGCAATTATTTTTTCCCACTGAAGGATTTGCGGGGTGGGGATGAGGATGACACCCCGGCCCCTCGCTGCTCACGATCTCCGCTCCACTGGTTGCTGCAGGCAGAGCTCACTGCCCGCCGAAATGATTGGCAGCCGATTGTCCATGTGGTAGCTAATGAGGTGGCTGACGCTCTCGAAGCGGTGATCCTTCGTCCGGACCTGCAGGTGGGGGAAGGAGACTCTGACTGTAAGGCTTTTTAAAAATTATTTTTTAGTAAGCCCTAAATGCACTGCTTGCGCAATGGGGCTCCCCCCATTCCTGCCTCTTACCCCACAAAACTGGCCTGGGAGTTGGTGTTGGGGAAACCCCCAGAAGAGCCCATGAGAGGAGAGGGGCAAAACAAGAATTAGTGGGCTCTGGCTCCGCCCACCTTTGGGTCTCCCTGCCTCCTGCTGGGCTCTAGCTCTGCCCACCTTTGGGTCTCCCTGCCTCCTGCTGGGCTCTGGCTCCGCCCACCTTTGGGTCTCCCCGCCTCCTGTCCTTCTGCCTCTGGCTCCACCTCTTGTTGGGCTCTGGCTCCGCCCACCTTTGGGTCTCCCCGCCTCCTGTCCTTCTGCCTCTGGCACCGCCTCTTGTTGGCTCTGGCTCCTCCTACTGTTGGGTCTCCCTCCTCCTCCTGTCCTTCTGCCTCTGGCTCCCTCTCTGGTTGGCGCTAGCTCCGCCCACATTTGGGTCTCCCTGCCTCCTGTCCTTCTGCCTCTGGCTCCTCCTATTGTTGGCTCTGGCTCCACCTACCATTGGGTTTCCCGACCTACCACCCTACTAGTCTCAACAGGGGGCAGCCAGCAAAGCGGGGATTTGTGACAGGAGGGGCTGTTTTGTAGGTTGCACCTGGCCCCTCTCGCCCCACACCCTGAAGCAGAAGACGGAAGCCTCACCACTCCTTCGGGGTCCACGAGGAGCAGGTGCTTGGGCTGCCCCCCCTGCAGCCCGGTCAGCACATACTGCCCCGGCGTGGTGGTGCTCTCGCGCACCAGGAAGTCCCCATTCGCCTGCAGCAGCTTCTCGGCATCTTTGCGACTCATCCGGCCGTGGTACCAGGGCTCCCGTCGGAGCTGCTCCTCCATGGAGGCCACCAGCTGGGCTGGTGACGCAGGCGGCGGCCCCCGCAAGGCATCCTCAAATGGCTCTGGGGAGAGAGGCAAACGGTGAGAGGTGCACAACTGCCAAGTGAGGACTAGCAGCTTGACAACCCCTTTCAGAGCCAGCGAGATATACAGTGGTACCTCTGGTTAAGAATTTACCGTATTTTTCGTCCCATAGGACGCTCCGTCCCATAGGACACACCTAGTTTTTTTTGGGGGGGAAATAAAGGATTTTTCCCCCCTTTATTTCCCCCCCCCCAAAGCAGGTCGGGGAAACCGAACCAGGTCGAGGAACAGCGGGATGGCAGCGCTGCGCCTCCCTGCTGTCCCCCGAGCTTGTGGGGCTGGCCGATGTCTGCCTGGCGCGAGGGGTGCGCTGCTTCAGGGCGCCGCTCGCGCCGGGCGGCAGGCTGCTATCCGCAGCATGGGGAGCCCTGCGGGGAACTCCTGCAAGGCTCCCCACGCTGCGGATGTCTGCCCGGCACGGGGGGCGCTCTGCTTCAGGGCGCCCCTCGCACCGGGCGGCAGGCTGCTATCCGCAGCGTGGGGAGCCCTGCGGGGAACTCCTGCAAGGCTCCCCACGCTGCGGATGTCTGCCCGGCGCGGGGGGCGCTCTGCTTCAGGGCGCCTCGCCCCCCGCGCCGGGCGGCAGGCTGCTATCCGCAGCCTAGACATCCCTGCGGGACCTCCCGCAGGGCTGCCTAGGCTGCGGATGTGTTCCCAAAGCGCCGGGCACTCTGCTTTCAGGGCGCCCGACGCTCCGGGAAGCAGGCTGCTATCCACAGCCTAGACAGCCCTGCAGGACCTCCCACAGGGCTGCGTAGGCTGCGGATGTCTTCCTGAAGCCTGGAGGGCGAGAGGGGTCGGTGCGCACCGACCCGTCTCGCTCTCCAAGCTTCAGCAAAAGCCTGCATTCGCCCCATAGGGCGCACCCAGATATCCCCTTCATTTTTGGAGGGGAAAAAGTGCATCCTATAGGGCGAAAATATGGTAATTTGTTCCGGAGGTCCGTTCTTAACCTGAAACTGTTCTTAACCTGAAGCACCACTTTAGCTAATGGGACCTCCCACTGCCACTGCACGATTTCTGTTCTCATCCTGAAGCAAAGTTCTTAAGCCGAGGTACTATTTCTGGGTTAGCGGAGCCTGTAACCTGAAGCGTCTGTAATCCGAGGTACCACTGTCATTGGTTGGGGACTACAAGACGCTGGCAGAAGCCCACAGAGGGAAAATGAGAGTGGGGCAGAAAGCTCCGTCATCGTTTTATTCATTTATTAATTATTACAGTGGTACCTCGCAAGACGAATGCCTCGCAAGACAAAAAACTTGCTAGACGAAAGGTTTTTCCGTTTTCGATTTGCCTCGCAAGACGAATTTCCCTATGGGCTTGCTTCGCAAGACGAAAACGTCTCGCGACTTTGTTTTTTTCGTCTAAAAACAAAGACATGTTTTGTTTATAAAGTTAATTTATTTTCCCTTCAATTTTTGAACTGCTCTTTACAGTATGTGTGACTTTAAAGAGCAGTTAATAAACTGTTGTTGTACCAAATTTGGCTTTGTTTGGACTTTTTTTGACCATAGGAACGCATTAATTGATTTTCAATGCATTCCTATGGGATTTCGTGCTTCGCAAGACGAAAAATTCGCTAGACGACAAAAATTGTGGAACAAATTAATTTCGTCTTGCGGGGCACCACTGTATTAGGGATTTATGGTGGGAGCTGGAGCCCAACGCACCACATTAGTGAAGCCTGATTTCAAGCATTAGGAACTCTCCCACTACTCCCAATTCAAAAGTTTACAAATACCACAATAGTTTAAATGGAATGGTTTCAGGTCAGAAACATGTTGACACTATTTCTTAATCCTCTCTTTTGAAAGGGATATGCACTTCTGCAGGAACAGGTGTGTATCCTGAGATGGGAGAGCAGTTAAATTAACACTACTAGATTATTTATACCTGATTATTGAGATATTGTAACAAAGGGCGGTAGATAAACCAATCGAAAAAATATCCTCCAGCCTGAAACATACTTGTAAATATGCCTTTTAAATAAGGTCACCAAACATTATGTGCAGCCTTCCATCCTCAAGCCACACTTCATGGAAGGCTCTCCGCCCGGCCTCCTCTCCCCTCTACTATTGCTTGCAGGCAGCCATTCCATCAGGCTGCCTCAGCAGGAGAGATTGGGAGCAGAAGGCTCATTTCCTCAGTTCTGCTGGAGGCCCAGTTCCTGCGCCAGCCGCCCAGTGGTTGAAGAACGTGCCCGAGCTTGATTTCCCCCTCTTCCCTCCCTGTCGCTTCTCCTTCATGTGTCGTGTGACCTCAGGAACTCTGGTGATCATGCCGGGGCCCGTTTTACCTTATTTTGTGTTATTTTCATTCACTTAATTTTAATCCACCCTTTTTTCCCTTCCCTCATAACACAGTTCAGATGATGTGCTCAATGAGCTTCTTATCCCGGTTTCTTAATGCTGCTCATTGACCGTAATACTAAGTACAGTGGTACCTCGCAAGACGAATGCCTTGCAAGACGAAAAACGCGCAAGACGAAAGAGTTTTCCGTTTTTGGAGTCGTTCCACAAGACGAATTTCCCTATGGGCTTGCTTCGCAAGACGAAACGTCTTGCGAGTTCTTGCGAGTTTGTTTCCTTTTTCTTAAAGTCACTAAGCCGTTAATAGCTGCTAAGCCGTTAATAGCCGCTAAGCCGCTAATAGCCGTGCTTCGCAAGACGAAAAAACCGCAAGACGAAGAGACTCGCGGAACGGATTAATTTCGTCTTGCGAGGCACCACTGTATTGGATAGCTCAGTTGGTAGAGCGTGAGACTCCAGAGTTGTGGGTTTGACCCTCACTTTGGGCAAAAGGTTCCTGCACTGCAGGGGGTTGGACTAGATGATCCTTGTGGTTCCTTTCAACTCTAGATTCTATGAATTAGTGATGAGTTCGATTTCCCTCCCACCTTTTCCTTGCGTGTCTTTTTCATTTTTAAGATAGCACCTGCGTGCAGCCTTGCGGTCTTATTTTAATTGACCGTACGGTGGCTCCCTGGGAGTCTTTTTGGCTGAAGAATGGGGTAGAAATGCTTGATATGACAACTCTCCCCAGGGAGGCCTGCCAGGACCAATATTTGGCACCAAGCAAAGACGTGATGAGATCGTATTATTGTTTTTTTCTCTCTCTTTTTTTTACTTAGGATGCAAATCACTTTGGGACTTTGCCGAGAAGTGCACATTTCACAAGCCAAAGCTAGCTCGCAGGTTACTAATAATTGTACTAGCCTGTTGGAAGAGGAGGGACAAAGAGAAGAGGAAGAAGAAGAGGAGTTTGGATTTGATATCCCGCTTTGTCACTACCCTAAGGAGTCTCAAAGCGGCTAACATTCTCCTTTCCCTTCTTCCCCACAACAAACACTCTGTGAGGTGAGTGGGGCTGAGAGACTTCAAAGAAGTGTGACTGGCCCAAGGTCACCCAGCAGCTGCATGTGGAGGAGCGGGGACGCGAACCCAGTTCCCCAGATTACGAGACTACTGCTCTTAACCACTACACCACACTGGCTGTTTGCCTTGCCCCTTTCAAAAGGCATTCCCCACAACATTTCCCCACTAGGTGCTTCCACCAGCCTTTTTACCCGCCTGTGGCTACCAGGCAAGTGCTTAATTGCAAGGTTGCTGCCCCTGTGCCCACAAGTCTCTTGCACATACACATACACAAACATGCCTTTGACACTCACTCATGTCAAAGAGATCTCGCTGAGCGCTGCCGTTGGCAGTGGCCCCCGGAGCCCCCTGCCGCGCCTTCTCCAGGTTCTGCACATTAACATAGGAGGGGTCGTCAAAGAGATCCGTGCGGCCGGGTGGGCCCCTCTCCCTTCCTGCAAGAGGGGACAGAACAGAACATTAGGAAACCCGCAGGAAGACTGTAAGAAATAGAAGCCCCACATGGCAGCAAACAGGATGGGGAGCTCAGGAGGTCAAGGGCAGCGAAGAGGAGCCTCCATGCCCAGAGGCAGCCTACCAGGAAAAGCCTGGGTCTACTTCTGGCGGGGAACGCAGGAACATTGGAAGCAGCTTAAACTAATTCACACCCTCCAGTCCATCTATATGGGCTGACAGAGTCTTTCCAGGGTTTCAGACAAGGGTCTTTTCCCCAGCCCTATCAGGAGTTGCCAATAATTGAGCCCGGGACCTTCCGTACTCAAAGCAGCTGCTCTGCCACTGAATTATGGCCCTTCTTCTGAAATTAAAGCATGAACTGGTGGGTGGCACTGTGGGTTAAACCACAGAGCCTAGGACTTGCCGATCAGAAGGTCGGCGGTTCGAATCCCCGCGACTGGGTGAGCTCCCATTGCTCGGTCCCTGCTCCTGCCAACCTAGCAGTTCAAAAGCACGTCAAAGTGCAAGTAGATAAATAGGTACCGCTCCGGCGGGAAGGTAAACGGCGTTTCCGTGCGCTGCTCTGGTTCACCAGAAGCAGCTTAGTCATGCTGGCCACATGACCCGGAAGCTGTATGCCGGCTCCCTCGGCCAGTAAAGTGAGATGAGTGCCGCAACCCCAGAGTCGGTCACGACTGGACCTAATGGTCAGGGGTCCCTTTACCCTTTACCTAAAGGCAATTTTAAATAGGAAGCTTCCTTATCCTGAGCCAGTCCATTGATCTACTTAGCCAGGGGTGACTGCATGGACTGGCGGCGGCTCGCTGGGGTTTCGGTCAGGGAACATCCCCAGCCCTTCCTCGAGGTACCAGGGAACTGAACCGGGGACCTTCTGCATGCCCTAGCACTGAGCCAAAGCCCTACAGCATCACCGGCTGCCAAGGGTTCCCTTTTTCCGCTCAAGGCAAAGCAGTGGCCTGGAAGCTCACCTTGTGCTGCGAGGTGCGGTTTCTTGGATTCGTAGTCCCCAGCGGACATCTGGGAGACAGGCTGAAGGAAGAAAGGCAGTGAGTGAGGCATTTAAGCATAGACTGGATTCGGCAAGGGAAGAGGGGCCCTCAGGAAGTCAGCTTCCTGCTTCTGTACTTAAGAAACAGGAGCTCAAATGCTTAAAGATGTGCTTGACATTACAGTGGTGCCTTGCAAGACGAAAAGAATCCGTTCTGTGATTCTCTTCGTCTAGCGTTTTTTTCGTCTTGCGAAGCAAGCCCATTGAAGGATTAGCGGATTAGCGCTATTAGCGGCTTTTAGCGGCTTATCTGCTGATCGGATCAGCTGATAAGCGGCTTAGCGGCTTAGAAAAAGGCGGGGGGGAAAGGGGAAAAAACCAGCAGGAACTCGCATTGTCGTCTTGCGAAGCAAGCCCATAGGAAATTCGTTTTGCGAAGCACCTCCAAAATGGAAAACTCTTTCATCTAGCGAGTTTTCCGTCTTGCGAGGCATTCGTCTTGTGGGGCACCACTGTATAGTCAAACCTTGGCTTGGCTCCTGAACAAATCGGCTCCTGAACGCCGCAAACCCAGAAGTAAGTTTTCTGGTTTGCAAATATTTTTTGGAAACCGAACGTCCAACATGGTTTCTGCTTTAGTGCAGGAAGCTCCTGCAGCCAATCAGAAGCCGGGCCTTGGTTTTCGAACAGTTTCGGGAGTCGAGCGGACTCCTGGAACGGATCAAGTTACCACTGTAATGTCTAACGTTTTACAGTTTTTTAATGTGCTGTAAGCCACACAGAGTGGCTGGGGAACCCCAGCCAAATAATAACATTCTTATTATACTTGTAGATCAGGGATGGGGAACCCAATGTCCCTTCACCTGTTTATGGACTCCAGCTCCCATCAGCCTTGACCAGCCTGGCCAATGGTGCAGTGATGGGAGTTGTAGTCCCCAACAGCATCAGATGACTCTGCAGTTAGGATGGAGCAGAGTGCTGCTCTGGGCTTCAGAATACAAGAATAGCCCTGGCTGATCAGGTCAGTAGCCCATCTGTTACAGCGCCCTGCTCTCCTGTTATTCAACCAGATGCCTCAATGGGAAGCCCACAAGCAGGCGCTGAGCCCCACAGCAACCCTCTCCACCCACGATTCCCAGCAACCGATGCTTAGAGGCAAATCACGGCCTCCAATGGGATGGTAGAGCATAGCCGTTGTGGCCATTGACAGCCTTTCCCATTAATTCTCTTTTAGAACCATCCAAAGTGGTGGCTGTCGCTGCTTCCTGTGGCAGTGAGTTCCAGGGTTTAACTATGCACTATGGGAAGAAGTATTTTCACAGAACTGTAGCACCGGAAGGGACCCAAAGGTGTAGGGGTGCAAATATCCAGAGTGTGGGGGGTCAGGTGGGATCGCTATGAAGAATTCTGAAATATGGAGCAAGCCACTGTGTCAGCAATGAAAGCATTGCGTTGACTGGGTTTGATTCACTGACAATAGTTTCTGATCGAATCCCACAAGCCTCTGCACCTCTGCCATTTGTTTTCTCTACGCCTGACAGGCACGTATAATCATTCTAAATACACAGGCCAGCTGCTTCATCAGGCATCCTGGGTCATAAAGATGATAGTTAGCTTTGACGTACCTTTCCTTGGTTTTTTAAATCTTAGGGCCAAGAAATAGTTTCACATGGAGGTGATAAATATGCCTAATCTTTCCTTGCCATCCTTCCTCTCCTGTTTACTGCTTGTTTATGACCTCTGGGTTTGCTGATTGCATTCCTCCTTTTAATCCTGTTTTATTTACCCCAGAATGTATGCATGCTTAAATTAGCTCTTTGTAGTTTTAACTTTAACTTTGTCCCCATGTGGGGTTTTTTGAAATGGTCAGAGGAAATCCGATTGGTTCTTACGAACACTGTGTAAAAAGTTCTTTTGTGAATAAAACGACCTGGGGCCAAGGGGTGGAAGGATTATTATTATTATTTGCACGCCTCCCAGAGTCTTGCTGGTCAAGCCTCGTGTGTATTTTATTAATCAGAGTCCAATCCTTCCTTGCTTTGGGAACGCTACACAAAGGGTCATTTTGTTCAACCCCCTTGCAATGCAGGAATCCCAACCTTCAGCTGCCCCAGATAATCCTGCTGGCTTCTAGTGTCATGAGATCGAGAGAGAAAACTGGCCCCCTGTCTACTTCCTCCACACTGTACCTATTTAAGAACCAGCCTGGTCGCCTATGGCGAGTAGGAACTGCATGCAGGTGAGCAAGCAAGTTGGCAGAGGAATGCCAGCACACTAACCAGGGTGGCTCCTAAGTGGTTGGGCATCAGGGCCGCCGCAGCTCCTTCTCTCAAGCGCATATCTACCACGCCTCCCAGCGGGGGCTCCTTCCCCGGGAAGTCGTTGTAGTACTGGTGGTCTGGCAGTGGTTCCTCCTCTTCGTCCCAAGCAGAGCCATCGAATCCAGCCATCCTGAGGAAAGAGGGCAGGTGCTGAATGCAAGAGAAGCCCTACTGGATCAGGCCAGGGAAGCTCCCATCATGCTCAGCATCCCCACACGATCCAATCGGATGCCTTAGGGAGGGCAGACAGCAGGGCACAGAGGCTATAACCTTCTCCTGATATTAAAGGTAAAGGGACCCCTGACTATTTGGTCCAGTTGTGGCCGACTCTGGGGTTGCGGCGCTCATCTCACTTTATTGGCCAAGGGAGCCAGCATACAGCTTTCGGGTCATGTGGCCAGTATGACTAAGCCGCTTCTGGCGAACCAGAGCAGCGCACGGAAACACCGTTTACCTTCCCACCGGAGCGGTACCTATTTATCTACTTGCACTTTGACGTGCTTTCAAACTGCTAGGTTGGCAGGAGCAGGGACCGAGCAACGGGAGCTCACCCCGTGGCGGGGATTCAAACCGCCGACCTTCTGATCAGCAAGTCCTAGGCTCTGTAGTTTAACCCACAGCGCCACCCGCGTCCCTGCTATTACTACTCTGCAAACAAGTTTCATTTTGTTTTTAATAGGCAGATAACAAGATACAAGACTGCCACAGGAAAGAAGGAAGTGCAAATTGTCCTTGAAAAATCTTGCCTGTTTTTTTTTCCGTGGGAAAATCTGGGGCTGAAATCTCCCTTGAGTGTCCAAGGATCTAATGGCTTCTTTGCCATTAGGTATAATTTTATTTTATATACAAACAGCAGCTCAGGAGGGCTTGGTACCCACAGTTCTAAGCAAGCGTCCAGATTTAGTGCAGTCCAAGGTTACATAGAATAGAAAAGTTAAAAAATGGCAATGATTTTAATTTAAACCATGGAATCCTCTGTAATCACAGAACACATGTCCTTCTCTTCTTGGTTATGTTTTCTTATCGATTCAGTAAATCACGTAGCTGCATCCTTTATTTTTTTATTGACAATTGTGACAACTAACCTTTCTTTAAAATAAAGATATTTTTTCTTTCATTGCTGTTCTTGCCTACAATTGTTCAATAAAAAGTATTTGAAAAGCAGAGGGAGTCTGCTATAAAAAACAAAGAGATGCCACAGCATATAAACAGGGCGCTGGAAATTCTGTTCCTTGTCTGAATTTCAGATGGTGTGTGATTTTCCTCTGTAAGTACTATATTCTCCAACACTGTACACGCATTTAATATGTGATCCCTGATTGGTTGAGGCATGACTGGTCTAGGAAAGTGGGGGGGTCCTCCAGGTGTTGCTCGATAAAACCCGCTTGGCCTTACCTGTCATGAGGGGTGACGAGCTTGGGAGGGTTCTTGAGGTACTGTTTGAAGCGCAGCTCAAACGCCTGCCCAATGGTGCTGATCACGTCCTGCGCCAGCCCCTCGGGGCACTCCAGGATGTGGCAGGCTGTTGGGGGGCAGGGAGAAGCAGGATAAGGTAACAGGTCATATCAGATGCTGTTTAGGGTGCTCAAGAGTAGAAGCAGTGCAAAAAAACCCAACCCACAATGAAATAAACCCAAGCAAACTGAAAGCGTGATAAAAAGATTGAGATGAAAAAAATTACAAACCGACGTAAATACATATTTTGCACACACACATTATACCTATATTTATAAATTTAATGGAATCTAATAGCAATTAGAATCTTTCTCTCTCTCTCTGTTGTTGTTGTTTAGTCATTTAGTCGTGTCCGACTCATCGTGACCCCCTGGACCAGAGCACGCCAGGCCTTCCTGTCTTCCACTGCTTCCCGCAGTTTGGTCAAACTCATACTGGTAGCTTTGAGAACACTGTCCCACCATCTCGTCCTCTGTCGTCCCCTTCTCCTTGTGCCCTCCGTCTTTCCCAACATCAGGGTCTTTTCCAGGGAGTCTTCTCTTCTCATGAGGTGGCCAGAGTATTGGAGCCTCAGCTTCAGGATCTGTCCTTCCAGTGAGCACTCAGGGCTGATTTCCTTCAGAATGGATAGGTTTGATCTTCTTACAGTCCATGGGACTCTCCAGAGTCTCCTCCAGCACCATAATTCAAAAGCATCAATTCTTCGGCGATCAGCCTTCTTTATGGTCTAGCTCTCACTTCCATACATCACTTCCATACATCACTCTCTCTCTCTACCCCCCATCTATTTATCATCTATTTATCTATTCATATCTGCCAGGGAACTGCCATCAGAACAGGGGCGGGAAACAGAGGGGCAGTCGTGTTACAGGGAGCCTCTGAAAATCTTGCGAAGCTGTTCTTCCGGTGATTAGGAAAGCCCCACCTCCAGTGGGGAAGAGGTAAAAGGACCTGAGGATTCTGCGGGGAGCCTCAGCACCACTCCTGGCCAAGCCGGCTAGGAGAGAAGCACGCCCCTTACGTCGCCCACCCTGCGCAGAGGTCTAAAGCGCAAAGAGGGAAGGAAAAGGCTGGGAGTAATGAGACTTTTATGTTGGGGGAGGTCCAGGAAACAACCACTCCCGGATTCTGCTAGCGATTGAGGCAGATATGAACTTGTGGCTCTGCACTGCAAATAGTTTGCACCCAAAATAAAGCCTGTAATAAAGGTCTGAGTCCTGCCTGGTTACTCGCGAGCAACCACCACTGCCATCTGACAATATCCAAAGCAAAAAACAAAGTAAACAGTGCATGCTAACAGAATATCAACAGAAGACATGCACCGTATTTTTCGCTCTATAGGACGCACAGGACCATAGGAGGGGGAGAACAGGGGGGAAAATTTTTTTTCTTGTTCTCCCCCTCTAAAACAAGGTGCGTTCAAGGTGCATTCACCCAAAGCCTCTGGAGCACAGCGGGAGTACCTGCTGCGCTCTGGAGGCATCAGGCAGCTACCTTGGAAGCCTGGAGAGCGAGAGGGGTCGGTGCGCACTGACCCCTCTCACTCTCCAGGTTTCAGTGAAGGCAACCCGAAGCCTCTGGAGCGCAGGGGGAGTTCCCACTGGGCTCCGGAGGCTTCAGGTTCCTTTCGACCTGCTCTTTGGGGCTGGCTTGCTAGCCTTGCTAGCCTCTGAAGGGCAGCGGGGTGAAGGCAGAGGCTTTGTGCGCAGCCATCCCCAAGCTAGAACAGCAAGACGGAGTGCTCCACAGCGCTCCGTCTCCCTGTTCTGGCTTTGGGCTTAGCCATGCAGCCTGCATTTGCTCTATAGGACGCACACACATTTCCCCTTAATTTTTGGAGGGGGAAAAGTGTGTCCTATAGAGCGAAAAATACGGTAGCTCATGAAATGTTGTCGAGCGCCATCACTGATCACTTCTCCAGCTTCTTGTAGCAGCACTAGAAGCTGCCTTCTACCAAGCCTGACCCGTTGGGTTCATCCAGCTCAGGACCGTTTACACCGGAGGTAGGGAACCTTTGGCCCACAGGCTTAGATCAAGCCCACCAGGCCTCCCAATTTGGCCCCCACCCGTGTCTTGGTGCCTGTCCGGCACCAAGACTCTTTTTTTTAAAAAAACAAAAACCTTGATTATTCTGATTAAAGTGCTCGCTCTTTTTTTTTTTAATGCTGCTGGCATTATTGTGAGTGAGCTGAAGGCAGGATGCAAATCTGTTAAACCCAGTCGAAGCTGACCTGGCCCCAGGAAGTTTCTGATTGGCGCAGAACGTCTTACCTCTGTGGTTGACAGGGTCTTTGGCAACGTAGGCAACATACTCGGCCGTGTCCTGGGAAGATGGGAGACTTGATAAATGCCAGATTAAAAAGGGGAGAGAGGGAAGAAGAGAAAGCACCCCACAACTACCCTTCACTGGCGCTGCTTTATTTGCTATATCTATCTCCCACCTTTCTCCCTCCAGAAGCTCAAGATCGTGTAAATTGTTCCTATCTGGTTTATCCTAACAACCCTGCAAGGTAGGATTGTGTGTGTGGCCCAAAGTCACAAAGTTTGCTTTGGGAACAAGTGGGAATTTGAACCTGGCTTTCCACCAGACTTCAAGGTGCTGGTTTTAACCTTTAAAGCCCTATACGGCCTAAGACCCTCGTACCTACGGGACCCCCTCTCCTGGTATGTCCCACAGAGGAACTTACGATCTTCAAACAAAAACATCTTGGAGGTCCCGGGCCACAGGGAGGTTAGGCTGGCCTCAACCAGAGCCAGGGCTTTTTCGGCTGTGGCCCCAATCTGGTGGAACGCTCTGTCACAAGAGACTAGGGCCCTGCGGGACTTGACATCTTTCCACAGGGCCTGCAAGACAGAGCTGTTCCACCAGGCCTTTGGCCAAGGCACAGTCTGACCCCCTCCTTCTGTAATCCTCAAAGAACTCTAGCCCAGTGGTTGCCATTAATTTGATTCTGAATTGATTTTAGAATATATTTTAATTAACTGACTGTGATTTTATGTAAATTGTGCTATTTTTACTGTTGTTAGCCGCTCTGAGCCCGGCTTCGGCTGGGGAGGGCGGGATATAAATAAAAATTTATTATTATTATTATTAATGCTACACCACACCAGCTCTCAGTTTCCCTGAAATGAAGGAGGGTAATAAGTTAACTGAATCCTGCTGGAAGGAAGAATGCCTAGTCCAGGCATAGGCAAACTCCGGCCGTCCCGATGTTTGGGACTACAATTCCCACCATCCCTAGCTAACAGGACCAGTGGTCAGGGATGATGGGAATTGTAGTCCCAAACATCTGGAGGGCTGGAGTTTGTCTATGCCTGGGCTAGTCAAAGGATCTAGCAACTGGGGTGAGGTGGAATGAATATAGTCAGGGCTGCATGGAGTCTGTGTCTGAAGACCCTAAAAATTCCACAGCACGCATCACTGGAATTCTGCAAACTGCATAAATTAAGCAAACGGCATTAATCTGCATAATTTATACAGGTTCTGCTAGCCACAGGGAGAGACTATGCGTGGCTCACATGCAGAGAGGATGGTAAAGGTAAAGGGGTAAAGGGACCCCTGACCGTTAGGTCCAGTCGCGGACGACCCTGGGGTTGCAGCGCTCATCTCACTTTACTGGCCAAGGGAGCCGGCATACAGCTTCTGGGTATTGTGGCCAGCATGTCTAAGCCGCTTCTGGCGTACCAGAGCAGCGCATGGAAACGCTGTTTACCTTCCCGCCAGTGTGATACCTATTTATCTACTTGCACTGGCGTGCTTTCGAACTGCTAGGTTGGCAGGAGCAGGGACTGAGCAACGGGAGCTCACCCCGTCGAGGGGATTCAAACCGCTGACCTTCTGATCGGCAAGCCCTAGGCTCAGTGGTTTAGACCACAGCACCACCCGCGTCCCTGGGAGAGGATGATACTCAACTAATTTTCTGTGCATGGATTAGCGTTAATGCAGGAGGTTTTTCCCCATGCACATCCCACACTGTCTCCAGAAACCCCAGAACAAGGTTAGAGGGCAAACCAAGGAGTGGGGAGAACATTCTGCCAAGGAAGGAGAAATCCTTAGCCCTGTGTTGAAAACAACCCATCCACAAAACCCTCTTGGCACTCACCGGATCCCCTCCGGAAGCAAAAGAAATTGATTGCATATGATGGTTGGCGATGATCTAAACAATGGAAGGGAAGGAAGAAGGAAAAATGAGACGCAAAGCACAGCAAAAAAACACAAAATGAACTTCCTCCCCGCCGCTTCCCAACCTCCTGAAATTCTTACAGTAAAGTCAAGCTCTCCTGGATTATGGGGGTGCCAGATTTTAGCTTCCTAAGGCAGACTTCTCCACCTTGATGCCCTGGCAAGGACTGGGAGGACGCTGGCAAATGGGCACCAGGGGAAGGGGGGCAGTGGTCTGTGGGGGCCTGTACCAGCCAGGAGGCAAGAATCGGAGGCAGGAGAAGGGCTGGGTGCTTCTCCACCTTTTCCTGCAGCACTGTCGCTCAGAACCAGGAGAGAGCTGAAGAGCAGAAACAGCATCCACACAGGCGCAATCTCTGCCTACGTGCGCACAGCCCATTAGGGGATGGTATATAAACTGGTGGAGGGGGAGTCATCCCCAGTTGCTGCCAACGCCCCCTAGAGCGGGAACAGCTGCCTAGATGCTAGATTGCTGTGTGCAGGTATCCAGAGCCGTAGAAGCAACTGTAAGTGTTATCTTAGACAATAAAGAGTTAATAATAATAATTTATTATTTGTACTCAGCCACTCTGGGCGGCTTCCAACAAAGATTAAAAATACATCAAAATGTCACACATTAAAAACTCCCCTGAACAGAGCTGCCTTCAGATGTCTTCTAAATGTCAGGTAGTTGTTTATCTCTTTGACATCTGGTGGGAGGGCGTTCCAGAGGGCAGGCGCCACTACCGAGAAGGCCCTCTGCCTGGTTCCCTGTAGCTTTGCTTCTCACATTGAGGGAACTGCCAAAAGGCCCTCGGCACTGGACCTCAGCGTCCGGGCAGAGTTAACTCTTTGCTGTGTGCATTCCGTGTCTGGGAAGCACCCCTGACGCGGTTGGCATGGCCAATGGTTGATGGCCGTTGTGGCCTAGCAATAGCTGGAAGGGATGCAAGTTCCCCTTCCCCACATTGGAAGAAGACAGGAATGTGATCAGAGCTTAGAGAAGGCAAACAGTGGTCCAGTTCAGGGATAGGGAACGTCTGACCCTCCAGATGTTGCTGGACTCCAACTCCCATCAGCCCCAGCCAGTGGTCAGGAACAATGAGAGTTGGAGCCCAGCAATGCCTGGCAGGTTCCTCAGCCTTGCCTTAGATGCATGTCCCAGCCAATCAGGGATCACACATTAAATGCATGTGAAGCAGGGATACAGAGATGTTGCTGGACTAACATGGCCAATGGTCAAGGGACAAAGGGAACTGTAGACCAGCAACATCTGGAGGGTCACAAACGGCAAGGAGGAAGGCTGTCTAAGCCCACGATCCTCAACACCCATCCGTCAAGTATCCACCCTAAACAGTGTGTCCCAGAGGAGGAGGTTGGGAGGGAAGATATCTCCTCACCTGTTTACAGTCAGATGCCATGAGGTTGAGGCTGCTGGTGGAGATGGTGAGCGTGATTGGCATGCCGGCAAACTTCAGGTTGCTCTTGCCGAGGATGGAGTTCAGCGAGCGGCCGCAGGGCTGTCGAGAGGGAGAGAGACGCACCCCAAGGATGTTAGCAGCAGCACCGGCTGGAGAAGCCCAGGACTGAACCTGGGACATTCTGTGTGCAAACTACATGCTCTATCACGGAGCAATGGCCCTTCTCCGTAAAACACCCCAGGATTGCCGGGGATTGAACCCAGGGACTTCTACAGGCCACTGAGCTATGGGGCCTGAAACAGGTCTGGGTTAACCAATCAGCAAAATAAGCACGTGCTTAGGGCATCAAGAGAAAGGGGGGGGGCACCACATAAATTTTCCACTGCCAGATTTCTAACATTAACCGTCACAAATTGCTCGGCTGAGTGTTCCATTTTCTCAGTTGAAGCATATTAAAAATCCCAACAGAACTACTGTGCAACAAAGCAGGCTGGATGCCTTACCTCTACTAAGTATAGAAGCAGATGTGTTACGTAAGGATCTGATCAAAGGCTTCACAATTAGAAAAAGCAGAAGACGACTTTTCAAATATAAATCAAGTGGAAGTATACAAAAACAAACATCGTTTTCCATCTTGCCGTAGGTTTCATTTCATTTCGAAAAATCACAAAATTATTTTACGGTTTATTATTGGTTCTGTTTTGAATTAGATCCATGGGGGCACCAAAACCCTTTAAGTGCTTAGGGCCTCTAAAGGTCTCCATCCAGCCCTGGAATGAAATCTGAAATCCTAGAGATCTGCTGCCAGCCAGTGCGGACAATACTAAGCTAGGTGGACCAATGGTATGGCTCAGAATAGGGCAGGCTCTATTTAAAAGCAGCTGCTTGTTCAAAACCATGAGGACTAGGATCTTTATTTCTGTGTATCAGGCAGCTCCCTGTGTTCCTAAGACCCAAGCCTATTCGGGAAGGGTGACTGGTAGCCATTGGGACTGGGGGGTGGGAGGCCCACAGTAGGCGGAGCCAGGGCCAAGGACCCCTGGGATTGGCTGTTAACTAAGGCAGGAAGGCAGGTGACAGGGCTGGGCAGAGAACCCTGCTTGAACCCCTGGAGAGCTGCTGCCAGCCAACGCAGACACAACTAAGCTGGCAATCAATCAATCAATCAATCAATCAGCTCCTTATATGTTCCTAAGAGATCAGGGAGAAGGGTGCACAGTGGGAAGAGGCAAGAGCGAGTCTGGGAAGGGCAGAAGGAACAAAAGGGAGATGGGCTGATGACCAAACAGCCCCCTCACCTCCCCACCCTGCACGTGCCCCTCCACTTTCCTCCGCGTCCATTAGACGGGCTGTTATGGTTATCTATTGATCAGCCTCGCCTGCGCCGGGCCTTTATTGCAGCAACTCGGTCCCCATTTCCCAGCCTGAGGGGGAAAGGGGGGGCCAAGGCTGGAGACCTCAAATCAAATCACGCACAGACACATGTGCAAGCTTTCCTGAAAAGCACGCGCGGCTCTCACGCGTCTCACACTCTGGGAGTGTTGCTGTTCCAGCTGGGGTGTGCTGAACGCATCTTCACACCAGCTCCTTTTATCCAAATCACAAGCCCTTAAGAGTTATTCTGCCCTCTGTGATTGGTTCTGCCTTGCTTGCTTGGGGATCTTTGCACAGACTACTAGGCCTTGTTCAAACTACAGATTTAAACCACCGCAATGCCAATATAAACAACCACGGCTTCCCCAAAGGTATCTGACATTTTTAAGGGTGCTGTGGATCGTTAGGAGACCCAGTCCACTCCTGTTGCCCTCCCAGAGATAACAATTCCCAGTGGGGGGGGTTTCCCCCATTTCAGGAAAATAGTGATAGGTTAAAAAAACAGACATTTTTACAAGTTACACCCTTGAATATGTGAAATATTGTAGGGTGGTCCCAGAATCATACCCTAATAGACTGGAGCAGTTGTAACTCATTCTCTCTGCTGCAGTATACTACAGTGGTACCTCGCAAGACGAATGCCTCGCAAGACAAAAAACTCGCTAGACGAAAGGTTTTTCCGTTTTCGATTTGCCCCGCAAGACGAATTTCCCCTATGGGCTTGCTTCGCAAGACGAAAACGTCTCGCGACTTTGTTTTCTTTGTCTAAAAACAAAGACATGTTTTGTTTATAAAGTTAATTTACTTTCCCTTCAATTTTTGAACTGCTCTTTACAGTATGTGTGACTTTAAAGAGCAGTTAATAAACTGTTGTTGTACCAAATTTGGCTTTGTTTGGACTTTTTTTGACCATAGGAACGCATTAATTGATTTTCAATGCATTCCTATGGGATTTCGTGCTTCGCAAGACGAAAAATTCGCTAGACGACAAAAATTGCGGAACGAATTAATTTCGTCTTGCGGGGCACCACTGTATATCTATGAACTGCACTGAAAGGAGAGTGGATTAACACTGGATTACCGCGGAAGGCTGTCTTGCGTGAGGAATCCAATTTGTAGTTTCACACAAGGCAACATACAGTCTGGCAAGATTTTATTAAAGCTTTTTCGTGATACGGTTAAGATAAAGGAAACTAATCCAAATAAAAATTTAAAAAGCAGAGAAAGAGAAAACGCAGCGTTCTCTCTCAAAAGTAGCTCTCAACCCTTGTCTCACACAGAAAGTGGTGGACCGTCCCAGCTCTCACCTGGGAACTTTCCTTTTTCTTTTATTTTCCCTTACCTGCCAATTCCCAGAGTGGTTTAACAATCAATCCCGTTTCCTAGGGACCTCTGGGAATTGTAGCTCTGGGAGAGGAAGAGGGAAGCTTCCTAACAATTCTCAGCACCCGCAATGAGCTGCAGCTCCCAGAATAAAGTGGTACCTCGGTTTAAGAACAGTCCTGCTTACGAATGATTTGCTTTACGAACTCCGCAAAACCGGAAGTAGCGTCCTGGTTTGTGAACTTTACCTCGGTCTAAGAACGGAAGCCGAAGGGTGAAAGGGCACCAGTGGCTGGAGGCCTCATTAGGGAAAGCGCGCCTTCGGTTTAAGAACGGTTTCGGTTTAAGAATGGACTTCCGGAACGGTTTAAGTTAGTAAATCGAGGTACCACTGTATTTGGGGGGAAAGCCATGATAGTTTCAAAGTGGCGTCGCAGCTCTTGAGATGTACGGGGCGAATTTTGACCACAGACAGCCAAAGAGAAAAACAATGAAGTATTCTCTGTCCACCTCACCTTTCTCCTGCGAACGGCTCCCTTGGCACCAGGCACAGCTTCGCAGACTAGGCCAATAGCTTCCCTGGAGGAAGAGGAGAGAAATGAGGGATGGGTGTATAGAATCTTAGAATTGTAGAGTTGGAAGGGACCCGTAGGCTTATCCATCCCCCTGAAATGCAGGAATCTCCAGTATATACTGGTAAAAAGTGGCAGACGAGCTCACCTGAACCCTTACCCATTTTCTTTCATTGAACTGCCCTTCCGGAACAGGACAAAGACCTGTCATCATGTCAAGCAGCTTGTTTTCCCAGCGTGGGCCAACCACCCTGACTTCTTTGGATGAAGGGCAGTATATAAATTAAATAAATAAGAGGGTGTTGGACCAGACGGGCTGCTGGATTCGCCCACAAGGGCTCTTCCCAGGGTCTTAGGACTCTCTACCTGTCGTTGTATTGTTATGTCAGGTGTGCATTGGCTCAACCGATCGCTCCCGGTGCAGAAGCACTGTGGAATTGCCCGTCGTTAAGTGAGGGCACATGGGACATGGGTGGCGCCGTGGGTTAAACCACAGAGCCTAGGGCTGGCCGATCAGGAGGTCGGCGGTTTGAATCCCCGCAACGGGGTGAGCTCCCGTTGCTCGGTCCCTGCTCCTGCCAACCTAGCAGTTTGAAAGCACGTCAAAGTGCAAGTACATAAATAGGTACCGCTCCGGCGGGAAGGTAAACGGCGTTTCTGTGCACTGCTCTGGTTTGCCAGAAGCAGCTTAGTCATGCTGGCCGCATGACCCGGAAGCTGTACTCCGGCTCCCTCGGCCAATAAAGCAAGATGAGCGCCGCAACCCCAGAGTTGGCCATGACTGGACCTAATGGTCAGGGGTCCCTTCAACTTCAAGGGAGGGCACCTCTGGACGAGACACTGCCCTGTCACTGCTCTGCTTCCTTCGCCCAGCAGGCTACGTTGCCAGCCACCCAAGAATCGAGAGGTTTCTAAACACACACGCACATCACACATCCGTCGGTCACCCTTCCACGCAAGCGAGAGCTCAAGGACGCCTTCCGGGCAGGAAAGAACACCCAAAGAGGATGCAAAGCAAGGCGGATTGGGGGGGTGGCCTGGCGAGGGGTGTGTGATCCAGAGGGCCGGCTAAAGAGCCACCTGTGGCCCCTGCAGACAGCCCATGCACACACAAACACACACAGTGTGTTTGTGTTTTGTTTGTGTGTGTGTGTTTGTGTGTCTCCCGGCTCCTTGGTAGCAGAGCAAGGATGGAAGAGGACGTGGGGGAAGAAATCGAGCGAGAGCTGTTAATATTTGATGATGCTGTATAAACGCTTCCTGTCTTTAGCGGATTAAATTTTTTTTTTATTAAAAAAAGCAACAACGCCGGCCGCTGATGGCAGGCTTGAGGCCTGGCTGCTGATGCCTTTCCATCTCCTGCTGGCTGCTCCCTCCGGTCACCTTTTTCCAGACCCTGCGTCTGCCCGGTAATGGACAGGCTTACAGTGAGCGCGCACACACACACACACACACACACACACACACACGCCTCTCTGCTCCCCCTCCAACTCAGCTTTAACTATTTCCTGCTGCTGCTAAGGATATGAACTGGAGCAGCCTGCCTCTCTCCTGGCCTCTGCAACCGGTTTTGGCTTCCCAAGGCCAGAGTGGCTGGGGCAAGCCAATCAGATGGGTGGAGTACAAATAATAAAATTATTATTAATATTATTACTGAGTCTCGGGTATTACAGGCTTGGTTCTTGGGATTTAATTAACAGGGGTGGGGGAGATGCAGATTATCTTGCTCCACCAAGGGCCCAGTTCACATCCAATGCAGATGCAACACAGAATGACTTGGCAGCACCTCGCCCAGAGACACAACAGGTAACCTCCTTTAATGGTGGGTGACTCTACATCGTTTCTGCACTGGGACAACAGGTTGAGCTGATGAAAAGGCACCACAGAATTATTTGGCCCCCAGCAAAGCCTGGTTGGAAGGACAGTGTTCCATGCAGAGGCACAACAGGCAGCCTCCCCGGACAGTGGGTAATTCCACAGTGTTTCTGCATTGGGAGAGACTGGCTGAGCCAAGACACAGCTGATGCAGAGGCGCCACAAAATCAGCTCCCCAACAGGTGCCGGATGGCAGGAGGAAACCCGGGGCAGGAACTTATCCAGAGATACAACAGGCAGCCTCCTCTGAGGGCAGGAAAGACTATCGGATCACACCGTCAAGCTAAATGACCTCCACCGAGAAAATGCAGATTGGAAGGAGGAAGACACAAAGCAGCAACTTATGTAGAGACACATGAGACAAGCCTCATGCAGAGACATGTGTCTTGATCGTCTCAATGCTCCCTATGCAGCCATACCCAGTACGGTGCAGAGGTACAGCAGAATTCTGCACACACACACACACAGGCAGATATGGAAAGGAAGCAAGCCCAGAGTGGCAACTCACGCAGAGACAGAATGGGACACACCCTCTCAAAGCTTACAGCGTTTCTGCTTTAGGAGTTAGTGAGTGACAGGAGCGAGGCAGCAGTCAATCACCCAAGTGAGTTGGAGTTAACTCTTTATTAGCAAAAAACAGAGTCTGAATAGGAGTGTCGGACTTAATGAGAACAGCAATTCATCTTGCCCCCATGAAGCAGTTGTAGGTTCCCACCTTCTCACAGCTACCTAAGCCCCCTCCTCCCCAGGGTTTTTTCCCAAGCAATCGGAGACTGCGCCTGCATGCAGCCAGTCTCTCCTCCGCCTTTTTCATGTCTCTTCTGATTCTGGGAGACAAGTGGGGAAGGGAGCTTGTCACAGTGGGTGGGAGAGACACCTGTGACTCTTCACCAGCCTGACTTATCTCCGCCTCTTGGCCTCCCTCATCCCACTCTCCTGCCTCCGATTCTGGACTCCTTTCTGCCACCGACTCTTCCAGCTCACTAAACCCTGTGACCTCTTCCGACACCTCCTCTTTCTGGTCTTCTCCCTCTGACCACTTGCATCGTCGCCTCACCACCAATCCCAGGGCTCTGAGCCTTCTTCCCTCGGGGTTTCCCACCTGGTTCCTCCCACCGTTCCTCTGCGTCCAACCAGTCAGTGACCCCGAGTGATGGATTGCAGCCTGTGCGGCGGCACAACGTAACTATCCTGTCCGACCTCCCCTGTCCCCCACACCATCCCCGGCCTCCGGATGACTGCGTAGCTCACCTTGTGACTTGAGTTCTTGTGTTGAAGTCGAGAGCCCGCATGGATTGGAGAACTTCCACGCAGCCCATGTACTGATGGGAGAAGGAAGAATGGGAGAGCCTGTTAGGTCCCAAAGTCCCCTCTGTTCTCATTCACCCTCATCCCCATCATCCAGATATTATGGATCAATTCTTCCACCTCCACCCTGCTCACCTCCCCCTTTTTCCCTAAGGGAACAAGAGCACAGGTAGGGGCCCTGGAAGACTTCCAAGCTGCAGTGTTATCCTTATTAGTCATCACCACCATCACTGAATTTATTTTCTGTCCTCCGCCAGCAGGTCCCAGGGAGGGCGACGACAATTTAATGCCAAATGCAGCCATAGGAATAGGGCGATGGGCCCCGGAAACAACCATCTCAGGGGTCAAAGGCTGTATAGTGGCAATGCCAGAGGCTCGCTCCTTTGCAGGGAGGGAATTCTAGAACTTAGGGGGCTACCACAGAGAAGGCCCAGTTCCAGGCCACCTCCTATCGTACAGCGAGCCAGCAGTAAATCACACCGAAATTGGAGCTCACTCTATTAGTAAAACCACAGTATTTACTGGCTGACAGTCAGGCCTAGTGAGCACAGCAGCTTACCCCTGGTCGGTCTTCCCCCCATGAATCTTTTCTCCTCCTATTTGGGGACTTCCCTGGCTTTTTTCTAGCCCACGTAGGACCAGTCTGGATAGTTGGCCTTGGTGAAGATTTGACGTTTTCATCCCCAAAAAGTTTTTGATTTGAGTTTCTACTGAAATGAGGCTGCATTTTAATGTTGTATTTTAATCTTGTTTTTAAGTTGTATTTTAATCAATTGGTTTTTATACCTGGTGTTAGCCGCCCTAAGCCCGGTCTTGGCTGGGGAGGGCGGGGTATAAATAAAACTTATTATTATTATTATTAATTGCCCAGACTGAAAGTCCCTGTCTCCCCCCAGCTGCCTAAGCCCCCTTCTCTTCAGGGATTTCTCCAAGCAATCAGAAACTGTGCCTGCATGCAGCCTGCCACCACTCTGCCCTTTTCATGCCTCTTCTGCTTCTGGGAGGGATGGGAGCTTGTCGCAGTGGGACGGGGAGAGACCTGTGACTCCTCACCAACCCGACTCATCTCTGAAGTGGGTGGAGGAACGGATGCGAATTGTACCTCTGTGCAGTGAGCTAGTTTCTACACCCAGAGAAACACACACACACACACACACACACACACACACACACACACACACACTGTATCCTTCATCTGGATAAAGCAAACCCAGCTCCCAAGACCTCACACACACAGCAGAGCCTGTGAGAAAGAGTGTCTCCTGGTCCTGATCACAAAGTGGCGTTTCCAGCTGGTTAGCAACACAGGAAGCTGCCTTGGACCATTGGGTCCATCCATCTAGTATTGTCTGCACTGTCCGGCAGCAGCAGTCCGGGGTTTCAGAAAAGGAGTCTCTCCCAGCCCTACCTGGGACCTTCTGGACGCAAGGCAGGTGCTCTGCCGACTGAGCCGCAGCCTTTCTGTTGCTGCTCGTGGAACAGGAGAGATCCGTTGGCACAATCGCCAGCTGGGCTGAAGAACCGACAGCAAAGAGGGGGGAAGGGGCAAGCAGCTGGCACAGGATGTGCCACTGGGCACCTGCCAGGCCGGCTGTGTGCGGTGGGAAGACACAAAGACTTCAGCGACGCCAGCAAGGCGAGGCGAGGCTACCAGTATGAGTCAGAGAAGGGGAAGTGGCAACGCAAGTGTTGCTCGCCAGACCCTGTCTCTGAACGTTCTCAGGGCACTGTTCGTCTTCCAATCCTCTGCCACCCTCCCCGGCACTCAGAGGCAGCAAACTTGTCCTCTTGCCGAGTCTCCACCCTACAGAGTAGGTTAAGACAAGGACGCTTAAGGCTCGGTCTCTGTAGCGGAGCGGCGATTCGGAAATCAGGAAGCTGCCTTGCGCCGAGTCAGATCAGATGTTCATCCAGCTCAATACTGTCTACCCTGACTGGCAGCAGCTCTCCAGGGTTTCAGGCAGAGGGGGACATAGCCAGCCCTACCTGGAGACGCCGGGGATCAAGCGTTCTGCAAGCAAAGCAGATGCTCTGCCCCTGGGCTATGGCCTTCCTTAAAAATAACCGTAAGATTCCAGTCCTCATGATGTTGAATCGACAGGAACACATTGGTCCATCGAGCTCAGCGCTGTCAACACTGACTGACAGCAGCTCTCCATGGTTTCAGGCAGGGCACCTCTGCCAGCCCGATGTGGAGATGGCAAGAATTAAACATGGGACATTCTGCAAGCCAAGCAAGTGTCCTGCCACCAAGCCACAGCTGCCTCCAAGACATCAGTCTCGAAACGGACCCTGGAGATCACAGCAGGACGCAGGCAAGGAGCATGAAAGGAGGCGTTCCCCTGCGTGGGTTGCAGGGGTTTGCGTGTGAATTTGTTTCCGCATAAATCCGAAAGGATATAAGGGCAGGGGGAGGAAAAAGGAGGGGGGTTTGGAAAACCGGCCCCCTTCCTGTCTTGTACCAGCAATGGTGGTCGAGAAAACATGGACTGGAGATCCGGATCCTACTGCTTACCTTCTCCCGTTAAGGGTACAACCAATCGTTCTCTGTACAGAGTCGGCACTGGGGCACCGAGGGCAAAGACACCCCCAGTGACACGGCTGTGTGCCCCTCACCAGACAAAGGTTTCAGTGAGGCTAAAGTCCAGGGTTGGGCCTACTGGGTCAAAGATGCTCCGAGATCGGATGTTCAACATAAAGGACAGTCAACAAAACCGGCTGAAAGGGACTGAGAGAGATTTAAAGGCCTCGGATGTGATAGATCCAGGCTGAGAATCGATAGATTGAAGGACAATTTTTTAGGGATCAAAACCGGGGGGGGGGGGGGGAGAGAACTTTAGAATCCAAAGGGTTACAATTATATGTTCTTATTTGTTAAGATTTTTTGTAAGTATTTTAATAATTGGGAATTTCGTGAAAGGGAATGTGGACCGATCTTAGAAAAAGGGGTTGATGTTGGGTATTAAAATGAAATTCAGAAGTTTGAAATTGATTAATTAAGATGAATTAATTAAAATATTAATAAGGGATTAATTTGGGTACAAAGAACTTGCTGGGCTAAACTTTGAATGGGGATGCAAGAAGGGGAGGTGGGGGAAGTCCGGGAAAGTGGTTAAGAAAATAAGGTTTTAAAACTATATGTGTTATTTGTGTGTAATGTTGATATGTATGTTTATGTTTTTGTGTGTTTGTCTTAAAAAAATGAGAAAATCCTAATAATTTTTTTTTTAAAAAAAAAGTCCAGGGTTGGGGGAAAGGTGCAGTGTGGCGTCAGACGTTAAAAGGAGTCTGGGTAGCAGTAGGACATCTGCTCTGTATGCAGAAGGTGTATCGGGGTCAATCCTCTGCATTTCCAGGTAGGGCTGGGGAAATACCCCGGAGAGCTGCTGCCGGTCAGTGTAGACAATCCAGAGTGAGATGGACAAACTTGCTATAAGGCTGCTTCCTATGTTCCTATTGAATCAGAAACATGAGGACTAGAATCTTGGCTTATTTTCAGGGAAAGGGGGACAGCTCAGTCGTAAAGCATCTGCTTCACTTGTAGAATATCTCAAGTTCAATCCCCAACGGCACCTCCGAGTAGGACTGGGGAAAATACCCCTGCCTGAAACCTTGGAGCTGCTGCCAGCCAGTGTGACAATACTAAGCTTGGTGGAGCAATGGTCTGACTCGACAGTTCAGACTCAACTTCAGACCACGCAATGGGGGAACAGCAAGGTATGCACTCTGCACGCCATCAGGGGAATGTTTATTTAGCATTTCTGGTTGCGCTTTACATGCAAGGCAGCCTGTTCCGTTCACTAGAGCTGGGCCAAACACCAGCCAGCCATCGCGATACAGTGATACACCGCAGCGTTGCAAAGCGGTAGGGGGAACAAGCTGCGTTGGGCCCGGCCCCACGAGGCACCAAGGTGAAACCGCCTCAACTTCCTCGGCGGGAGCAGCGACAATATGAGCCTTGCAGGGCTCGTTCCTCCACATGCAAGGTGCTAGCAGGAGTCCCTCCACCACCAGCGCCCAGAGCGCCAAGGGAAAAACAGGCTCCATCAGCCACAGCGCCTTGCAGCTTATTCCTCCCTCGGTTTGAGGGCCAGAGCGCAATGGAGCCTTCACCTGGTGGTACATCGTGGGTGAGAGTGCCATCGTGCTCAGGCCCTCAAACCAGTCCTGGGTGATGTATCAAGACATCACCAAGACCTACCATTTACCTGAGGCAGGTGGGTGGGTGGAACGACCTTCTTGCCAGATAATCTCAGCTTCCGAGCAGCTTGCAAGCAGCATGAAGATTCAGAGGTCTCCTCCGGAGCACACCTGGACCAGCAGCAATGGGCTGACCAATCCCTGGACTCCGCCAAACCACATAGGGATGCCCCAGCCTCCCAAAGCAGAGATCTGGAGCTGGCGGTCATCACAGCCAGAGGCTTGGAAGGGGGGCGGGGGAAGTGGAAGAGGAATGCCGGCTGACTCGATGCGCCTGGCGCATGTGCGCTGTGGCCCGGGGGATGGACGCTCGGGCGCACGCTTGTCAGAAGCAATCATGTGGCAGAGCAGAAGACCCGGGACAGATGCCTGCCGGGGAGGCCATACCGTCGCAGCTATGCTGGGTGGGCCTGGCTGGCTGGCAGCCTCTGTGGGGAGAAAAGGGCGAAAGGGTCTGTGCCCCCCCCCATTTCTGCACAAAGAGGCCAGAGTAAGATGTGGCCCCCGCTCAGGATTCTCTGCAGCGCTGCCTTTCTTGGGAGACGAGGAGGAGGGCTGAAGAGAACAGCAGGAACTCTCCTCGGTGGCCTTTTCAACAGCTCCCAACTCGAAATAACAAGTTAAGATAGGAAGCTGCCTCAGACAGAGACTTAGATCACTGGTCCATCTGGCTCAATGCTGTCTACACTGGCTGGCAGCAGTTCTCTGGGGTTTCAGGCAGGGGATATTCCCTGCTCTACCTGGAGATGCTGGTAACTGAGACCATCCGTGTGTGAGGCACATGGTCCGTGTTCGAAATTATCCAGGCGCATTTTGCACCTGGCTTTCAACCACTTGTGACCAAGTGAAGAAGCCTGGATGGTGCCTGACAACTCCGCCATTTGTAAATCCTTGGATCTGGACTGTTTTCGCACACTAGCACCCCATCCTGTAGAATTCTATGCGTTATATTTTATCTGTACAATCGGAATGAATTTCTGGAACCAAAATGCTTTTTTTTCTGCAGCCTGAGCAGCAGCAGCAGTCACCATTAAGAAAAAGAGGCCAATATATATGTGGACTGTCCCTGGGTCAAGCGACTTTTCTTCTTTTACTTCTCAAAGCTCTTAACCTAGCTCAGGGTTGACATTTGAACTAGCCAGATGCTTAGCTGAGAATCAATCACAGTCAGTCAGTCATCTGAAAAACAAGACTTTAGACCCGTCTTGCCCCAAAATGGCAACTAGACGTTACGTTTTGGCGCCTGCAACCTTGGTTTAAGGAGCCATTTGTTGTCTAGCTTGTATGTCTGATTTTCTAACGCTGCATGTGCTCCCTCAGTCAAGTTATAGCCTTGCCTCTGAAAAGGGACAGGAAGATTCTAGTCCTCATGATTCTACCTGGAGATGCTGGGGATTGATGCAGCAGGTTGCCTTCCTCATAGCAGTGATGCCCTGACCTGCGTTGTATGGATATAGGAAGCTGCCTTATATAGAGTCAGTCAACCTAGCTCTGCAGTATCGATACCAACTGGCAGCGGCTCTCTGGGGTTTTTGGCAATGGACATTCCAGGAGACAACCCTTGGGGATTGAATCTGGAACTTTCTGCATGCAAAGCAGTGGTTCCACCTTCAAGCCACTGTCCTCCAAGGAACCAAGAAAGATGCGAAGCCGAATTCAAAAGCTGCCTCATATAGAATCACACCATTAGATCATCTAGGTCTTTACTGTCTGTGCTGAATGGCAGCAGCTGCTCTCTAGGGCTTCAGAAGGGACAGTCGTCCCCCCCAGCCCTACCCAGAGATGCCTTCTTTCTCCACGCAGAGTCAATGCTCTGCTGTGGAGCGACAGCCCTCTCCCAACTTATGTAGGTCATGCCCGCCCTCTCTCCACGTGGAAGCACCTACCCTGTTCCCAGCTATGGAAAAGAGGCTTTCTGTATGCTCTGGAGAGGCGCTGTTTTCTTAGCTCAAGAGGCACTGCCAACACACACACACAAACACACAGACGTACTTCAGCAAAGTATGTCCCCTGCATATTAGGTCTTGGCAGCTGAAGACCCCCAAGATCAAATCCAAGCCCCTCTCTCAGTGGGATCAACTATCCCCCCACCCCACAGCAACAGAGGGGGGTGTGAAAGAGGGAAAAGGCAGCTACGGCCAATCAGTGCACCCCAAGTAACACGCTGAACTAGGACAGGGAGAAAAACTCTTGACCCACTTTCCCATACCGACCCTGCTAGTTGCCAACCAGCGACTCCATGGTGGGCTGGCCCCTCCACGTGCCACTGGACTCTGACCCCTTTTGATCCTGGCCAGCACAGCCAGATGGGAGTTGGAGTCCAGCCACATCTAGAAGACCACTAGGTTCCCCATCCCTGGCCGAGATACGCGTCCCAACCAATCAGGGTTCCCAGCGATTGGGACTTGCTGCCAGACCGCTGTACCCACAAATGCCTTGAACTACCTGCCGCCCCCCGCGATCGCCGCTCACTTACCCGGACGAGGTAGGAGACTCCGGGGCCCATCACCTTGTCGTCAGGGTGCAGCCAGCCCCGGCTGGGCTTGTTGACGAAGCTGCCGTGCCGTGTCCACTCGTCTCCCCCCAGCTGGCCGCCTTCCACCCGCATCCTCTTGGCGCAGCCCAACTTGTTCATATCCTGGGAATAGAGACCGACAGTCCCTGCTGAGTCCGGGAAGGGAGTCGAGGCAGCAACAGGAGCGAGGGGGGGAGGAGGAGGTGGTGGTGGTGCCGCTGGCGGCGGATGCTCCCCAGAGCTGCCCGCCTCCTTGGAGAAGGCACGGAGGCTGAGCAGAGTGGCCGGGTTGGCGAGCTTCAGGTTGGCCATCTTGGGGAAGAAGGAGCACAGGGTGGTGGGGCTGTCTTCCGACTCGGACGACAGCTCGCCCAGGGGGAGGATGGGGCTGAGCGAGGAGGAGGACAGCGAGCTGGGCAGGGAGGGGGCCGCCACCAGGGGGTCCACGGGAGAGTCCCCGTCGGCCGCCACAGAGCCCTCCTCCAGGGAGGAAAGGGAGTCATTGCGCAAGTGGTTGTATTTGCTCTTTTGCAGCAGATCCATGCCCCAAACCGGCGGAGGAGACGGGACGAAACCAAGGCGCCGGGGGGGGGGGGGAGAGAAGCAGGAGATGGCGAGGGTGTGCGGGCCTGGCACCAAACTCAGGAGCCCACGAAAGTCAGAACGGATCCGAGCGAGACGACTCCTGTCCGGCCCCCTGTAGGCATGGCTGCGGAGAAGAGAGGTGTTGGCACAAGGGCAGCGGAAGCAGGGACACTGTGCTACAGGTGAAAGACCGTCGTCGTCACAGGGCGCAGATGTTGCTCCGTGCCCCCCGCCCCCTGACAACGCCACCAGATGACCAGCGACCCTTGGACAGCTTTGCTGCGCTCCAGAGGAAGAGGGAGAGGCCGCCGGCTAGTCCCTGAAGCCGGAGCGATGGCCGGGAGGGAGAAGTGGCTGGCACACGCCCTGGAGAGCCGTCACGCCACCTGTGGAACGGCCGCCCTGCCCCGGGGCTGCCTGCCAAAGGTCCTGTCACGTCCTCTTAGCCACAGGCACCCCACGCCCCGCCACCAGGTCTCACACAGCCCAGGAGAGAGAGAGAGGAAAAAAAGACAACTGAGATGCAGAAGCGGTCGACGACGTCCAGAACGGCGGATGCTCTGGTCTCAAGCTCGCCTGCCGCTCCGCTGAACGGATGCGCAATGTATATAGATGTATTTGAAAAGGAGAAAAATTATTATCCAAGAGCAGGGAGGCCCTGGAGCGCCTTCCAGCTGGGCCCAGCTTGGCAGGGACCGGAGAGGTGGCGCGGCCGCAGGGTCTGCCAAGAACCGAACAAGGCTCCTCTGTGAAGTCACGGAAGCCCACGTGTCAATCAGTGGGCAGACGCCGGCCTGCCTCTCTCGGAGAGATGGAGGTCTGGGAACACGCTGGGAGCCGAAGAGGAGGGGAAACGGGTGGTGGCCCCCCTTGCACCCGGCTGGTCAAAGGGGCGAAGGCGGAATCCGAGTCCCCCTTGCTTTCGGAAACCAGCAGGCAGCCCCGATCTGGGCTCTTCTCCCCACACCTCCTCCTCCCCTCTTCCCGGCTGCAGTCGCTGCTGCTGTTGCTGCTTCCAGAGCAGAGAGACACTAATTGCTACCGCATCCTGCTCGCAATCTCTGCTGGGCTCTAAGTGACTGCGGCTCCCGTTCTGGGGAAGAGGCGGGCGCGGGTGCGGGCGGGTAGGGGGGGGCGCGGTGGAATGAGAGAGAGAGAGAGAGAGAGAGAGAGAGGCCAAGCCCCCACTGCCAATGGTAGGGCAGTGCTGACTCACAAGAGCTTGGCTTCTGCCCCCCCCCCCATGTGCGGAAAGGAAGACAAGGCATCTGTACAATAAAATGCGGAGGGAGGGAGGTGGGGCCTTGTGGGGGGAGAGAGCTGGAGCGGCAGCACACAAACACTTGTGAAAATCAAGGTCAGTGGTTGCACAGGGAAGCGAAGGGAGGTTTTTCCGGCAGCTAGGCTGGAGGAGGGGGGGAAGAGCACAGGGGGAGAGGGGGGAGGCAGGGCACAGGAAGGAAGAGCAGGGGGTGAAGAGGAGAGAATGGGGACCGGTTGCAGAGCAAGGTGGATCCTCATCTAATATGGGCCACTCCTCATCTGAATCCACACTCCTGACTTGACAACACCTCTGGTTTTGCATGGAGTTCTTTATGGCATAGGGGAACCCACCCTCCCTCTTTCTTAGTTAACGTTTTAGGATATAAAAGTTGACACAACACCCTGCAAGGTAGGCCACTGTTAATTTCCTTGCACCTGGACAGAGAAAGAGAGAGAGAGAGAGAGAGAGAGAGAGAGAGAGAGAGAAAGAAGCAACGGAGGGCTTTGTCCAGGTAATCTGCAAGAAGCAAGATTCGAAAGGACAGTCAAGCTTCACACACAACTCAGGCTGCCGCCCCACCTAGGCCTACTCAGAAGCAAGTCCCGCCGAATCCAAGGGGGCTTCCTCCCAGATAAAGGCGGGTTCCGCTTGCAGCCTCGGTCTCTTAGCGCTAGAGCGTTCCCTTCGTCACAACGATTCCAGACACACAAAGCAATTCTCAAAATCACCACTACAAATCCTCACAATAAAAATGGGGGGCAGGATCCTAAAACAAGATTAGCTGTTAGACAAAGGTTTGCGAGCTCCTAGGCATTGAAGCCCCCAGAGTCAAGCTGCACTACTCACAAAACCCACCCACTCCGCCGGCAAATGCATGCTAACCTGCATTTTTAAAATCCCGGTTTTTAATCCCATAATTAAGCACCGAATTCCCTCACTCCAGGAGGAAGGTATAAACCAGCCTTTGCCAAGTTGTTGGTGTTGTTTTTGTTGTTTTGCAACTTTACAATTCTAGGATTCTCTGAGTTTGTGCCATTCAGATGTTAAGACTACAACTCCCATCAGCCAGTATGGCCTATGATCAACAATGCAGTGGTACCTCGGGTTAAGTACTTAATTCGTTCCAGAGGTCCGTTCTTAACCTGAAACTGTTCTTAACCTGAAGCACCACTTTAGCTAATGGGGCCTTCTGCTGACGCTGTGCCGCCGGAGCACGATTTCTGTTCTCATCAGCAAAGTTCTTAACCCGAGGTACTATTTCTGGGTTAGCGGAGTCTGTAACCTGAAGCGTCTGTAACCTGAGGTACCACTGTACTGCTATGTATGCAAGAACATCAGAAGAGCCCGGCTTCTTGTATCAGGTCAAAGGCCCACTGGAACCCAGCATTCTGTTCTCACAGGGGCCAATCAGATTCCTCCAGGAAGTCCACAGGCAAGAGCCCTCCTTCCCTCCCTGCCACTCATGGGAACAAAAGAAAAGCCCTCCTGGATCAGGCCAGAGGACCTTCTAGCCCAGCCTTCCCAGTGGCCAAACAGATACTCCTAAAGGAAGCCAGCAAGATGAACCTGAGTGCAACAGCCACTCTTCTCCCCACTTGCAACGGCCAGCAGCTGGCATTCATATCACTTCTGACCACGGAGGGAGGATGTAGCCACGGAGGGAGGCAGCTACCGAGAGCCTTATCCTCCCTGAATTTGTCTAGTCCTCTAAGATGAGGAGCTTGGCTGTCGGATCAGGCCAGTCACACACACACACAGTCTTAGCTCGGGTTGAAGTCGCTTCAGATTAAGCCTTTTCAGGTTGTGCTCCACGGCGACCCGGAAGAAATGGAGCACGTTACTTCTGGGTTTCGTCGCTCGCGCATGCGCAGATGCTAAAAATGACGTCACACACATGCGCGGAAGGGGCAAATTGCGACCCACACACGCGCAGACACGGGTTGCGTTCGCTTCAGGATGCGAACGGGGCTCCGGAACGGATCCCATTCGCATCCAGAGGTACCACTGTATATATGATTTGGGCCTTTAAGATGAAAGTTCAAAATTATCAGGAAAAAGAAATTAAACCATTCTTATACGTGTGTGTGTGTGTGTGTGTGTGTGTGTGTGTGTGTGTTAAATTTTTTAAGCCTCTGATCAGGGGGAGAGGCCATGGTTCAAGCTGCTGGCCATCCCTGCCTCTTGTGGGAAGGAGTTCTGTAGTTTAACAACACGCTGCACGAAGAAGTACCGTATTTTTCGCTCTATAAGGCGCACCAGACCATAAGACGCACCTAGTTTTTGGAGGAGGAAAACAAGAAAGAAAATATTCTGAATCTCAGAAGCCAGAACAGGAAGAGGGATTGCTGCCCAGTGAAAGCAGCGATCCCTCTTCCTGTTCTGGCTTCTGGGATAGCTGCGCAGCCTCCATTCGCTCCATAAGACGCACACACATTTCCCCTTACTTTTTAGGAGGGAAAAAGTGAGTCTTATAGAGCAAAAAATACGGTACTTTATCTGTGCTGAACCATCCAACGTTCAGCTTCATTGGGCATCCCTGAGAGTTTGAGCGTTATAAGAGAGGGAGGAAAAACTTTTGCTCAATCCACTTTCTCCGTGGCATGCATAAATTGAATCACCTTCTGTCTCCTCATCTCTGACTAACGTTATTCCTCTCCCCCCCCCATCATTTTGGTTGGCCTCCCCCCCCCCCCCGAATGGAACACGAACTGATCCGGTTCGTCCTGCAAAGGGACAAACATTAACTGGGGGGGGGGGAGTGGAAGTTCCTTTTCTTTTAAACATTTTGGACTGTGAACTGGAACCGGTTCCTTTAAATAAATAAAAAAGGAAGCTTTCAAGGGGAGGAAGGAGGCAGAGTCTCACCCGTGGGCTCCTTCCTCCGAAAGAAAGAGGGAGGCAGGATCATGAGACCCCCAAAGACCTGAAAGAGGGAAGAAGCGGGAGGAGGAGGGAAGGTTGAATAATGCTCTCCCTCCCCGAACAAGGCTAGCGGATGTGGCTTTGGCCTCTCGGCCCCAGTTCAAGGACCCTGGGGGCCAGGGAGGCAGGAAGGCACACCCTGTGCGGGAGGCCCCTCTGGGCCTTGTTCCTATAGGGGCTTTGGGAGGGGGCGGAAAGAGCAGCCATTTCCGCAGCAGCCTGGCCCTTCTAGGTGGTTTCTTGTCCGGGGATAAAGTTTTCCTGGAGAAGGGGTTCTCCTACCATAAGGCTAAGGGGGAAGGGCAAGCACTCAGTGGTTAGAGCACCAGCTCTGGGTGCAGAAAGTCACAGGTTCAATTCTTCAGGGTGTCTCTGCCCAGAACCCCAGAAAGTTGCTACTGTTTAAATCATAAATAAATAAATAAATTTTTATTCATACCCTGCCCTTCCCGGTTCAGAAAACCAGGCTCAGGGCGGCTAACAACAAATTTAAAGCACTGAATTGATGCAACAAAAACAGCATAAAAGACGGTATAAAACGTGAATAGCAATCAAAAATCAATTTAGGGGGGAAATCCATCCAATAAACATTAGATGATCACCAGGGCTAGCTGGCTAAATTAGTCCTATTTGGGCCAGCGAGGAGACCAGGGGAGAATTAGCTGTGGGATCCCAGAGCAGGTAATCTTCATAAAAAGGGGAGGGGGAGGGAAGGAAGGGGAATAAAAGATCAGGCTAAGTTCAAGTTGAAAGCCAGGCGGAATAGCTCTGTCTTACAGGCCCTGCGGAAGGAAGTTAAATCCTGCAGGGCCCTGGTCTCATGGGACAGAGCATTCCACCAGGTCGGAGCCATCACTGAGAAGGCCCTGGCCTTGGTGGAGGATAATCTGACTTCCTTAGGGACCTCTGCTTTTTCCAAACCATGATGGCTAGGAACTTCTGTTACTAGGAGATAGAGCGCAGCTCGGTGGCAGAGCACCCACTTCGGATGCAAAAGGTCCTGGGATCCACCTGCAAGATCTCCAGGTGGGAAACTTGCCGTTTGAAACCCAGTGTAGGCAATAATGAGTGAGACTGAACAGCCAGCATGGTCCAACTGGTCGACCCGCGGTCTGATCAGAGTGCCAACAGAAATGTTAGCCGGCGGGTTAAAAAATGCAAGGTGGGTGGGAAGGACGGAGGAGGTCGCAGGGGGCAGAAAGCAGAGATGTCTTGGAGAGGAGGAAGAAGGCCTTGAAGAAGAGGGAGAACTGGGAGAGAGGACAACTCACATATGGGGCTCACATATTCATTCTGGAAACCACCTGCCAAATCTCAGACAGCAGGATGCTAGTCCCTGTGAAATTCGCACCCATACGTGTCTTCCTTTGTTAAGTGTTTAGGGCTGAGCAGCGATGTTCTCATTTAGCCACAAGGTGGGGTCGCTGCAGCGCAGAGAATTGGAAGCCAGCAAAGAATCAAGGGAGCGTTGTTTTTTTCCGGTGGTACTGGCCACAATAAAGGCAGTCAACAACAGCATTACAACTCACCAACAAAACAAAGAGTTGTAAGGGGTGCTCATTGTGCCCCTTAAAGATCACATGCAGTAATAATTTGGGGTTTGCTTGCAAAGCCTGCAACCAGTTTGCACAAACTTTGCAACCCACTTTCAGTTTGTGACTGGGTTAGGGACTTGACCCCAATTACCGGTATAAATTTCCATTTCGTTTCTGCCCCAGTTATAAATTTCCATTTCGTTTCTGCCCTATTAGGTCAGGATAACATGCGCTGAGCACAAGAAAGGTCACAGGCTCCCGCCTCCCTAGATTCATGCCTTGCCGTCTCCCTTGATAACATGCACCAGGCGCAGGGAACCTTTGGCCCTCCGGGCGCTGCTGAACTACAACTCCCACCAGCCTAGAAAAGCTTGTATGCTGCCATATCCCCTGATCAGAGGAAGAGCAGAATAATGGGGGGGGGGGGCCCTGTTTCCAGCTTTGGAAGCAGTGTTTGAAATGCGCCATGCGCATTTTGCACCTGGCTATTGGCCACTTGCAACCAAGCGAAGATGCCTGGGTGCCAGGATGGCACCTGTTGTCTCCACCATCTGGAGGTGCAAGCCTGGAGATCTTCGGATCAGGACTTTTTTCACACACTAATACCTCATCCTGTAGAATTCTATCAGTTATATTTTATCTGCACAATCGGAAAGAATATCGGGAACCAAAATGCCTTTTCTGTGCAACCTGAGCAGGAGCAGTGAAAAACGTTATAATTAATTATTGTAGCTTGGCTTCACTTACCCCACCCCTCTGCCCTGCTCCCAGTTGTGAAGAACATCCCTACGTTATGAATGGTCCGTGCCGCCATTAAGAAAGAGAGGTCAGAATGGGCCAATATGTATTGTATATTTTTTTCTTTTGTATAATTTTGCTGTTTCTTTGTCTGTTTTATTTTTACAGATAGGTAGCCGTGTTGGTCTGCCATAGTCAAAATAAAAAAATTCCTTCCAGTAGCACCTTAAAGACCAACTAAGTTAGTTCTTGGTATGAGCTTTCGTGTGCATGCACACTTCTTCAGATACACTGAAACAGAAGTTGCCAGATCCTTCTATATAGTGAGAAGGTGGGGAGGGGTATTACTCAGAAGGGTGGTGGGAATGGGAGATTGGCAGACCAACACTCTGCCAATCTCCCATTCCATTTCTATTTTGTTTTATTTTTGTTTGCTTTTTCCCCTAAATGTTCTTTGTGTGTATGTGTTGACTTTAAACCAATAAAGATTATTTTAAAAAAACAACAACCCCAGAATAGGCCAATATATATGTGCACTGTCCCTGGATCAAGGGGCTTCTAAGTTCTCAAAGCTCAAGGTTGTCATCTCAACTAGCCAGATATTTAACTGAGAATCAATCACAGTTAGTCAGTCATCTGAAAAATAAGACTTTAGACCTGTCTTGCCCCAAAATGGCAACTAGACATTCCATTTTGGTGACTGCCACCTTGGTTTAAGGAGCAATTTGGCACCTAGCTTGTATATCTGAGTTTCTAACACTGTTTGCAAGTTGCTGCAGGGGACCGACAGTGAGCAACTTCACAGGTGAGGTGTTCCTAGGACCAAGGTGAGACTGTCAAGCTCCCTTGCTATTTCTGAATGCTGTTAATGTAACTTGGTTATAACTACAGTCACACCTTGGGTTAAAGTAGCTTCAAGTTAAGTATTTTCGGGTTGCGCTCCCTGACAACCTGGAAGTAATGGAGCGCGTTACTTCCGGGTTTCGCCACTCGCACATGCGCTGACGTTCAAAATGATGTCACGCGCATGTGCGGAAGCAGTGAAACACGACCCATGCATGTGCAGTCGCGTGTTATGTTTACTTCAGGATGCGAACAGGGCTCCGGAAAGGATCCCGTTCGTATCCAGAGGTACCACTGTATAGTATCGAAATGCTGCTATTGTTTTGCGGGCTGTGATATTTGCTGTTGAGTTGTTGCTTTATTATGTTGGTATGAAATTGTTTTTCCAGGGTTGATTTTGAAATGCACCCCTGCTTTCTCTGCAGCAAGCCTTTTCGAGTGTGATTCCCCCCCCCCCCCGTGTGTGGAATGAATGAAGAGAGACCACGATCAACGCCACGGGGAAGAGAGGGACGGGAGGGGATACAGAGGGCTGACCTGCCACCGTTGCAGCCAGCCCTCCACCACACCCAGGAAAGGGAGAGGCAGCCGGCCTTACCGTGTACTCCATCACAGGCAGATGCCGGAGGACCCCTCTTCTTGGGAATGAGACCTGCGGTTCAGTGACAAAGAGGGAATTAGCCAGGACAGTCCGATCCATGGCGTATGCTGGAAAGCAGGGTGGGGTGGGGTCTGGGAATCAGGGAACGCTGGGAAACGCTCACATGAAAGAAGCAGGAAACTGCTCTGTGCAGGCTCAGGAGGTTTGGGGGTGTCCATGGGACAGTACAGTGGTACCTCAGGTTAAGTACTTAATTCGTTCCAGAGGTCCGTTCTTAACCTGAAACTGTTCTTAACCTGAAGCACCACTTTAGCAAATAGGGCCTCCAGCTGCCGCCGGAGCACGATTTCTGTTCTCATCCTGAAGCAAAGTTCTTAACCTGAAGCACTATTTCTGGGTTAGCGGAGTCTGTAACCTGAAGCCTATGTAACCTGAAGCGTATGTAACCCGAGGTACCACTGTATTGCAGAGCAGATGTCATCAGGGAGACGACTCTGCTCCCAGCCCTGCTCAAAGCTGCCTTGGAAAGCTTTTTTAAGCCAAAACTCAAAAGGCAGCATTGCTGGGGGTGTATATCACGAGAGGTTCGTGGGAGAACAGAATACTGTACAGGTGGCAGATTCAGCTTCTCAGGAAATCTCAACTTCTAACCCCCCACCTTACCCCATCCCTTCCTCAAGTGCCTAGTCCTCAAGGCCACCTGCTGAAATTTCAGGTGCTAGAGAGGAGCTTGAACAGCTGGACTGAGGCCCCATCCGCGCTATACCTTTAAAGCAGCGTCATAGGCCTTTGAACAGTCGCCGTTTCCCCCCAAAGAATCCTGGGAGCTGTAGTTTAAGGGTGCTGAGACCCCTTCTCCCTCGCATCCCAGAGCTGCAGCTCCCATACTTCCCAGGGGAGGAGGGCTGAACCACTTTGGGAACGGTGGTTCTGCAAGGGGAACAGGGGTCTCCTAACTGCAGTTCCCAGGATGCTTTGCAGGAAAGCCACGACTTTTTAAAGGGGTATGATACTGCTTTAAATGTATCGTGCGGACAGCAGCCTTCCCACACAAGATGCTGTTTATCCATGCAGCCCAGAACTGAGTGCAGTCATACCTCGGGCTACAGACGCTTCAGGTTGTGCAATTTCGGGTTGTGCACAGCGCCGAACCCGGAAATACCGAACCCAGAAGCACCAAATCGCGACCCGCACCTGTGCAGATGCGGCGCTGCGGGTTGCGTCTACTGTCCTCTTGTCAGCCAGTGTGTCAACCAGAGAAGAGTCTTTCAGAGAAGAGGCTACCTGAAGGCAGCCCTGTTCAGGGAAGTTTTTGGTGCGTGATGTTGTGTCGTGCTTTACTGTTTTTGTTGGGAGCTGCCCAGAGTGGCTGGGGCAACCGAGTCAGATTAGTTAGCATATAACTAATAAATTATTACGATTACGGTTATAAAGGCTGCAATTATAATCTGATAAATGTGATTATTGTATTTGGTAAACTAAGCATTTTGGGAAGTTCCTAGCGTACACTGTTGTACATTTTCTGGTTTTCCAAAATGAATAAAGTGAGTGTATGTGTGTGTTTGCGTGAAACACACACACACACACACACACACACACACACACCATAGACATCCCTACTGCCTTGGGCTGATATGGTGGCAAAGTCCCCTCCCCAGTAACCTCCATGGGAAGAATGCAGAGTCCAAGATATGCTTGTGCGGGAGGCAAACAAACAGGATTTGAACTTCCTGGTGTTGCTGCTGGAAGCAAGCAAGCCTTTCTATCTGGGGCCCTAACCTCGCCCCAGGCATGGAGCCTGGCTGATGGGAGAGATTAGGGCGGGAGGCGACCAGATAAGGGGAGCTCAGAGGAGGAGCAGGAAAACGCAGCAGGCTAGAGAAAGTCAGCAGTAAACAGGCTGTGATTAATGAGCTGTCTAGTGGGGGGAGCAAGCCAGGGAGGCCTGAAAGTAGGAGGGAAGGCAGAGCCGTGCTGGCTCCCAACAGCTTATGTAGCTTTTGAGAAAGGGGGGGGGGGTCCATGGATTCCTGGAGCCCACATGTTCAAAGGAAGTCCACCCCAGAATGCCAGTTGCAGGGGAACAAACAGGGGTGAGAGATGCTCGCCCCATCACATGACTGGGGGGATTTTCATGAAAGCAGAACGCTTGACCAAATGGACTTGAGGCATTAAAAGGAGGGGGAAAACTGCATGAACAATTTGCCCAGGCAAGCAGAGTGGTGTAGCGGTTAGAGTGTCGGACTAGGACCTGGGAGAGACCAGGGTTCGAATCCCCATGGGGTGTGGCCCTGGCCGGTCACTGCCTCTCAGCCTAGCCTACCTCACAGGGTTGTTGTGTGGGGATGACCCTCAGGGCCCTTTCCAACTCTACAATTCTATTTTTCTTTGACCGAGGACAGGGAGAACCATGTCTGGCACACCTGGAGAAGAAGGCCGGATAGAAAATGCAATAAATAAGAAGTCGGTAGGGAAGTTCTGCTGCCATGGGTTCAAGTCTCGGTGTTGATCGCTGCACTCAGAGCAACGAAGGGAAGGGCCGTGGCTCAGTGGCTGAGCTCCAGCATTGCATGCAGAAGGCCTGGATTCAATCCTCGCCATCTCCAAGCAGGGCTGATAGCAGACACTGCCCCCAAACCCTACACAGTGGTCTAACTCTGTACAGTGGTGCCTCACAAGATGAAAAGAATCCGTTCTGTGAATTCTCTTCGTCTAGCAGTTTTTTCGTCTTGCGAAGCAAGCCCATTGGCGGATTAGCGGATTAGCGCTATTAGCGGATTTTAGCGGCTTATCTGCTGATCGGATCAGCTGATAAGCGGCTTAGCAGCTTAGAAAAAGGGGGGGGGGAAACCAGCAGGAACTCGCAAGACATTGTCATCTTGCGAAGCAAGCCCATAGGAGATTCGTTTTGCGAAGCACCTCCAAAACGGAAAACTCTTTCGTCTAGCGAGTTTTCCGTCTTGCGAGGCATTCGTCTTGCGGGGCACCACTGTACAAGGCAACTTCCTGTGTTCCTATGGCATATCCCCAGACATGTAAGACTCAGCGCATTCCAAAGCTTACTTTCTGGTTTAGCGGCATATGTAAACTTTGGCTCTCCAACTCAGCTGCAGAGGTGTCAACCTTTTGCAGAAATAAGGATGTGGGAAACAGCAACCCCACACCCCGGCCTGAGAGTGCCATTGCGGGCTGTGGCTTCTGCAGAGGCCAAGCACACTCCCTTCCGAACGGAGGCCGGCGCAGGGAGACATGGCGCTCTCTTTCTCCCTTCCGGCAAAGCCAGGAAGGAGTCCTTCCTCCCGGGCGGCTGACTTACGAAAAGGTGGCGATCCCTCGCACAGACGGATTGGGAACGGAGAGAGCAAATTGCCCTGCTGAAAAGCTGGCCTGGACACACACACACTTTTCTAACCCCCGTCTCAGAAAGCAAGAGCAAACGCGAGAGAAGAAACTACAGCCTCACCCCTTCAGGAATCGCTCCTCCTCTTCCTAGAAGAGAGAAAAGGAGGTTTCCCTAACTTAAAACTGCTTCTGGTTCTTCATTTCTCCCCCCCCCCCCGCCTCCTTTGCAGGCCATCCTGATTTTACAAGCCCTGAAATCTGAGATATCAGCCAGCCCTCTCTGGGCAGGAACAAGACAAGCCCCATAACCCAGTCGCAGTTCAGACATTCCTTTGTTTTCAGACGTCCCCCAGGTGACCAACCCAACCAGACCATGGAAGAATCTCCCACTGGCCTTGATGTACCTGGTAGAAGGATTGGTCTTTCTTTCTTTTTTTGCAAAGTTTGGTGCAAGGCAGTTAAAGGACCAGAGAAAAGGGTGTTGCACAGCGGTAAAGAGCTTGCTTCGCACAGAGAAGGTCTCAGGTCCAAGCTCCAGAATCTTTACAAAGGGGGAGGAAAGACATTTGTCAAACTCTGGAGAGCTGCTACCAGTCAGGGTAAACAACGCTGAGCTAGACAGACCAATATTATGCTTCCTATAAACCAGACGGACCAATAGTATGCTTCCTATAAACCAGCTGCTCATTCAGAACCATGAGGACTGGGACCCTGCGCTATTTCAAGGAGAAAAACCATAGCTACCGGTGGCAGATCTGATACACACATGGAAATCCCCAGGTTCAGTCCCTGGCATGCAAGGTGGAGAAATAACACCTGTCTGAAAACCTGGAAAGCTGCTGGTCAGTGTATAGAATACAGTGGTACCTCGGGTTACATACGCTTCAGGTTACAGACTCTGCTAACCCAGAAATAGTACCTTGGGTTAAGAACTTTGCTTCAGGATGAGAACAGAAATTGCGTGGCAGCGGCAGGAGGCCCCATTAGCTAAAGTGGTGCTTCAGGTTAAGAACAGTTTCAGGTTAAGAACGGACCTCTGGAACAAATTAAGTACTTAACCCGAGGTACCACTGTACCTAGCTAGAAACACCAAGGGGTCTTGACTTGGGATAAGGTAGGCTTCTCCATGTCCTGTTCCCTTAAGAGTTCAGATTATAGAATCGCAGAGTTGGAAGGGACCCTGAGGATTATCTAGCAAAACCCCCTGAAATGCAGGAATAGGCAGCTGTCCCAGATGGAGATGGATCCTGCAGCCTTGGTGCTCCAGATGTCGCTGAACTCCAAATCGCATCACCCCTGGAAGTTGTAGGCCCACTACCCATCCCTGCCAAGGGTGGAGTCACTGGAGTATTTTGCCTCGTCTTCCCCTGTGTTGTCCAGCCCTGCCAGGCAGTGGATCTTTTACAAACAATGTGGCTTTTTTCAGAAAATTCTGAACTGGAAAAGTTTGCCATGCACATATTAGGAAAATTCGATTCAGAGAGTTCTTTCAGTTTGCATCAAAACATTTTCTGATGCCAGCTAGAGCAGGTACGGGGAAACTTTGGCCCTCTGGATGTTGTGGAACTACAACTCCCATCAGCCCCAGCAAGCGTGACCAGTGGCCATGGATTATGAAGGTTGTTGTTCTCAGGTGATTGACAGGAGGGTGGCTCTGCAGGTATGTGCCGAGGTAAAGATCTGATTTGCCAGCTGGATCCAGTTCCCAGCCCTGCCCTAAAGAGTATGTTCCTTTTACTTTTATTTTTAAAACAATGCTAAACGTCGTGAGGAAGGCCTGTAACTCAGAGGCACAGCTCCTGCTTTGCATACAGGAGGCCTCGGTTCAATCCCAGGCATCTCCAGGTAGGGCTGGGAATATCCCTCTGCCTGAAACGATAGATGGTCTGTCTCTGTACAAAGCAAAATAAAAAAATTCCTTCCAGTAGCACCTTAAAGACCAACTAAGTTAGTTCTTGGTATGAGCTTTTGTGTGCATGCACACTTCTTCAGATACAGAAGTTGCCAGATCCTTCTATATAGTGAGAAGGTGGGGAGGGGTATTACTCAGAAGGGTGGTGGGAATGGGAGATTGGCAGATAGCTGAGATGAGCCTGTTGACGACTCTTAACGACTGTAATAGGTCATACAGGAAAAGGCAAGGGGTGAGAAGGTGAGAAATGGCTTAGTCATGTATAATGAGATAAGAATCCAATGTCTCTGTTCAGACCAGGTCTCTCCATGGTTTTAAGTTTGGTAATGAGTTGCAATTCAGCAGCTTCTCTTTCCAGTCTATTTCTGAAATTCTGAGTAATACCCCTCCCCACCTTCTCACGAAAGCTCATACCAAGAACTAACTTAGTTGGTCTTTAAGGTGCTACTGGAAGGAATTTTTTTATTTTGACTATGGCAGACCAACACGGCTACCTATCTTTATCTGTACAAAGCAGTTACCTCCATTGAAACTGCCAGCCTCGCCTAACACAGAATCTGCAGTTGGCATCTATCGTTATCAATGGACTTATGAAACAGAAAGAATTCCCCCAGAGAAGGCTGGAAAGTTTTCCAGAAAATTTCCTGCCCCATATCCCTGGTCTCTTAGGGTTTTTCTTACGATCTCCCTTTTCCAACCTGGCTGTTTGAGGCAGCGTTCGGGATTTGCTAGGTGCCAGGTGCAAAATGAACCACTTGCGACCAAGTGAAGATGTTTGGGCGCTAGGATGGCACCTGACATTTCCACCATTCAGGGATCCTTAGATCTGGACTGTTGTCACACACTAATATCCCAACCTGTAGAATTCCATCAGTTATATTTTATCAGCACAATCGGACTGAATTTCTGGAATCAAAGTTCTTTTTCTGAGCAGCCTGAGCAGGAGCAGTCACCATTAAGAAAGAGAGTTCAGAATAGGACAATATATACCGTATTTTTCACTCTATAGGACGCACCCGACCATAGGATGCACCTTGTTTTAGAGGGGAAGAAGAAGGAAAAAAAATTCTCCCCCTCTCTGCGCAGCGCCTCTTCAGCGAAGCGGCAGGAGAAACGGAGCCCCTTCCATTTCTCCTCCTGCTTAGCTGAAGAGGCGCTGCGCCTTAGCTGAAGGGGCACCTACCCTTCAGTGGAAGGCAACCTGAAGCCTCCGGAGTGCAGTGGGAGCTCCCGCTGCACTCCAGAGGCTTCAGGCGGCTATCTTTGAAGCCTGGAGAGTGAGAGGGGTTGGTGCGCTCTCCAGGCTTCAGCGAAAGCAACACGAAGCTTCCGGAGCGCGGTGGGAGTGCTCCCACTGTGCTTTGGAGCCTTCACTTTGCTTTCGCTGAAGCCAAGGAGCCTGCATTTGCTCCATAAGACGCACACACATTTCCCCTTAATTTTTGGAGGGGAAAATGTGTGTCTTATAGAGCAAAAAACATGGTATGTGGACTGTTTCTGGATCAAGGGACTTTTCTCAAAGCTCTTAACCGAGCTCAAGGTTGTCACCTGAACTAGCCAGATGTTTAACTGAGAATCAATCACAGTCAGTCAGTCATCTGAAAAATAAGTCTTGCCCCAACATGGCAACTAGTCATTCCGTTTTGGTGACTGCAACCTTGGTTTAAGGAGCCATTTGGCACCTAGCTTAAACATCTGAGTTTCTAGCACTGATTTAAAAAATCCTTGTAACTGCAGATCAACGAAGGAAGCTGCCTTGTACTCAGTCACATCACTGGACCATTTAGCTCAGTAATGTCTACACTGACTAGCAGCAGCAATCCAGGGTTTCAGGCAAGGGCATTCCCACCCCTAGCTGGAGATACTGCGGATTGAACCTGAGAAGTTCCGCATGCAGATCGGATGCTCTGCCACTGTACCATGGTCCTTCCCTTGGAAAGAAAGTAAAATTCCAGCCCTCATGATCTTAGACAAAGGATAGGATTCCCATGAATAGGAACGTGGAAAGCTGACTTAATCCGTCACAGCAACAGTCCATCTAGCTCAGTATGGTCTACTCCAAGGTTTCCTAACCTTGGGTCTCCAGCTGTGGTTTGAGGACAACTCCCATCATCCCTTGCTAACAGGACCAGTGGTCAGGGATGATGGGAGCTGTAGTCCAACCACAGCTGGAGACCCAAGTTTGGGAAACCCTGGTTTACACTGACCGACAGTGGCTCTACAGGGTTTCAGGCAGGGAACATGCCAAGTCCTTCCTGGAGATGCCATGGATTGTAGCTGAGACCTTCTGCAGGCAAAGCAGATACTGGGCTGTGGTTGTTCTGTCAGGCATCAAGATGCCCCCAAAGCCTTAACAACGGAGGAGGCTTCCTTTTCCCAATTTAACAAGCATTTCCTGAACCTCAGCTGCAACCTGACTCAGTGTTTTGTCAGATCTCCGCTGAAGTAGCACAACTGTGTGGGAGGAAAGGGGCCACAGGGTTCAAGAGAAGATTCATGGGTGCTTCCAGGATCAACTCCATGGCTGAAGAGTGTTGGCACACTTAGCACACAGCAGATTGAGCTGTGATACAAGGCAGGCAGGCAGCCAACAGGATTATCATCAGCCAGATACCTATAGCCAAGGATTTGCAGGCTTGGCTCCAATCAATACGTGATCCCTGATTGGATGGGATATGTACCTGGCAGGGGACAAGAACGGGGAACATGGGGCCCTCCAGATGTTGCTAGATGTTCCCATCATCCCATACCATGCTGGCTGGGGCTGATGGGAGCTGGAGTCCAGCAACCTATGGAGGGCCACAGGTTCCCCATCTTTTCCAGTAGAGAATACTGGGTGAAATGGATGATCTGTATGAAGCAGCCTCACGCGTTCCTTCAAACAGCAATTCACACAGACAGGGAGGAGAAGGCTCATACGAAAGAAGAAAACATTATTAAAATAAACCAGGCGGGGGGAGACCCCAAGAACACCAGCTAATTTAAATCCAGATCAAAGCTTGCTGCAACTATCAAATGCTTGGGAAACACCACTGGCCCAGGGCGCAAGGAGAAGCTGCTGCAGAGGAGGGAAAGCCACATGCAAGGCTGGAAAACCCCACAGATTTGGTTGCCAAAGCTCGGGATTTGAATACAGCATTTGCCTTCTCTGCCCCCAAGGGAGGACCCTGCCTGGAAGAGAAAAGCTATACATCTGCTATTTTGTAATCATGGGATATTACTCATTGCTTACTCACATCCTTTAAAAATAACACCCCCCCCAAAGCTAAGCATTTCGCAATGGGGTGGGATTCATGTACCCAGCCAGAACTGCATCCCCCCCCCCACCTGCTCAACCCCAGTTCCAGCTCAAACCAGGCAGGCTGATGGGAAAGAGACAAAACTCAGACCCACCTAGTGAAGTACTATAGGAGAAAATGGCACAGCAACTGCCAAAAGGAGGATATAAGGGGGAAAGAGAGATTGTACTCTTCTTGGACAGGAGTGAGGAAACTCAGGCACCAAATGTGGCCCTCCAGGTCTCTCTATCTGGCCCTCAGAACTCTCCCCAGGCCACACCCCTCAGTGACCCTGCTCTGCACCCTCCTTGAGTGTTTTTGCCTGGCTGGAATGTGTCCTTAAACACTGATCACACCTCTTGCTTGCTTTGATGGTGTGTGAATGTGTGTACTGCACAATTTTACACTTATTGCTCTGCACATTTTCACATGTGGCCCTCAGAAGGCTGCTCATAAGGGAACGCGGCCCTTGGATTGCAAAGGATTCCCCCTACCCTTGCTCCACGCCGTACCAACAGCACTGCAGGGATACCCGACACAAGAGCCGCGTAAACAGCCAGAGGTCCCCTCTCCTCCACATCTATGACCTAAGCCATTGTGTCTCCTCGCTCTCTAGGTCTGCTACAAGGACTCACTCTCCCATAAGAGAGCTATTGGGCCAAAGTAACAAAGGGAAACCCAGCCATATGAGCAGGGTATAAATAAATTATTATTATTATTATTATTATTAAGAGGCTGAGCCGTAGCAGACCTGGCCTCTGCAACAAACTCATTAACTGAGAGCAAGAGTGGAGAACCTTTGCCCCTTCCAGCAGTGTTCAAAACTCCTATTGTTTTAGGCACATTTTGCGACATAGAATGTCATTAGCTTGAGCAGTTTCTGAGCTCTGGGCGCAGTACTGCGCCTAAGATTTCAGATTAAAACTGCAGAGTGGAAGGAAAGGAGGAACTTTTTCTGCCCCCCCCCCCACTTCCAGCTACTCTCTGAAGACCGGAGAAGAGACCCTCTTAAGAATATTAGGGGGGTGGGCAGGGGAAGGACTAGACCACGTGAAAAATGAACATAATATTTTAACTGCAGTTCATTCATTTTCAGCTCTGCACTCTTGTTATAAAAAAGCCACCTAGACATTCTGTTGTTGCGTCCATAACCTAGGTTTAAGTTGCCGTTTAGCTCCTAGCTTTCATATCTCAGTTTCTAACACTGCCTTCCAGGTGTTGTTGGACTCCAATTCCCATCAGCCACAGAGCCAGCATGGCCAATGGTTAGGGACGATGGGAGTTGTAGTCCAACGACATCTGCAAAGGGCTAAAAGTTCCCCAGCTCTGCCTTATAAGCAAGCCGGTCTTCTCTCTCAGACCACCTTCCACAACACAGGGATGATAATACTGACCCAATGAAAGAGACGGTGTTGTGAAGAACTTCAGAAAACAATACGAGGCTAGCTGCTAGATGAAGCCAAATGCCCATCCAGTTCAGAATCCTGTTCTCACAGTGGCCAACCAGATGCCTCAGTGGGAAGCCCAACAGCAGCTTTCCCCTCCTGCAGTTTCCACCAGCAACTGGTATTCAGGCTGCCTGATCATAAGTCATTGTGGCTGATAGGCGCTAATAGCCTTCTCCTCCATGAACTTGTCTAAGCCTATAGTCTTAGGTGCATGTTTGTAGCTTTCATGGAATACTAAACAGGTATTAAAAAGGTAAAGGGAGCCCTGACCATTAGGTCCAGTCATGGCCGACTCTGGGGTTGCGGCGCTCATCTTGCTTTACTGGCCGACGGAGCCGGTGTACAGCTTCCGGGTCATGTGGCCAGCATGACTAAGTCGCTTCTGGCAAACCAGAGCAGCGCACGGAAACGCCGTTTACCTTCCTACCGGAGCGGTACCTATTTATCTACTTGCACTTTGACGTGCTTTCGAACTGCTAGGTTGGCAGGAACAGGGACCGAGCAACGGGAGCTCACCCTGTCGCGGGGATTCGAACCACCGATCTTCCAATCTGCAAGTCCTAGGCTCTGTGGTTTAACCCACAGTGCCACCCGTGTCCCAAACAGGTATTAACAGAGATCAAATACACACCATGCGCTGAAAGCACATTCAATGCCCATTTAAAGCACACTGCTTTTCCCAAGGAATCCAGGGAACTGTACATAAGAACAAAAGAGACCCCTACTGGGTCAGGCCAAAGGCTCATTGTCCAGCTTCTTGTGCCCACATTGGCCAACCAGAGGCCCCAATGAGAAGTCTGCAAACAGGACCTGAGGGCGACAGCAACCTTCCCCACATGTGAACAGCAGCAGCTGGGATTCAGAAGCATACTGCCTCCCTCCGACAGTGAAGGGAGAACATAGCCATTGTGGCCACTTATATCCACCACGAACTTGCCATATTTTGAAGAGGAAACAGAGGACGCGATGACGGCAATTCAAAGCAAATAAATGCAATCTGTCTCAAATTTTGCCCCTGGAAAAAGAGGACACATGTCGCTGGCCATCACTGCATCTTGTGAAGAACCCCAAGATACCTTGGTGTGGTGATTTCAAGACTTTTAAGATGCGCAATCATCATTGGAAATAATGATCCCCCACCACAGATTAAATGCTGTGCTTTTCGATTTCAGTTTAAGATTCCTTTCCATAGCAGTCGCCCTGTGCCAAGAGCCCACAACCTCCCCCCTTTTGAATACTGTACAATAACGGACCAAGTAGATTAGACACAGAGGCTGCCTCTACTCCACCATTCCGTTTCCCACACGGCGACCAACCAGATTCCTCTGGGAAACCTACAACTTGGGCTGAGACGACCTGGCCTTCCCTGGTTTGTCCTCTAGCAACTAGTATTCAGAGGTAAGTTGCCTCTGGACCTGGAGGCTCTGTTTCAGTTTGCAGACTTCTCCACCTCCACCTCTTGCATGAATCTGCCCGATCTCCTTTTAAAGGAAGCTACCAGCACAATCTTCACCGTGGCAAATCCTGTTGAATTCAGTGGGGCTTAAACACACACAGACACGCACCACTTAGCTTACCCTGAATCTGCTGCCGGGTCGGATGACTCCCAAGCCCCCCTGTCATGGGAGAGAACCACTCATATGCAGAGATCTCGTGCTGGAGGGGAGAGGCGCGGGTTCGAATCCGCCGCAAGGCTGAGTTTTTTAACCCATTCCCTCCCTGCCTGGCATACCTTATAGGGCTGTGCCGAGGATGGCGGCCCCCTCCTTTGCGACACACATACGATTCGCAAAACGAAAGACGAAGAAAGGAAGAAGAAGACCCAAGTCCGGGGGGAGGCGAGTCTAGAGCGCCGTGGGGGGGGGAGGAATCGCCCGGAGTCAATCACGAGGGAGGGGGCGGGGCTACGAGGGAGGGGCGTGCCCGCGCTTCTTACCGGGGCAGCGGCACCATGGGGGTCCTCAGCGGAAGGCAGAGGCGGCCTCCTTCCGTCGCGCAGCAGCTCCTCGGCAAACTTCAGCTGGGCCCCGGGCCCCACTCCTCCTCCCCGTCAACCACTTCCGGTTGCGGCCGCCCCAGAACCTCACTTCCGGGCTTCAAGGGCTTACTTCCGGTTCCTCCTCTATGGCTCGAGCCCCACTCTGGTTCGCACGCTCCGCCCATCTTTTTCTTTTTCTTTTTAACCAACCATTCGCTAACCCCGCTAGAGATAGGAATCAGGGTAGAGTGACACGCGCAGCCTGAAAGTCGCAAGGCTCTTAACAACAACAACAACAACAACAACAACAACAACAACAACAACAACAACAACAACAACACTTATTTAAAGTTCCTAATGGGGTTGTTTTTATTTCTTCCTCCCATAGAATGAGCTGTTCGACAGTGGAACAGATTCCCTCGGGAGGTGGTGGGCTCTCTCCTCCCTTGGAGGTTTTTAAGCAGAGGTTGGATGGCCCTCTGTCATGGACGCTTTAGCTGAAATTCCTGCCTGCATCGTAGGGGTTGGACTAGATGACCCTTGAGGTCCCTTCTAAGTCTATGATTTACCAGGAAGTAGGGACCACCCGCAATACGAAAGATGGGTGTGGCATACGGAATAGGGTGTAGACTGAAGTGTGTGAGACAGGCAGGGAAGCAAATTTCTTGAGTTTTTACCAAAAATGTAACCAGTGCAGGTTGGACCACAGCCACCCACTCAGGATAGAGGTGCAATGATAGGGAAAGCTGCATGGGTCAGAATTCTACCTGCTGTGAAAGCTTTTAAAGGTTCGGGTGTCAATTAAGGTAGGGTCCCCAAATGAAGCGGGTCCTGGGCCAGAAAATGTTGTAGGTTCTAATAACTTATATTAAGGCTAAAGAGTGACCTGACCTAAAAATGTTTTAATAAATTCATTGTTTTTATAGCAACATATATTATTAATATGTAGCAAATTACCTGTAATTTATATTAGGGTCAATATAAAAATATTATGATGTATATGTATTAGAACACGCTTAACTGATATAATCAACTCTAAGCGAAAGGCTGGACTGGATGAATCCCAAACTGGAATTAAGATTGCTGGAAGAAATATCAACAACTTCAGATGTGCAGATGACACAACCTTGATGGCAGAAAGTGAGGAGGAATTAAAGAACCTTTTAATGAAGGTGAAAGAGGAGAGCGCAAAATATGGTCTGAAGCTCAACATCAAAAAAACTAAGATCATGTCCACTGGATGTCCACTGGTCCCATCACCACATGGCAAATAGAAAGGGAAGAGATGGAGGCAGTGAGAGATTTTACTGTCTTGGGTTCCATGATCACTGCAGATGGTGATAGCAGTCACAAAATTAAAAGACACCTGCTTCTTGGGAGAAAAGCAACAACAAACCTAGACAGCATCTTAAAAAGCAGAGACATCACCTTGCTGACAAAGGTCCATATTGTTAAAGCTATGGTTTTCCCAGTAGTGATGTATGGATGTGAGAGCTGGACCATAAAGAAGGCTGATCGTCGAAGAATTGATGCTTTTGAATTATGGTGCTGGAGAAGACTCTTGAGAGTCCCACGGACTGCAAGAAGATCAAACCTATCCATTCTGACGGAAATCAGCCCTGAGTGCTCACTGGAAGGACAGATCTTGAAGCTGAGGCTCCAGTACTTTGGCCACCTCATGAGAAGAGAAGACTCCCTGGAAAAGACCCTGATGTTGGGAAAGACATGCACAAGGAGAAGGGGACGACAGAGGACGAGATGGTTGGACAGTGTTCTCGAAGCTACCAGCATGAGTTTGACCAAACTGCGGGAGGCAGTGGAAGACAGGAGTGCTTGGTGTGCTCTGGTCCAGGGGGTCACGAAGAGTCGGACACAACTAAACAACAACAAAAGCTATTATAAAGGGTAAAGGGACCCCTGACCATTAGGTCCAGTCGTGACTGACTCAGGGGTTGTGGCACTCATCTTGCTTTATTGGCCTATTTATCTACTTGCACTTTGACGTGCTTTCGAACTGCTAGGTTGGCAGGAGCAGGGACCGAGCAACGGGAGCTCACCCCATCATGGGGATTTGAACTGCTGACCTTCTGATCGGCAAGTCCTAGGCTCTGTGGTTTAACCCACAGCGCCACCCGCGTCCCAAATATGCTTAATATTTGACTGCATCGTTTACATTTGTACATATAAGTTATATTAGGGCCGAAAGGTGAGACAGCAATTTACGAATAAAATAAAATATTAAAGCTTTAAAGATACATATTTATTAAATCTTAAATATTTAAATTGCATGCAATAATATATGCAATAATGCAATAATATATGTTTTCCCACACGGGCCTAACTATCCCACTTCCGCGCAGAGGACGGAGAGCGATAAATTATTATTTTTTTAAAAAAAGCGAGCGAAGGGAAGGGGAGGGGAAAACCTAAGGCAATGCAATGCCAATGCCAGCCAATCAGCCCTCTCAACGTCAAGAAACGTCGCCCGCCCGGCGCCTCCTCCGCCCAATCAGCGCCATCGGCGGCGGCGTTTGAAAAGCGGCGGTTGAGGAAGGGGTGTGTGTGTATTTGCGTGTCTGAAGCGCGGGGGAGGAAGGGAAAGGACAGCAGGCGCCCTCGCGCACGCGCCGAAACGAGGTCTCGCGCCGGGCTCCTCCCTCGTCCCGCCTCCTCTTCCAACGGGCGCCAGTGAGAGAGGCCTGAGCGCGCGCCGCCGCTCGCTCGTTGGCTGCTGCTGCAGAGGCTGCCGGGATACTTCTGTGACGGGATTCTCCTATTAATTATCGTCGTCGTTGTTGTTGTTGTTTCCCTCTCATGGCTCACAATCAGATCTACTATTCGGACAAGTACGACGACGAGGAGTTCGAGTACCGGTGAGAAAGGGCGAGGCCTGAGGCGGGGAAGCGGCGGGGTTTGCCCTGAGAGGGAGAGGAGGGGCGTGGCTTGGGGTTGCTATGGCTACGTTGAGGGGCGGGACCCTAAAGGAGTGGGCGGGGCCTCCTCGTGGCTAACGGGGGGGGGGAGAGCCTTCCATAAAAGAGAGGTGGGCAGTGTGGTGTAGTGGTTAGAAGGTGAAGACTAAGCCCTGGGTTCAAATCCCTCCACTCAGCCATGAAGTCCATTAGGTGGTGACTGGCCTCTCAAGCTAGCCTACCTCACAGGGTTGTTGTGAGGATAAAAATGGGGGAGGGGAGTGAGAACCACTTGCTCCATCTCATCCTCCTTGGAAGGAAGGTAAAGGTAAAGGGACCCCTGACCATTAGGTCCAGTTGGGAATGACTCTGGGGTTGCGGCGCTCATCTCGCTTTATTGGCCGAGGGAGCCGATGTACAGCTTCCGGGTCATGTGGCCAGCATGACTAAGCCGCTTCTGGCAACCAGAGCAGCACACGGAAACGCCGTTTACCTTTCTGCCAGAGCGGTACCTATTTATCTACTTGCACTGGTGTGCTTTCGAACTGCTAGGTGGCAGGAGCAGGGACCGAGCAACGGGAACTCACCCCATCGTGGGGATTTGAACCGCCAACCTTCTGATCGGCAAGTCCTAGGCTCTGTGGTTTAACGCACAGCGCCACCTGTGTCCCTCCCTGGAAGGAAAGGTGGTGTCAAAACGTAATATTATAATGGAATAGCTTCAGGAAGAATGGCTCAGAATAGTGAGCAGTTCTGATGGTAAATTGGGGAGCAGCTCTGGAAAGAAGCTCATAATCTGTTATTTGGATGGATCTAGCATTATCATCATTACCGTTATTGTCATAATTTCTGGTGTAGGGGACAGTTTTTAGGAATAATCTCTCAGAACAGTAATCGGAATAACCAGTTATGATTGTGGGTTGTTGAGTGCAGCAGAATCAGTACTAGGAAAAAGGAGGTTTCTGATATACAGTACTTCCTTTGTTATACTGTGCAAGTGGTTTGGATTGAGAGGTGGCTTTCTAGTGGCTACTATATGTATACAGTGGTACCTCAGGTTACAGATGCTTCAGGTTGCAGACTCTGCTAACCCAGAAATAGTATCTCGGGTTAAGAACTTTGCTTCAGGATGAGAACAGAAATCGTGCAGCGGCAGCACAGCAGCAGCGGGAGGCCCCATTAGCTAAAGTGGTACCTCAGGTTAAGAACGGACCTCCAGAATGAATTAAGTTCTTAACCCGAGGTACCACTGTACTGCCTTGAGTATTGGAGGCAACATGCTTAACAATTGCTGAAGAATAACAATAGGAAAGTGACATTTCCTTCAAGTCTAGCCTTGTGGGCTTCCCAGAAATGTAAGACCCTGCTGGATCAGGCCAGTGGCCCATCTGGTCCATCATGCAGTTCTCATAGCGGGCAACCAAATGCAAAACTCTCTCCTGTGGTTTTCAGCCACTGATACGCAGAACGAAACATTGCTTCCTCTGATTGTGTAGGTAGACCATAGCCATTATGGCTAGCAGCCATTGATAGGCTTGCCCTCCATATATTGGATGAATTGAACATAATTGCTGGACCAGATGGGCCATGGGTCCAATTTGTTGGGTCTCTTTACTTTCTGACGATTGACTTAATGGTCACAAACTATTTTACAGCGATCCTTCCTGTGCTTCTTTTAACATTCTCTTCTCTTGATCCTAACACTGCAGGCACGTGATGCTTCCAAAGGACATCGCCAAGCTGGTCCCGAAGACCCACCTCATGTCCGAGTCAGAGTGGCGGAACCTGGGGGTCCAGCAAAGCCAGGGCTGGGTTCACTACATGATCCACGAGCCAGGTAGGTTGCCCAATGGCACAGGAGGCCTGGAGCCAATGCTAAGAGACCTTGCTTGAGGGGAAGGGGTGACAAAATGGCTTTCTGATATCAGGGTAGCAGGAAATAGATTGGGTAGGATGTGAGACCTGCTATCTCTCTGTTGCACATGCACACATTTCTTCTTCTTGATGACCAAAAAGAGCTGTACTACAATAGCTGCCTGAAACACCTAGTTGAATTGTGCCCTGCCAGAATGATAGGCAGCTGGCTTGCTTACGTCTAGAGCAGGGGTGGAGGATATGTGATCCCTGATTGATTGGGACATGTATCTAGGGCATGCATGGCGGACCTCTGCCCTCCAGATGTTGGACCGCAAATTCCATCATGGCTGACCAATGAGAGTCCTGGGACTGCTGGGATTTGGAGTCCAGCAGTGCGTGGAGAGCCACAAGTTCCCTGTCCCTGCCCTGGACACACAGCTAGTGTGACCTGATATAAACAGCTCCTCTAGTTCCACACTGCACATACTTAAAACAAGGAAGTCGCTCCCACAAGAGGCAGGCACTGTTGGTCAGCGACTCGGATGATTTTAAAAGAGGATTAGACAAATTCATGCAGTAAAAGGTCGTCAGTGCCTGTTAGCCATGGTGACTATGCTCTGCCTCCAGAGCTGGAGGCAGTAATGCTTCCAAGTACAGTGGTGCCTCGCAAGACGAAAATAATTCGTTCCGCGAGTCTTTTCGCCTTGCGATGTTTTTCGTCTTGCGAAGCACGGTCCGTCACAACTGCGCCTCTTCAAGCGGCTTTAAGAAAAAAGCGCAAGACGTTTTCGTCTTGCGAAGCAAGCCCATAGGGAAATTCGTCTAGCGAAGCAACGCAAAACCGAAAAACCCTTTCGTCTTGCGAGGCATTCGTCTTGCGGGGCACCACTGTACCAGTTGATGAAACTACAGGAGGGAAGAGTTCTCTTGTTCTCAGACCCTGCTTGCAGGTTTCCCACAGGCATCTGGTTGCCTACTGGGCTGGGCTAGGTGGCCCATTGGCCTGATCCAGAGGGGTCTCCTTGTGTTTTTATGGATAGCAGTGAAGAAGGGCTTTTGCCTTTATGCCCTGCCTGTGGACTTCCTGGAGGAATCTTGCAGGCTCTCCTTATGTTCTTCAGAGAGCTATCCCATTCAAAGGGAGGCAGTGAGGGGTGCAGATTACTGTTACAAATTATAGTTACAATCTCAGTAACTGTATAGACTGTATATCTATTCAGACATAAAAATATTTAGGCCTTTGCAGAGAGCCACTGCCCTATAAAGCCTGTGATTTTCAAAGCACACAGATGTGGCTTCAAAAACAGCATCCAATGCTTCTGTCGGCTTCTTGCAAATCCCAGTTTTAATTTAAAGTTGCTAGTTCCTCACTGCTTTCTATTTAAGCGAATGCCTCTGCCTCCCCTAGGAGCAGAGTTTATGTATTAATAAAGTACTCCTTACGGCCCAGTTTACTGGTGTTCATAATGTTCACCACCCTTGGTATGTGATTGAATATGACAAGATGAAAAGACTCCTGGCATATACTGCATATCTTGCCTCTCAGTTTGGCAGAGCACCAGCCATAGTCGGGAGTGTCCATTACCTCCACTAAAGCAGGAAGTTACTTCCATCTTCCCCTTGTCCAGATCACAGTCAGGGGGGTTGGCCTGTCACTCAGTGGGTGACAGAAGCTCTGAACTGATCAGGGAGCTGGCCAGGGATATCAAGAAGAGAAAGTGCCCTGCAGTAAAGCCAAATTAGAGTTTTGATGCAGCCATTTTTTATTGTATAAATAGAAAGAATCATTTAAGAACTATTCCTATAACTCACGCCTTGCTGTAATTGTGCTATATAGAGTCATCTTAAAAACTTGGCTCTGTAATTTGTTTTTATACTGAATATGCTCCGTATATAGTTTTGTTATTGTTTGTATGGTTATATGTTGGCTTATACATATGCTTATGATGAATCAATAAAAAAATAACGTGATTAAGTAGAAAAAAATGAAATATTTGAAATATTTTAACTACCAAAAACAGCTTACAATGTTTTGCAGTCACAATTTTTGAAGAGGGAGAGGGACCTCTTGAGCCAACAGTGTGACGCGGCAGCTAAAAAAGCCAATGCAATTCTGGGCTGCATCAATAGGAGTATAGCATCTAGATCAAGGGAAGTAATAGTGCCACTGTATTCTGCTCTGGTCAGACCTCACCTGGAGTACTGTGTCCAGTTCTGGGCACCACAGTTCAAGAAGGACACTGACAAACTGGAACGTGTCCAGAGGAGGGCAACCAAAATGGTCAAAGGCCTGGAAACGATGCCTTATGAGGAACGGCTAAGGGAGCTGGGCATGTTTAGCCTGGAGAAGAGGAGGTTAAGGGGTGATATGATAGCCATGTTCAAATATATAAAAGGATGTCACATAGAGGAGGGAGAAAGGTTGTTTTCTGCTGCTCCAGAGAAGCGGACACGGAGCAATGGATCCAAACTACAAGAAAGAAGATTCCACCTAAACATTAGGAAGAACTTCCTGACAGTAAGAGCTGTTCGACAGTGGAATTTGCTGCCAAGGAGTGTGGTGGAGTCTCCTACTTTGGAGGTCTTTAAGCAGAGGCTTGACAACCATATGTCAGGAGTGCTCTGATGGTGTTTCCTGCTTGGCAGGGGGTTGGACTCGATGGCCCTTGTGGTCTCTTCCAACTCTATGATTCTATGACCTGTGACAAGCGTAAGATTCTGCTTCTCCCAATCCCTTCTGCCTGCAGATTTTTTAACATAGGAAGCTGTCTTATACTGAGAGACCACTGGTCTATCTCTCTGGGTTGTCTGCACTGACCAGCAGTGGCTCTCCAGTGTTTCAAGCAGGGGTTTCTCTCAGCCACATGTGGAGATGCCAGAGATTGAATCTGGGGACCTTCTGCATGCAAAGCGGCTGTTCTACCGCTGCTCTTACATGGTTGTAGCTTTAAGCTTATTGTTGCTGCAGTGTGGATTAGCAACTTCAAATCAAAACCTGGATTTGGAGGAAGCTGGTGGATGCTGTTTTGGAGGTCATGTTTCTGACATCTGATTTTTAACATATGCTTAGAAACACCCATGTTAGGCTTGAGTCACCTGGCCTTTCAATATTATTTTCTAGATCTTTTTTTAACATGCCATTTCCTCTCTCCCTGCAGAGCCCCACATCCTGCTTTTCCGACGGCCGTTGCCAAAGAAACCAGAAAAATGATGTGCTTGGGCCTTTCCCCATGTTTTAGCTATAAGCACCTTTAAACAAAAAACCCAGCAACTGTGTTTTTTGGAAAAGTTTGACAAATGTTTTCACTATGTCTGTCAAGAAAAGGCCACTCAATGCAACAGTTAATGCCGGACAAGAAAAGCTTTGCTTGCTGCAGAAAGACTGTCTGCTGAAAAGGATTGGTTTTAGCTGCTGAAACATTGATTTTTTTTTTACACTGGCTGAAGCCTTGCTCCTGCTTTATCCCACACAGCAGGGCTGGTTTTGTTTTTAAACCCAGGAGAATGCAGTGTGTTTCCCTGGTTGGATATTTCTAATCTATGTTTTTTAAATCTTTTTTTTAAAACCTTGTATTTCATGTTAATCCTTTGGAACTTTTAAAAGTTACGCTTGATATGACTGTTCTTCAGGGTCTGTCAATAAAGCACCAAGGTTTTACACATCCTTTTTGCTTATTTCATAGACTCCCTCAAACCTTCTGGTTGCTGTACTCTCAAATGTGGCTTGAACAGCTTTGTATTAACAGCTGATGTGCAAACAGTGCATGGAATTGCATGCAGACAAGTGAATGGACAGGCAGAGAAGGGGAAGATCTGCCAGCGTGCTAGGTAGATATCTATATTTTATCCAATCAGTGGTTATTTCTATGCCTCCAGGGGCAGCACCTCCTCCATGGTCACCATAACAATGCTAACAACAAACCTCTTAGCAGGCTACTAAATTATTTTATTACTGCTGGTAAGTAACCTTTATGGATTTATTTACAAAGCTGAGCTAGAAGTATTTTAAAAATAAGCTGCAGATGAGCTTGTGCATGTTGTTGGCATCCATCTGTCTCGGGAGATAGTGGAGGAGTATGCCTTTGGAAGTGAAGTCAAACTGTTGGAAAGTTGCAGCACCTGCTGTGGCTGTAGAGACCAATATGGGAGAGACATGTTTTGTTGCAGGTGGGGCAGATGAAGGCATCTGGTTGTGCTGCTGCACATGCATCATGGCGTTTCTACTCTTTGCGCTCCTCCCAGCAGTCATTCCTCCTGTGGTCACTGCTATGCAAAAATGGCGTGACTGTCTGTCTCCAGGCACCGTGGTCATCTGCAAGGAATTTCCACATAGCAGGGCTGATGTCACGTTTGCAGACATCTTTGCAACGTGTGTTACAGCTTCTCTTTCTGAGGCCTTTCTGCAGAAATGCAACTGTCTCTTAAAACAAACTTTACGCATCAAGAAAGGACATAGCTACCTCTCTAGGCATCCCATTGCCTCTCCTTAATACTTAAGTGGGCATAGGAACAAGTGGGGGCTGGCTCATGTGCATTCAGTTGCACAGTATTTTTCCCCTCTTAAAGAAGCAACTTCCACCTCTGGGGAAAGACTTGGCAAAGCTGCTAGCATAAACAAACGAAGGAATGGGTTAAGGTTAGGGGAACCTTTCCTGGGGGTGGATTGCAGCCCTCCAGTCCTTTCTGCCTGTCCCTCAAGACTTCCGCTATCTACACGCCTTACTGACCCTACCCTGTGCTCTCCTTGAGTGCTTTTTGCCTGGCTGGAATGTATCCTCTGCTAATGCCTCTTCCTTGCCTGGATGTGTGGACACAAAGCTCTGTATGTGTTGAAACCTCTGTCGTCAGTGTGGCTGGAACATACTTAACCATACAAAGGTAAATGTCATGCCTGTTGCTCCGCCCATTTTTGTCTCTGGCCACACCCACCACTGGCCCCCTGAAAGTTGCCTTTAGTACAAGGGTAGGGTAGCTTTTTCAACCTAACAGCTATAATAATAATAATAATAATAATAATAATTTATTATTTATACCCCGCCCATCTGGCTGGGCTTCCCCAGCCACTCTGGGCGGCTCCCAACAGAATATTATAACACGATAAAACATCAAACATTAAAAACTTGCCTAAACAGGGCTGCCTTCAGATGTCTTCTAAAAGTCTGGTAGTTGTTGTTCTCTTTGACATCTGGTGGGAGGGCGTTCCACAGGGAGGGCGCCACCACCGAGAAGGCCCTCTTCCTGGTTCCCTGTAACTTGACTTCTCGCAGTGAGGGAACCGCCAGAAGGCCCTCGGTGCTGGACCTCAGTGTCCGGGTAGAACGATGGGGGTGGAGACGCTCCTTCAGGTATACTGGTGAAACAGTGAATTAGTTGCCTCACCTACAGCTTTTTAAAATTTGAACCTATCTTGTGTCCCAAGGGCATCAGAACAGGCGAGAGCATTCAGGAGAGAAAAATGGAATTATTTTTATTCCAGCTCAAATGCAAAATGTCCTAAAGTCCACCTGGATTTTTTTTTATTTTATTTTTTGGTAAGCTTAGAATTGGGCAGCAAGCACCCTAATTGACAGAAGAACCATTGCAACAGCCTTTAATATAAGAGTGGGCAAGCGTTAGCCTCTGGGTGTTGCTGAAATACAACTCCCATCAGCCCTAGCAATCATGGGCAATGGCTTCGGGCAATGAAAACTATAGCTCAACGGCATCTGGAGGCTCCACCAACTTGACTCAAGAGGTGGTAGTGAGAATTAAGAGGCAGGAAGATACAGTTGTCTGGTTTACACCCAATTCATTTTTTTAAATAAAATATTTATTGCAAATTTTAAACAAAATAAAGATTAACAAACATACATAATGCCATAACAAGAAGAAATAGAAAAGATTTACAGAATAAAGAAAAGAGGGGAAAAAACAGGGGAAAAATGCATAAAATCAATTTGTCCATAAATCATATTTCCATAGACTTTAGACTTCCTCACATCACCTTTTCCTGCGTTCTCAATCATACAGTTATAAACAGCAATTTATTACCCTATTTCAAATCATCTTAATGGTTCTCGGATATTATGTCCCCAATTATCAATGTTTTTGTCATATATTAAACCAATTATCTTAAGCATAATAAACCTAAGACTAAGGATTGTAGGGTTGTAGTTTCCGAATCTTTGGTTTACACCCAATTCAAAGTGATGGTTTGCTCAACCAAAGCATAGGTCGTCTGGGCCCAACAAACTAACAATGGTTTGTTTACTGGCAGCAAACTGATGTGATGTCATGATCTCCTTGGCTTAGGAAACAGTTTGTTTTCGCCATGGTGTGTTGTTAAGGCCAATCCTAACAGGCTTACTTGACCATGGCTTCTTTTGCCACCCCACCACATATGTTTGCTGACCTACAGAAGCTGGAAAACAAACCAAGCTTTGGAGAAACAAACCGTGGGTTCTCTGCAATATGAGTAATGGCTTGCTGAGTAAACCATGGTTAAAGCAAACCTTGGCGTAGCTTTGTGTGCAAACACAAGCAGTGCTGCAGCGTTTTGGAGAATTTTTATGAGCAGGATTTGTGTGAGATATAAAAACCCCGGTCCACCCAGACTATGTGCTATCACACAAGCAGAACTTTAACGGTTTCGAAGCATAGTCTTATTTTTATTTTATTTTTATTTTTTTATAATATTTTATTAAGTTTTATCAATAGAAAAGTTTAGAAAAATACATAGAGCAAAAAAAGGATACAAAATTACAAAATACAAAAATACAGACATTAAACACAAAAATAGAAAGGAAAAAACACATATAGGAAAAAAACACAGAAATCCCTCTTTCTTAGTTTCTCATCTTTCATTAACTTATTTTCCTGACTTCCTCACGTCTCCCATTTTTGTATCCCTTTAAGAAATTGGTTCAGCAAATTCATGTCCTATTAGTTTATCTATTATTCATCCCATCTTACATTTTACCTTGTTGCTAGAACCTCTTCAATTCATTTCAATGTCATCAGCATTCAAAAATTTGAAGCATAGTCTAATTTTTAACATGCACTATAGCAGCTGAACTGACTGACAGGTCCTGGCCTGGGCATCATTACTAAGAGGAAACACAAGCACTCAAAAACATTTTGTACCATGACGAGAGTTCACACACACACACAAAAGAAGTCTGCCAGGGTGAATTCACATTGTGAGTCATGAAAGGGACATCTGAAAACTCTTGCTGTAGTACTTTTCTAATGTGTGTGTGTGCGCATAGTGACAAGCTGATGTTTCACAACTTTCTCCTCCTTTGAGGAAATATTTTCCAAGTCAACATCTGCTGAGGAAGTGCTGATCACATGCAGTGGATTCTGGGAGCAGGGTACAAACTCATTTTACTGGATAAACTGGTTGGGATTCATCACTGGCCTACGCTGACTGCAACTGTGCCCTAGAAACACACCTCACACCTTGCAAGGGAAAACTGGTAGTCCCAAGCAATCTGTAAGATAGCCTTTTCTTCCCAACAGAGTTTGAAAACTGCTGCTAGGGAGGATTCATATATATATATATATATTTAAGATGGCAGCATGAAGTGATTCTGTACAGTGTGCTCAGTCACTGCATTCCATCTCCACCAAATTTTGTGGATAGCTCAGTTGGTAAGAGCATGTTACTCAATCTCAGCGTTGTGGGTTCGAGCCCCATGTTAGGCAAAGACGATTCCTGCATTGCAGGGGGTTGGACTAGATGACTGTCATGGTCCATTCCAGCTCTACAATTCTGTAGCCACTGAACATAGGTAAAGGGACCCCTGACCACTAGGTCCAGTCGCAGATGACTCTGGGGTTGCGGCGCTCATCTCACTTTATTGGCCGAGGGAGCCGGCGTACAGCTTCCGGGTCATGTGGCCAGCATGACTAAGCTGCTTCTGGCGAACTAGAGCAGCACACGGAAACGGCGTTTACCTTCCCGCCAGAGCGGTACCTATTTATCTACTTGCACTGGCGTGCTTTCGAACTGCTAGGTTGGCAGGAGCTGGGACAGAGCAATGGGAGCTCACCCCTTCGCGGGGAATCGAACCACCCTAGGCTCTGTGGTTTAACCCACAGTGCCACCCATGTCCCTAGCCACTGAGCATACTCAAGCCTTATTGAACTTGAGTTCAATATTGAGAGATTTAGTCTCTCCCTCCTCCCCCTTTTCTGACTCCCTTTCCCAAATATTTTCCATACATCTGCCAACCTTGTCTGCTGATACACCTTCCTAGATTGATGATGATCTGTAGTGTATTAATATTATTTTCATTATCATCCTTCATTTCATCTCCTTACTTTTAGCTATCTCTCGCCCTAAGAGCCCCAACCTCCCTCCTGCCTTTCAAAGACACCCTCGAACGAAGGTGAATGCCGCAAAGCACGATGGGAATCGTAGTCCCCCCTCCCTCCCCAAGGGTCTCTTGCTTATTCTCCATCTTCCTTCTAGTAGGCGCATCAGGCTTGCTACGAGACGAAGCTTCTGGCCAATCGGTTTCTTTCCATGGGCCGTTCTTTTCCCCGCCCCTTTTCCTGCTGTCCAATGGGAGGGGAGGAGGCGGGGCGACGTCGACGGAGCGGCCAATGGATAAGAGGCGGGCGGGGAGATTCGGTGAGCTTTGATCTGAGAAGGGAGGTGAGTAGGAAGAGCGAGGGAGGGGAGGCTGCTTTGAATATGAGTTGGGGGGGGGGCTTCGCGAGGCTCCGTCCCAGGATGTGTTTTCAGGGCCATCCCCTCCCCCTCCGTGTCCTGAAGGATGCGAAGGAGAATAACTCTGGCCACGTGCAGAGTGCTTTTCCTCCCAGGGGACACAAAACAGGGTTAGAGCAGAAATCAAGTAACATTGGAATGGACTGAAGGTTGCCAACTTCCGCACTGGCCCCTGAAACTGTGCCTTTTAAGAGCAGCTGGCTCTGCAGCAAAGGATTTTGTTTATCTCCCGTGACAGCCACGTCTTCACCTATTATTGTTGATTTTATTATGTTGTTTTATTAATTTTCACTAATAATAATTTTATTTCAGATTTCTTACCTGCCTTTCACAGTGAAGTCCCAGAGTGGGTTGTTGTTGTTGTTGAAGTCCCAGAGTGGGTTGTTGTTGTTGTTGTTGTTGTTGTTAATAATAATAATATGGCAATATTCTATACAACACAATGCTTATTTTCATTGATCTACCAATATATACTGGGGCAGAGTTTGGTGAGATTGGCACCCTGAGCGAGGACAAAATTTGGCACCCCCTCCCCAAATATTTCTTTTTGGTACAGTTTGGTACAGTTGCTTTTTTATGGATCTTCTCAGTGGCTACTTATATAAATACAGGTCATTATTATTACTATCTTACCCTTCCCTCTCAAAGAATATTGTACAAATGGTGTGTGTGTGTGTGTGTGTGTGTGTATATATATATATATATATATATATATATATATATATATATATATATATATATAATAGATAAAATAGTATTATTAAAAATCCCCCCAAATTATCTTCCAAGAAGGGGCATGCCAGTAAAACTAAACATTCAAACCCAATTATTGTAAGTTTGGGAAGTACCATTGTAGATAATGTAATACTTGTTTTCATTGATTTACACACATATATATTGATTTTAACATATTGCAATCAATAGGGGGAGCTGGGGTCTTTCATTTGTGTGTGCGTGTAGGTGTTTTATGAGGATGTTAATGTTTTATGCGACTTTTTAATGGCTTGATGCATTTTTGCTTATTTTTTTAAATGCAAGTCGCTTGAAGACCTTGTAGGAACAAGCGACTAGTAAATTTGATAATAATAATAATAATAATATGTGCATCAAAACTTCGCTAATGTTGCTCAAGTGGTTGAGGTTAGGGTGTTTTCCTTCATTTTCTGACCAGTTGGCACCCATCCTCGAGACCCCTGGATTCTAGGCCCAAAGCAGGGAGGAAGGAGCAGGTGCCTCTGCTATGTAGCTTGGCTGGGCAGCTTGGATTCCTGAATTCCTTGAGAGGGAAGGGCAAGTGTAGCTCTGACTTCACCAGCCTGAAAGCTTCCAGGTGTTTAGGACCGCACTCCTATCGGCTGCAGCCAGCACCACGGAGGGGAGCTTCCCTCATTTTTTTTTAGTTTTTTTTAATAAATATTTATTAAAGTTTTCACAGTATTACATAATGAAAAAGAAAAAATACAAAATAAAAAACAGTTAAAAATAATTCCATCTTTTCATCACTTATCTTTCATTTAGCTGTTTCCCGGACCTCCTCATACCTCCCTTTTTTGTATTCCAGTTCAATTTATTAGTTCAGCAATTCCTTTCCCTCCTTATTATCCTGATCTTTAATCTTAATATATTAAAACATTAAATTTTTACCTATTAAAAATCCAATTTTTCCATATTCTTTTAAACCATTACAGCTAGAAACCACTTAACTTCAATCCAACATCATTCTAACATTCATTAATTTTGCAATATTTCTGTAAATAGTGGGCTTCCCTCATTTTGGGAAGGGATGTTACCTGCCTTTTATCCATGTGTCTTGTTTGTTTGGGGGCATGGAGAATGTTTTGGCTGTTTTGGAGAGGACCTTTCTGAGCATCGTCAGTGTCTCTTCTGTGAAATGGGTATTTTGTGGGGCCTGTTGCAGTCTCTCAGGTTCCCAAATGTGCCTGTGGAACTCCCCCCAAAAGAAAAGGTTGGGGACCCCTACACCAGGGGACTATACTTTTAAAACACATTCAAAGCACATACCCCTCTCGCAAAGAATTCTGGGCACTGTAGTTTCTTAAGGGTTGCTGGGGCAGGGGAACGGTACCCAGAATTATTTAAGGGACAGAATGTACTTTGAATGTGCCTTAATGTGTACAGAGCCATAACCTGTGGACATTTCAGTGCTCATTCTCACTGTTTATTAATTCTAACTCAGTGCTGTTTCATAGAATCTGGTGGCAGCTTTGCATTTAGCCGTAGCTTGGTCACCGTAGGCGAGAAGTTACCCCACGCAGGTGACCAAGCGAGCTGGCCCAAGTCTCCCCTCTTCTGTCTGGGTGGCTTCAAACATACGAGGCCTTACAAGGAGTGTTCCATCGCAAGGAGAGGTAAACAGGGAATCCTACTTTGTGATCGTCTTGCTTGTTTCCAAGTTTTAGTTCGTGCCAGCCTCCCAGCTTTGCCATGTGGGCCCCCCTGCACCCTTCTGAGCCCTGGCAGTGATGCGCTGGAACCTCCGGCTGTGCCAGGGCATTCTGCACACAGGACGGCAGAGCAGGTATCTCCGAGCCATGGCAGCACAGAGCAGCGCCGCCGCTCCCGGAACCAGTGAGGGAACCTCGGATGGCACTGTGACAGCTGGGATCATAGTTATCGGGGACGAGATTCTAAAGGTGCGTGAGCTGTGGGAAGGTGTGGCAATGGCCCTTGTCTTAGACGCAGTGGCAGTTGGTGATGCCCATTGGGGGCTGGAGGCAGAGAGGGCAACAGTAGGCAGAGCCAGAGGCAGTACAGTGGTGCCTCGCAAGACGAAAAGAATCCGTTCTGTGATTCTCTTCGTCTAGCGGTTTTTTCGTCTTGCGAAGCAAGCCCATTGACAGATTAGCGCTATTAGCGGCTTTTAGCGGCTTATCGGCTTATCGGATCAGCCGATAAGCGGCTTAGCGGCTTAGAAAAAGGGGGAGGGGGAAAAACCGCAGGAACTCGCAAGACATTTTTGTCTTGCGAAGCAAGCCCATAGGAGATTCGTTTTGCGAAGCACCTCCAAAACGGAAAACTCTTTCGTCTAGCGAGTTTTCCGTCTTGCGAGGCATTCGTCTTGCGGGGCACCACTGTAATAGGCGGAGCTGGATTCTAGGTTTGTCCCCATCCTCCTTCCTGCGAGAGCCAATGCAATTTAGTCTATATCAGGGGTCCCCAAACTAAGGTCCGTGGGCTGGATAAGGCCCAAGGGACTCGTTTGTCCAGCCTGCAGCAACCCCTGCCGCCCGCTCTTACTAGCGCTCCGCTGCATGGCTGCCCACTTCTGGGTCGGAGGAGCACTGGAAATAGCTTATGCGCAAGCATTATGTGCGCATGCGCAAGCTTATTTCCATTGCCCATCCGGGTTGGAGGAGGCCCGTGCACATGTGCACAAGCTATTTCCGGTGCTCCTCCGACTTGGAAGTGCGCCGGAAATAGCGTGTGCGCACACATATGGGCACGCGCTCCCCCGCCCTCTGGCCCACCGCGCAGTTGGCGCTGGAGACACCGGCCCGAGGTGCGGTAAGTTTGCTGACCCCTGGTCTATATGATCTACATGGAACCCTAGCCGGTAATCTAAATCGATCTTTTGTTTTTATGAGATTTCATTAAGAGTTTTCAGAATAGAATTAAAAACAAAAGGAAGCTAAACAAAAGGAAGGAAAAGAAGAATGCAAAGTCCTCTCTCAAAGGAGGATCTTAACTCTTGTCCCACATACAAAGAGGCGAGACCTTTCCAGCTCTCACCTGGAAGATCTTCCCTTCCCTGCCTCTCACGCAGGGTCCTTCATCAACCACCCTCTCCTTCATCTGCATGCAGACCCCTCCCTAACCCAGAGGCTTAAGGAAGATAACAAAAACCGAAGTGGAACAAAATCAGGAGCTAAATTAGAACTCCCTGCCTATTGACATCGGGCAGGCGTCTTCACTGTCTCCTTTTCAGCGCCAGCTAAAAACATTTTTGTTTAGACAAGCCTACCCAGATATTTTTATGATGCATTTGGGGGGTATTTTGGTGGTTTTAATTTTTTTAATGTTTTATTTGGGGTGGTGGTTAATGAAGTTTTCACAATACTATAAAAAAACAAACTAATTACAGGAACTAAAAGAAAGAAACTGAAGAAAAAAGGAACAGAAAAAAGCTGCAAGATACTCCCCCATCACTATATGGTTTTTAACCAATAATCCTATTGTTTCTTCCTTTTTGTAAACCGCTGTGAGGTATTCTGCAATCAAGCGGTATACAAATATTATCAAATAAATTAATAATCTGGCCTCTGTGTTTTGGACCAGTTGAAGTTCCTGAGTCGTCCTCAAGGGCAGCCCCACGCAGATTGGATTGCGATAATCCAATGTGGATTATTAAGTGAAATATGTAATAGGATCGATGGGGTGAGCTCCCGTTGCACGGTCCCTGCTCCTGCCAACCTAGCAGTTTGAAAGCACACCAAAAAGTGCAAGTAGATAAATAGGTACCACTCCGGCAGGAAGGTAAATGGCGTTTCCGTGCGCTGCTCTGGTTTCGCCAGAAGCGGTTTAGTCATGCTGGCCACATGGCCCGGAACCTGTACGCCAGCTCCCTCGGCCAATAAAGCGAGATGAGCACCGCAACCCCAGAGTCGGTCACGACTGGACCTAATGGTCAGGGGTCCCTTTACCTATGTAATAGGATGCAGGATTTGGCAATATTTGTGGCAGACCTCTTCGCACTGACAGCTCTCTTGTTTTGGCAGGGCTACACCCAAGACACGAATTCCTTCTTCATGTGCAAGAGGCTTCGCTCGCTGGGTGTGAAGGTGGCCAAGATCTCTGTGGTTCCCGACGATGTGGCTGCCATCGCCGACGAAGTCTCGTTGTTCTCCCGCAAGTTCACCTACGTCCTGACCTCGGGTGGGATTGGCCCCACGCACGACGACGTGACTTTCGAGGCGGTCGCCCAGGCTTTCGGAGAGAAGGTCGTTGCCCACCCAGAGATGGTGGAGCTGGTGAAGAAGTTTTTTGGCAAGACGGGGGCCGACTGCCCCGAGATGAAGCTGGCCCGGGTCCCTGCGTCGTCGCTGCTCAACTACGGCGAGGACGAGAAGACGGGCCGCCGCTTCCCCTACCCGCTCATCAGTGTCCGGAACGTCTACGTTTTCCCAGGCATCCCATCGCTGATGAGGCGAGCGCTGGATGGTCTCAGCCACCTCTTCCGCAACGATAAGACCCACTTCTGCTCGCAGGAGATATTTGTCAACTCCGAAGAGACCCTCATCGCGCCCATACTTGACCGGGCCAACGCCAACTTCAGACGTCGCACGAGCCTGGGCTCCTACCCGGATTGGGCCAGCAACTACTTCCGGGTCAAGCTCACTCTGGACTCCGATTCGGAAGAGGACCTGGAGGAAGCGGTCGCCTTCCTGATGAAGCACCTGCCGCCGGGGATCGTGGTGCCCCTAGTGGCCGATCCCGTCTCACAGGCAGCCCAGGATGTGTATGCCTTAGCAGAATCCGGTAGGGGAACACAGTCATACCTCAGGTTAAAGACGCTTTGGGTTAAATCTTTTCAGGTTGCATCCCGCGGCGACCCGGAAGTACCGGAAAGGGTTACTTCCGGGTTTCGCCGCTCGCGCATGCGCAGATGCTCAAAATGACGGCATGCGCAGAAGCAGCAAATCGCGACGCGCGCAGACGCGGGTTGCATTCTGCTCATGTTGCAAATGGGGCTCTGGAGTGGATCCTGTTCGCAACCAGAGGTACTACTCTAATGCCTGGCGTACAGCTGGATCTGTGGGGATAGAGGACCACGAGGTTAAGAATGCAGGACTATGCAGGGGCTGAAAGGAGAGGCAGTGTGGTGTAGTAGGCAGAGCAGGGGTGGGGGGGACCTGTGGTCCCCTGTAGATGTTGTTGGACTCCAACTCCCATCAGCTCCACATGGCCTGTGGTCAGGGATGATGGGATTTGTAGTTCAGCGATGTTTTCAGACTCCAGCTCCCATCAGCCCCCAGCCAGCATGGCTAGTGGTCAGGGGTATTGCCTAGAATCTGTTTCGGCTACTGACCCGACTGCTCCCCTGTTGGGATAGAGATAGCCTAACTTCTGTGGCCTACATTCTGGTAACCTCTAGGTTAGATTACTGGAATGCATTGTACGTACAGTGGTGCCTCGCAAGACGAAAAGAATCCGTTCTGTGATTCTCTTCGTCTAGCGGTTTTTTCGTCTTGCGAAGCAAGCCCATTGACGGATTAGCGGATTAGCGCTATTAGCGTCTTTTAGCGGCTTATCTGCTGATCGGATCAGCTGATAAGCGGCGTAGCGGCTTAGAAAAAGGGGGGGAAAGGGAAAAAACCAGCAGGAACTCGCAAGACATTGTCGTCTTGCGAAGCAAGCCCATAGGAAATTTGTTTTGCGAAGCACCTCCAAAACGGAAAACTCTTTCGTCTAGCGAGTTTTCCGTCTTGCAAGGCATTCGTTCTGCGGGGCACCATTGTAAGACTGTTCCTGAAGACGGTTTGGAAACTTCAGCTGGTGCAGAATTTGGTGGCCAGGTTGCTTACCAGGGCAAGATGGTTGGAGCATTTAACCTCAATCTTGGCTCGACTGCACTGGCTGCCAATTAGTTTCCAGGCCTAATTCAAAGTGCTGGTTTTGACCTATAAAGCCTTGAATGGCTCAGGACCACAAGGAGCAACTCTCTCCATATAAACACTCCAGGACTCTGCATTCATCCCCTGAGGTCCTTCTTCGCGTGACTCCTCCATGTGAGGTCCAGAGGGTGGGGCAACACGAGAACGGGGCCTTTTCTGCAGTGGCTCCCTATATGTGGAATGCTCTCCCCAGAGAGGCTTGCCTGACACCTTCATTAATTGGCTGATAGAACATGAGGCTCTTAATCTCAGGGTCGTGGGTCCGAGCTTCACGCTGGGCGAAAGGTTCCTGCATTTCAGGGGTTTGGACTCGATAGCTCTTGTGATTCCTTCAAACTCTGCAGTTCTATGATTCTAGACACCAAGCAAAAACGTTCCTCTTCCCCCAGGCCTTTGGCTCATTAAAGAACCCACGGCCTTTTAAAGTGGGGCAGGGTATTGTTTCTGTTTGTTATTATGGTATTTTTGTGTTTTTATATTGTAAGGTGCCCTGTGATGATCCGTTGAAGGGCAGTATAGAAATTTAATAATAATAATAATAATGATGTCAAAGTTCACCAATGGTCAAGTCTTGTCAACTTAAACTACAGTGGTGCCTCGCAAGACGAAAAGAATCCGTTCTGTGATTCTCTTCGTCTAGCAGTTTTTTCGTCTTGCGAAGCAAGCCCATTGACGGATTAGCGGATTAGCGCTATGATCGGATCAGCTGATAAGCGGCTTAGCGGCTTAGAAAAAGGGGGGGAGGGGAAAAAACCAGCAGGAACTCTCAAGACATTGTTGTCTTGCGAAGCAAGCCCATAGGAAATTTGTTTTGCGAAGCACCTCCAAAACGGAAAACTCTTTCGTCTAGCGAGTTTTCCGTCTTGCAAGGCATTCATCTTGCGGGGCACCACTGTACCTTATAAGGTTGTTGTGAGTACAATGGTACCTCGGGTTAAGTACTTAATTTGCTCTGGAGGTCTGTTCGTAACCTGAAACTGTTCTTAACCTGAGGTACCACTTTAGCTAATGGAGCGTCCTGCTGCTGCCGCGCCGCCGGAGCCCGATTTCTGTTCTCATCCTGAAGCAAAGTTCTTAACCTGAAGCACTATTTCTGGGTTAGCAGAGTCTGTAACCTGAAGCGTATGTAACCAAAAGCGTATGTAACCCGAGGTACCACTGTATAAAATATGGAGGGCAGAATCATGCACACCACCTTGGTAGCTCCTTGGAGGAAAAGGTGGCATATAAATGTAATATATAAAAGTAATAATGTTTTTAATTTTTATTATTATTATTATTTTAAAGACCCTGTTTCATCCTAGTTGCTTTTACCACTCTGTAGGTTCCCCTCTTGGCCAGAAGGTGGCAGCAGCAATTCGGACCATTGAGGAAGCTTTGGATAAGTACATTCTGTCAAAGCTTTGTGTCGGATTCAATGGGGGGAAGGACTGCACAGCCTTGCTTCACCTCTTCCATGCTGCTGTACAGAGGTACTTTACACCCTCTTCTTCCAGTATTTCTCATTAGGGCTTCCATAGATTGGGACACGGGTGGCGCTGTGGGTTAAACCACAGAGCCTAGGACTTGCCAATCAGAAGGTCCGCGGTTCGAATCCCCGCAACGGGGTGAGCTCCCGTTGCTCGGTCCCAGCTCCTGCCAACCTAGCAGTTCAAAAGCACCTCAAAGCGCAGGTAGATAAATAGGTACCACTCCGGTGGGAAGGTAAATGGCGTTTCCGTGTGCTGCTCTGGTTCGCAAGAAGCGGCTTAGTCATGCTGGCCACATGACCCGGAAGCTGTACGCCGGCTCCCTCGGCCGATAAAGCAAGATGAGCGCCGCAACCCCAGAGTCGGTCACGACTGGACCTAATGGTCAGGGGTCCCTTTAGCTTTACCTAGATTGGGACCAGCCAAGGGTTGTTGTTTTTTTAAGCCTTTTCTAGCCCTGATGGCATAACAAATCGCACAGCTTAGTCGTTTCCCAACTTGTGGAATTTTTCAACAAGGCAGCACAAGTTTCTAGTCCTCATCAGTGGCTTATCTGCATTTTCCTTCTTCCTTCCTCTTTCCCCCAATTCAGATTTGTTTCTTGGAAGAACGATAAAATACAAAAATACAAATCAGGAGGGGCAGGTGCTCATTCGTGGCTTTTTGAGGACCTCAGAATCAGGGCTTGTCCAGCATGAATTTTTCCGCCTGCAAAGGCAGCAGCTGTGAACAAGGATACATAAAGAGAACCTCCTTATTCCGAAGCAGTCTATCCCTGGGTGCCAGTTGCAAGTGGGGAAGGAGAAAGCACCTTTTCTTTCCTTGAGATTGAGACTGAATCCTGACAAGACAGAAGTACTGTTTCTGGGGGACAGGAGGCGGGTAGGTGTGGAGGATTCCCTGGTCCTGAATGGGGTAACTGTGCCCCTGAAGGACCAGGTGCGCAGCCTGGGAGTCATTTTGGACTCACAGCTGTCTCTGGAGGCACAGGTTAAATCCGTGTCCAGGGCAGCTGTGTACCAGCTCCATCTGGTACGTAGGCTGAGACCCTACCTGCCCGCGGACTGCCTTGCCAGTGTGGTGCATGCTCTGGTTATCTCCCGCTTGGACTACTGCAATGCGCTCTACGTGGGGCTACCTTTGAAGGTGACCCGGAAACTACAACTAATCCAGAATGCAGCAGCCAGACTGGTGACTGGGAGCGGCCACCGAGACCATATAACACCGGTCTTGAAAGACCTACATTGGCTCCCAATACGTTTCCGAGCACAATTCAAAGTGTTGGTGCTGACCTTGAAAGCCCTAAACGGCCCCGGTCCTGTATACCTGAAAGAGCGTCTCCACCCCCATCGTTCAGCCCAGACACTGAGGTCCAGCGCTGAGGGCCTTCTGGTGGTTCCCTCACTGCGAGAAGCCAAGTTACAGAGAACCAGGCAGAGGGCCTTCTCGGTGGTGGCGCCCACCCTGTGGAATGCTCTCCCACCAGATGTCAAAGAACAACAACTACCAGACTTTTAGAAGACTTCTGAAGGCAGCCCTGTTTAGGGAAGCTTTTAATGTTTGATATATCACGGTATTTTAATATTCTTTTGGAAGCCGCCCAGAGTGGCTGGGGAAACCCAGCCAGATGGGCGGGGTATAAATAAATTATTATTATTATTGTTGTTGTTGTTGTTGTTGTTGTTGTCTGTGGACTTCCCAGAAGCTGGCCCCCATGAGGAATGGGGTGCTTTGGGGTGGCAGGGCAGACATAGCTCATTGGCGCAACACCTGCTTGGAATGCAGAAGACCCAGGTTCGGCCCCTGCGTCGCCAGTTAAAAATAAAACCAGTTACCTGCTAAGAGGGAAGAAGTCCCTTCTCTGCCTGAGAACCCTGGAGAGCTGCACTGCCAGTCAGAGAAGGCAATTCTTGCCTAAAGGGACAAATAACCTGGTATAAGGCAGCTTAGTGTGGGACGCGGGTGGCACTGTGTGTTAAACCACAGAGCCTAGGACTTGCCGATCAGAAGCTCGGCGGTTCGAATCCCCGCAACAGGGTGAGCTCCCGTTGCTCGGTCCCTGCTCCTGCCAACCTAGCAGTTCGAAAGCACGTCAAAGTGCAAGTAGATAAATAGGTGCCGTTCCGCCAGGAAGGTAAACGGCATTTCTGTGCGCTGCTCTGGTTCGCCAGAAGTGGCTTAGTCATGCTGGCCACATGAACCGGAATCTGTACGCCGGCTCCCTCGGCCAATAAAGCGAGATGAGCGCCGCAACCCCAGAGTCGGTCACGACTGGACCTAATGGTCAGGGGTCCCTTTACCTTTTAAGGCAGCTTAACTGGTTCCCACTGAAATGAAGGGTCCCTATGTTCTCTCTTTCCCACCCAGGCGGTGTCCGGAGAGGTCGGAGAAGCTGCAGGCTCTTTACATCCGGATTGTGTCCCCGTTTCCCGAGATGGAGGAGTTCATCGAAGACACAGCCCAGCGGTACGAAACTTGTACTTTCATTCCGGGGGGCTGGTGTGAAGTCCCTTAACAGGCAACAAACAAAACGATCGGCACCTTCGTTTGTTGTATCCCCATATTTTGTGTTTGTTTCATTTTGAGTACCGCCTAGAGTACCGCACTGTAAGCTGGCATTCTGGAGGATTTGTTTAGGCCCCAACATCCCGGCAGGACTCCTTGCTGTTTCCACCATAGCTGTCAACCGTCCCTTCTTTGGCGGGAAAAACCCTTATCCCAGCGCCATGTTCCGCTGCTGTCCCTTATTGATGATGTCCCTTAAATTTCCCGGGTTTCAAAGGAAGCAGCTCCTCTCCCTCCCTCCCTCCCTGCCGGCCAGGGAGGAGGGAGGCTCCAACTGTGTTGCTTGGCTGCGTTGCTCACCCAATAAGAAGTCTAAGAACGACTGGGGAGTGGAGCTTGCATACCTAGTGCCGATCAAATCGGCCGCGTTGCCTGGGGACTCGCCTTTGCTCAGTGCTTCCCAGCAGAGAGGTGAGGGTGGTTTTCCTTGCTGCATCCCCTTTGCCGGGTTGCTGTACTTTGGGAACCACCGCTTGAGGCTTCGTTTGGCTGCTGGCTGGGCTTTCTGCCTTTGGCTTGGAGGGGCTCAGAAGTTGAACATACCTGTGCTCTGAAAATCCCATATTTTGGCTGCTGATCCCTTATTTTCGAGGCTACTGGTCCCTTATTTTCAAATCTGTAAGTTGACAGCTGTGGTTTCCACCCAGATCTAAAATGCAGCAGTCCCCAGGGATCACCATCACTGTTATTAAATCTGTTGCAAACGAAAAGGTCTTCTTTGTTCGGCACCAAAAAAAATAATGTTGGCGTCAGGTGAGACTCCCTCTTCTACCTCCCGCAGGTACAACCTTCAGATGTGTAATGTCCACGGGAACATCAAACAGGCGCTGGGCGAACTGAAGGCGCAACAACCACAGCTAGAGGCTGTGTTGATGGGCACCCGCCGCACGGACCCTTACTCATGCACCTTGACGCCCTTCTGTATGACGGATGCTGATTGGCCCCAATATATGCGGGTCAACCCTCTCCTGGTATGTAGCAAAGGCGCCGTGGCATGTCAAAAGGGGCTGGGTGGGTCTGCCGGGGTTCCTCAAAGGCATCTCGCCCAGTAAGCAGAGATGATGATGATAAATTTATTATTTATACCCCGCTCATCTGACTGGGTTTCCCCAGCCACTCTGGGCAGCTCCCAACAAAATATTATTATTATTATTACAATGGTACCTCGGGTTGCAAACAGGATCTGTTCCGGAGTCCCGTTTGCAACATGAGCAGAATGCAACCCGCGTTTGCATGGGTTGCGATTCACCACGTCTGCGCATGCACGTGACGTCATTTTGCGCGTCTGCGCATGCCCGAGCGGTGAAACCTGGAAGTAACCCTTTCCGGTAGTCGTGGGACATAACGTGAAAACGCAACACGAGGTATGACTGTATTAATAGTAATAATAATAATAATAATAATAATAATAATAATAATAATAATAATAGTAATAATAATAATAATCATTAAAACATCAAACATTAAAAACTTCCTTAAACAGGGCTGTCTTCAGATGTCTTCTAAAAGTCTGGTAGTTGTTCTTCTCTTTGACATCTGGTGGGAGGGCATTCCACAGGGCGGGCACCACCACCGAGAAGGCCCTCTGCCTGGTTCCCTGTAACCTCGCTTCTCGCGGGGAGGGAACCGCCAGAAGGCCCTCGGCGCTGGACTTCAGTATCTGGGCTGGACGATGGGGGTGGAGATTGCAGCTAAGGGTCTGAGTGTGGAAGGGGGGAAGCGTGGCCGCATGGCGTGGCTCCCCCGGACTGCCACCAAGCACCCTGGTATCAGCCACAGATTGAGCTCTGGGCTTCAAGGGCAGCATCTACGCTGCTGTACCAGCATCGCAGGAGAATCCCATCAGTTTACCCCACCCCACCCCATGGACCAATCCCGGCCCTCCAGCCCCTATAAAACATTGGCTTCAGATCTTGCTTCTCAGATGTCATCTGCACTATGCACTTAAAGCAGGCCTGGCTAGAGAAAATTTACTTCATCTTGCTGCTCTTTTATTAGTTGTGCTGATAAGGAAGACAATTCGCCTCCTTCGTGCTATGTAAAAATCGAAAACGCTTAACATCTGTATTTCTTCTTTAGTATTCCTCTCTTGTTCACTGAGCGTACTGGTGATGACCTTTATCCTTTCGTATCTTGTCATCTACACCGCTTTCCTGGCCTTATTTATCTCCCTTGTCTCCCATGTGTAATAGAGGTTTGCTAAAGTGTTATCCTGGAGAATGCAGTATGTGGGGATTGCTAACAAAAAAGGATTGGGGGGGTCAGTTGCCTTGTAGGGGATAAATAGTTATTTGATCCGTTGTTATATGCTGTATTGCATTTGCCAACCTTTGCGATAACTGCCTCTGACTCAAAAATGACAAAACATGCTGAATACTTTTTTTTATTTTTCTGTTCCAATATAGTATTATGGAAAGTAAATAAAAATATACCCCGAGAAAGGCATGGCTTCCCCAAAAGAATCCTGGGAACTGGAGTTTCTTAAAGGTGCTGAGACTCCCCTCATAGAACTACAATTCCCAGGGTTCCCTGGGAAGAGGGACTGAATGTTAACCCATTCTGGAAATTGTAACTGGCTTGTTTGTTTGTTTAATGCACCAGCCTTTGTCAAAAGATTTCAGGGCTGTTCACAAGATAAAAATACAACATAAAAGCACAACTAAATAGTTAAAGCAGAAAAAATGAAACGATACCGCTTCATCCCATAAATACATTTAAAAGGCTGTAGGATATTAATCCATCGTGAGGTGAATAGGTGTCTCCTAATGGCACCCTTAGGGATGCGGGTGGCGCTGTGGGTTAAACCACAGAGCCTAGGATTTGCCGATCAGAAGGTCGGCGGTTCGAAACCCCGCGACGGAGTGAGCTCCCGTTGCTCAGTCCCTGCTCCTGCCAACCTAGCAGTTCAAAAGCATGTCAAAGTGCAAGTAGATAAATAGGTACCGCTCCGGCGGGAAGGTAAACGGTGTTTCCATGCGCTTCTCTGGTTCGCTAGAAGCGGCTTAGTCATGCTGGCCACATGACCCGGAAGCTGTAAGCCAGCTCCCTCGGCCAATAAAGCGAGATGAGCGCCACAACCCCAGAGTCAGTCACGACTGGACCTAATGGTCAGGGGTCCCTTTACCTTTAATGGCACCTTTAACAAACTACAGTACCCAGGATTCTTCGGGGGAAGCCATGACATTTTAAAGTGATATGATACAACTTTAAATGTATTGCGCAGATGGCGGGGGGAGGGGCTCAATCTGATCCATTCTATTCACTAGAGGAGACATCAACCGAGTTAGACTTCTCTTTTCCTTCTGAGTACAAACCCTTTCCCTGCCTTTCTTAAAAACCGCATTACGTGCCTCTGGCCCTCCTCTGATCCTCTGTGCCTAGGAAGGTATATAGGTCTAAACTTGCCTTCATTTGCTGGATGGCTTCCTTGGGTAGAGGAATTTGAAGGAATGTCATCCCTCCTGATTACGTTGCTCTCCTTTTCCCAGGACTGGACATACCGGGATATATGGAAGTTCCTTCGCATGCTCTACATCCCATACTGCATTCTTTATGATAAGGGGTAAGAACAGATGGAGAATTAATAATAACAATAATATAACAATACCAACATATCGACTCTACCCCAGCTGAGTGATTTGGGAGCCAAGGTCTGCGTGTGATAAGATCCAGGAATGCAGCTTAATCCAGAAAAAGCAATTAGTGGTTAATTAATGCTGCGGCACAATTGCTGACAGGAGCGGGACCTTTTCAGCACGTAGCGCCTCTGCTGGTTCCCTGCTTGCCACAAATTCAAGGTGTTGCTATTAGCATATAAAGCTTTTAACAGCTTGGGACCGATTTACTGGTGAAATCATCTTACCTTCATATATGCCCACCCAAACCGCTCCGATTTGCAGAACCGGCACCATTAGGGGTGTCACATAATCCTTGTTCCACATTTGTAAGAAATTGATCTTTTAGTGTGGCAGCACCTACACTTCGGAACCCCCTGCCTGAGGCAGGCACCTTTGCGGGGCTCTTTTCCAGCGCATTTTTGCCTAAGCAAGCCTATCCAGGCATGTAGAAGTGCGTTTTAATCTGGTTTTGGTTTTTTTAGCAAATTGTTGATTTCAATTACAGTGGTGCCTCGCAAGACGGAAAACTCGCTAGAAGAAAGAGTTTTCCGTTTTGGAGGTGCTTCGCAAAACGAATCTCCTATGGGCTTGCTTTGCAAGACGAAAATGTCTTGCGAGTTCCTGCGGGTTTTTTCCCCCTTTCCCCCCCTTTTTCTAAGCCGCTAAGCCGCTTATCAGCTGATCCGATAAGCCGCTAAAAGCCGCTAATAGCGCTAATCTGCTAATCCATCAATGGGCTTGCTTCGCAAGACGAAAAAACCGCTAGACGAAGAGAATCACAGAACGGATTCTTTTCGTCTTGCGAGGCACCACTGTAGCTTTCAAACATTTTAAATAGTTGCTTTCCACTCTTCTTACCTCATTGTTTCATTCTTTCCATAAACCATTTCATGGGTTGTTGTTGGTTTTTTTACAGTCGAGCAGTTTGTTACCATTTTGTGCAAGGGAATAAATGTAAATAAACACCGTATTTTCCGCTCTATAAGGCGCACCAGACCATAAGACGCACCTGGTTTTTGGAAGAGGAAAACAAGGGGGGGGGGAATTCTGAATCCCAGAAGCCAGGATAGCAAGCGGGATCGCTGTGCAACGATCCCGCTTCCTGTCCTGGTTTATGGGATACCTGCGTGCACAATCCGGCTGGCTGTCCTGGCTTCTTGCTTGGCCGCGCGCAAACTCTCCCAGGCAAGGGGAGCCTTCATTCCCTGCCCAGGAGAGGCTGTGTGCGGCTAAGGCTCCCCCAAGAGCCACGCTCCCTTTAAAGAGCGTGCGGAGTGTGTGTGCGACTCTTGAGGGATTTTCCCTGAGGAGGAAAGGTTCCCAAGAGCCGCTCACATGCTCCACGCGGCTCTTTAAAGGGAGCGCTGAGCAGAGCCTCCCGTCTGCATTTGCTCCATAAGACACACACACATTTCCCCTTACTTTTTAGGAGGGGAAAAGTGCATCTTACAGAGCGAAAAATACGGTAAATGTTCTAAGGCACATTGGAGATGAAGCACCCCTGCTTGCTGTGGCTTACATCCGTCCTGTCTCTCTCCCCCACGCCGATCCCTCTTGACAGCTACACTTCGCTTGGGAGCATGAGTAACACACAGAAGAACCCGGCCCTGCGCTATACGAACGCCGCAGGGCAGGAATGCTACCGGCCGGCCTATGAGCTGGAAAACGAAGAGGACGAGCGCAACTCCCGCCACTGAAGCCTGGCTAGGCCTGATGCTCGTTGCCCCGGCAACCGCTGGCTAGCGCTGGAGAGCTGACAAGGCCCGAAGCCTAGCTTGGTTAAGGCTTGGTCCAGGCCGAGGCAAAATGGCGTCGGTGCTGCCACTACCGCTGGGCCACCAAGGGGCTGCTCTCACACCGACAATGTGATCGGCCAGCCCTGTCCTTGTGACAGTTGGCTGTAAGCACCGTTCCGTCCATCATGTGAGGGGACAGTAGACCCTGGGAATAAACTAGTTCTTCAGTTGCCTCTTTGAGTTCTTCTGTGTGTTTTAACAGTGGGGTCCGGGCAAGGTGAAGTGAGATAGGGGCTCTGCAGGGTCCAATGGTGCCAAAGAGTAGCGCTCGAATCCTTTCTTTGACCTTCCCACACCCCCAAATATCAGGGGTAGGGAGCCTGGCGCCATCTTGAGGTTGCTCCCATCAGCTGTGGCCATGCTGGCTGGAGCTGATAGGACTTGGGAGTCTGGCAACATCTGAAGGGGCCACCATCCCTGTGCTAAGTGCTGGGACCAAAGGCCCCATCTATACTATACTATACGGCTTCCCGCAAAGCATCCTGGGAGTTGTAGTTTGTTGAGAGTTACAAGGAGACCCCACTATTCCCCTCCCAGAGCTAACAGTTTCTAGAGTAGTTTAACTCGAGCTCTGTGAGGGGCTACAAACTACAGCCCCCAGAATGCTATCTGTTTAAAGTGATACAATACTGCTTTTAATGTCTGGCACGAATGGGGCACAAGTCTGTTTTTCAAACCTATTTGATCAAAATTCACTCTAGAAGCTATTCAACAAAGCTGGGTCCAGTTTTGAGGGTGCCCTGGGGAAAAGGTCCTCTGATTCGCCCCCTCCTCTGTCAAGCGAGCCGAGTGGGGCTTAGGGACAGGGAAGAAATGCAACTCAGTTCATATGGCTGCTTCACACCTCCTGAAACAATAAGGGAACTGAAACGCACGCTTCTCTGCATTGCAGTTCTCAGGCCAACAATAGAAAGAGCAAGGGAAGGTAAAGGGGAGCAGGTGGCGCTGTGGTCTAAACCACCGAGCTTCTTGGGCTTGCCGATCGGAAGGTCGGTGGTTCGATTCCTTGTGATGGAGCGAGTTCCCGTTGCTCTGTCTCAGCTCTTGCCAACCGAGCAGTTCAAAAGCACGCCAGTGCGAGTAGATAAATAGGTACCGCTGCAGTGGGAAGGTAAACAGTGTTTCCGTGTACTCTGGCACTCGTCACAGTCCTCCGTGCGCCAGAAGCGGTTTAGTCATGCTGGCCACATGGCCTGGAAAGCTGTCTGTGGACAAATGCTGGCTCCCTCGGTCTGAACGGTAGATTCTTATCTGCTGCAGCCTTCACAGCCGTTGTAACATACCACTTGTTATCATCCGCCTGTTCTGCCATTGAGGACTTCTTGGATCATTCTTTGTCTAGCTCCTTCCCTTTGACCTTACCGCCTTGGGTGACCCTGCTGGGAGTAAGAGATTCCTGACCCCATAGTCGCCTTTGACTGAATTTAACCGTCCAGGGGTCCTTGACACACCTTACATACAGCAACACAAATATTTGGCTAAAATGTGGATAGCAATGCATATATTAGTGAAAATAACATACCAAAATGCATTCTGTCAGGGGAAACGTTTGCACAGGAAGATGTGTATACTGGGAGAAATTTGCACTAGAGCATAGATTTATTTTTATGAGGACTTTTAAAAACAGATTTGCAGACTGATGTGGAGGATTGAATACTAGAAAATCGAGAAGCAGAGAACTGGCACTGAAACTGACCGCTCTGTGCAGCCCTAGTTCAGGGCAGCCCTTTTAATTACTGTATTTTCCGCTCTATAACACGCACCTGACCATAACACGCACGTAGTTTTTAGAGGAGGAAAACAAGGGAAAAAATATTCTAAACGAAATAGTGGATATATGATTTTTGTGGTTCATGCTGTGGCCACAGACATGTGATCTGACAGTGAGTTTGGAGTAGCCCAATGCAAAAATCCTGAGGATCCATGTGGATCCATGCTTTGTAACCACGGAGGAGGAAAGGAAGGGGGAACCATGGATCCTCTGCTCACGACTGCAGCAGATCCCCCCCCCCCCGCCACCCGCAGGTATTCGCTCCATAACACGCACAGACATTTCCCCTTATTTTCTAGGAGGAAAAAAGTGAGTGTTATGGTGCAAAAAATACGCTACCCATAGTGCCCCAGTGTGACAGAACGTCAAGGACTATGGGTAGTTAAAAGTGTGGGTCAAAGTTAAAAAATGAATTTATGGGGGGAACCCCAGGCGTTGGGACCTCAGCAGCTCAAGGCTGCCAGAAGTTGACTCGACTGTTGTTAATATCCTTGGGAGTGGGGAGAATGAACACAATAAGGGGGTCTGCCCCCCACCCCCATGTCGGGATTGGCATCGATTTCAGTAGGGTGGAACAATGTAGGTTGTGAAAGCAGTTAAAAGTGGCCTTTTTTGCCCCCCTGCTTAGATAGAAACTGCCCTGCCTAGCCCTTCAGCTGCCTATAATGTTTTTAAAAAATAACATTTTGGTGGTGCAGTCCCCCGCATCACACCTGCATTGTGGCTAACAGCTTGCGCTGCGCACGAGGAAGACCACAGACCTCAAACCAGTGGTTTTCTCATGACGGGAAGGAAGCGTAGGTCACCTATTGAATTTCAGGCCGCTTTTCTAACAAGCACAGATTGCGCCTTGTCATAATAAACCCGCAAAAACAACTCTATTTGAAAGAATCAGTGATGGGGCTTTCCAGCCTAGAATGTAGGATTCTGTGACACTGAGATGCCCTTGTGATTTGGAAAGGGTTTCCGGGTGGGGGGTTTCTCTCCACATGTGACAGAGAGGGGACTGTTCTGGCATTAGGCTAGCTAGCGAGGGCCAGGCCTCAGCAGTACGCAAAGCGGCCTTGTGACCTCTCGGATAACTGAGAAGTTTCCAGCGATTTGCACAAAAGGACAGCGTCGGCACCACACGCCTGCTAAAAGCCAGCTCTGAGCCAGCCTCCCCACAGTTGAACATGCATCTTCCTTTGCAGAGGTTTGCAGCCCCACGTCCGTGGGTCTTGGCGGCCCTCACGGGCCCCTACTTTGGCCGCCCAAGGGCCGCACGACCGCTTGCCCTCCCCTACTACAAAAGCGGGAATGTGGTCAGTCTGGGTTACTGGGCCCTGCAAGCTCTCCGCGAATGTCTGTACGTCCTCCTCTGCTGCTGGTGTCTGAAGGAGATTCTGGACTGAAGGGTGTCCGTCTCCCATGGGTGCCTGGCCTTGTGGGCTGCGCCATGCTGAGATGCCAGGCTCCTGCGCCACCTTACCCTTCCGGGCGAGCCTTTGCCCCAGGTTCTCCAGACCTTGAAGATTCCTCCTGGCTGCTACGTTGTAAGCCACCATACCATGTAAGTTTGTTTTTGTTTGTTTTTTACGCTTCTCAATCGCCTAATGCCGCTTTGACCAACCGAGGCTACAACTCCCATCATCCATTGTCATTTGCCATGCTGGGAATTGTAGTCCAAATGATCCGGAGGGAACCAGTTTAGGGAATGGAGTGATCATAAGCGTGCTGGGCTTTTTTGCTGCCTGCCTGGGACCGCAGAAGTGGATAATACTTTGCCATGCTGTAATGCACATTTGGGGGGGAGATCTAGTTTAACAAGGCTGCTTTTGCGTAATATAAAAAGCTGCTCTCTGCCAGGTCTGGCTATACATCCATCTCACCAGTGATGTCCACTCTGACTGGCAGCAGCTCTCCAGCATCTCAGGCAGAGGTCCTTCCAGTTACCAACCACTTTGCTCTTCTTCAGCCTGACTACAACTCCCATCATTCCCTGCCAGCTCTGAATGATGGGAGTTGTGATCCAACAGCATCTTTTTAATGGGGTCTTTTAAATGGCTGTAACAGGCCCTGGGACCTTAAGGTAAATGGCGAGTAGGAAATCAAAACACTACTACTACTACTATTTAAAAACAGACAATTATGATTTAATACTACTACTGATCTGGGACGCGGGTGGCGCTGTGGTCCTACTGAGCCTCTGGGGCTTTCCGATCAGAAGGTCAGCGGTTCGATTCCCTGCGACGGGGTGAGCTCCCGTTGCTCGGTCCCTGCTCCTGCCCACCTAGCAGTTCAAAAGCACACCAAAAAGTGCAAGTAGATAAATAGGTACCGCTCCCACGGGAAGGTAAATGCCATTTCTGTGCGCTGCTCTGGTTTCGCCAGAAGCGGCTTAGTCATGCTGGCCACAAGACGCTGAAACACTATGGACAAACGCCGGCTCCCTCGGCCTGTAAAGCGAGATGAGCGCCACAGCCCCAGAGTCGTCCACGACTGGACTTAACTGTCAGGGGTCCTTTATAGTTTTACTACTACTGATAATAATAATTTCCTACATTTATATCCCTCCTTTTCCTGTAAGGAGCTCTAAGTCCGTTGATAGTTCTCCTCCTCATTTAATCCCCACAACAACCCTGTGAGGTAGCCTAGGCTGAGAGGCAGTGACTGGCCCAAGGTCACCCAGTCAGCATCATGGTTGAGTGGGGATTTGAACCCTGGTCTAGCACTCAAACCCTTGTAAAACTGGGGTCACCAGCATCAAATGATGATGATACAGATCATGGGTAGGCAAACTAAGGCCTGGGGGCCGGATACGGCCCAATCACCTTCTAAATCTGGCCCACGGACGGTCCGGGAATCAGCATGTTTTTACATGAGTAGAATATGTCCTTTTATTTAAAATGCATCTCTGGGTTATTTGTGGGGCCTGCCTGGTGTTTTTACACGAGTAGAATGTGTGGTTTTATTTAAAATGCATCTCTGGATTATTTGTGGGGCATAGGAATTTGTTCATCCCCCCCCCAAAAAAAATATAGTCTGCCCCCCCCCACAAGGTCTGAGGGACAGTGGACCGGCCCCCTGCTGAAAAAGTTTGCTGACCCCTTATATAGATAATAGAACTGTAGAGTTGGAGGGGACCACAAGGGTCATCTAGTCCAACCCCCTGCAATGCAGGAATCTTTTGCCCAACATGGGGCTCGAACCCAGAACTGTGGGATTAAGAGTCTCACACTCTACGACTGAGCTATGCTGGCTGTGTTCTACTTTTATATTTGTAAATAGAGCAAATGCCACAGGGACACTTTAAGGCACCCTGACTGTCTTCCAAAGAAAATAAGGTTAGTAGTGCTGCCCCCTAAACTTCTCCAGGAAAAGGGGTGTGCACAGCAATAAAACACACACACATATGAGTGAGAAGGGCAGGAGTTTGAGACTAGGAAAGATTTTGCTGGAGAAGCCAGCTTCCCAAATAAATAATAAACCAAGCAGGCTAACCAATGACAGGCTAGAGCAGACATAGGCAGACTACGGCCCTCCCGATGTTTGGGACTACAATTCCCACCATCCCTGACCACTGGTCCTGTTAGCTAGGGATGATGGGAATTGTAGTCCCAAACATCTGGACGGCCGGAGTTTGCCTATGCCTGGGCTAGAGTATAGGCAACCAGTGAAATCTGCCTGGTTTTGCTCACTAGATTCTCACCAGGAACTGTCTGATCAGATGAACAGGAGTTTAGGGCAGGATAGTTCCCTCCCCCCCTCGACTGAACTTCTATTCTGTTTCAGGCTCCTGAGATGTAAACAGAACCAAAATGAAATAAAACAGCAACACCCAACCACCCATATAACCCAGTTCTCCGAGAGCGATGAGGATAAACGACGGCTTGGCTCTGGGGAAAGGAGAGAGACAAAAAAAGCCGGTGTCTGCGCTGGATTTCCGTCAGCTGCCGGGCTGGGGACGACTCAACAGAAATAGAAGACTCCAAACAAAGATATACAGACTCCCAGCCTGTATCCGGCTGGCGTATTCAAGGGTGGAAAACAACGTACATTGTCCTGGAATTCCACCACTGCAGCTTAGGGAGACCTTAAGCCACAGATAGAAAGCCCTCCAGATGCGGCTGGACTACAATTCCCAGCTTTCCCGAACCATAGGCTCTGCTGGGTTGGGGCTGATGGGAGATGGAGTCCAACACCAGCTGGAAAAAGCCAGTTCCCCCTTCTTTCCAGCACAATGTCAGTAAGTGCATTTGAGATGTGTTCCCTGATTGGTTGGGACATGTGTCTAGGAGAGGGTGGGAAAGTGACTGGACTACAACTCCCATCTTCCATGAGCCATTAGCCATGCTGGAAGTTGGAGTCTGACAACTTCTGGAGATGTCCTCTATCAGTATGCCTAGGAAAACAGGGCTCCTGGGGCAGAGGGAATTTCAGCTGCTGCTGCTGGTGGTTTCGCATGGTGAGGATTGGAGGGGAGGCAGCAGAAATGTCCTCTTCAACACAGCTTTGAAGAGCCAGGGAAGCCTTATTCCACCTTGCATGTTCTCACAATGACTTCAGCCTGTTTTAGTGCTTCTCACACACACACGAACCATATTAAAGCAAAATTCCCTGCATGTAGAAACATAGTGCGCCAAGGCAAAGGGGTCATCAGACCTCTTGCCCCTGAGGTGCTGGCTTTCTTCATGCAGGGGGTTTTGTTTTGATTTTTTATGGGACAGGGGAGATTCATGTGACCCCTCCCCCTGCAATAAAACCATCATGCACAGTGGCATTTTGAAGTGGTCTGTGTTTGCGGTGATTATAGACTGAATCTGATTTTTAGAGAGGGTTGTGTTGTTTCTGATGCAGATACACAATATTGCCTCTCTGTACCAATGGGTTCCTGGGGCTACACAGTTTTGCAAAGTTGGCTTCTTGCAATCAGAATGGAGTTGGGGTGCCCTGGGGTGCCCATGTTCCCCAAGCGAGTTCTCAGAGCACCCAAGAGGGGAAAGGTGCAATTCGAATATGCCTCCTGCCCCATTCATTGGAAGCAGTGCCTGCCAACCCCTCCAGCTTCCTGGGTCAGCCCTTCCTCTGTCTCGAAGAAATGCTCATGTAGCCTGAAAAGCTAATAAATTATATTTGAACACTGGCTATATTTTCATCAGCACTTCTTCACACAACGAACTTGCAGAACTCCCTGCCACAAGAAGTAGCAATGATCAAAACTACCTCAGATGGCTTTTAAAGAAGCGTTAGGTATGTTAGCAGAGGAGGATAAGCCTATCGATGATGATAAAACATGAGATCAAAATGGAACTGCCATGTTGGGAAGCAGTCTATCTCTGAATAGCAGGTGGTAAGGACAAACAACAGTTAATGCCCATCATCTTCATAACGCTAAGGTCCAATGCGAGGGCCTTCTGGCAGTTCCCTCACTGTGAGAAGCGAAGTTACAGGGGACCAGGCAGAGGGCCTTCTTGGTAGTGGCGCCCGCCCTGTGGAACGCCCTCCCATCAGATGTCAAGGAAATAAACAACTGACTTTTAGAAGACATCTGAAGGCAGTCCTGTTTAGGGAAGTTTTTAATGTTGGATGTTTCATTCATTTAATATTTTGTTGGAAGTTGCCTAGAGTGGTTGGGGAAGTATATTATTATTATTATTATTATTATTATTATTATTATTTGCATAACCTGTGTAAGCTTCCCAAAAGCATCTGCCTGGCCACAGCTGGAAACAGGATATTAGGATAGATGGATTATTGGTCTGATCTGCCAAGTTAATGTTAATAAAACAATGAGATATACATATGGAATAATTACTGCAGGGTGGTGATTTGTGACATTGCAAGACTGGGGTACCAAGCATTATAGAGCCATGAGCAGACTTCGATTTCTGAGCATGTTGCCGTGGGCACAATCCCTTTCGGGCACTTCTCTCCCTCCCCAGATCAGCCCTCCCCCAAAAGACAAAAAAAGTGTGCGCACTCAAACTTTTGCTTTTCTAAGTGATCTGGTTGAAATGTGGATCCAGTAGACTTAATCTGAGTCTCGGAGAGCACATGGCACTCAAAGAGGGTGTGGCATAGAACCCCTGACCATGAGGTCCAGTTGTGGCCGACTCTGGGGTTGCGGCACTCATCTCGCTTTATTGGCCGAGGGAACCGGTGTACAGCTTCCGGGTCATGTGGCCAGCAGGACTAAGCCGCTTCTGGCGAACCAGAGCAGCGCACAAAAACGCTGTTTACCTTCCCGCCGGAGCGGTACCTATTTATCTACTTGCACTTTGACATGCTTTCGAACTGCTAGATTGGCAGGAGCAGGAGCTCACCCCGTCGCGGGGATTCAAACCGCCAACCTTCTGATCAGCAAGTCTGAGGCTCTGTGGTTTAACCCACAGCGCCACCCGCGTCCCCATATCCCCCAATGGACAGGCGCAAATTCTCTGGTCATATGGGACTTTTGTAAAGGACCCTTCCAAGACCGGCGAGGGCAGAGCCGAGCTTCTGGCAAGTGTAAAAGCCCTTCTTGCATTTACAAGAAAAAAAGAAATATGCTGCTGGTCCACCTATATATCTCTCGATTTCTACAATTTTGTAGTCAGGCCACCTTGATCCGTCCTTTTGTCTCTCGGTGTCTATAATTCTTTGCCTAACCCAGGGGTCTGCAACCTTTAAGACAAAAAGAGCCACTTGGACCCGTTTCCAAAGGAAAAAAAAACTGGGAGCCGCAAAACCATTGCAACATTTAAAACAAATATATCTCCGGAGCCGTGATCTGACAGCGGGCGGGAAGGTGATGTCGGGACGGTGCGCCCCGCACGCACCGCCCCCATGCGACGTCACAGCCAGCACAGCGCCCGCCACAGAGAGGAGTGTCGGGGCGCACAATGCGCCTCCTCCCCTCGCTAGTATCCGCCCCGGAGCCGTGGCAAAGGTGTAAAAGAGCCACATGCTGCTCCGGAGCTGCGGGTTGCAGACCCCTGGCCTAACCGTTGCTTTTGCTTGGCCCAAGCCCAGACTTAGAAGGGCTTGAGGGTCAAAACCCAATTTCTGAAGAGTGTTATGGATGCTGAGATTCCTGCATTGCAGGGGGTTGGACTAGATGACCCTTGGCGCCTCTTCCTTCCAACGCTACAATTCTCTGCTTCCCTGCCCCAAGCCCTCCAGCGTTCAGCTTGGCTGCTGGATTCTTGCATTATTCCCTCCTCCCCTCCTCCTCTTCCCCTTTCGGTCGCCACTTCCCCATTCCTGACACCGGCTAGCCCTGCCTGCTTGTCTCCAGCTCAGCTCCAGGCCGTTTCCTGCTTCTCTTGATAAGATCCTCTCTCTCTGCAAAATCCCAGACTGGCTGGAGCTCTCTGCAAAGGTCACAGCCTGGACAGGCCTGAAATCTGGCGAAGAATGCAGCCGGCCCCTCCGGGGAACTCCCCTGTAGGAACCGGGGCTCCACATCTCTTTGCCTCCACGGGGTCCGGCGGTGCCAACCGGTGCCAACCGTCTGTTCTGTGATGGTATGACTTGGCGGCGCCCGCCTGGGCCAGCCTTGCAAAGCGCTGTTCCCTTCCTCTGCTGCAATCCTGCGGGAGACGTGGGATTCCATAAACACCATGCGTTTAAAAGCACGTTCAAAGCACATCCTCCTGCTCTGTTGAACTGTAGTTTTAACCCTCACAGAGCTACAGTCCCCAGCACCCTTGGCAAACTATAGTTCCCAGGATTCTCTGAGGAATGGCACATGCTTGGGGCAGAGGGCCCTCCCAGACTAAAACTGCATACAGTGGTACCTCAGGTTAGAGACGCTTCAGGTTACAGACGCTTCAGGTTACAGACTCCGATAACCCAGAAATAGTACCTCAGATTAAGAACTTTGCTTCAGGATGAGAACAGAAATCGCGCGGCGGCAGCGAGAGGCCCAATTAGCTAAAGTGGTACCTCAGGTTAAGAACAGTTTCAGCTTAAGAACGGACCTCCGGAACGAATTAAGTTCTTAACCTGAGGTACCACTGTACACAACATATATTTATAGCACACGCACAAGGCAAAACAAATTCTGGGAACTCTAGTGTGCTGGGAGCTGTAACTGAAGGGGTAAGCTACAGTTCCCAGGGTTCTTGGGCGACGGGATGTGATTTAACTGTATGGTGTGTGTTTTACGAGGTTAAAACACACAACTTTTCAAAGTATAAGGATAAGGAGGTTTGATACACGCAAAATGATAACGGCATTCTCTGCGAATGCATAAAGAGCATCAAATAATGCTACCGTAATTTACTAGGTAGCCAAGTACACAAGTTAGCCCGAGAGCTTGTGCTTTATTAAGGTGGCCAATTTGCTAAAAACTAGGTTTAAAAAAATGCAAGATGCATTTTAATTGTGACAAGGGCACCCCTTTGACCATGGGGGGGGGTGCGGTTGAGGACAGCGGGGGGGGGGGCTCATGGGTTTGTCGCCACCCATCCCCCAAATCTTTGGAGCTGCCTGCTCAAAGAGGATGGGGGCAGCCCCGGGCGCCAGTCAAATCTTGCTTATCTCCCTGGAAAATTGAAGGAGGAAGTGTAAGAGATAGCCAGCTCTGAGCCATCAGACTTGGACGCCCTCCGTCCTTAAAGGGGCAGCCTTTTTCCACTGCTGAACAATTGCCAGATTTTTTTTTCTTTCTCCTTTCCCCACTATGCTGCTATAGCAGGTGCCAGACCAATGGGAGTTTACTCTCGGTCTGTGTTCCACTGCTGCCCCCCATTACTGAACTGGTGACTGGGAGCAGCTGCTGGGACCATATAAAACCAGTCCTGAAAGACCTACATTGGCTCCCCGTATGTTTCTGAGCAAATTTCAATGTGTTGGTGCTGACCTTTAAAGCCCTAAACGGCCTCGGCCCAGTATACCTGAAGGAGCGTCTCCACCTCCATCGTTCTGCCCAGACGCTGAGGTCCAGCGCCGAGGGCCTTCTGGCGGTTCCCTCCCTGCGAGAAGTGAAGTTAACAGGGAACCAGGCAGAGGGCCTTCTCAGTAGTGGTGCCTGCCCTGTGGATTGTCCAGATAAATGTCCAATAGATAAATACAGTGGTACCTCGCGTTAAGAACTTAATTGGTTCTGGAGATCTGTTATTAACCTGAAACTGTTCTTAACCTGAAGCACCACTTTAGCTAATGGGGCCTCCCGCTGCTGCTGCACCACCGCTGCACGATTTCTGTTCTCATCCTGAAGCAAAGTTCTTAACCTGAGGTAATATTTCTGGAGTCTGTAACCTGAAGCTTATGTAACCCCAGATACCACTGTAACTAAAAGACTTTTAGGTCATCTGAAAGCAGGGATGTTTTTAATGTTTGATATTTTTATTGTGTATTTAATATTTTGTTGCAAGCCGCACAGAGTGGCTGGGGCAACCCAGTCATATGGGCAATAATATAAATAATATAACTACGATGGTGATGGTGATGGTGATGCAATACAAGCTATAGCCTGAGCCCTTTTTGCAGCCCGCACTGCCACGTGGCAGGCTTCTTCTTTGGCGATCACTTGTAGCCGAGTAAGATTGTCTTCCATAAACACGGTTTTAACAATGAGTCAACAAAAGAGGTTTAAAGACTGTCTCAAGGCAAATCTAAAAAGAAAAAGAAAAAGTAATATAAACACCAACAACTGGGAAACACTGGCCTGCGAGCGCTCCAATTGGAGAACGGCCTTTACCAAAGGTGTCATGGGCTTTGAAGACACTCGAACTCAGGACGCAAGGGAGAAACGTGCTAAGAGGAAGGCACGCTTGGCAAATCCACACCGTGATCAACTCCCGCCAGGGAACCAATGTCCCCACTGTGGAAGGACGTGGGGATCCAGAACTGGCCTCCACAGTCACTTACGAACTCGCTCTTAAAACCGGGTTTATGGGAGGCAATCTTACTCGGCTACGAGTGATGGCCAAAGAAGAACTACAAGGAATAATAATAATATTGTGTAGGCAGAAACTTTTCCTTCTTGTACACCCTGCTGGAATAAACACCGCTTGGGCAGGATTGCTTAATGCGCTTTGTGCCCCAAAAGTTAATTTAATAGGATATACCTTTTTTTCATCTTAAAAAGCAGAGAAATCACCTTGCCAACAAAGGTCCGTATAGTTAAAGCTACGGTTTCCCTAGTAGTGATGTATGGAAGTGAGAGCTAGACCATAAAGAAGGCTGATTGCCGAAGAATGGATGCTTTTGAATTCTGGTGCTGGAGGAGACTCTTGAGAGTCCCATGGACTGCAGGAGGATCAAACCCATCCATTCTGAAGGAAATCAGCCCTGAGTGCTCACTGGAAGGACAGATCCTGAAGCTGAGGCTCCAAGACTTTGGCCACCTCATGAGAAGAGAAGACTCCCTGGAAAAGACCCTGATGTTGGGAAAGATGGAGGGCACAAGGAGAAGGGGACGACAGAGGACGAGATGGTTGGACAGTGTTCTCGAAGCTACCAGCATGAGTTTGACCAAACTGCGGGAGGCAGTGGAAGACAGGAGGGCCTGGGGTGCTCTGGTCCAGGGGGTCACGAAGAGTCAGACACGACTAAACGACTAAACAAGAACAACCTCCCCCCCCCCCCCATCCCTGGCACCAAGAAAACTTTCAGGTCAACCCTGGCAGCTGCCTGCTGCCATTGGCATGACTTGCCCTGGCAGAGATCCCTCCAGACCAAGGTTTTCCCCCCCAAAACTCTCCCCCCCCACCCCCACTGACGCCCCGTTTCCTCCCCCTGCTTGCTGCCTCCCACGCAGAGAGAGAGCGAGAAAGAGCGAGAGAGAGGCTGGACGGAGGAAGCCTGGGGAGGGAACAGCCCGCAAGAAAAGAGCTTGCCAGGAAGTCTGTGGGTTGAGCCGTCCTGGTCTCCTGGCGGGGTCTGCACCCAGTGGTGTGTCCAGCCGCTCTTTGCCTTCACAGTGAGTGTGATCCGCCCTATCTCGCTTTTGGACAGGCGTCTCTAACTCGCCGGGCAGTTAGGGAACCTGCTTGCTGCTGCTGGGTACCGGGGCGGGTGCATTAACATGTTAGATGCCCGCCGCGCGTGCACTGTCGCTTGCGCGGGGCGCACGGGTGATAATGTGCTAACCAGGGCCGGATTTAGGTCTGATGAGGCCCTGAGCTACTGAAGGTAACGGGGCCCTTTATATGTCCAGCTGTCCTTTGTCAACAACAAATTGTCGCTGGTTTTTTTGTGTTGAATATATGCTACATGGTAATTTATTAACCTAACAGGTATCTAAAGCCATTGGCACATAACAAAATATGTATTTTATCAAATGTTGAACTGAAACACAGTTAAGAAGAAGTCTATTAATAGTGAAATACCATTAAGAAGAAGTATGTTAATAGTGAAATAATTATTAAGCTCTAACAAAATTATTTTTTTATTCATCACAAACTTAATAATGCAAGAACTTTAATTGACATTTGGCAATCACGAAAGTTCCTTTCGAAACAGTTTACAAAGACTCATAATCTAGTCTCTAGAAACTTGCTGTAACATGAAATAATAATTGTAGGTTTTGTTTTATTTGTTTTTTATCTTATATTTTGGAAATGTACATCCAGGTGTTTTTTCCTTTAATTTTTTTTTGGGGGGGGGCCCCAAGAGAGTGGGGACCTAAGCTATAGCTTGTTTAGCTTATAGGTAAACCCGGCACTGGTGGTAATGTGCTGACAAGGGCAGAGGGTGGTGTGGGAAGGAGCCCCCGCTGACCAGAGATTTAAAGCTCTGTGATGCCTCTATAAACAGTCATGGCTTCTTCCCCCAAAGAATCCGGGGAGCTGTAGTTTGTTAAGGGTGCTGGGAGTTGATAGGAGACCCCCTGTTCCTCTCCTGGAGCTACAATTCCCAGAATTCCCTGGGAAGAGGGATTGTTAGTTAAACCGCTGTGGACATCGTAGCTGGTGGGTGCTGGGAACTAGGGTTCTCCTCTCAGCACTCTTAACAGTCATGGCTTCCCTAAAATAATATTGGGAGCTGTAGCTTGTGGAAGGTGCTGAGGGTTTTTAGGAGACCCCCATCCCCAGCAGTCCCCTTTGAGAACCACAATTCCCAGAGCGGTTTAACAGTCAAACCCTCTTCTTCATTGGAACCTCTGGGAACTATAGTTCTCTGTGAGGGAAACAGGAGTCTCCTAACCACTCTAAGCACCCTTAACTAACTACAACTCCCAGAATTCTTTGGGGAAGCCATGGCTGTTTAAAGCAGTATTATCACAGTGCTTTAAATGTAGGTTGTGAATGTGGCCCCTGGTTGGGTCAGTGTGGTTGGTCCCCACCCCATTTTTTATATATGATTTTTATTTATTTTCCATTTAACGTTATACATTCACAACGTCATTATCCACAATACCACCCTGGCTCTTTAGAGCCTATCAACGACTCATGGCTTTCGAAATTAACCTTTATAGCATTGCAATTTATACATTTTCCAGTTCCAATTAGACTGTTTACAGAACATCTCAAAATTTAAATAAATATAGAAAGATAGAAAATTTATCATTGCAAGTCTTCGGACAGCCCTGCGAGCGATGTTAATTGCTCACAATAATATTTGAAATATTGTATAAATTTACTCCAATCCTTTTGGAATACTTGATTGTGCGGATTTCAGATTTTTCCTGTCGGCTTCGCCAGTTCTGCAAAGTCCAGCATCTTTATCTGCCGCTCTCCTTTCGTTGGTACTAGGGTTTCTTTTCCATTTTGGGGCTTAAAGAATTCTTGCCACGGTTGTTACATACATAGGGTTTGCACAAGTCCGTGTGGGTTAGAATGTGGCTGTAATGCACAACGGATGCCAATTGCTTTGTGCTGTTGCACCGCTGGCTGGCCGCTCTTTGCAGGGAATCAGCAGAGCAGGCTCTGGGATTTTCAGCTGGGCTGCCTAGCTGTCTCCAACAGATGTGAGGAAGCGTTTGAGCATTTGAGAGTCAGAGGAGGTCTCAGAAATCATCTAGTCCACCTCGCTGCTCAATACCATTGCGGCTCCTCTGACAGATGACTTTCCAGCCTCTAGAGATCTCTTCATCTCTCAAGGGGCAGACTTTTCGCCTGTTTGTGAATAGTTAGGAATTTCTGCCTTCTACTGAGTCAGACCGTTGGTCCATGTAGCTCAGTACTGGTTACACGGGCTGGCAGCAGCTCTTTTGGGCAGCAGAGTCTTTCCCAGTTCTAACTGAGCCGGGGACCTTCTGCTCTGTCACTGAGTAATAATAATAATAATAATAATAATAATAATAATAATAATAATAATAATAATAATATGCCACCCATCTGACCAGGTTGCCCCAGCCACTCTGGGCGGCTTCCAACAGAATATGCAGAAACACAACAGACCATCAAACATTAAAGCTTCCCTATTCAGTGGTACCTTGATTCTCAAACTAAATCCGTTCTGGAAGTCCATTCCAAAACCAAAGCGTTCCAAAACCATAAAATGAAAGCAATAATCAATGTACTGTACTATAAAATAAATAAGACAGTATTGTAGGTGATAGTCATTGTTTGGATGGGGGGGGGGGCTTTTACCTATTTCCACAGTCACACAGTCAATCAATCAGTAGCTGAACTGGGTTTCACACAGTCACAAAAACAAATTACAGTGGTACCTCGGGTTAAGTACTTAATTTGTTCCGGAGGTCCGTACTTAACCTGAAACTGTTCTTAACCTGAAGCACCACTTTAGCTAATGGGGCCTCCTGCTGCCGCCGTGCCGCCGGAGCACGATTTCTGTTCTAACCCTGAAGCAAAGTTCTTAACCTGAAGCACTATTTCTGGGTTAGCGGAGTCTGTAACCCGAAGCTTATGTAACCCAAGGTACCACTGTAACCGAAAGAGCCTCAAAAACAAAAACACAAAATCAACAGCAAAAACAAAAGCGCCAAATGTAATCCATTCCAGAAGTCCGTTTTGACTTCTGAAATGTTCGAAAACGAAGACACAGCTTCTGATTGGTGCAGGTGCCCCAGAAACAATAGCCACCAACTGCATCGGACGTTTGGCTTCTGAAAAACGTTTGAAAACCGGAACACTTACGTCCGGGTTTTTGGCATTTGGGAACCAAGGCGTTTGAGTACCAAGGTGTTTGAGAATCAAGGTACCACTGTATATGTCAGGCTTCCTCAACCTCAGCCCTTCAGCTGTTTTGAGACTACAGTTCCCATCATCCCTGACCACTAGTCCTGCTAGTTAGGGATCATGGGAGTTGTAGGCCAAAAACATCTGGAGGGCTGAGGTTGAGGAAGCCTGGTATATGGAAACACTATAGACTATCACACATGAAAAGCTTCTCTATATAGCACTGCCTTCAGATGTTTTCAGAAGATTATGCAATTATTTATCTGATTGGCGTTCACAGGGTGGGCGCCACTACCAAGGAGGCCCTCTGTCTGGTTCCCCCCCTCTTCCCCGTCCCCCCCAAACCTCAGCAAAGATCATGATGCTCTGCCTGGTTGCTAAGCAACACCTCCACCACCTCTTGGTCAGCTGACTGCCACACTTGCAGAATTAACCCTTAAATTACAAGCTGAATGATCCTTGCACTTCCAACAGGCTACTTTACAGGGATGCAATTGAGAAGATGCTTTGAACGTGCGCACAAAAAAAATAATAATGTTGGTTTTGTCGTTCTGTCTCTATAAAGCCTCATGTTCCGGTCTCGGCGAGCCAGCTTGGCACAACGGCTTTGGAGGCACCGCTGCGTCACACCCGGCCCCGACGACAGCCACGGGGCATTGAAGCCGGCGGCTCTGGCCCTCTTCAAGAAGCTGAAGGAGAAGGAGCTGGAGCTGCTGCTGTGGGCGGTGGAGAGCAGGGGGGCGGGCGAGTCGGGCTGCGTCTGGGTGGAGTCGCGAGGCTCCAAGCCGGGCCTCCCCGCCTCGCTCCTCCTGTGCCGGCTCTTCCGCTGGCCCGATTTGCGCCACCCTCACGAACTCAAGCGCCTCAGCTTCTGCAAGAGCACCGGCGGAGAGGGCAGCGTCCACTGTTGCAACCCGCATCATTTCAGCCGGCTCGCTGTACCTGGTGAGGAACGCTGGAGGCGTTTTGGAGCCTTTGACCCTCCAGGTGTTATTGTTGTTGTTTAGTCGTTTAGTCGTGTCCGACTCTTTGTGACCCCATGGACCAGAGAACGACAGGCACTCCTGTCTTCCACTGCCTCCCGCAGTTTGGTCAGACTCATGCTGGTAGCTTTGAGAACACTGTCCAACCATCTCGTCCTCTGTCGTCCCCTTCTCCTTGTGCCCTCCATCTTTCCCAACATCAGGGTCTTTTCCAGGGAGTCTTCTCTTCTCATGAGGTGGCCAAAGTCTTGGAGCCTCAGCTTCACGATCTGTCCTTCCAGTGAGCACTCAGGGCTGATTTCCTTCCGAATGGAGAGGTTTGATCTTCTTGCAGTCCATGGGGCTCTCAAGAGTCTCCTCCAGCACCAGAATTCAAAAGCATCCATTCTTCGGCGATCAGCCTTCTTTATGGTCCAGCTCTCACTTCCAGGTGTTGGCGGACTACAACTCCCATCAGCCCTTGTAAGCTTGGCCTATGGCCAGGGACGATGGGTGTTGTGGTCGGGCAACAGCCAAAGGGCCACGGGTTTCCCCATCCCTCTCGTAGACACACGTCCCAACCAATCAGGGATCACAGACCAAATTCACATGCAGAGGTGGAAAGAAGGGGTGGGGAGCCCGGGGTCCAAGGAATGGGATGGACTCCAACTCCCAGCAGCCCCCAGCCATGCTGGCTGCATCTGGTGGACCAGAACGCCCATCATTCTTGGCTATCAGGCAAACTGGCTGGAGCTGATAGGAGTTGGGAGAGCCCAGAAAGTTCATGGGGGCCACAGGCTCCCCGATCTATTTTCCCCGGGGGCCGAACCTGCTCTGCGTGGACCTCCAATGAAGCTGAGCGCTAGGAGATCCAGGGCAGATTGAACAAAGTGCATAGTTAAACTATGGAACTCCCTTGGCTAAATTAACATACAAACTGCGAGAGAAGGACAACTGTGACTTTAGAGAAGAATGGGAACTCTTTACAAATTAATTTAAAAAACCAACAAAACGAGTTGGACTCCTTGGCAGGTTTTGAATAAACATACACAACTTTATTGATTGATAACATGGTAGACAGATAATGTAAGGTTATTCGTATAATTTTATAACATGCAGAGAATAATACGTGCTGAGAAATCAGAGAGAGGAGCTGAGGGAAGTCTCCGGGGGAGGGGAGGGAGGGTTTGAGGGGGTGGGGGGAAAAGGGGAGAAAATAATGAATATGATAATGTGTTGATATGCTGTTATGTTGAAATTGTTAATAAAAACATTTTTTAAAAAACACCTATGGAACTCCCTCCCACTGGAGGCAGTGAGACAGCCACCGATTTGGGTGGCTTTAAAAGAGGATTGGACAAACTGGAAGTGAAGCCTCTCTATGGCTAATACCCAGGACGTCTGCGTTCTCCTGCCACTGTCATTGCTTCTGAATAACTGTTGCTAGGAATCACAGGAGGGGAGAATTGCTGTCGCAATTCTGGCCCTGCTAGCGAGTTTCCCATGATGCATCTGGTCAGCTACTGTCAGAACAGGATGCCGGACTAGATGGGACATCGGCCGGATGCAGCAGGCTGCTGCTGCTGCTATTATTATTATTATTATTATTATTATTTACTACCTTTATCTTCCAACAATCTCAAGGTGGTGTACGTAGTTTCTCCTCTTCCCCATTTCATCCTCACAACAACCCTTTGAGGCTAAAAGATGGTGAATGGCCCAGGGTCCATAGCTGTCAACTTGTCCCTTTTCTTGCGAGGAATCCTATTCGGAATAAGGGAATTTCCTTTAAATAAAGGGCAATGTTGACAGCTATGCCAGGGTCACAACCAGTGAGCTTCATGGCTGACTGGGGATTTGAACCCTGCTCTGCCAGGTCCTCTAACCATTACACCACACTGGCTCTCAACATGTTCTTATGCTCTTCTGTATTCAACTCCCGCCATCCCTGTCCGTTATCCAATCTGGCTGGGGCTTATAAGATGCTGGACTTATTTTATGGCAGCACCCGCTGCCCCCCTAATCCTCAAGATATGAGACAAAGGATTTAAAAGCGGCTCATGCCTTCCCTTATTATTATTATTATTATTTTCTTTTATAGAGACCCCCCTGCCCCCCTACGGCAAGATCTCTCCTTTCGCAACCCCTCTGAAGTGCGCCAACACGTTGAACAACAACCGCAGAATATGGCAAGGTGAGAAATCGGGAGCCTCAGTGTGAGAGAGGGTCTGATCCTGCACATGGCTGACTCTGTGTCCAGGCTGTCAGCAAGGGAATAAATTTTCCCAGCAGGGATTGGAACCAGCTTCTGATCTGGTTTGTGGGCCGGTTACTCCCAGGTTGCTGAGACTCCCTGAAGGGATAGAACATCTGCTTTGCATCTGGTAGATTCCAGCTTCAATTCCAGGCATCTCTTCCGGGGGCGGCCATTCCAGAACAGGGGAACAGGGAAGCAGAGCTCCCCCCCCATCTGCTCTGCCCTGACAAGCCAGCCCCATACAGCCTCCCTGCACCCATCTCTTCCAGTATGAAGAGGCCCGAAACCAGGACATCATCTTCTGGGGCTGCACTATTGCACAAGTCTCGTGACCCGTGCAAGATTGCAAAAGGGCTTTTTTTGGACACAGCGCCCCAAAAGGGCTTTTGGGGGGCAGCGAACTTGCGTAGCACCTCTAAACACGCGCTTTGGGCTGCCGTGCCCCCCAAACTGCAGCCCCAAATAATGCGAGATCGTGGCGGCCATTTTGGCCGCCTCTCACAAGAAAAATCAGAATGTCCCGTTTTCGTCAGGACAGTTGGAGGGTATGTTCTCCTGTCACCTCGGGGCATCAGGCTGCCTCAGAAGGGAGAGTTGCGAAGCAGAAGGTTTATTCTATCAGCTTTGCTGGAGGCCCAGCTCCACCAGGCACCACCTGCCCCTGAACTGTGCCCACGTTTGGTCAATATAGGGCAACAGTTTTGAAATCTGTGCCTGAGCTTGGGTTTTCCTCTGCCCTCCCTGTCCCTCTTTCCTTGTGTGTTGTGCCTTTTTTGTTTTTAAAGATTGCAAAACCTGCAGCTAGGGACTGTCTTGCTTTGATTGTAAGTAAGTCGCCCCATCATTTTGGATGAAGAGTGGGGTACAAATACTCAAAATTAATATATTCTGGTCCTTGACTTTATGCCCCATCTGTGAGAGACTGAGCTAGACGGGACTTTGCTCTGATTTAGCAGTGCACTTCTTATTTTTGGCCGCGTGCGGACTGAAACCTGCCTCTCTCAGCACCACCCTGAATACTGGCCCCCATCCCTGTTTGAAAACCCTCCTGCAGTTAGAGGTCCTGATCCCGGCCACGCCGATTATGCTGCCCTCTTGAGAGGAGAATGAAAAGCAGGCAGGGAACGGCCCGGCCCAGAGGCCTTCCTGGATGCTTTGCAGAGCAGAAACTTTTCAAAAAGCGAGGGACGGACACCGACAGACGGCTGCCCCTGTTATTTCTGGTTCCCGGCGGCCGGGAGGAAGTTGCAGCCCGCAGAGACACAGACAATGTGCCCTGACGTACAATGCAGCCTGGGATCTGGCGCCCGGCCACGCCGCCACGTCTGAGCAAGCTCTCGGCGCCTGGGCTGCCTTTTCCTCTGTCCCAGCCAAAGATGTGGGACCCCAGCGAGAGACCGTGGGGCCTACGTGCTGCCTCTCAGCGCTCCCAGCCGGCCCCCGTGGGACTTCCCGCTCCCATTGTCCCAGGGCGCCTTTGTCTGAGCAGAAACCCAGGAGTCTCCTTGACCAGGAGGAACAGTCCATTCCTTATTTGTTTAATTCTATCAGTCCCTAGTTTTTTTTAAAAAAAAATATCTTATTTTTTGCCTTTGGGAGCTGTGCCTTGCCGCAATGGGGCCAAAGGGCCATAACTCAGTGGTAGGATGTCTGCTATGGATGCAGAAGGTCACTAGCTCTACTTATTACTTTATCTTAGAAGATTCTAGTCCTCATGGATCCAGATAAATAGCCGATTTAAATAGGAAGCTGCCTTACACATCGAGCTCAGTACCGTCTGCTAGGGTTTCCTGGACATAGCCAGGATTCGGCCATTGTAAACAGCGCCCAGGTGGAAATGGCTTAAATGCCGTGAAAATCTGGACGTATGGCAACCCATCTTGGAATAATAATAATAATAATAATAATAATAATAATAATAATAATAATTTATTTGTTCCCCGCCCATCTGGCTGGGTCTTCTCAGCCACTCTGGGCGGCTTCCACAGAGACCAAAAATACACTACAGTGGTGCCTCGCAAGACGAAATTAATTCGTTCCGCGAGTTTTTTGTCTAGCGAATTTTTTGTCTTGCGAAGCACAGTGTCGGAAAAGTTTTGGAAAAGCTTCAGAAATCACCAAAAACCTCAAAAAAGGCTACCACACCGCGTTCTATGAGTTGCTCCTCGAAGTCAAGTCGCAACTGTATTAACGGTGTTAAGAAAAAGGAAACAAACTTGCAAAAAACGCAAGACGTTTTCGTCTTGCGAAGCAAGCCCATAGGGAAATTCGTCTTGCGAAGCAGCTCAAAAACCGCAAAACCCTTTCGTCTAGCGATTTTTTCGTCTTGCGAGGCATTCGTCTTGCGGGGCACCACTGTAATATGTCACACATTAAAAACTTCCTTGAACAGGGCTGCCTTAAGATGTATTCTGAATGTCAGGTAGTTGTTTATCTCTTTGACATCTGGTGGGAGGGCATTCCACAGGGTGGGCGCCACTACCGAGAAGGCCCTCTGTCTGGTTCTCAGAAGTGTAGATTTTGGCGAATTCCTTAAAAATAGCTCAAAAACAACAACATTTTTTTGAGGGGGGGGGAGCTCAACCACTTTGGGCAAAACTAAAAAAAAACCTCAACAACTTTTGTGTCTGGATTTTCAGTTTTATGGCAACACCAATGGCTCTCAAGCTTTTTTCCTTTGGGCTGCACTTTCAGGATAAAAATTGCTCGCATCACACCGGATTTTTTCATTGATAAGAAATACGTTGGAAAACAAAAATACACAACTCCTAGCGGTGCTTGATTTATAACAAAGAACACAGCTACATTATAATATGACCACGGGGCATGTGGAAAGTATGAAACATTGCAGCTACGTAAGAACATGACTCATTCCCAGAATATAATATTGGTGGTCCTTGAATCTTCCCTTCCTATTTGCCATCCTCTCCTGCTACACCCTTTGAGAATCACTGGTCTGCACTGACCAGCAATGACTTCTCCAAGAGTTTTTGGGCAGGGGACATTCGCAGCCCTACCTGCAGATGCCGGGAATCGAACCCAGGACCTTCCACTCGTAAACTGGATGTTCTACCGCTGAGCCACACAGCCTTTTCCCCTTCAAAGACTCCTCCAGGACAACACAATTGTCAGCATCATTATCTATACCTTTGCATCTGTACATATCTGTACACATGAAAATCTCTGCCTCGTTTTTTTGTGTTTTTTTGTGGCATACAAATGCCCACCTTAACTTTGTGGTCTGATCCTGCAGGGCTCTCCTTAAAAGTTCTCAAATGAATTTTGGAATAAGTCGTTTTGCTGAGATCTCTCTGTTAACAAACAAAATCTTTCCATGTTTCCGCCTAGCTTTTTTTGAGGCTGTATGTGGGAACGGAACGGGATTTGGAAAGGAAAGAGCTTATTTCTCATCTCTTAACAGCAGCCCAGGGGCTCCATGGCTAATATCCTGGAAGACTTTTAATCTTAATTGTCTGGATTGCTGGTATTTAAGGGTTTGGCAAATTGCCCTTCCTTAAAAAAGATTATCTCCTAAACGAAAAGTATCTAAAAGGCAGAGCTCATTCATATACATGATATTATTTCTTGTGCAAATATTTTTATTTGTTTATTGCATTTATATACCAATTTTATCTTCCAAGGAGCTCAAAGTGGTCTATAGGGTTCTGCTCCTCACAACGACCCTGTGAGGTAGATTAGGTTAAGAGATGGTGACTGAACCAAGAGGAACTTCAGGGCTGAGTGGGGATTTGAACCCTGCACTTCCAAGTCCTAGTCCAGGGGTCAGCAAACTTTTTCTGCAGGGGGCCAGTCCATTGTCCCTCACACCTTGTAGAGGGCCGGATTTAAAAAACAACAACACGAATTCTTATGCACACTGCGGAGAAAAGCAATGACAAACCTAGACAGCATCTTAAAAAGCAGAGACATCACCTTGCCAACAAAGGTCCGTATAGTTAAAGTTATGGTTTTCCCAGTAGTAATGTATGGAAGTGAGAGCTGGACCATAAAGAAGGCTGATCGCCGAAGAATGGATGCTTTTGAATTCTGGTGCGGGAGGAGACTCTTGAGAGTCCCATGGGCTGCAAGAAGACCAAACCTATCCATTCTGAAGGAAATCAGCCCTGAGTGCTCACTGGAAGGACAGATCCTGAAGCTGAGGCTCCAAGACTTTGGCCACCTCATGAGAAGAGAAGACTCCCTGGAAAAGACCCTGATGTTGGGAAAGATGGAGGGCACAAGGAGAAGGGGACGACAGAGGACGAGATGGTGGGACAGTGTTCTCGAAGCTACCAGCATGAGTTTGATCAAACTGTGGGAGGCAGTGGAAGACAGGAGTGCCTGGCGTGCTCTGGTCCATGGGGTCACGAAGAGTCGGACATGACTAAACGACTAAACAACAACATGCACACTGCGAGGGGGGCAAGTAGTCTTTATCTTCCCAGGGGCTGCCGCCACCACCACCACCACTGCGCATTCTGGCCCACAGGAGCACCAGTGTGGTGGCAGGGGCAGGAGGAAGAGCAGAGCGGCAGCGGCTCTGCCAATCAAACGCCGCGCCTGGTTTACCTCAGCGCGGCACAGGGACATCTCTGCCAATCAAACGTCACTGAGGTAAACCAGGCGCAGTGTTTGGCTAGCAGAGCCGCCGCCGTTCAGTCTCTTCCTCCCATCGCTATTGCCTGAAGTCTCAGCTTTGCGGTGCGGGCTAAATTTAGGACCCAGGTGGGCCTGATCCTGCCTGGGGGCCATAGTTTGCCAACCCCTGTCCGAGTCCAACACTCAAACCACTACGCCAATTGAGGCGCCTGCTCACTCACTCAGTGCCATCAGTCTATGCAGATGTTTAGCTTATTTAAACCTTTGCTGGAACCTTGATTCTCAATAATGATGGAACTCACAGTTAGAGAATAATTTCATTTTTTATAAATCTTTGTTATTCGTGTGAGTTAATGCTTTGTGATACCTTTTCAGCCGCACTTTATCTTTGTACTTTCGTCCTTCCAGGCTGCTGCGCTTTATAATTTAAATTTACGAGTCACAGAATCATAAATAAATAATAATAATAATAAACCTTTATTGTCACTACACCACCTGTGTGCAGTGAAATTAAACAACCCCCCCCCACATACACTCAGACTTGTTCGCGCTCCGTGTGCTTGTCAGAAGTCAATTACACCACTATTTATTTATTTTTATTTTTAGAGAGTGGGAAGGGACCCTGAGAGACATCTAGCCCAACTCCTGCAATATAGGAATATGTTTGGGCTGCCATACATCCGGAATTCCTCAGATGTAGCTAGGATACGGCCCTCGTAAACAGCGTCTGGGAGGAAATTGCTTAAATGTTCGGGAAAATCCGGACGTATAGCAACCCATGTCAAAAGTGTCAATTTTGGCGTTCTTCTTCTTCTTTGGAGATTTTGCAAAAACTTTTATGTCCAAGTTTCCATTTTTTAAAAAATACGGCAACCCAAATTGAATATGTAGCTGGGGTATCTGCACTAAGTTCTTCTTTTTGTTATCTTTGCACTTTTCATTAGTTAACAAACTGATAATATTTTTTAAAGTTCTTGGAGGACTTTAACGTGGAGGAATTATAATATGCAGCTGATTTAGATATACTACTAAGGACCCACGGAGGGGAGTCCTAAGATTCGGAAGAGCCTTGTTTGATTTCGAAATTTCAACGTGTTAAATGTGAGATTTGTTTTGTAAAAACCAATAAAACCATTTAATAATAAAACTAAAAAGTTCTGAAGGGAATGCCTTTCTCTCCCCCCCCCCCCCGCAGACACCAGCCTCTCCCAGCGCTCCCTCAGAGACGGCCACTGGTGCAAACTGGCTTACTGGGAATACCGCCTTCGAGTCGGGAGGCTCTTCTCCGTCCACGACGACCACGTCAACATCTTCGCCGACCTCCCGGCTGGCAGCGGTTTCTGCCTGGGCCAGCTGGGCTCCAGGAACCGTAGCCAAGCCATCCAGCGAGCCCGGGCCAAGATCGGGCAAGGTTTGCTCCTGAGCCGCGAAGGCAGCAGCGTCTGGGCTTACAACCGCAGCGACCACCCTGTCTTCGTCTGCTCCCCAACCCTGGGTCCTCCCTGCGGCTCCGGGCCGGCTGTTCACAAGCTGCTTCCTGGCTACTCCCTCAAGGTCTTTGACTACGACCGCGCCGGCAACCTGGCCTGCTGGCAGGGCCACCACGACGGGCCCTACGATGCCCACAGCGTCCGCATCAGCTTCGGCAAAGGCTGGGGCCAGTGCTACTCGCGGCGGTTTATCACCTCTTGCCCATGTTGGTTGGAAGTTCTGCTGAGTATACCTAGATGAAGCGGGGGGCAAGGAGCCAGGAAAGGGGGCTGGTTTTGCGGGTGGTGAGGGGGGAACCCCCTCTCTGAGCCCTGGGGAAGTCCGGGAAAGATCTACGTATTATTTCCCAGCTTCCTCGCGCGGGGAGAGAGAGGATTCTGCGAGAGTCGGGTGGCTTTTGTAAGTTATCTGTTTCCTTATAAATATACGGGTTGAGAAGGTAGTGTCATATATATAAGTCGGGAAGGTAGCCTGAGGGTGAGCAACTTAGAGGTAGTCGCAAGGCAGAATTAGAGCAGGGCCCAACAAACTCGGGTTCACAGCAGAATTTTTCTTTTTTGCAGTTCACAAACCAGTTCAACAAGTTCAGTAGCTTCCTCCCTGGGAATTTTAGCACTTCTGCTAGGGCGGCTGCAGTTTTAAAGTTTCAGCATCCATCTCCCCTATGAAAAAAAACTACAGTTCTCAGGGAGGGGTTTTTTGGTTTGTTTTTTAAGCGAAACTGGTTTCAAACTGGATTTGTCGTGTAAACGCAGCTGCTGCTTTGGGGATGGAAGGCAGCCACTGAAAGCAGTCTGCTGGGGCGGAAATGACACCATTCAGGTTTGTAAAAGCTTCCCCCAGTGAAGCTGAACAGCAGTAAGTGCAGGTTGGAAAAGCAAAGGTGTGTTTTTTGCTGTCCATTTACAGCATCCACTGTAGGGAACGTTCCGCTGGCTTAGACGGCCTTAGAAAACAGAACTGGAGAGATTCCTGGAGGAGGATTGGCCCATCGACGTCTCTTAAATGTGATGGGTAAATGGAACCTCCAGTTCCAAAAGCAGTCTACCTCTGAATATCACGTGCTGGGGATCGGTAGCAAGGGAAATAACCCACAGCTTCCCACCTCGCTTGTAGGACACGGGTAGCCGATTTATACCAAATCAGTTAATTGGTCCATCTAGCCTGGTAGTATCTACACTGACTGGCAGCACCTCTCTGGGGTATCGGGCAGGATTCTCCTGCGACCTGGAGATAACCAGGAGCAAACCTGGGACCTGTCTGAATGCAAAGCAGATCCTCTACCACTGAGCTAAGGTCCTTTATGTAACAAAACAAAACCGTAAGATTCTAGTCCTCATGATTCTGAATAAACTGGTGAATTAAAGAGGAACAACGGGAGCTGCCTTAAAGTGAGTCCAGCCCTTGACCCGTCTGGCTCAATATTATCAGTATACCAATGGCAGCAGCACTCCAGGGTTTCAGACAGGCGGTCATTTGCAGCCAATTTCAAAATGCCAGCATTTGAACCCAGGACCTTTTGCATGCAGGGGAGATGCCGTACCCGTTGTAAACCTCTGGTGGGCTCCCTTTTGAGGACAGGATGCCAGGCTGAGATAAAACCCTTTGGTCTGACTATCAAGAGTTGTTGTGGAAAGAAGCTGGGAGGACAGCAAGTTGGAAAGCAGAAAAACAGCGAAGGAAATCTTGCTCGGGTCCCGACCCTTTTTGATCTCTTAAGTAAGCGCCCAGCTTCGGCTGAGACATTTCTTTATTTTTGCCTCCTTTTCTCTTTTGCTATTAGTGCGCCACGTTTATTTCTAGTGCGCTGCATAGAACACATAACTTGATATTTGTGCGGGGGGGGGGGACCAGGTGTGACCCTCTTCTCTGTTTGAGCAGAGAGAGGGGGTTCAGAGGGGATCCTGAAATGAGAAAGGAGGAGGAAGGGGTGTTTGTGAGGATGGGAAAGTAGGTCTTGAGGAGAGGGTCTAAGGAGAGAAGAGGAATAGATGGGAGGTTTGCCGGGGCAGAAGAAGGGGCTGGGAATGGAGGGTGGTTGTGGGAGCTGGAGGAAGTTGTACTATAACAAAAGTAGGAGCCTGGCAATACCTTTTGTAGGTGTTACGGGCCGAGCAATTTTATACCCAGTTTATTTATTTCATTGTCATTTCATAAAAAATTTATACCACTCGATTGTAAAAGGAAACCAGCAACCCTCGGAAGAGGTTTACAACAAGAATAAAGCAAATAACATGATCAATGCAGACTGTTTCAGAATCATAGTTTTTTTTTTGGGGGGGGGGGGAGTCCCTGCAATGGAGCTATCCCACACAGGGATCAAACCTGCAACTTTGGCATCATCAGCACCATGCTCTCTGGGGTTGCGGCGCTCATCTCACTTTATTGGCCGAGGGAGCCGGCGTACAACTTCCGGGTCACGTGGCCAGCATGACTAAGCCGCTTCTGGCGAACCAGAGCAGCACATGGAAACGCCATTTACCTTCCCGCCAGAGCGGTACCTATTTATCTACTTGCACTGGTGTGCTTTCGAACTGCTATGTTGGCAGGAACAGGGACCGAGCAACGGGAGCTCACCCCGTCACGGGGATTCGAACCGCCGACCTTCTGATCGGCAAGTCCTAGGCTCTGTGGTTTAACCCACAGCGCCACCCGTGTCCCATGAAAGCAGATTAACCTTCTACAAATCTAGGCGGGCTTTCCTAACCGCAGGTTTTTAGCAGGCGCCGGAAAGAGTGCAGCAAAGGTGCAATCGGTGTCAATCGGCAGGGAGTTCCAAAGTGCCAGTGAATCCTCACTATAGAAGTTTTGATTTCTTAGCAGTGCAGAACGAGTGTTCTATAGGGACATAGGAAGGTGCCTAATACTGAGCCAAGTCCATCTAGCTCAGTATTGTCAACATAGATGGGCAGAAGCCTCTCCAAGCCCTATCTGGAGATGCCAGGGACCTCTGCCTGCAAGATTCTAGTCCTCATCATTCAAAATGTACAGCTAGTTTAAAGGAGACCATAGGAAGCTGACTTATACCAAGCCCAGACCATAGGGTCCATCTAGCTCCATAGTGTCTACACTGACTGGCAGGGGTTCTCCCAGGCTCCAGGTATGATTTATGGAGATGTTGGGGATCGAACCTGGGACCTTCTGCATGTGAGGCAGAAGCTCTGCCACTGAGCTACAGAGCTTCAACTGGAACCCTGAATGAGAGGGTGCACCTCCACAGGCACATACCTCCACATGTGGTGGGAGTGCCCCAAAATCCAACTATTCTCGACAACAGCCATACGAGAAACATGTAAAATAACTAAGCAAGTATTAGACATCACCCCAGAATTGGCCCTACTAAACATCTTCCAAGACAACGATGCCCATTTACACCACAAAGCACTCATAACCCACCTACTTTCAGCAGCCAGAAACACCATAACCAGACACTGGAGAGACCTGTCAGGAGTAAGTATGGACCAATGGTACTAAATAGTATGGGAAGCAGTCCTACTAGAAAAATTAACCAATAAACTGAAACTGACATGGGGACAAACAGAAGAAGACGCCTTTACCCCGGTATGGCTCCCCTTTATCACATACACAGCCCAACAAGACAACGACAATAATCCACCAACAGCATACAAATCAATATGGCTAATCTGATCCAAAACACCCACCCACACACGAAAACAAAGATCACCACAGCCAATCACAAACAAACCACCACACCCTAAGGCAACCCCAACCTCTCTCACCACCAAAGGAACACAAATGAACAGCACAAGCAACGCTGACACCAAACCCTACATACATTAAGCAAAATAGAAACATGGCCACCCGACCCCCCCATCTACCACCCCAATGTCTCAAAAAAAAAATATGGAACCCTGAATTCGACCAATTGCATCCAGGTGCAGATTAGGAGGTCAGGTGGGCAGACATAAGGTTAAGTGACCCTGAGTACATTCTCTGCCTAGGAGCTCACGGTCATTATTACCAAGTTGACCACACCTTTCTCTCCCAATGACCGTGAGCTCCTAGGCAGAGAATGTACTCAGGGTCACTTAACCTTATGTCTGCCCACCTGACCTCCTAATTTGCACCTGGGTGCAATTGGTCAAATTCAGGGTTCCAATTTTTTTTTGAGACATTGGGGGTCCCTTTGTCAATATATCCCCCCCCAGCTGCTTCCCTCAGCGAAACTGGAAGGCAGGGTATACATTTCCCAGGGAATGGATGCTTGCGACAAGAGTGCTTCTGAGCGCGTGCAGAGCGGCACAAAGGAAGGAAGGAAGAGTGCCGCTTTTGCAGCGGTTGTGGAGAGATGTGCTTGAGAGGGCTTCTCTGAGCATGTGCAAAATGAATTCTCCCCCCGCTGCAATGCCGCAAATGCATTCGGATCCAGCCCCTCTGGAAACGGGAAGGAAGAAAGTCAGCAAGGCTGCGTGCCAAGGGAGAGGGAGGTTTTCTGCTGAGTCCCCCACATCTTCGCAGGGAACCTCTCTCCCATTCTTTGAAATCAGTGTACTCAAAGTGGCGTCTCTGTGACTGCCAGCAGGGGGCAGTGTGTCCCCAGCTGCATCAAACGTTTCCTAAATATTTTTCAGGGCCCATGTACTGTATAGGAACACAGGAAGCTGCCTTATCCAGAGTCTTTGTAGTCATATAGCTCAGTATTGTCTACACAGACTGGCAGCAGCTCTCCAGGGGTTCTACCTACCAGCCCTACCTGGAGGTGCTAGGGATTGAACCTGGGACCTTTCGCACACAGAGCTATAGACCTTCCCCCCAAAAGATGGTTGCCAGTCCCTCTTTCCTGGCCTGGCTCCTATGCCCATACAGTTGCCAGGTAAGTAGGAGCCCAACAGGTTTAGCTTTGACCCAGAGGAGATGCAATGGGCCATCTGCTTGCCAGAGTAAAGGTAAAGGGACCCCTGACCATTAGGTCCAGTCGTGATCGACTCTGGGGTTGCGGCGCTCATCTCGCCTTATTGGCCGAGGGAGCCGGCGTACAGCTTCCGGGTCATGTGGCCAGCATGAATAAGCCGCTTCTGGCGTACCAGAGCAGCGCACGGGAACGCCGTTTACCTTCCCGCCGGAGCGGTACCTATTTATCTACTTGCACTTCATGCTTTCGAACTGCTAGGTTGGCAGGAGCAGGGACCGAGCAACGGGAGCTCACCCCGTCGCGGGGACTCGAACCGCCGACCTTCTGATCGGCAAGCCCTAGGCTCTGTGGTTTAACCCACAGCGCCACCCATAGGTTAGCTTAAAACAGACACCCACACACGGATGGGGAACCCGCACCGGCACCCTCAAGTGTTGTTGGACTCCAAATCCCATCATCCCTGACCACTGACCAATGCTGGCTGGAGCTGATGGGAGTTGTAGTCCGGCACCACCTGGAGGGCCAAAGCTTCCCCACACCTGCTTTTAACAATACAGCTCGGTGCACCCCGTACATTTAAAGCTCACGAAGAATCCTGGGACCCATAGTTTGTTGATGGTGCTGGGAATCTTAGCACTGTGAAGGGTGAACTACAGTTCCCACGACAACTTTATTTTGGGAGGGGAGGGTGGCGCACAGGTTTCCTAAGCCCTGGTTTATCGCTTCGCAATAAAATAGCACTTTTAAAAAAACCAATGCTCAGGCATGAGTGCAAGCGAAGAGTTAAAATCAGAGCAAAATGGAGGTGCCTCCCAAGCAGGGCCAGAAGGCAACAGCCCTCTCCTGTCAATTGTTCCTCAATGTCTGGCATTTGGAGATAGACTGCGCCTGCAGTTGGAAGCTCCACCATGGCTCATGGCTTTATGGAAGTGACCTCCCCGGGGCTCAATCCTGGGCAGTTTGGATGGAGGTGCTGGGCTGCCCAGATGACAAGACCACCAGCCCCTGATCTCAGGGGTCCAAGCAGAGCAAGACGTTTGGCACCAGCTGGGCTGCAGGAGGTGCTGGAAGTTGCTACCCAACTGTCTTAGGGACTCCACTTTTGTAGGGTTTACCCCTTAGCCCTTTAGTCCCCTGAACTGTAGACAAATACTAAGTGCAGCCTTCCTAAGGCAGCTTCCTATTATAGCCAGATCTTTAATATGGGCCCATGAGGACTAGTATCTTACTTCCGCTTTAGGGGAAGGGCCAGAGATCTGCAATGGGAGCAGCTGCGCTTCCTTACAGCTCTCGTGCAAAGCTTAAAGGCCAGATCCCGTAGCCAGGCGGCCCCCAGAAGCTTGCCCAGAGGGGAATGTGGCCCTTGGGGTTGAAACAGATTCCCCTCCCTGATCTGAAGAGCAACCCATTCCCCGCCTGGGAGACCACGAAGCCCGGAATCTAAAATTACCCTGCTGTGCGGCTGTGGCTGTGATATGAGCCATTCTGTGGCCTTTCATGTTCCTAGACGGCTGCGCATGACGGGGGAAGTGACGGCTTCCTCCCTGACGCTTCCCAACCTCCCCCCCACCCACTTTGCCCACCCACAACCCGCAGCGTGATTCTCGAGTCTTCAGAGAAACCGAAAGATTTAAAGGAAAACAGAGGGTGGGGGTGGTGGAGGAGGAAGAGAGCGAGCCAGAATAAACTTCTTTGTGTTGTCATCTGACTGCTGGAGGGGGGCCCGGGGCAGAAGCTGGGATCCCCAGACATCTGGTAGCCGAGGGAAGATGAGAAAGAGCAGGCATGGACAAACTCCGGCCCTCCAGATGTTTTGGACTACAATTCCCATCACCCCTGACCACTGGTCCTGTTAGCTAGGGATGATGGGAGTTGTAGTCCCAAACATCTGGAGGGCTGCAGTTTGCCTACACCTGAGAAAGACTCGAGGAACTGCAGAGGGTCATCTAGCCCAACCCCTTGCAATGGCGGAATCTCGAACCCACAACCCTGAAATTAAAGAGTCTCGTGCTCCACTGACTGAGCTACCCCTTTATGTTTCCTTCCAACGGCAGGAGTCTCCCCGCCACCACCCGCCAGAGGTAGCCGGCTCTACTGTCGGGTAAAGGGAGTGTTGTGGCAGGTTTGGACCCCTGTTAAGTGTGGCCCTGAGAGAATCAAGCCAGTGACCTATCTAGTTAATCCAGCATCTTGTTTTCACAGTAGCCGGCCACATGCAAGCCCACAAGCAGACCCTGAGTGCCACAATATTGTCTACACTGACTGGCAGCATTTCTCCAGCACGTTCAGGCAGCGGTCTCTCCTAGTCTTACCTGTAAAGGTAAAGGTACCCCTGCCCGTACGGGCCAGTCGTGTCCGACTCTAGGGTTGTGCGCCCATCTCACTTAAGAGGCCGGGGGCCAGCGCTGTCCGCAGACACTTCCAGGTCACGTGGCCAGCGTGACGAAGCTGCTCTGGCGAGCCAGCACCAGCGCAGCGCACGGAAACACCGTTTACCTTCCCGCTATAAAACGGTACCTATTTATCTACTTGCACTTAGGGGTGCTTTCGAACTGCTAGGTGTGCAGGAGCTGGGACCGAAAGACGGGAGCTCACCCCGCCGCAGGGATTCAAACTGCCGACCATGCGATCGGCAAGTTTTACCCACAGCGCCACCCGCGTCCCAGTCTTACCCGTACAGGAGAGCAAATCCTGAAGCCATCTTGACTCTAAAACATTTCCTTGATAGAGGGGGAAATATGGGAGATACTTTCCCTAGTAGTTCTTTCACTTACAAGCCCTACAAATCCTGTCTCAAGGGTGTGTTTTGTGTAGGCCTGTGACCCGGATTCATGAACTAAAGTTATTTACCATCTCAAAAGAGCGCCCTAGACTGGCCAGCTAATGCCTTTATCAGGTATCTTGGCAGACAGGAGAGAAGCCACACTCTCAAATTTCTGTTGTAAACCACCTCTTTCTGTGATGTACGGGTGGTCTTCGGCTAAGGGGTTTGGCAATTTCTGAAGTCTTTATAGGTTCTTGTACACCTTTGTTCTGAGCCTCTTGCCTCCTTGCAAGGAGCAGAGGGGGTTCTGTTACAACAAGGAAATAAAGATCTCCCTTGCTTTTGCTGGATCCTGCCTCCATCCATTCTTCTCCGACCGACAACGGACTTAGGGGACCGAAAAGTCCCTTGATGGGGAGTTAAGGCTGTCAAAGCCAACCCCAATTTTTTCTATAACACCACCAAAAATCTGGGCCGGTGGAGGAAGAGGTGAATGTATAAAAAGCGCAGAGGCTCCCACTCTATCTCCCCCTTGCAGGATCTGTTCCTCTTCGACAGGGCCTAAAATTAGAAATCAGGCGGCAGGGTTGGTTTCTGGGGGCGCAGGGTGGTTTGCGTACGCCTCCGAGTGTGGCTTGCTTTTCATGCCTCTCCTGAACCCGCCGTTCTTTCCTCGGCCCCTCTGAAGTGGTTGACACAGGAAAGCTTCCCCTCCACCCGAGGCGGACGCCCCCCTAGAGCGAGAGACGCTAGGTCCCTTCAGCCACAGAGTTTGCCTCCTGCCGTGTGGGGTTTTTCAAATCAGTGCACGCCATAAAGGGGAGTCGGCGGCTTCAAGGCCTCCCTCCGCTGTCGGAGGCAGCGAACTGGGAATCAGAAGGGGGGGAAAGGAAGGCGCTGCTGCAGTTGGGGGCTGCTTGGGGGCTTCCCACCCGGGGCATCTGGCTGGGCACCGCCAATTGAGGGTGCTGGACTAGGCGGACCTTTGGCCATAGCTGTCAACTTACAGATTTGAAAATAAGGGACCAGCAGCCTCGAAAATAAGGGATCAGCAGCCAAAATAAGGGGTTTTGCTATTGTAAAGAGTTACATACATTGGTAGGATTGACAGATGCTGTCAATCTGGCATGAGGCGGTTGCGGTGCCGCGGCACCCGCTGAAGCGCCACCCTTCTGCGTCCCTCCCCATCCCCTCCTCTTCCTCCTCCCTCAGGCCACCTCCTCAGCTGCCACCACCGTTGCCGCCTCCAGGCTCGTGGGCGGCATGGGCGAGAGTCTCTCTCCCTCCCTCCCCCCTCTCTCTCGGGCGGGGAAGGGCCGATGGAACTCCTCGCACCAGGACGATGGCACCAGCGCGCGCTCTCTCTCACGGCAGAGGACCCCGAGCCGCTGCTTCCCTCTCGAGCTGTGCGAGCATGAACCCCGGGAAATTTAAGGGACATCATCAATAAGGGACAGCAGCGGCACACGGCGCTGGGATAAGGGAGTTTCCCGCCAAATAAGGGACGGTTGACAGCTATGCCTTTGGCTGATCCAGCTGGGGTCTCCTTATGAGTCACAGTGTCCTCGAGCCTTGGCTGTGCACCTCCCCGGAGGAATCTGAATGACCACGATCAGAACAAGAGGCTGGACAAGATGGGCCTTTGCTCTCATCCCCCAAGGCTGTTTGAACGATAGGATCATGGAATTGGTCATGGAAGAGTTGGAGGGGACCCTGAGGGTCATCTAGTCCAACTCCCTGCAATGTAGGGATCTCAGCTAAAGCATCCATGACAGGTTGCTATTCAACCTTTGCTCAAAACCTCCAAGGAAGGCGGGTCTACCACTTCTTCCCCTTTCAATTTACGGTGTGCAGGCAGAACATATGTTGTTGTTGTTTAGTCGTTTAGTTGTGTCCGACTCTTCGTGACCCCCTGGACCAGAGTACGCCAGGCACTCCTGTCTTCCACTGCCTCCCACAGTTTGGTCAAACTCATGCTGGTAGCTTCGAGAACACTGTCCAACCATCTCGTCCTTTGTCGTCCCCTTCTCCTTGTGCCCTCCGTCTTTCCCAACATCAGGGTCTTTTCCAGGGAGTCTTCTCTTCTCATGAGGTGGCCAAAGTATTGGATCCTCAGCTTCAGGATCTGTCCTTCTAGTGAGCATAGATCCCTTCATGGATCACTGCCTTGCCGTGGCAAAGGGGCTTGAATAACTCAGAGAAGCTATGAGCTATGCCGAGCAGGGCACCCAAGATGGACAGGTCATAGTGGAGAGTTTTGACCAAACGTGATCCACCTGGAGCAGGAACCGGCAAGCCACTCCAGTATCCCTGCCAAGAAAACTCCATGGACAAAGACAACAGGCAGAACGTATACAGGCAGCAAATTCAAATAACTCAAGATATTCATTCATTCATTCCATTCGTGAATCACTTACCGTAAAACATCTCCAAGTGGTCTCACAATAAAAACAGCCATCAAAACAATTATGCCATTTCATATATTAAAAACAATTATAACAATTTAACAACAACAACCCAACAATTAAAAACACTTTCATATGTAAAATCAGCTTGAAATCTAGTGTGCCTAGGACTCAGTAATTCTCAGAGAGTCGGGGCAGAATACTGTGATCACCTCCACGTAGTATATACTTATAATAATTATTACTATTATAAAATATTTCCTCCAACAAACTCAAGGTGCGGGTAGTTCTTTTCCCTCCACAACAACCCTGTGAGGAAGGTTTGACTGAGAATGAGCAACTGGCTCAAGGTCACACGCAGAGAGCTTCAAGGCTGAGTGGGCATTTGAAACCTGTTCTCTCCCAGGTCAGTGGAAGCATAAATGTGTTGTGAATAAATAAATAAACATGGCTTTGGGCATGTGCAGAGTGCATTCTCTTGAGCTCGGGCTGGGTGGCGTACAATAAATAAGTAAAGAAAAGAAAAAGAAAGCAGAACAAAAAACCTCAAATATTTACCAAATAAAGAGAAAATAAGACATAAAGCCATTGAGTCAAAAGTTCTAGAGACACAAAACAAACTTAGAGATGGCTCACGATGGATAGCTCTGTCAGTAAACTCTTGATCTCAGAGTTCAAGCCCCACGTTCGGCAAAAGATTCCTGCGTGCAGGCAGACTCCAAAGTTAAAGTGCAGGGATAGACCCTGATGACATCATTTATGGAAAGGGCTGGGTAAACAGAGAAATCTGAAAGTATCACAAAGATGGTTCTGGAGAAAAGCCCCTGGGAAGAAAAAACCCCTCCCCTGCACCAGGGAGCCACTCCTGAAAAGGCCCCCTTCTCTGGTTCTCACCAGCCTCACTTCATCCAGCTGGGGGCACTCAGATCGGAGCCTCCCAGGAGGATCTTAAGGTTCAGGGTGGTATATGGTCGTGACTTGCACCCACCGAAACACACTGTACATGCTCAGGAGAACTTGCACCTCTCCTTACCCGAACAACACTCTGCATGTGCTCAGGGGACACCTTAACCTGTCCGTACTGAAATGCACTCTGTACATGCTCAGAAGCATGCCCAGTGCTCCTTACTGCTATGTAAGTACTTTAATCTGTCCCTTTTGAAACGCACCCTCTGCATGTGTCCATTTCTACACTGAAATTTACTCTGCCCCTGCCAAATTTCAGGAAGGGAATTGTATGCAGGGAAAGGCACGCATCCGTTCTTCCTACTCTGATGATTCTATGAAGGCAGAGTGCACAGCCATCGCAAGCTCCTCTCCCTTTCTCTCCGTTCGCAACACAGATTGTAAGCTCCTCGGGGCAGAGAGCTGCTTTGGTTACACCATGCCGGGGCAACAGAACAAAACGGCCTGGGCTGCAATCCTGAAAGGTGTGTGTGCTTGGGGGGGGGGGAAGCAACCACCGGGGCTGGGCTTTGGCGATCCTTCGGCACGCACCCGAGCCTCGCTGGGCCCCAGTGGCGTAGCGTGGGTTGTCAGCACCCGGGGCAAGGCAAGTAATTTGCGCCCCCTAACCCGTGGATTTGCGCCCAACCCGTGGATTTGCGCCCAACCCTAACCCCCAGGTGTTGCGCCCGGTGCGGCCGGCCCCCCCTGCACCCCCCACGCTACACCACTGCTGGGCCCAGATCCCTCTTGGAACGGGCTCTCCCCCACTGCTATGGGCCTTCGGCTCAGCCGCTTCAGTGAGATAATGTCTGTGCAAAGGGACCTGTTTGCCTTGGCAAGGGGTCTGTGAGCTTCCTCCAAGCTTTCCGCCCAGCTCAGCTCAAAAAGCTCTCCTGCGTGCGGCTGTTTCTGACTCAGGCTGAGAAGGAAGGGAACAGGATTGGGAAGCCAGGAATTTTTCCATGGGGGGAGGACAAAGCTCCTGGCTGCGCACTGGGTGGGGCGGGAGGGTCTGTTCAGGTGAGGCCAGGTGAGTGTGAAGCGAGGAGGAACACGGTGAGCTCTTCTCCCGCCCGTCAGGCAGCAGCCAAACAGGTTGGGCCTGTGTGTGTGACCCCACCCAGTTACCTGCAAGTTGGGGGGGGGGCGTTGAGCAGGGATAAGGGAGTCTACACCACCCTGCCCAGAATGGCTGGAGAGTTTCCTTTGCGTGGGTCTGAGACTGGGCACTTTGCTGGATCAAACCCCCCTCCCCATCTGCACCCCACAAGCAACTGTGGGGCAGGGTCTCTGGTTCACTCAAAGTACGCCTTGCACTCTGGAGCCTGGGCTTATTTGATATTGCATAATCTAAACGGCTGCTGACACACATTTAATGCACATGGCTTCCCCTGAAAGGATCTGGGAACTCTAGTTCACCCCTCACAGAACAGGTCCCAGCACCCTTTAATAAACTACAGTTCCCAGGATCCCATAGCCCTGCACTCTAGAATCATATACAGTGCTATCTCGGGTTAGGAACTTTATTTGTTCTGGAGGTCCATTCTTAACCGGAAACTGTTCTTAACCTGAGGTACCACTTAGGCTAATGGGGACTCCCACTGCCGCCACACGATTTCTGTTCCCATCCTGAAGCAAACTTCTTAACCTGAGGTACTATTTCTGGGTTAGCGGAGTCTGCAACCTGAAGCGTCTGTAACCCGAGGTACCACTGCAGCAGGCAAATCTTGAAAATGGTTTGTGGATATAACCACCTTTCCATGTGCCTCTCTCTCTGACCCCCCACCCCAGTTCTGCAATTTCTTGAAAATCATTCTGGATCCGTTAATACAAAACACACTTGCGGGGTGTTCAGAGTCCACAGAGAGGAAAGAATCCAGAGATCCTCTTCTCAACTATTTGCTGCCAATCTTCCAGGCTTTGGTGTCCCTGGAGTCTTGTCTCTGCTGGCCCCTCGACCCCAAAACACAAGGAAGCCAATCTCATTTTGCTTCTGGGGGGGGGGGGTCCACCAGATACAGTGGTACCTCTGGTTACATACTTAATTCATTCTGGAGGTCCGTTCTTAACCTGAAACACCACTTTAGCTAATGGGGCCTCCTGTTGCTGCTGTGCGATTTCTGTTCTCATCCTGAAGCAAAGTTCTTAACCCGAGGTACTATTTCTGGGTTAGCGGAGTCTGCATCTTGAAGTGTATGTAACCTGAAGCGTATGTAACCCGAGGTACCACTGTATCCTCCCCTTGCCCCACTCCCTCCATTGTCTTTTTTTTTTTTTAATGATATTTATTAAAATTTCAGAAACAAAAAATTACATAGTTAAAAATAAAAGAGATAAGGGGAAATATAGAAAAGAAAAAAAAACATACAAAATATAGGAAAAAAAGTTAGAAAAAACACTTAAAAACAGATTAATCCTTCCGTATCTTACATTTCATTTCCTTGCTTCCCTGACCTCCTCTCACCTCCCTTTTTTGTATTCCAGTTCAATTGGTTAATTCAGCAATTCCTTTCCCTCTTTGTTTTTGTCTTAGTCCTTTAACTTAATATTTTATAGCTTTAGATTCTCACCTATTAACCGGCCATTTTTTCATACACCTTTATGACATTGCTGCTAGAACCACTTAATTTCATTCTAACATCATTCTAACATTCATTAATTTTACAATATTTCTGTAAATAGTCTTTAAATTTCTTCCAATCTTCTTCCACCAACTCTTCTCCCTGGTCTCGGATTCTGCCAGTCATTTCCGCCAGTTCCATATAGTCCATCACCTTCATCTGCCAGCCCCACTCTCTCCATTGTCAACCACCTTGTGGGATATCTTTGGGAGAAGGTTGAAGAGTAAACATTACACAAATCCAGAGTGGAGCCCCTAAGACGGTTGGGTGGCGCCTGGTACGTCTCCTTTTGGCAATTCCGGCAGCCAAGCTGGAGCCAAACGTCTTGCTCTGCTTTCCTCTGGGCCACATCAGAGATGCTAAGAAGGGGGTCTTGTCATCGGGGCAGCCCAGGACCCCCATACACCCTGCCCACTCCTGGGAGGTCACTTTGGTGCTTACAAGTTCCCACTCCCTTCTCAAACTCCTGTGTCGCATGCAGGACTCCAGATTCCAATTGGATGATCCTGACCAGCTTCCCCTGACCCTTCTTTAACCCTTCACAGGCCCAATGGCAGGAGTTCTGCTGCCCAGTTGTTAACCATGTAATTATAGCCTTTCTCAACCTGTGAGTCCCCAGATGTTGTCGAACTACAACTCCCATCACCCCTAGCTAGCAAGGCCAGAGCTCAGGGATGATGGGAGTTGTAGTCCAACAACATCTGGGGGACCCACAGGTTGAGAACAGGTACCCAGAGAATGCAGATCAGACTCTGAGCAAAATAGCATTTTCAAAATATCTCAACAGAGTCCCTATCTGCATGATAATTCATTTGACGCAGTTAAAGATAAAGGGACCCCTGACCATTAGGTCCAGTCGTCACCGACTCTGGGGTTGCGGCGCTCATCTCGCTTTATTAGCCGAGGGAGCCGGCGTACAGCTTCCGGGTCATGTGGCCAGCATGACTAAGCCGCTTCTGGCGAACCAGAGCAGCACACAGAAACGCTGTTTACCTTCCCGCCAGAGCAGTACCTATTTATCTACTTGCACTTTGATGCGCTTTCGAACTGCTAGGTTGGCAGGAGCAGGGACCGAGCAACGGGAGCTCACCCCATCACGGGGATTCGAACCGCTGACCTTCTGATCGGCAAGTTCTAGGCTCTGTGGTTTAACCCACAGCGCCACTGTAAACCGTCACGGCTTCCCCCAAAGAACCCAGAGAGTTGTAGTTAGTTAGGGGTGCTGAGAGTTGTTAGGAGACCCCCTCTTTCCTTCTCCCCAGGATCTCCAGGAATTGCAGCCCTGCGAGGAGAACAGAAGTCTCCACAAAATTCCCAGCAACCTTTACAGTTCCCAGGATCCTTTGGGGGGGAAGCCACACTTTCAAAAGCAGCACCAGAGTGCTTTGTAGTGCAGACGGGGCCTAAGTCCCTTGAAGCAGAAATGTAGCCTTTTGGACTTTCAAAGCAAAACCATCCCCTCCAGTTCCAACGGTCCGGCTACGCATGCCAATGCTGGCACCGCCTAATCTCACCAGGTTGAGTGGGCTCCGTAGAGGCCGCTTATTCACTTTCTCGCAGGAGGAATCCAGGGCCTGCGAGCTCGCTTGTTCACCTCTGCCCTTCCCCTCCCTTTTTCCTTTCCTGCCATGCCTTTCTAAAAAGCAGCAAGCTGCGCACAGGGTTATTTCATTATTATTGATTTGCAAGCAGCAGCTCTGGAGAGCCTTTCCGAAGGCCAGGCTAGGTTCTTGCTCCAAAGGAACGGCTGCATAAATACAACAGGAGGAGGGAGCGGTGGGCCTCCACGTGGCCTGTAGATGGTGCTTAGGGCGTGTGCGCGTTTGGGGCTGATCCAGAGCCAGATGGCTTCGCTGCGGGCTGCATCATCCAGGCCAAGCGCTGCGGCGCAGGGGGGGGGGGCGAGGAGGAGAAGGGGGTGACCAATCCTCCCCCCTCCCCAAGTGGGAAGTCGTGTGTCCCCCGCCACTTTCCCCTGCCCCACCGCCTGAGGATTAAATCATCCTTTCCGCTTGCAAACTTCTCTTCCGCAGCCTCGGATGATTCAGCTGTTCCTAGGACTCTCCTCAAGTGACCGAAATGACGGCCCCCCCCCAAAAAAAAACCCTACCCAGGCCGGATCTCCAGTCCCCCCTCACCCCAAGTTTGCAAGAAGCCCGTTAACCCTTGCAAAAATTCCCAGCAAAGGGGAGGAGGAGGAGGGGGTGGAAAGCCTTTGCAAAGAACCCAGGCGTCCGGCGGATAAAGTGGGGGGGAGGAGAGAAAGGGATCTGATGGCCGCCAGCTTTTACGACCTGAAATAACCCTCTCCCCTCACCCAACCCACCCAGGCGCTTAGGAGGCGGGTGCGGAGGGATGAAGGGCGGCGTGTCCCGCCAGTGGGAGGCGAGGGATCGCCCGCTCCGTCCAATGGCGAGGCTGCGCAGGCGGGATCGTCCCCGCTGCCTTGGGAAGAGGAGGGAAAAAAATAGGACGCGAGAGGATGAGATGGCGAGTGGAACTGCGCGAGCCAGGTGCGGAGAAGGCGGGGCGCCGGGAGGCTCGGGGGCGGGGCTTGGCGCAGGTGGGGGCGGGGCTTGGCGCAGGTGGGGTGTGGGGGGGCGCGCAATGTCGGGGGTGGGGGTTGGAGAGAGAGAGAGCCGGGGAGGGCTGGCCTCCTTTTCCGGGTTGCGGGAGGCTAAGGTCGCCTGGCGCAGCTGGGTTGCTAAGCTGGAGGGGGGGCGGGGGAGGAAGGACAGGTGAGCCGGGGGCGTGGCCAGGACAGGTGAGCCGGGAGGGGGCGCAGAGAGGCGGAGGGGATCGTGCGCGACACTCCGCCGCCGACACCGGCCAGCGCAGGCACGCGCGCAAGAGAGATCTCGGTATCTATTGAAAAGTGTCCGCGGAGCGTCCCGAGAAACCCGGCCGGGAAGGGGAAATATTGGGGTGAGTCCGATCCTCCGCGGCGGGGCGCCGATCCTCTGTAGATGGGGGTTCTGGGTCCCAAAACTGACCCTCACCAGGAATTTGGAAATTCACCCCCCCCCCAATTTCTCCTTCGAAACTTCCCCTCTGCTTCCCGGAGATTTAAACCCACACGCGGGGACCCCGAGAGCAGAAATCGAGCCCCACATAGCAAGCTGCGTGGGGTGGCTGGGTGGGGATTTCCTTATGGCTCTTTTTCCTCTCCCCCTCCTCAAATCCTCCCCACTACCCCCCCCATCACCTGCTTTCCCCAGTTCCCTTCTCTCCCCCCTCCCCCCTTCCCAATAAGAGGTGATGTTAGGACGCAAAAAGGCACGTTGGGGATAAGATCTGGGCAGGCGTGAGCCGTTTCCCTATCCCAGTTTTTTAAAACCTGATTTTGTCCGGGGGGGGGGAGGGCAATCTTTTGGAAGTCACGCCCGTTTATTCTCTCCCTGGCTCCATACCAATGATTGGAGCCAAATGTTTGTATGGGTATTTGTTTCTGTGGATCGAGAGTTATGTTTCTGGGGAGGGGGGTGTTCCCCTCTTTTTAGGGGGGGATTACTCCACCATTCCAGGGTTTTTTGAGAGTGGATGAACTCTGTCCCTCCTTTGACAGGTTCCCCCCTTCCTTCTTGAGTTTGAAGATTCCCAGCTTGGGGGGGGGGGGCTATTTTTACCAAATGCTAAGCTTGTAGACGTTCAGCGCATTGAAGGATGGACTTAGGGGGTGCTTGGTTCGCAAAGGTTTCCTGGCAACGTGGCTGGTGCCAGGTCCGGGCCTTGGCGACATCGGAGAGGTAGGGATCCTCTCCACTGTTTGTCCTTTGCCCTCTCTGCGCCGTGGGTTGGCACTGCCCTGGCATAAACGGTGGGCATGTTTGTGTGTGTAATTTTCCCCCATCATATGCCACCCGCACCCCCTGTCACAAAATCTTCTTGTCCAGGCAGGCAGGTATTGACTCCTTGCCAGGGGTGGGCAGCGTGTGCCCGCCAAAAAGGCGTCATTCAAATAATGGTGGAGCCGGTTTTAATTGCTGGAGCTGTTAGGTTTGAATAGGGGTGAGACATGACCGTGGCTTGCCGTCGTCCTCGTATGAGCTGGGGGTGGTGCTAAGGGCAGGTGGGCATGGTTGGAGGAGAGCGGGCAGTGCCCCACTCGTGCCCAGTTGCTGGACTGTAACCTGGGGAGGGACTTTATTAGGACGAGAGCTTCCTTGTTAGCTAGAGTTGCTGTCAGGCTTGTGTCTTACCTTGCGGTTGCTGCAGGATTCCTTGCTTCTGTAGGGCAGACCCCAAATACCTTACCCACTGAAGCGAAGACCCTGCCATTCTTTTGTGCAAGAAGGAGCAGGGGTGGCATCTGTGGCTTCGGCGCTGCCAGGGAGGGAGGGGCCCAACTGGGATCTCATCCCATGTGCATCCCCGCTTCCCACTCTCGTACCACCCGCAAGCAGGGAATGGATGGCAAGTCAACAGAAAGCTGTTTTACCCGCTTGGCACACGGGCATTGAAAGTGGGCCTTGTCTCAAATGCAAAAGTGCCCTTTGGAATCCAAAGGGTATGATTCTTAAGGTGCCCGTTTTGCTTGGGTGCTGTGTTAGTAAGAATTGAGTGGGTGATTTCTTTTTCTTCCCTTTTCCCTTTGGGCCAACTTTACTAGTTGGACTCTGCCCTCCAAGTTACACCCAGCCCCACTGATTACCCTTCCCTCCCTTACAGGGCTGTGCCTATAGGTGTGCTCACCTTGGCAAGCCTGGCAGTAGCCTGCGAGTTTCCTACAGGCAACTGTTTGGCCGCTGTGAGAACAGAATCATGGACTTGATAGGCCATTATGTCTGATCCGGCAGCCGGCTTCCTCTTCTGTTCTTACTGGGAGCCTTGATTCTTGGGGTGGGACTTTTGCTTGGGATTTCTCCTGACCTTTCGGCTCTCCCCACCCTCCGCCGTGTCCCGAAACAAGTTTGTAAAGTTAGGACAAAGGGGGAGCTTCCTTCCCTCCCTCCTCCACTTTCAGTGGAATGAAATGCAGCTTATGGTCCAGACGGTAAAAAAAGCAATATTATTGGTAGCACTACAAAGAAAGTGCTTCACACATGTTAAATACTTCTTACTTTTAGGAAGTCTGCTTAACATCAAAGTGGATGTGTGAGAGTTACAAGGACTGGGAGAAAAAGGAAGGCAAGCATGATAATTTGAATCAAATAAATATTTTATTTTCAAGTACATATATATTTTTAATGGCTCACCCAGTAAAACTTTCAAATCGATCGTGATATGACAATGGAAGATTCCTTAGTTACGTATTTTAAACTAAGGAATCTCCCGTCATAGCTGTGGTGGTTTCTGAGTCTGGCAGAGTCGCTCCTAGAAAACAGCCCTTTCCCACTTTTGTTTCTTGCAAATACAGCCCACAAGAAAGAGACACCATCCTCTGCCCCTTGACAATAAAACTATTCCATCCGTCTTATTTCAGCGTACAGAATAATATAGACGGTCCAGATGGCCAAACGGGTCTGATTGATATGACTGATGAATATAAGCTTTTATGTTCCAGTGTAGAAATGTCCTTTTTGTTGACTGGCAATCTCTCCTAGGCTGGTGAGTCAGGTTAATGACCCAGATTAGCAACTGGGAATCCAGAAATTGGAAGTGGTGGTTATTCCTGGAGACTTAACGCAGGTTGTGATCTTGCCTGTGTGGCATCAGAATTTTGTGGGGTCTTTGACAGTTGTGTGTGTGGATCCGACATTCTCTTCTCCCTTATCACAACATCTTAATACTTTTTAAAACATCATTGAAATATGGATAGCTCAGTGGTAGTGTGTCTACTTTGCACAGAGAAGGTATTGGGTTCAGTTCTTTGGCGTCTCCACTGCTACCAGTGTTTTCCAAACTTGGGTCCCCAGCTGTTTTTGGACTACAACTCCCATCACCCCCAGCTAGCAGGACCAGTGGTCAGGGGTGATGGGAATTGTAGTCTAAAAAAAATAGCAGGATACCCAAGTTTGGGAAACCCTGGTGTACAGAACTGGATGTACCAAAGGCCGTTTGCTATGTTCCTATAAGTCTCTGCTTCTTATGCCGGCTGGGAGGTCCCTCCCCAAGCTAGATTATTTTATCACTCTGATTTTGACTTCTATGTTTATATTATCTTGTCTAAGTATATATATTGTGATTTCTGTTTCACAAATAGGATGCTCTTAATTGTTCTCAATGCTTCAGTTGGACACTGCCCAGAAAACCAGAGAACAAGTGGTGAGCTGTATCCAACTAAGTTATACTCAAAGTAGACCCACTTGCCCAGTGTTAATCATATCCATTCGTTTCGTTGTGTCTACTCTGGATATGATTAAGCTTGGATGTGACCCATAACCAGCCGTTCCGTCTCTGCGTTCTGTCCTCCGCACCCACACAACACTCACTGCCCCAGTCGGGATGTGGGTCACGTCCATACCATACATTTAAAGCACTCTTATGCCCCTCTTCCCCCCTGCCCCAAAGGATCCTGGGAACCGTCAAGGGAATTGTAGCTTTGTGAAGGTGAGAACCACAGTTTCTAGGATTGACAGCCAATCCCGCTTCCCCGGGAGCTCTGAGAATTGTAGATCTGTGAGGGCAAAGAGGAGGTGTCGCCGAACAACTCTCTGCCCCCTGAGCAAACTACAGTTCCCAGGATTAACAAGCAATCTCCCTTCCCAGGGAACTCTGGGAACTGTAGCTCAGTGACCGAATGACTTCCAGCCCCCTTAGCAAGCTACGGTTCCCCAGGATTCGTTGGGGGAGGCAGCCATGGCTGCTGAAGTAATAATAATAATAATTTATTATTTGTACCCCGCCCATCTGGCACGGGAGAATGGACCGTAAGCTCTTCTCGTGTGTAAAGGTGGACGCCCAGTTCTTTGCCCACCTGCGTGCCAGAGGAGGAAAGCTGACGGTTCCCGGAGGCAGCCTGCAAGGCGAGCCAGCCTCACCCGCCTGTTTGCGCCGACCCACCTCCCTGAGGGCTCTGAACCGGCAGCGCAAGGGTGAGCAAGGTGGGGAGGCAGCTAAGAATACACCTGCGCCATGTCCCCAGGTGTCCTCCTCATGTGCTGGAGGTGGGGGAAGGGGGGGGGCTTGTGAGGCAACAAAGTGGATTGTCGGTTGGTGTGTGTGTGTGTATGGGGAAGAGCAATAAATAGCAGGCAAGGACGTGAGGGCGACTGAGAAGGTAAATGCTCGGATTAAGGTATCCCAAAATTAAACTGGCCCCCCCCCCCGGCACCTCTTTGGTTTTAACTCTCCCTTCTCAGTTTTGTTTTGTTTGTTTGTTTGGTAAGATCTGTGCACCGCTCGATGGTTTTTTTAAAAAGAAAAAGCCTCAAGACGGTTTACAAAAGCAGTTAAATGATTGAGAAGACCGATTAACGACAATGGTTTAAAACATTACAAAAATTAAATTAGAATGACGGAACGCTGGGTGGTATTCAGCTATGCTTTGTCCGTTAAAAGTGATATGCGTGATTAAGGCTCATTAATTTCAGTGGGTGCTTGTGAGAAAAACGTAACTGAATGTCACTAGCTTTTTCGTGATGATGGTGTTTTGTGCTGGCTGGTTAGCCTTTCCTCTGAGCATGTGCGGAGTATCAGATACTTATTTGCCTCAGCCACCAGCCTGTTCGTGTGTGAAGATGTGCACCTATAAACACAACTAAGCAGATGAAATTGCCACCAATATATAAGAATATTCTATTGCCACCAGCTCACTTGCAGGGTATTTTGCTGTAAAGTCCTCAGTTCATTTGCATGCATTAAGTCGTTGATGGAAATGCAGATTTTAAAATGAACCTCGGAGCATGCGCCGAGTTCCCTTCCTTTATTCTCTGATAAAGAGTGGGTGTCAACTAAGCATGGTTTTGAAACAGCTGTGTTGAAACCGAGTTTTGCAGCTGCATCACTGCTTAAGACTCACTTAATATTTTTTTTCTAATAAGAAGAAAAAGCTCTGGGTTGTGGGAGGTGGGGGGTTACACTTTGGCCTATTTCTGGCCCTGCTTTTCGCTTGGCTGGGTGGTCTCGTGGGTTGAGTCTTTGGGGACTCCTTTCCTGCTTCTCGCTCCTGCAGCCTGGGCAGAAATTCAACAGGTGCAGCCTCCCTCTCCCCACCAACCCATGTCCTTCCTGAAAGTTTTGCTTTTTCTCGAAAAAGGTGACGTATCTGGGTGTAAATATGACTGCAAAAAACCTGAAATTGTAGAAAGACAATTATGAAAAGTTATGGAAGGATATCAAAAGAGATTTGGATAAGGTTGGAATTATCTTTGTTGGGCCGGATTTCATCGGTAGAGATGAATGTATTGCCTGTTATTTTTGAAAGTTTTGCTTTTTCTATCTGTTAAAAGTGTTGGGGGGGGTGTTGCTGGTGACCCCAAATGCCAGGCAAGGAGGTCGGGGTTTCGGAGGCCCGAGGGACAGTCAGCAGTGCAACAGGGTCAGCCACAACGGCCGCCCGCTCTCCGGCCTGGCTCATGTTCTGCTTTCTGCTCCTGGTTTCGGAGCCGTGGCCTAGTTGGGCCGGCTGCGCCAAACGTGGCCTGGTTGCCGTGGGAGCCTGGGCTGCCGCAGCAGCCAGCCTCCTCAGGGGGCGGCTGATGAAACCACGGAGAAATCTCCCTGCGTGTGCCGCGCCCTGTTCTCTGCTGGAGGTGCCCCCCTCCCTCGCCGCCCCAGGGTGGGGGACGACGCTGCCCCTGAGCTCCGCCGCGCTCCATGGCAACCCTGCGTGGCACACATCCCCGGCCTGGCTGCCATACCCCAGGCGAGGCCTGTAACAGGAGCCTGGCTTGGCAGGGGGAAACCTGCGACGAGCCGGGCGCGGTGCCAACCGGTTGGCACAGCCGAGCCGAGGGAGGGCCAGGAGGGTTCGCCCACCAACCTTTCCTTTTATTTTTCCGGCGGCTTCCTTGGGAGCACCAAACAGTTTGCATGCTGCTGGTGCTACCCCCCTGCCCCCGCCCCTGCCACCAGTGCCAAGACGACTTGGCAAAGAAAAAAGTACCGGTTGCCAGCTTGTGCCACTGCGCTGGTGCCCGGTGCCCGGCTGAAGGAGGCGATGGAAAGGCAAGGGGGAGAATCCCGTTTGCTAGCTGATATTTGAGGGGGCGCTTGCCTCTGTGCGCAAAGAAAGTGGGTATCCTCCCCGGCAACTGTTGGTATGACTTGGCGAAGTTCCCCTCCCCGGGGTGGCGGGTGGGGTGGGGTGGGGGGAGAGAGCAGGTGACAAGTCGGAAGCAGAAGTGGGTCAGGCCTTGCCGCTGTGCCGGGCAGGGCTCGGCGGGCACTCTTGCCACAACCCTCCTGACTCTTCAGCTGCTCTTCCACCAGCCACATGGGCACCGTGATGGGGTAAGAACTGGAGAGCCCAGGGGGGTTTTTTTGGGGGGGAGGAGGACTTTCTGCCTTTGGACTGCCCCCCAGGGGCTCCCACGATCACTCTGTCTTAATTTTTAGCCTTTACACTTTCTAGACGAACCTCTAGTTGCCATCTCCCCCGGGTTGTTTTTTCTCGTTCCACCTCTGACACACCAAGTGGGAGGATTCGAACTCCGATCCGGGTTGCTGTTCCTTATCATTAGCGTGCAGAGTCATCCGTGGCATGAGAGGTGTTAATGGCTGGGCGGTGGAGTGCCAGGGCGGGGGAACTAAAGGGCTTGCAGATGCTTCTGGACTCCATCTCCCATGTTCCCCCACCATTGGCCGTGCTGGCAGGGGCTGATGGGAGTTGGAGTCCAACATTGCTTGTTCCTCATCCCTGCTTCCTCGTCCTCTGTAAATGTATGGGTTCCCTGATTGGCTGGGATATATAAGATGGAGTCAGGAATCTGTGGCCCTCCAAATGTCGGGTGCCACAGGTCCACACCCCCCACCCCGCTGCTACAGATTATTGCACCCCATAGCCTTGTTCTTGAGGTCACGGCTGTGGGCACGGGTGGGGCAGAGAGGGTGTGTATGTGAAAGGAGAGAGCTTGCATGGTTCCCTCTCCTTCCCAGGAAACTCGCTGTTCCTTTCGGCTTAGCCTAAATTGCCAAATTAATATTCATACATATACACATATCAGTTCACAGCGATTGCGTGCGAGGCAGATGGGAGCGGGCGCTATAATTCCCTGGTATTCGAGGACGTGTGCAAAGGCAGTGTAGCATGGGTGTGTGGCTTTTGGGGGTGGGGAGATTGCCTCCCCACACACCAATATTTTGGCATTCACCTGTGGTGCCCCGCTGTGCCCTGGTTCTAGGCTGTGGGCACCCTTAGGACCGCACTGCAAGGGTGTATAAAACAAAGGAGACATGTGACCCTCCATTTTGTGGCGTTTGGGTGGCAAAGAAGCAGTCATGGCTTCCTCCCCTCAAGATTCTTGGGATCTTGGGAAGGGTGCCAAGAGTTGTTAGGAAACCCATATTTCCCCTCTCAGAGCCTCAGTTCCCCGAATGGTTTAGCAATCGGAGTTCTGAGAACTGTAGTGCTGTGAGGGGAATAGAGGGCTTCTAAGAATTCCCTTAAAAAACTACAGTTCCCAGGCTGTGTTAGCAACCAACCAGGCCCCAGGCGCATGTCCAGTTGCGACCACATGGAGATCTCTGGTTGCCGGGTTGGCGACCGGAGAAAGCAAAACGCCCCTTTTCTGAAATACTTTCCTTGAAGCTTGCATTTGTTTTATTCTGGATTGTTTTATTTGACGCATTGTGATCCGCTTTGAGATTTCTTCCCGAAATCTCAAATGAAATGAACGACAACAGTAATAATAAACCCTGTTGTAAAAGAAAATGGCGCCGAGGTCTTCCGCTGTGGCGACCGCAACCCAGGTTGATGGTCTGTTTGGCTATTAGATTGTACATGACATTGTTCCCAGGATTCTTTTAAGGGAAGCTACAGCGGTTAAAGCGATGTAATTGTGGTTTAAACTGGACAAAGTGAGAGCGTGGCCTTTGTTGTGGGGTCAGGACTGGGACTCCCTTGCTGGGAAAAGGAGTCTTTGCTCGGGGCCTGGCTGAGCGTGCGCACTGCGCAATTGTGGGTGGCCATAAGCTGTGGCCGTGGGTGGGACTCAGGGTTGGTGTAGGCTGTGGGATTAGCATTGCAATTTTCCCTCTGGCTGGCTCATCCATTTGGGATTGGAGAGAGGGGTGGTGGCGAGGTCAGGTCAGATTTTAACTCTTGTGTGTGAGAGAGTGCCAGGGGGGCAGAATCCTGGCCGTTTGGGGGGTGACTTTGTGAGGTGCTGGGGCGACACTGTAGGTTGGGACGAGGGCTCTGTCTACTTCCCGCTCCACACCAGAAGTTGAGAAAAACATGGGTGCCAAGTGGTCAAGGTGTTTTGGGTGCTGGTTTGGGGAAAGCCTTAAAAAACAAACCCCTGTTTGTTTTGGGTGCTGGATTTCAAAAAATGTGGGGCTCTGGGGTGGGGTTTGTTTTGAAAGCACAGCTTGGTTAACTGAGAGCTCTGTCTCCTATTCCCAGGCTGTGGTTACTCCTCAGTGTAGAAGGAACTCTTTACATGCTCAGATGCACTCTTGGTTGTTATTATTTTTTGTGTCAGAGAGAAGTGCAAACCTAGCATAGAAAAGGGTTCCTTCCCGGCCTAGATTAAGTCCTATATATAGTTGCCCCACCTGGAAGAAACCGCTCAAGACTTTGGAGGAACTTATATGGGGAGAATCTTATAGGGAGGCACTTTTGACATTATTCCTGTGTCCTGGGTGGGAGTCAGTCTCACCTTTTTTCCTGGCACGAGGTGAATTGCTTTCTAACAGCAGGGTAACGGGCAGAAATCCAACAGGTGAACTTTCCCCATCCCAGGCAAGGACGTGTGGTGATAAGGATAGCTTCGCCTGTGGAATGTCTGCCTGAGATGCCACCGTCAGAGCCCCAAAGAGCTCAGCCCTAAAAGGGTTGGCAGTCTTGCAGTGCCTTGGCACTGCCCACTAGCGATGCCCAAGGGTATGAGTCTAACCTTGAAGAATTGGGGGCACTACCATTCTCCCCCCCCACACCACAGTAGGTAAATATATATTATTTTTAAGTAGGTTTCCACTATTCCCCCCCAAAAAGAAATGCAAAACAGGGGTGCCAGTTTCTCAAACTGTGATCTGTGGACCATTCTTGGCTCAGTAGCTTCATCCAGATGTTTGCATTAACAATTCTTGCTGTTTTTTTAATTGATTTTGATTCCTTTTTTTATTATTTCTTATATCGTGTTTTCTCGTTTCCCAATGTGGATCTCATGGATTAAAAAAATACAATGGAAAACAGCGCATGACAATTGCTACACCAGGTGGGGGAAATCATGGAGTGGCCGGCCAAAACCCTCAGCAATTTTTTCCAGGGGTCTGTTTGGGTGGATGAGGTTAGAGAGGAATGTATTTATATATTTATCTATTTATTTAGCCCATCCTTGGGTGTAGCCAAGGGGGTGCAGGGGTGGCAGCTGCCCCCGTCTAAACCAAGTAAATAAATAGAAACACTTAACTAACTGACCAATTGCATCATAGGTATCTCGGTTCTGTCCCCCCCCCCCCCAAATAAAGCCTGCTCGGCCCACTAAAATAAAGCCAGGCTACGCCTATGTTGCTATCCCAGATTCTTCTCCAAGGAGCTCAAAGTGGTCCCCGCCTCCTCATTTAATCCCCACAACAACCTTGCGAGGCAGATTAGGCTGAGAAGTTCCAGCGTCACACCCAGGGAGCTTCAGGGTCACGTGCGAATTTGAACCTTGGTCCGACACACAAATGTCTGTGAGGAATGTGTGTATGTGTGAAACATCAATCTATTTTTCAGAAACGAATGAATGAGTCACCTTTGAAATCTCCATATCAAACATGTAAACATTTGCTTGCGAAGAAGTGAGAATCCTTTTCCTTTATAGCAGCAAACATTCTGACACCCCCCCCCCCGATATTTATTTGTTTATTCAAATTGATATACATAGTTATGGCTATCCAATTCCAGTTCTTCATTGCCTCCCTTGTCTTTTTATAGGAGCCTGTCATCCCAGCTGACTTTTTTATATTGCAGTTTTATGTCGCAAACAGCTCTGAAATCTACGGGTACAGAGGTGGCGTGCAAATTTTCATTGCAACTGCAATTTTTGTAGTTTCCAGCTGCTCTGTGGAGATGGGGGATTTGGGGGAGCTGCTGAACCTAAGGATATCTCCCCCTCCACCCCCTGCAACTGCTTCTAAGTCCTTATACGCTTGTCTTTACTATTCCAGATGTCGATGGACTCCAGCTCCCATAATTCCCTGGGGCTGCTTGGAGTTGGAGTCCAGCAGGGCCGGCTACCTTTGTCCTGCAGAGATGCGCACGACAACAGAGGCACAGGGTGTTGTTCCGGGCTGCCCCTTTCTGCACCCGGCCCAACGCCCACTCGGCAGCAGACCCCACCCAGCCGCCTCTCCCGAGTCCCTCGGGGCCAAGTCCCACCCTGTAATGTTCCCTGAATGACTCCACCTTCTTCCTGCTCCCCTCCTTCTCTCTGCAGTCTCCTGGCTCCTGAAACACTTTGCAATCTCTCCCTCCAGCTGTGCCCTGATCCTGCGGATCGGGGTGGGGGAACCTTTGCGGCGAACCAGTCAACCTGCTGAAGGGGTTGCATCAAGCGTGCTTCCTACTCGGAGTAGACCCCACTGAAACGAATAGCTAGATTTCTTTTTCTTAATAAATTTTTATTGATACAGCAAGAAAAAATAGAGGAAAAACACAAATACCAAATTACACACAAGAATAATCTTAGACACATAATTTTCTTAGCAAACGATAAAACATATATTGGCCTTAACACTAAAGACCTAACCTCCTGTCCATTCCATATTTCAATTTCATATTACTTATTGTTAATAAACATTTTTATCATAATTAAACTTATTCTTAATATATCTAATTTCTTATATCTACCTTGCAACTATTACTGAAGTTTCTCAAATGCTGCAACAGAATTTAAACTACTATACCGTATTTTGCGCCCCATAAGACGCTCCGGCCCATAAGACGCACCTAGTTTTTTGGGGGGGAAATAAAGAAAAAAAAATTATTTCCCCCCCAGGTGCGGGGCTGGAAGAACCAGGTCGGGGAACAGTGGGAAGGCCCGCTCTGCCTCCCCGCTGTCCCCCGAGCTTGTGGGGCTGGCGATGCACCAGTCCCGGGAGGGCAGGCAGCTCTGTGCCGCCATCCTGAGCGGGGCGGGTCTTAGCGCCCCGCTCGGGATGGCGGCTGAGACCTGCCTGCGGTCCCGCGACGGCAGGCAGCTCTCTGCCGCCATCCCGAGTGGGGCGGGACTTAGCGCCCCGCTCCTGATGGCGGCAGAGACCTGCCTGCGGTCCCGCGACGGCAGGCAGCTCTCTGCCGCCATCCCGAGTGGGGCGGGACTTAGCGCCCCGCTCGGGATGGCGGCAGAGACCTGCCTGCGGTCCCGCGACGGCAGGCAGCTCTCTGCCGCCATCCCGAGTGGGGCGGGACTTAGCGCCCCGCTCGGGATGGCGGCAGAGACCTGCCTGCGGTCCCGCGACGCAGGCAGCTCTCTGCCGCCATCCCGAGTGGGGCGGGACTTAGCGCCCCGCTCGGGATGGCGGCAGAGACCTGCCTGCGGTCCCGCGACGGCAGGCAGCTCTCTGCCGCCATCCCGAGTGGGGCGGGACTTAGCGCCCCGCTCGGGATGGCGGCAGAGACCTGCCTGCGGTCCCGCGACGCAGGCAGCTCTCTGCCGCCATCCCGAGTGGGGCGGGACTTAGCGCCCCGCTCGGGATGGCGGCAGAGACCTGCCTGCGGTCCCGCGACGCAGGCAGCTCTCTGCCGCCATCCCGAGTGGGGCGGGACTTAGCGCCCCGCTCGGGATGGCGGCAGAGACCTGCCTGCGGTCCCGCGACGCAGGCAGCTCTCTGCCGCCATCCCGAGCGGGGCGGGACTTAGCGCCCCGCTCGGGATGGGGGCGCAGAGCTGCGCTGGTCCCAGGACCGCAGGCAGCTCTGCACGGCCACCGGGAGCGGGGCGGAGCTTCTCCCCGGCTCCCGGTGGCCGGGCAGAGCTGTGCTGGTCCCGGGATTGCAGGCAGCTCTGCGCAACCCTCGGAGCCGGTCTTCCGAGGGTTGCGCAGAGCTTCCTGAAGCCTGGAGAGCGAGAGGGGTCGGTACGCACCGACCCCCCTCGCTCTCCAGGCTTCAGCGAAAGCCTGCATTCGCCCCATAAGACGCAGGCACATTTCCCCTTCATTTTTGGAGGGGGAAAAGTGCGTCTTATGGGGCGAAAAATACGGTATTTATTTTTCAGATATTCTTTGAAAACCTCCCATTTTGAAACAAATTCCTGTTTTGATTTATTCTTTATTTTTTCTGATAAAACAATTAAATTCGGCGTATTCTGTCTAGATTTCAGCGGCTAGATTTCAGCGGGGTCTGCTTCAAGCGGGACTTAGCCAGGTACGACCTCAAGGTGCTAGCTGGTCCCTCAGCCAGAAACCAGGGAAGTGGAGTGTTCCTCTGAGCATGTGCAGAGAGTCTTCTGCTCATTCTAACTGCCTGCCATAGCAGGACAGCTATAATTTTTCTGGCCTCCTCCGGAATGCAACACTGAAGGTCTTTGTGCACAAGAGGAAGAAAGGGGAAAATACAATTTATTCTCTTTCTCTCTCCACCCCCCGGGGGGGGGGGCGGGATGGCTTGTGGCCGGTCAAATTTGTCCTTCCTGTTTCCTAGACTTGGGTTCTGTTTCACCAGATCCTTCCTTTCTCTTCTCCTCCAGCCATGCCTTCCATTTTTCTCCTTGTGTGTTTTCCTTTTTGGAGAAGGGTGACAGCAGAGCATGGCGCATTATCGCTAAAGCTGCACTGATTTCTATGCCCTTGCGAAACCCTCAAATTATTATTTATTTTAACTTATTGGTTGGGTCCCTCCCCCTTTTTACTACAAAAAAAACCTCAAAAGTGGCAATAAACAAACAGCGCATGTTAAAACCAGCATAAATCTAAAATGGAAGAAAACTAAAAATTTGTTCATATTTTTAAAAGGCAGGACTAAAACGTCCCACCCGCTGAAAGAGGCCACAGATTAAATGAAAGCCCAAAAGCTTGACGGGAAATAAAAGCTTTTGCCTTATGCCTAAAGATAAGATGGTGCCAGCCGAGCCTCTCTGGGGAGAGTGTTACAGAAACGGGGCCACCACCAAAAAGGCCTCGTTCTTGTGTTGCCACCCTCCTGCTGGAAGGGGCACACAGAGAAAGGACTCAAGTGATGATCTGGGTCAGTCCGTGAAAATCTCTGCTTCTCCTAACCGCCTCTTTTTAAAAATCTCTCTGAAAAACAACCTAAGGTATTCAGATGGTGCCAATATCTTGTTGCTGCTGTCCTGAAGATTGGCAGTGCCCGCAAACCCAGGAAGCAGTCGATTCTCTGCAAAGAGTTTAGGGGCACCTGGAAGGGTGAGGTGGGGACATGGTTTGAGGAGTAAGTGAGCCTTTTTGCTCGGACAGGCTCTGATTCTGTCTTACCTTACAAGGGTGTTGTAAGGTCGGCTGGGGGTCTGATCAGCCTTGATAGCAGAACGAGGTGGTGAAAATAGGAATAATGCCACAGTCCTTGGAGAGGAGCTGGGAGTGGTGTGCCACGGGAAGTAAGTGCAGGTATGTGTGTGGGGGGGGGGTGTGGGGTGCAACTGTGGGATTTCCCATCCTCATTTGCACCTTGCGCCAGCTCTGCAAGGTAGGTCAGACATCAGGTTCCAAGAAGTGATTGCAAGATTTGGGAAGAGCTGGAAATTACAACTGGGATGACATGTCCAAATAAAATTATAAGGGAGGAAATGATTAAATGGAAGTCAACAAATGTGTGTCTGTGTGTGTGTGTGTGTGTGTGTGTGTGTGTGTGTGTGTGTCTATCTATCTATCTATCCATCATCTATCTATCTATCTATCTATCTATCTATCTATCTATCATCTATCTACACACAAATACACACATACACACACACACACAAACATAGACACACCCCAGATAATAAGAGATAAAGGGTCAGAATGTTTGCCCTTTGGAAGGAAATGAATTTAAGCATATTTTCATGTTTTTACAAGCAAACGTTTAAATATTTGGTATTGATGTTTTTAGAGATAATTCATCTAATTATTTAAGAAAAGAAGATGGATATTTGACGTGTGTATCATTGGTTCCCATTTTCCCCTCCCACCAAACGCTTTGAAAATTGCTGGGGGGTGTGTGTGTCTTACTGGACCACTTTATGAATTTTGTTCCCGTTGTAGTAATTGTAGACGCTGTATGATTTTGAATTTTTATTATTTCTTCTGTATTGCATTTAACGGCGTTACAAAATATAAGAAATAAACGAAGCGATAAAAAACACACAATATGGATATTTAATGTGATGAAAACGCTGTCTCCTGTCTTTCACGACGTAGCTGAAGAGATGGCATGGAGCACCTGGAACGAAGCGTAGTTTGGGAGCCCCCGGTTTAGATTTTTTAAGTCAAGATAAAATACAACAGTGGTGCTTTGTAGGATGGCATGATGCGAGTAATGAAGGCCACATCAGGATGCCTCTTTGAACACACGTGTCTTCCCCCAGAGAATTCTGGGAGCTGTAGTTCATTAGAGGTGCTGAGAGTCGTTAGGAGACACCCCTATTCCCCTCCCAGAACTACAATTCCCAAAGTGGTTCCGCAATCAATCCCTCTTCCCAGGGAACTCTGGGAATTGTAGCTCTGGGAGAGGGTGGGGCCAGTTGCAAAAAGTGGGTGGAGCGACTAGCACAGATTTTACCTTTGTGAAATAGACTTATATTCTTTGCACACAAAGTCCTATACGCCCTGCTCTGTCCTCCATTTCCAAGCAAGGAAGAGGCATATGTCAGAGTTCAAGAATGGCAAAAACCAGCAAGGAGGTTGCAAAGCAAGGCTGGGGGGGGGGCCGTGGTGTGGGGAAGGAGGTGTATGGGGAGAGACCTAGGGGCCAGAGAGAAGGCCTGGAGGGCCATCAATGCCCTCTGGGGCTGGGGCTCCCTACCCCCTCCTTGACAACACTTATATTTTACCTGGGACTGCCAAAAGATCTCTCTGTGTATAGATTGCCCGGCTGGCTTGAGCCGCTGCCAGCCAATGCAAGCAATAAGCCTGACGGACAGTGAAGTCAGTCACTATCTCAGCCGGAAGAGCATGAGACTCTTAATCTCAGGGTTGCGAGTTCGAGTGCCGCTTTGGGCAAAAGATTTCTGCGACGCACTGGATTGGACGGCCCTCGTGGTCCCACCTGAAGCTACAATTCTGTGCTGATTCTAACTAAGGCATCTTCTTCTTTAAGTCAGCCCTTTATTCATAACCTTGAGGATGAGAATCTTGTTTTATTTTTACGGGGAGGGCAGCAGCTCATTGCGGTGCGCAAGGTCCCAGCCCCAGGTGGGAAAACGGACCCCACACACACACCTGAAACCCAGAAGAGCTGTTCCAAGTGTAGCAGCGCAGACCACCAGTCTTCCGCCGGGTGGGCCGGCCATTTGAAATTCCCCCTGGCACGGGGATATTTCTGATCAAAAAGCCCCATGACACAGCAAAGTATTGCAGCGTAAGAATATAAAATGGGGACGGAAGCAGCGGCTTTAGAACCAGGAAAGCGAAGGCAACGGACTCTGTGTCTGGATGAGGCCCGAGTCTAAGGCCAGGGTGGGGTCTCTTCTCTTAATAACCACTTCTGGTTTGCAACAGAGAACGAGAGAGAGAGAGAGAGAGAGAGAGAGAGAGCCCTTGCGACAGCAGCTCCCACCCAGGCTGAGTCACGGGCCTCTCCAGGAGGTCTCCCCCCCCCCATGGTACCACCCTGAACCCTCCTTGCCACACAAGGTGCCTGGGCCTCTCCCTTGCCTGCTTCGCCCTCCTTATCTCCCTGCTTGCCTCACCTGGATTTCCAGGAAGTGCAACGACCTGGCTGGTGACTGCGGAGACCAGAGTGGGGGGTGGCAGCTGGGGGAGGGCGGGGGGAGCCGCATTGGGCAAAAGGACAGGGAGTGGTTGTACTGCCCGGCTTTCGTGGCTGCTTTAAAAACGTCTTTTAAAAGATTTTCACCGAGGTGGAGGAGAGGCTGGGGTTGTGGACTGCAAGGACTGTCACTCCCCAGTATGAACCTACCCGGGACCTTGAGATCATCCTCCGAGGCCCTTTTCCATGTGCCTCCTCCGTGAGATGTTCTGAATGTGGCAACAGGAGAGAACGGGGCCTTTTTTGCAGTGGCTCCCCGTTTAGCACCAGGCAAAAAACGTTCCTCTTCAACTAGGCCTTGGGTCGATTGACGTCCAATGCCCTTTAAAATGTGTTTGTGGGAAGAGGGATTGTTGGTTTGTTGTTATTAGTTTTGTTATGTGTTTTATGTTCTCATCTTGTAGTTTTATGTTGCGAGCCGCCCTGTGATCTTCAGCTGAAAGGGTGGTTTAGCTCATCATCATCATCATCATCATTACAGTGGTACCTCTGGTTAAGAACTTAATTCGTTCTGGAGGTCCGTTCTTAACCTGAAACTGTTCTTAACCTGAGGTACCACTTTAGCTAATGGGGCCTCTTGCTGCTGCTGTGCCACCAGAGCACAATTTCTGTTCTCATCCTGAAGCAAAGTTCTTAGCCCGAGGTACTATTTCTGGGTTAATGGAGTCTGTAACCTGAAGCGTCTGTAACCTGAAGCATCTGTAACCTGAGGCACCACTGTATCATCATAACAACAACAATAATAAAGCCTCCAGCTGCAAGAGTAGTGTACCCCTTGAATAGCAGGTGGCTGTGGAAAAAGCAGGAAGCTGTTGGCTAGCAGAGAGGAATGGAGCAGAATGCGGCGGCAAGACTCTTTATGGGATCTTTGCCACGGGATCACATTCCCCCAGTGCTATACCAGCTGCACTGGCTCCAGGTGGAGTACAGGATCAGGTTTAAGGTGCTGGCTTTAACCTTTAAAGCCCTATATGGCCTAGGACCCTCGTACCTACGGGACCGCCTCTCCTGGTATGTCCCACGGAGGACCTTATGGTCTTCAAATAAAAACATATTGGAGATCCTGAGCCACAGGGAGGTTAGACTGGCCTCGACCAGAGCCAGGGCCTTTTCCACTGTGGCCCCAGCCTGGTGGAACGCGCTCTCACAAGAGACCAAGGCCCTGCGAGATTTGGCATCTTTCCGCAGGGCCTGCAAGACAGAGCTGTTCCGCCAGGCCTTTGGTCAGGGTTCAGTCTGACTCATTTTCTCTTTGTATAAGAACAAGCACGAAGGAGGTTTCCCAGCCTGTTCACAGGTCCTTATAATATCAGTGGAAAACAGTTGGTCCTGTCTAGTATTAACCGCTTTCAGTTTTAACCTGAGGATTATCATTTGTCCAGCTTTAACTTTAATTTATTTGAATTATTTTTGGGGTGCATTTTAATCAATTGACTGCTTGTTTTTATGCATATTGTATTATTTATATGATGTTAGCTGCTCTGAGGCCGGAGAGGGCAGGGTAAAAATAAAAAAATATTATTATTATTATAATTACTATTGCAGGGATAGTATATACCACCTCCAAGTAGCAGGTGGATGGGAATGAAGCAGCAAGCTGTTGGCTAGCGTTGCTAAATATGGAGCCTCTGGTTGCCAGGGCAGTATACCCCCTGAATAGCAGGTGGGTGAGGATAAAACAGGAGGGGGACTGTCGTTGCCCTTTGTGCTTTGGGTCAAAATGTTGGATCAAAGCCCGTGTTGCAGAAGAGAACCTCTGAAAGATGGCTGCCTCAGGCTGACTATGCAGAGCCTCCATGGATGGGGGCAGTCTACCCTGGAACACCAGCAGGGACAGAAACACAGGCCTCTCCTCTTTCTGCCCCATCCCAGAGACACCAGAGACCGGCTTCTGTCGGGAACGGGACTCGGTGGCCCTGATCCCAAGCCTCATCGTTGCACCAGAGGGACAGGGAGGTGTGGGTTGTTGCGGTTTGTGGCTATGCGCCGCTAGCCGGTCCTTGAGACGGCCTCAGCCATCCTGTTGCCATCTTAGGCGTCGTTGCGCAAGGGAGTTGCAGCGCAAGCGGGCAACCGCCTCTTCTTCCCTTTCCACCGCCGTGCCTGTTTTGGGGGCTACACCCTTGTGTCCTGGGCGCACCCTCTGGGACGGATGCTTGAGCGCATTTGAAGCGCATAGGGAGAGGTCTTTGGGTGCTGGTGGGAGGGAGAAATTGCCTTTTATGGAGAGAGTCAGGCCACCGGGGCCTTTCCATATAAAGCAATATTCTAGTCCTCAGGTTTCTGAATAAAGGGCTGATTTAAACAGGAAGCTGCCTTACTCCAGAGCAGGCCGCCGTGCATCAAGCTCATTATTTGTCCACATTAGCAATGCAAACAGTGTGCAGAGTCGCTGGGGCAACCCTGCCAGATGGGCGGGGTATAAATAATAAAATTATTAGTATTTTAAATCCCCCGCTAGGGTCCCTCAACTTGATCACATCTCCTTCGAGATATAGACTTGAAGAGAGCCTGTCATTAGCTTGAGGAATAGGTTCATCTATTCGTTATTTATTCTTTCATTTATACCCCATTATATACCGTATTTTTCGCTCTATAAGACGCACTAGACTACAAGACGCACCTAGTTTTTGGAGGAGGAAAACAAGAAAAAAAATATTCTGAATCTCAGAAGCCAGAACAGCAAGAGGGATCGCTGCGCAGTGAAAGCAGCAATCCCTCTTGCTGTTCTGGCTTCTGGGATAGCTGCGCAGCCTGCATTCGCTCCATAAGACGCACACGCATTTCCCCTTACTTTTTAGGAGGGAAAAAGTGAGTCTTATAGAGCAAAAAATACAGTATTTCTTCCCAGGATCTCAAAGTGGCGGGCATGGTTCTTCCATTTCACAACACCCTTGCGAAGTAGCCTTGCCCTGGCCTAGGCCACACCAAAGGCCGAGTGCCATTCCCTTCCAGCCTAGGGGTATAATATAGGAACCTTTCACTTTCTTTTTTTTGAAAGTAGCTCTCCCACTTCTAAATTAACCTTATTTTCAGCCGTTTTGGGCCCCTTATCTCAGCGGGCCACACAACGGCCCTCCAGAGCGGACTGGCGCTATCTCTAGGCCGCACTTGGAACGGGAAGGGTGGGAGAGACCCGAGTCTGTTGGGTGGGAGATGGCAATTCGCTTTCGCCCCTGTGCCCCCGTTGGGCATGCTGCCATCTCCACTAACCTTCCTCGGAATAAACCCATTAAAAGGAACGGGCCTCAGTTAGCCGTGCGCATTCACCTTAATGGGTGCTGACACTTGAGTAGGACCACCATTGGCTATGAACATTAGGACGCCATTTTGGAGCCATCGGGCCTGGAGTCTTGCAAGTCCCCGCTTTTGGGACATATTGGTGTAGTGGTTAGAGATCTGGACAAGGACCTGGGAAGAGACCAGGGTTCAAATCCCACCCTGGCCATGGGGGGGGGGGTTGTCAGTCGCTCTCTCTTGCCTATCCCACCTCGCAAGGTTGTTGTGGGAATTAAACCCAGGAGGGGGGAGAGCCACGTACGCCACCTCCTTGGAGGAAAAGGCAGGAAATGAACGCTATCCCTGGGATACCTCAGCTTGGTAGAGCATGATATTCTTCATCTCAGGGCTGTGGGTTCGAGTCCTGCGTTGGGCCAAAAAGGGGGTTGGGCTAGATGACCCTTGGTGTCCCTTCCAACTCGACAGTTCTATGATTCTGTGAAATGGGCCCAGTGTGTGTTGGTGCCTGGGATCCTGCCCGGAGGCAGTTGTGCCCACCCCGTGCCTCTTGCACAACGGAGCGTGTTTTTCATTTTCTGAGGCGCATGTCGTCCGATGCCCTTCCAGCCTATCCTAGCCCTGTTAGCAATCCCACCCCCCCTTTTGCAAGCCGCCACGCAGCAGTTCCTCTTTCATATCAGCTGCCCTTCTTAAGTGGGTAGTAAACGGACAATCTTATTTCCTCGTTCCCTCGCTCTCTCTTTCGTTCTCTGTTTTCTTCCCCCACCTGGGTGGGCTCTTCTTGTCCAGCTGGCTTGTTCATTTCCCCCCTCACCGGGGTTGAGGGGTGGGAGGAAAGCGGTCTGCCTCCCCACGCTGCAGCTGTGGGCGAAAGAAGAATCGGAAGCCTGCCTGGGGAACCCAGGTGTCCGGGCCGAGGCACCTGTTTGGTGGTGAGCCGATTAAGGGACTTCCCTCCTCGCTCCCACCCGCAGACTTAGAGACTAAGGGCCCGTCTGCACTGAACATTTAAAGCAGGGTCACGGCTTTGCCAAAGGAATCCTGGAAACTGTAGTTTGCGAAAGGGTGCTGAGGTCTGTTAGGTCCTACAGTTCCCAGAGTGGTTTGAACAGTCAATCCCTCTACCTAGGGGACTCTGGGAACTGTAGCTCTGTGCGGGGAATGGGTGGTCTTCTCGGCACCCATAGCAAACTACAGTTTCCTAAGGGAAGCCATGGCCGTTTAAAGTGGTATAGACCTGCTTTAAATGCATAGTGCAGACGGCGGGTGTAACCTTGTTAGTTTGCTTTCTATCGGACTGAGTTCTGGTCATAGCTGTCAACTTACAGATTTGAAAATAAGGGACCAGCAGCCTCGAAAATAAGGGATCAGCAGCCAAAATAAGGGATCAACAATTACTTTGATAAAATACATATTTTGTTGCGTGCAAACGGCTTTAGATACCTATTAGGTCCATAAATCACCATATAGCATATATTCGACACAAAAAAAACAGCAACAATTTGTTGTTGACAAAGCACAGCTGGACATAGAAAGGGCCCCATTACCTTCAATAGCTTATTTAAGGGACATCATCAATAAGGGACAGCAGCGGGACATGGTGCTGGGATAAGGGACTGTCCCGCCAAATAAGGGGCGCTTGACAGCTATGGTTCTGGTTTGTCTGTTTTTTAAAAAACAGATTTGAGGGTTGGCAGAGTCCGGGGCAAAGTTACCCATAGGCAGCTGATTTAGTTGGTCACGGGTGTGTTGTTTCACACACACACAGAGAGAGAGAGAGAGAGAGAGAGAGAGAGAGAGAGAGAGAGTGTTGGACTGGGACAAGGGAGACCCAGATTCAAATCCCCACTTACCCAGTTGAGGGACTTTGGGCTGACTCCTGACCTACCTCATAGGGTTGTTGTGAAGATAAAACGAGAGTGGGAAGCAGCTCCTGGGAGGAAAGGTGGAATAGAAATGACAGCACACGAAGCCGCTGCTTTTCCCATATCACACACTCACAACCAGACTTTTAGAAGACATCTGAAGGCAGCCCTGTTTAGGGAAGCTTTTAATGTTTGATGCATTACTGTATTTTAATATTTTTTTGGAAGCCGCCCAGAGTGGCTGGGGAAGCCCAGCCAGATGGGTGGGGTATAAATAATAAATAATAAATTATTATTATTATTATTATTATTATTATTATTATTATGTGCATCTGGTCAGGTACTACCGGCAGACAAACCAGAACTCAGTGCATTTGGTTGGCAATTGTGAGAACAGCTTGCTAGGCCGGCCTGATCTAGAAGCCTCGCCTTGTGTTCTGATAGGGGCAGAAACCAGCTCAGATTATTTTGATGGGTGAAGAGCCGCAAGAGCCGTCTAGAGCCTCCTGTTTCAGGAGCAGTCTACCTCATTCTCAGTTGCAAGGGAGGAGAGTTGCTATTGAGCTCAAGGTCCTGTTCGACCTCTGTGAGAACAGGGTGCTGGGACTAGACAGGCCCGTGGCCTGATCCTGCTGGGCTCTTCTTAGTTTCGTGCGACCTTCCGCAAACCAGACCTGCAGAAGGCTAGGACCAGAGCACCTCCTTTGAGGGGCCTAATCGGAGCCCACTTCCAATGCCAGGCTGCGAAGTGATGTGTTCCTGAGCATGTTCAGAGTTCAAATGCCACATCCTGCCTGTCAGGGCGTTTCTCCCAGGAAGCTCTCAACATGAGCACCTTTACGAAATTACCCACCTAGTACTTGCCAGGACAAGGGAAGGGAGATTTTATTTTATTTTATTTACGTCTTCCAACAAAATTTTGATTTGACGAAACCAGACAGGGAGCGTCCTCTCCAGAACATGTCCCTTGGCACTACCCCTGGAGAGTCGCTATCAGTCACTGATGACAGTCCTGAGGTCGATGGACCAGATCCTGACTCAGTAGAAGGCAACCACCTATGTTCTTTTGACTAATGGTCCAAACTTCCTAGGCTCCAGTTTAAATCATCCCTTTATGCAAAGCCATGAGGACTAGGAACTAATTTGGCAGAGGGAGTTGCTGGAAAGAACATAAGGACACAGGAAGAGCCCTGCTGGGAAACCAGAGCTCAGTGGCCTTGCATGCAGGAGGTCCTGAGTTCAAGTTCCGGCATTTCCAGGTAGGGCTGAGGGCATCCCCTGCCCGAAATCTTAGACAGTTGCTGCCAGTCCGTGCAGGCAACACTGAGCTCTATGGACTGGTGGTCTGCCTGTTTATAAGGCAGCCCCGTCCTATATCTGGTGCCAGGCCTGCCTCTCCTTGCCATCTCCCCTGGCGCAGTTCTGTGCCCGCCTTGCCCCATCTGTTCAGGGCACAGCGAGGGAAGAAGCCCTTTCTGCTGGCACCGTTGCTACCCTGCAGGCTGAGTCAAGCCAACACTTTCGGGGAGGGACATGGGTGGGGGCGCGGCTTGGCTCAGCAGGGGCAGCGCCCACCTTGCCAGGCCGCTCGGCAGGGCAGGTTGGGGCACGCCGGCTTGGCTCAGCCCCGCCAGGTGACACAGCGCGGCTCAGAGAATTGGGGCAGGAGGCAAGGAAGTAGGGCGAGGAGCGAGGCTGGCGGTGGACACCCTTTCTGGGTCGCTTGGGGCAGGTGTCGTAATCATGTCTCTCCCACCCCCGGCGGCTGGTATTCAGAGGTACGTCGCCGCTCCTGGCAGCGGAGGGAGAGCGTCGCCACCGTGGCTGGCAGCCGTCCGTCTCCCGGGATTTGGCCACCAAGTGGGTGGCGATCTCTGCACCTTGTGGCAGGGAGTTCCAGAGGGGAATTCTAAGCAGAACCTCCATATTCAAAGGCAGCGCCTCTCGTTCTTCCTTCTTTCTTGCTTCCCCTCCCCCCTTGCAGTCCATTTTTCCTCACCCGAGGGAGATTTGGGAGAGAAAAAGGGTCACCAGGGTTGTGATTTGAGGCAGGATAATTGAGAGATTCCCTCCCTCTTCTTCTCTCCAAAGGTTTGGTTCGACCTTTGTGGAAGGAGGGGGGACTCTGGAGCATGTGCAGAGTGCACTTTCCACACCGCAAAGCGCCCATTTGCTAGCCTCTGTGGGGTTGGTGCGTGATAAAAGTGTCTGTGTGGAGGGGGTCATCCTTGCTCGCTTGCCTTCCCCCCCTCGCCTACCCTGGTGTTTCAAAGGTGGAAATAGTGTCAACGTTGTAAAATCCTTGTTGCCTGAGATTCTCGTCCAGAACATCTGCATGCCCAGCCAGCAACATGTGGCTGAAGGCTCTCTTCCCCTTCCTGTATGCTGTTGACCAGATGTTTTGCTAGACTACAAATCCCATCGTCCTTGACCATTGGCCAGACTGGCTGGGGGCTTATGGGAGTCCAAGAACATTGGTCAAACTACAATTCCCAGCATCCCCGGCCATTGGCCATATTGGCTAGGGGGCTCGTGGGAGCTGGAGTCCGAGAACATTCTCGAACTACAACTCCCAGCATCCTTGGGGGCAGATAGGAACCAGAGTCCTCCTGCTAGGCGCCTCCGCTGCGTAGATTTATCCGTCCTACCCTGTTCAAAAAGCCAAGAGGGTCTTTGCCGCCACCTCCTTGAGGGTTTGAAACAAACCGAAACCGCAATTGTCTGCTGCCAGAACGAGCCCAGGCATTGTGCGTTGTGACTGGTTGTGCGGTGGTGTTCTTGTGTGTGTCTTAACACGCATGTGTCCTGGAGACGAGGCCCGCCCGCTTCTAAGATGTTAACTCCTTGAGATCCTGGCAAAGAGTTGCAGCCTTGAAGCAGGGAGTCACACATAGCAAAATCTGAACAGGACACCCCCCAAAAAAAAACCAACAGAAAATGATTTTACTTGTATATTCATAACATTTAATCCTCCTTCCTTCTCCTCCAAGGAGGTCAAAGCAACGTACAGAGTCCCCCCCCTCCCTCCACACTAACCCTGCAAGGTAGGTTAGGCTGGAGATGGTAACTGGCCCATGGTGACCCCAGTGAGCGCCATGGCCGAGGACGGATTCGAACCCAGGTCTTTCCCGTCCTTATCCATCTTAACCAATAGGGAAGAGCTGGAGGGCTTCAAGGTCAGATGGTTCTACGTTGAGGATGTCACGCAGATGGCAACTTTTATTTTTGTCACTCTGCAAAGTTGGGTGTGGGGGAGCGGAGGGCCGCATTCTGTTCTGGGCAGCCTGCCAAGGGCCGTGTGTGCCAGCAGTGGGCGGGGCCAGAGGCAAAAGTGGGCGGGGCAGCAAATATAAATTTTGCCTTTGAGCATGGGGCTAATTTCTACACTTGCTCACCTCTCTCTCTCTCTCTCTCTCTCTCTCTCTCTCTCCAGGCGAGTACCGTAAATAAGGCATGCTTTAGTTGACATTCCTGCATTTCAGGGGGTTGGACTAGATGACCCTGAGGACCCCTTCCAATTCTATGATCAGAGCTGAAAGGCACATTCTAGCCAGGCAGAAACACTCGAGCAGTGTGTGAAGCCAAGGGCCAGCGGGGGGGGGGGAGGGAGAGTCCTGAGGGCCAGATAGCGATATCTCGAGGGCCACATTCAACCCCTGAGCCCGGGGCTCCCCACCCCAGAGCTAAGAGGCTTCCAGTGACTTTTGTATGCAGGTGTCTGTTTGTGAGTTGTATGTCTCGCCGCTTCTGGAGTTGGCTCGCTACTAATGGAACCTCCCACTTCAGGGGCAGTCTACCTCCAGGTGCCAGCTGCTCAGCGCATGCCAGAAGGAAAGGCGGAGGAGGAGGGCGGCTCTCCCTTTCATATGCCTTTCGGAAGGCTCCGCGGCCTAGGCTGGCCAACTTCCGAAACGGCCTCCGCAGCTTTTTTTGGGAACGGGATGATCTGTAGTCAGGCATGTGTGCTTTGATCCATGCGCCGTAGGACGCCACGCGGTCTGTCTCTCACATGCTGATTTCCACAGATTGAAGCACAGGAGCTGCCCAAGCCATGCCTTCCAGGACAGTTGGCAACCCTGCTTTGTGTTTATACGGATGGAGCCCAGAGTCTGCGAGGAGCTTGTGTGCGCATGTGAACGCCAAAGGACTCCCCGCCTCGCTTTTCTTACAAGCTTCTCTTAAATTATCTGCTCGCTGATCTGCCTCAGGTAGCTTCTGCGCTCACCACAATTGCTTCTCCCGCACCTGGGTGGGTGAGTGGGTTTAGAGGCGAGGCCTCCAAACCGGCGTGATTTCCCAATAAATGTCACGAGCCGCCATTGCACATTTTCAGAGGGTTCCGAGTGGGCCCCACATCTCTTGCCTTGCGTCCCAACGACCCTGGCACGTGGCGTTATTTCCCCCCCCCCCCATAGGGCGAGTGGGAAACACCGAGGGATGCGCATGGCGAGATTCGAACCCGGGACTATTTCCTGACTTGTAGCCTTCGCCGCACTTGGCTGGTGTGTGTGTGTTTTTTCCAGGTGGGTGCCTTTCCGGGGAGCAGGGAGAAAGCAGGGTGAACCCCCCTGCCGGGCTCTCCGTTCGAGGCTGGAGAGCGTGGCAAAGGGTTAAGAAGGTTTGAGGGTGGGGTGCTCACAACCTGGGGTGTGGGCGTTGCCTCCTGTTTGAGGTGGGATCCTGCCTGCCTGCCTGGCTCAGAACTGTTTGCTCCTTCGAGAGAGAGGGGGAGAGAGAGGTAAGTGGCGAGGATGAATTGCCAGGGGTGGCTGAGGGATGTGTTTGGGCAAACGGGGGCTTGGAGAACGGGCTCTCCAGGTGCCAGCCCTCCTGAGATCAGCTTTTGAGGGTTTGCCGGCGGCCTCTCCGCCAGAAATGTGTGCCCGTCTGGCAGGGTTCTGCGGAGAGGTTGTTCCAGAACCCAGCAGAGCTGGTCGAAGGGCCCTGCATGAGTGTCGGAGGCTGCAATTCTAGCCCTTTTCCGGAAGCTATAGGTGCTGGGTTCGGGTGACGGCAAAGGGGGACCCTCTCCTTGCCCCTTGCTACTCTCTTGGGGCAGCTTGGCAAGGGGTTTGTGCCCCCCAGCTGTGGGGCCTGGCAGTTTGGAGGTGAGGGGGAGCATTTAAACTGGCTCTGTTTTTACGTTCCGAAGATGATGAAATTATGTGTGTGTGTGTGTGTGTGTGTGTGTGTGTGTGTGTGTGTGTTTCAGTATCAAACATAACCTAGGCAAATGGCTGTTTTTGGCATCCTTTAACCGCCCCGTCGTATCCACAACCGAGCCCCACACGTTCCCACCGCATGCTTTTGGGTCCCTGTGGTTTTCATTCCCTCCCCATTTTGTAATATAGGATTTCCGCCTGGGTAGTTTTCCAAAGTGTGTCAATTGCCGCATCCCCTTGGAATTCTCCCCACCCCAGATCGAGTGGGGTGTGTGTGTGTGTTGCGATCTTTCTGTGGGGTGCTTTCCCTTCCTCTATCTCCTGCTGTCGGAGGATTCCTTCAGTAACTGGAATCCACTGTCTCCTTCCATAATTGAAATTTGGCAAAAACTGATTCACCCTTGGAGAGGCGTTGGTGGGAGGGGAGGGAGAATGAGCTGTGGCAGGACTTTCATATCTCCGGTGTTGTGGCACAGGTTTTGCTTGCTTGCTTCCTTGAAATCCTCTGGATTTAGTTTGACACCTCAGCCATGTTTCTAGTCCTGTGTGTGTGTGTTTGTGGGGGAGAAACTGCAGAGATCTGTGAAAAGCTTTTCCGGTTCCATCGTCATGTTTTGCGAGGGGAACTCCACTTTCTGTAGTTCAGTTTCCTTCTTTATTAAATGGCAAGTTGGCAGATTCTTTTTTTAATATACGTAGATTCTATCAGCAAAGTTACTTCAACATAAACCCATTTTGCCCAATTCCCATGTTTCTGTTTCAATTCGTTCTGTTCATCTCCAGTTTCCCACTCCCAAACCCTCCTTGCCCACCAAAAAAGTAATCTCAAAAAGTTACGAAAGGCAACCAGATTGCTATTAGGGTGGATGAGTCTCAAGTTCAGAATTTTTGTATTATTATTATAATTATTATATTAAATTTATTACCAACCACCACCAGGAAGCAGCCAGCCAGGTCCCAGGGGATGTTGCGACCATTTCAAATCTGGTATTAAAAATAGTTTAAACCGATTATAGTCTCAGGAACAGGGTGGGCCCTGAAAGCACACACCTGAGATGTTGTAGGCCAGAGTCGAATCATAGAATTGTGGATTGGAAGGGACCCCAAGGGACATCTAGTCCAACCCCCCGCAGTTCAGGAATCTCAACCAAAGATGTGTGCCTTCAGCATCCCCAGAAAGCTGTGCAGTGGAGAAGCCAGGCGTACCTCCCACAACTGAGGGGCTACCACGGAAAAGGCCCTCTCGTTTGCCACTGCCGCCCCAAGCATCTGAGGGAGGTGGAATTACCAAGGTGCCCCCCATGGAGGGTCTGTGGGGAAGGACAAGGCCTCTCAGATATTTGGAGCCTAAGTCACCTAGGTCTTTGGGTGCTGGCATTTATTAGCACCTTGAATCGGGCCCGGAAACTGAAATTTTCCAGTCGCAGTTGAAATCGGGCCTTAAACGGGCAGTCAGTGCTGATTTCCGCATCTGTGCAAAGATGTTTTTTTACAACTCATCAGAGATGTCGCTGGGAAATGATGCGAAACTCACCCTAGGTTGAAGTTGGGTCTTGTTGTCCCAGGAAAGGTGGTTGGGAAGGGGCTTAATATGCACGCAGGTAGCTACAAATTCTGCTGCCCATCTCTCAGCGCTGTGGTTTGCAGGTTGGGAGCCTATTCGTAGTGCTCAGGGGACCAATCCTGTTTTTACCACCCTGCGCACCTGGAAGTGTGCAATGTAGCAAAGCTTGGGGGAAGGAAGAGACATAACCACTTTTCTCCGCTGCTGTGCCGCCCGACCCACGCTGCAAAAGGATGTCGGTTTTTATTTTCTCAAAAGAGGCTTTGTCAGGGTGTAGGAAGCTGCCCTGTACAGAATCGGGTCCTTGGTCCGTCAGGCTCAGTACTGTGATTGCTGACGGGGCAGCTGTGTACCTGTCCTTACCTGCAGCTAGCAACAAAATTATCCAGTTTGTCCAGTCCTCCTTTAAAGCCATCCACGACAGTGGCCACCGTTGCAGATTTGATCCCTGTCTGGGACAGCTGCGTATTCCTGAATTGCAGAGGGTTGGACGAGATAATCCTCTACAATTCTCGGGTTCTGCGTGGAGGTTTTTGGGTACCAGGTTTGGCGACCGCCGTTTAAAAACCTCTGCCTTACCTCCATATTGAGTACCATTTCCATTTCCACCTGTTCCTTTCTCCTTGCTTATTGGGACAAGCGAGTTGCTGTAAGAGCAAGCTACAGCCAAGCGATGTAATTGAGATCACCGAGTCGTAGCGTTGGAAGAGGGGCTCCATGGGTCATCTAGCCCAACCCGCTTTGCGAGTGGACATTCTGTTGTGGCGACCTAGATTCAAGGTGCCATTTGGCACCAACTTATATACCCGAGTTTCTAACACTAAACCTGAGCAACTGGTATTCAGATGTACATCACTGCCTCCAACAGAGGAGAGGAAACACAGCCATTGCAGCCATCAGTGGCCTTTGCCTCCCTGGATTTGCCTGATGCCCCTTTTAATGCCATCAAAAGTTAGTGGCTATTGCTTACCTCCAGTGGGAGCAAGCTCAGAGCCTTCGGATAGGACTACTCTACATGGACTTGCGTAAGACGGCATGCTCCCCCTCTTCCAAATTCCTGCCAAAGACCCAGGAACCCATTTGCAATGGATTGGGGCCCCTGATGAGATCTTGGTGCTGTCACAGGTAGCAATAGGGAAACACCTGAGTCGTTCGCCGTGTGAGAAGCTGGGGTGAAACATCCGGGAAAGTTTGGACAGGGATAGGAAACTCCACGGGTCTTCCAGTCCCCAAATATTCGCTTGCGTGGGCCTTCCAAACTCGTGTGTTGCAAAATTGCTTCAAGAAGTGACACCCATGCATTGAGGAGGAATACAGGAAGCTGCAATAGAGCGAGTCCATCTAGCGTAGGATTCCCTGCACTGACTGGTAGCAGCTCAGGCAGGGAATCTCTCGCAGCCCTACCTGGAGACACAATTGGGAGCTGTACCTGGGACCTTCTCCCTGAAAGCTAGGCAGGCTCTGAGCTATGGCACTGCTCCCAAAGGAGGAAGAAGAGGGAGGCCTGTTGTGTCTCTGCATGAGTTCGTGGTTCTGCAAGCTCTCCCATTAGGACCAGGCGATGTATCGATATACAGTGATACTTTGGTTGTTGGAACTTCATCCGTTCCGGGAGTCCGTTTGACTCCCGAAACCGTTAGAAAACCAAGGCACAGCTTCTGATTGGCTGCAGGAGCTTCCTGCACTCAATCGGAAGCCACGTCGGACATTCGGCTTCTGAAAAATGTTTGCAAACCGGAACACTCACTTCTGGGTTTGCGGCATTCGGGAGCTGATTTGTTCGGGAGCCAAGCCGTTCGACAACCAAGGTACTACTGTATTGTTCAAAACCAGTTTGAAGTCCATATTGTGATATCAGTATCATAGTTTTTGACCTCGCAATATATTGCGAATCATGACGTGTGCATTTGCTTTGGAAAAACCACAATGTGGGAAAAACCACGAAGCCTAGCTCCGTCCTTATTTCAGGCATTGTGATATATCAGAATATTGCGATGTTTAGTAAAGGTAAAGGGACCCCTGACCATTAGGTCCAGTCGTGACCAACTCTGGGGTTGCGGCGTTCATCTTGCTTTATTGGCCGAGGGAGCCAGTGTACAGCTTCCGGGTCATGTGGTCAGCATGACTAAGCCGCTTCTGGTGAACCAGAGCAGTGCACGGAAACACCGTTTACCTTCCAACCGGAGAGGTACCTATTTATCTACTTGCACTTTGACGTGCTTTCGAGTTGCTAGGTTGGCAGGAGCAGGGACCGAGCAATGGGAGCTCACCCAGTCACGGGGATTCGAACCGCCGACCTTCTGATCGGCAAGTCCTAGGCTCTGTGGTTTAACCCACAGCGCCACCCGCGTCCCATTGCGATGTTTAGCTGGTGATAGATCACAAAGTTGAAAACCAGATACCAACCAGCCCTAAAGAGTATTATGACCTAACCTTAACCCTTGCCTGCCCCTTACTGTCCTCAGCCTCCCTCTTTCTCCCTGGTGCGCCCAGGACCCACAGACATGGGCTCCTTCGACAGATGACCATTTTGTTTCTTTCACCGTTTAAGAACTGAACTTCGCATGGGCAAAATTCAGTGCACCTTGGCTACTGGGACTTTTGGCTTGCTGGGTTTTTGGAATTTGGCAACATGTGCTGTCTCTGCGCGCTTCCATCTCCTTGGGAAGAGTCTTTCCTCTGAACAGGTCAAAGTGGCTTACATAGTCCTCCCCCACCACACATTTTCATCTTCACAACAACCTTGCGAGGTTGGTGAGCTTCAGAGATAACAGACCAAGGTCACCTAATGAGATTTGTGGCCAAGTGGGCAGGTGGGGAGGTGTTCAACTCAAACCCCGCCAGACTTGGTCCAACCCTCTAGCCACTACACCACACTGCCTCCTGTGTGGGGGGGGGGTAGAAGCTACGCTTGCATTTTGCCAGCTGGCGTGTTTTGAGGTTGCGACTGGAAAGAAAATAATAATAATGGTCTCTGTCTCACTTGGAGACCGAAACAGAAGCACCATTGGCTTCCGTTGTCTCGGAAAGTCGCACTTCAAAGCATCAGCAAACGCAGCGATGGCAATGAAAGGAACTTTTATCTGATTTTCTTTTTAAAATAGACAATCCAAATAGTCAGCGTGGGGTTTTATTTTTTTTATTCTGAAAAAAACACACACAGAGACTGTCTCCTAAAGACAGAATTGTCGTCCTTATTCAGGATGCTTTCAGACCTTGTTGGACCACAGCTGCCATCCATCCCCAGCCAGCAGGACCAATAGTCAGGGGGGATGAAGTTTGGGGGAATCTAGACAGCTACAGGTCCTCCACCCCAGACTTGGGCACATGGCCCGGGCAATCAGGGATCACATGGCCCAGACAATCAGTGTTAAAGGCATTTACAGAGCTGTAAAGCAAGGTTGGGGAAGCAACGACATGTTCAAATGTCGTTGGGCCAGAGCTCCCGTCAACCCCAGTCAGCCTGGCCCAATGGTCAGGAGGGATGGGAGATGAAATTCAGAAAAATCTAGTGGGTCACAGCTTCCCTCTTCTCAGGCTGTGAGAGGTGGGGTCCTACAGATCCTGGAAGTGAGGAATTGGAGTCAGGAGGAGGGTTAGAGTGGGAAGGTGGAAGGAGAGAGAAACAGAAGCCTATTCTCTTTTGTTCTCCCAAATTCATGGAGGGCAAGGCTCTCGATTGGCTACTAGCTGTGCTCCGCCTCCACACCTAGAGGCAGTAGTGGGTGGCGTGGTTGAACTGTGGAACTCCCTGAGACAGGAGGCAGCGATGGCCACCATCTTGGATGGCTTTAGAAGAGGTTTGGACAAATTCTTGGAGGCAAACTAGGACTACCCAGTAGGACGCAGCGATGCTTCTGAGTACAGTAGTACCTCGGGTTAAGTACTTAATTCGTTCTGGAGGTCCACTCTTAACCTGAAACTGCTCTTAACCAGAGGTGCCACTTTAGCTAATGGGGCCTCCCGCTGCCACTGCACGATTTCTGTTCTCATCCTGAAGCAAAGTTCTTAACCCGAGGTAATATTTCTGGGTTAGCGGAGTCTATAACCTGAAGGGTCTGTAACCTGAAGCGTATGTAACCCGAGGTACCACTGTACTGACCTGGAAACCACAAGAGGAGAGGGCCGCTCCTGTGCTCAGGTCATAGCTGTCAACATTTCCCTTTTTTTAAGGGACATTCCCTTATTCCGAATAGGATTCCTCGCAAGAAAAGGGAAAAGTTGACAGCTCTGGCTCAGGTCCTGCTTGCTGGCTCCCCACTGGTTGGCCACTTGAGGAAACAGGAGGCTGGACAAGATAGGCCATTGGCGTTCTTGAGACGCTGAGGACTAGCCTCATGCACTGTGGCCTTGCAACACAGAAGCTTGCTTTCTTCTACTTTCAGCGCCTGATCTGTTTCGGACCTGATTCACCACCCACTAGCCAAACTAAACACGCTCTCTCTTTCTCTCTTTCTTGGCCCTGTCCAAGTCTAAGCCAAGGCTCCTTTTCCTGCAAGCTGCAACAACTGCGCTGCTGGACATTTTTTAAAATATGTTCCTGAAGCGTATGACTATTTCAGTCTCTCCCCCCCCCCCTTTCTTAAAGAGACCACGTTGTTTAGGGGCTGGGAATCCTCCCACCCATCTGAGCCACTCCCTTCCCCTGGGAACTCGCTAGCAGCAAAGTCACATCAGGGCGGCTGTGTGGTTTTGCGTTGTGTTGTGTGTGTGTGTTTTATGGTACGAAAGCCTTGCTCTCTCCTGCTTGCTCCCAGCTCTCTGGCAGGCGGGTTCCTTTCCTTGCCAGGGTCCTCCTGACCCAGGGGAGAGGCTCAGCGTGTACCGGGGGCCGTTCCCAGGACCTGTTTGGGCACGTCCCCTTCCCACCCATCGCCTGCCTGGCACCGCTCAGGAGCTGGCGCAAAGGCCGCCCCCCCCTCCTTCTGTCCTTCGGGGCCGGCTTGCAACAGAGGGATTAATGGGCGTTGGGCAGGAAAAAGTACAGCCGGTTCCTGAGGCTGCCTGCCAGTGCCCAGGTGTTGCCACCCTTGGCTTCCCTGCCCTGCAGTCCGCTTCCTTGACTTAGGCAGATGAGAGTATCCCGACGCCCACGGCGGGAGCCCAGCGCCACACCCGAGTTGGGAATTTCTGATAAGAGGAGCCTGGTTATCCGAATCAGGCCAGTGACCCAACTCATCGGTCCTTCTGTTCTCTAGATTCCCCACTGGGAAATGGTTAGCCTGACGACCATGCCTCTTTCAATTTTATTTTTATTTTTTTCCTGTGCTCAAGCAGGGCTGGATTAACCATTAAGCAAAATAAACTTGATGGTTGTGGACCCTCCTTCCTTGGAGGTTATTTTTTAAGCAGAGGTTAGGTGGCCCTCTGTCGTGGATGCTTTAGAGCTGAAGATTTCTGCATTGCAGTGGGGTTGGGCTGGATGAAACATGGGGTCCCTTCCAACTCTCCAGTTCTGTGATTCTAAGCCTGTGCTTCTAAGCATCAAGGGAAGGGAGGCACCACACAATTTTTTCCATGTTAACCAAATTAATGGTCACAAACTGCTCACCTGAGTGTTCGTTTTCTCAGTTGAAGTACATGGGAAAAATCGCAACAGAACAACTTTGCGGCAAAGCGGGCTTGGGTGCCTTATCTCTCCTAAGTATTGAAGCAGGCGGGCTACGTAAGGATCTGACCCAAGACTTTTCAATTAGAAAAAGGAGGAAGGTTTTCCAAGTGTAAATAAAGTTGGAAGTACAGTGGTACCTCACGTTAAGTACTTAATTTGTTCTGGAGGTCCGTTCTTAACCTGAAACTGTTCTTAACCAGAAGCACCACTTTAGCTAATGGGGCCTCCTGCTGCTGCCGTGCCGCCAGAGCACGATTTCTGTTCTTATCCTGGAGCAAAGTTCTTAACCTGAAGCACTATTTCTGGGTTAGCGGAGTCTGTAACCTGAAGCGTATGTAACCTGAGGTACCACTGTATTCAAAACAAGCATTATTTTCCATCTTACTGTAGGTTTTGTTTCATTTCGTTTCAAAAAATTAAATTTTGTTCTAAGGTTTATTATTGTTTATAGTTTGAATTGGATATATATGGGGGGCACCAAAATATTTTAAGTGCTTAGGGGCTTCGATAGGTCTTAATTTGGCTGGAGTCTTCCTTCCCCCTCCCTGCTTTTCGGATGGGGTGGGGTTCAAGCCAGGCGAGAGCTACCTGTGCTATACTCCTCCAAGTGTGCTAGATGGGCTGGAGCCAGCAGGCTCTTTTTACATTGCCGGACTCCAACTCCCATTAGCTCGCACCAGGCAGCACCAATGACCAGGGATGATGGGAGTTGTAGTCCAGCAACACCTAAGGCCCTGCATCTCTGCTTCTTAAGCTTCCTGCCTTGACGCCACTCAGACTCTTGTTTCATCAGTCCCAGTGCTGGTTCCCCTGTTTGGCGGCAACTCTCTCTGGCAGAAAAGGGTTGTTCCCATCTCGTTACCTCTGCCTGCGGGTTTCCCAGAGGGGCATCTGGTTGGCCACTGTGCCATCCTGGGCCGCATGGGGCTTTGGCCTGACTCAGCTGGGCAGAGTCTGTGGCAGCTGGGTGCACCAGGGAGGAAGAGGGCGATGCAGAACAGCGACTCATGCAGAGCAGCAGCAGGCAGCCTCCTCTAAGAGGCAGGCCAGGCTCTGGCATTGAGGCATGGCAGGATCAGAAGGGAGAAGGTGGAACAAACAGCAAACTCATGCAGAGACACAACAGGGCCCCTCCCCTTCCTGTAGCTCAGTGGTAGATCTTTTCAGGCAGAAGGTTCAAGCCCCAGTTGCGTCTCCCGGTAGGGCTGCGAGACACTCTCTGACTGAAATCCTAGAGAGCTGCTGCCAGTCAGTGTAGGGAATCCTGCGCTAGGCTGACACCACAGATGGCGGCTTCCTGCGTTCCTCCTCAATGCATAGGCGTCGCTTCTGGAGGCAATTTTGCAACACACAAGTTTGGAAATGAGTAATAGACACATACAGCTAATAACTCACACAGCTAATATTTGGGGATTGCAGGAGCCAGTCTTTCACTGGCCAGTCTTTCCCCTGGCGCTTCACCACGGCTTCTCGCAACACAGGTGTTTTTCTAAGACGCTCCCTGAGATGTCACTGGGATCCCTTGGGGGGCAGCGATCAAAGGTCTTCTTAGGTCCTTGGTTTGGGAGGGAGACATTTGGAAGAGGGGCCGTGTGGCATCTGACACAAAGCTTTCCATTTGGCAGCAGAAGGTCCCGGGGTCAGTTCCAGGTTTTGATCATTCAGGAGCCAAAACGCCTGAGAACGAGGCTGCTCAACTTCCAAGGTATGACTGTACAGTGGTACCTCAGGTTACATACGCTTCAGGTTACAGACTCCGCTAACCCAGAAATAGTGCTTCAGGTTAAGAACTTTGCTTCAGGATGAGAACAGAAATCACACAAGCGTGGCACGGCAGCAGCGGGAGGCCCCATTAGCGAAAGTGGTGCTTCAGGTTAAGAACAGTTTCAGGTTAAGTACGGACCTCCGGAACGAATTAAGTACTTAACCTGAGGTACCACTGTACTGGAGACCCACGGCAAGTCAGGGTAGCCCACAGACGGGGAAACTGTGCCCAGACTCCCAGACTCCCAGCTCCCCCAACCCCAGCCAGCAGGGCCAGGAGTTGGGGCTGAGTGGGGACTCCAGACGGCTGCAAGGCCCCCCAGCTGTGGGCTAAAGCAGGGATCAGGAACCTTTTTCAGCCGTGGGCCGGTCCACCGGCCCTCAGACCATGTGGTGAGCCGGACTATATTTTGGGGGGGGGGGGGAAATTGAACGAATTCCCATGCCCCACAAATAACCCAGAGATGCATTTTAAATAAAAGCACACATTCTACTCATGTAAAAACATGCTGATTCCCAGACTGTCTGCAGGCTGGATTGAAAAGGCGATTGGGCCGCATCTGGCCCACGGGCCTTAGGTTGCCTACCCCTGGGCTAGAGTGTCAGACTCAAAGCACAGAAGGTAAAGGTAAAGGGACCCCTGACCATTAGGTCCATTCGAGACCGACTCTGGGGTTGCGGTGCTCATCTTGCTTTATTGGCCGAGGGAGCCAGCATTTGTCCGCAGACAGATTCCGGGTCATGTGGCCAGTATGACTAAGCCGCTTCTGGCGAACCAGAGCAGCACACGGAAACACCATTTACCTTCCCGCCAGAGTGGTACCTATTTATCTACTTGCACTTTGATGTGCGTTCGAACTGCTAGGTTGGCAGGAGCAGGG